>NW_022985367.1:207155-829253 GCF_010093625.1 Macroventuria anomochaeta
TTGATTGATTGATTGATTGATTGATTGATTGATTGATTGATTGATTGATTGATTGATTGATTGATTGATTGATTGATTGATTGATTTAACGTCCTATGTGAGTCTGAGACTATGGAGGACGAGTGGAGCAGTAGCTCCACTGGTAATGCAAAGTTGTAGATACAGGAGGTCGGGTTCAGTCAGAGTACAAGGGATGGTGAGGGCTCAGGCCCAGAAGATCACTGCTGCCTTCTGTCCCAGGTTTGTCCCCTCTGCCACAACGGCATGCAATGTGCATCAGGATATAATGTTAAACAACGCACGCTCTTTTGCCTACGGGCAAATGGTCAGTTGAAATAATACAGAGAAGATTAGTATGGCCCCTGCACTAAGGATGACACGCTCAATCGAAGAGAAGCTACCAATTTTTGCAAGTTCGAGTCCCGCTTGTGGCGACCATCTGCTAGTGTTGGTTTCTTTGCTTTCCTCCTCTCCTTGATCAATGTTCGTGCAATTACATTGGTGACTCGGGTAAGCTTCAAGGTCTTACTCGCGACCATGTGCGGATCCTTTTGTTTTGTGAGGTTCTCGTAACCCAGGTTTCTGCTCGGCTGCTGTGAAAGTTTCTCGTGCCAGTGAGCACTGGCGAGAAATAAGGCTGGTTAATATGTCGAGCTCATTATTCGTCATTTCAACGCTTCAGTTCTACTTGCGGCAACTCCAGTTACCCGACTAATCAGCCTGGAGGCACTCATGTGATTGGAAAAATAGTACTCATACATTCTGAGTCGCCATCTGGACCATTTCTTTGCAAGAACATGATATTGCCCTGACTACGATGGTTGGTTGTGCGGTATGGTTCACCATCTTAGGGAGACTCAACCAAGGTTCGAACAACAATTATCCTCACCTAGTATAAACTATGTTTCGACTGCCTCCTCCCTCCACATAAAACACCCAAATATCTGAATACCTCCAGCCAAACCTCAACCCCACCAAAATGGCTATCCAATTCGAACTTTCACCTCCAGTCCGTGAGGGACCTAGTTTCTGCCAACTCCGCCGCTCACCAAGCCCCCACCCCCATGCTGCTCCCAAGCCATAGAGCAACATGAGCAAGGCCATCGATTCAGTCAAGCGCTACTTCCGGACTCCCCGAGACGCATTCAAGCACTGGTTGCTATACGGACCGCACCGTTCAGATATTCGTACCAAGCGCTTTTCGGCAGACCAGAAAAAGACACTGAATACCTCGCGGGTTGCATGATAAGGCAGTTTACGAAACTGTGATGCGTCTCATGACAAAGGTGGAGGACGATAAGGAGAAGGGCTTGAAGATCTCTGGGGTGATGTATGATGATGAAGTGTTGTACGATATGAACCTGGAACTCCCGACAAAGATAGCAAAGGGTACAGTAAAGGTGAAGGGGTTGCATGTTTTGGGGAGGAGCCCCGCCAACTAGGAGGATGTGCGGATCATGCAAGCCAATATTTGGTGTACCAGTTTCTGCATGTAATTAGCATGTAAGCCACTTGAGCGTTCATGGATCGGCAGAAGTTCTACTGACACAAGCCTGGCGATGGTGAAGTGGGCTAGGTCCGGCTTTTTGGTGGCCACGACGATCGCATTGAGCGTGTTCTTCGCCTTTACCGGATCACTGATGTATTGGATAATTTTGATCACTTTTCTGGCGACGGGGGACACTTTCGACGAGCACAAAGGTTGAGTAGTTTTACGATGAATCTTTTTCGATCCTAATGTACAGCGAAAGGCGGGACAAACACGGACGCTGACCTCCTTGCCTGTTCGCGAAGTGAGAGAAGAGAGCAGCTCATCTTCAAGTGGAGGTGTTCCAATTGGCATACCTGAGGGCTTGCGTAGATGAAGCCGGTAAACTTGTAGATTACGCCGTTGACTGCCAGTACTCATGACCGCCTTGTACTGGAGATGCTTGGGCCGAGCGTTGCGGATTTTACCGATGCCTATTCTTATTAATATAGGTATTCTAGAAAAGTTGCGAAGAGTATTGCAAGAAAAACTCTCCTTGGCATATGCTGTCTACACGACTAGGGACGAGCCCATGGAGGTACGTCGCGGCTTCGATTTTTTCGGTTTCTCTGGCTCACCGTTGCTAAATCTGCATACCAGCAATGTGGCCTTCACCATCCCCTCGATACAAGCCCTGCAAGAGCAAGAGTTCTTCCAAACATTGGGAAAGCCTGATGTGGGCTCCGTCAGAAGGGTTGACGGAGCTCCACTCGAGCCCAGCATGCCCCAATATCTTGTCAGACCCACCATATATCGGAAAGACTACGAATCCTTGTTTGGTCCTGTCAAGATCATCGATTTCGGCCAATCGTTCATGAGCCACGACACCCCTGACGAGTTTCACAATCCAGTTCCTCTTCGGCCTCCAGAAGTGATCTTTAAAGACAAAGCGGACAATCGCATGGACCTGTGGAGCATGGGCTGTATGGTGCGTTCAAACCCCAATACCATTTGACCAACACTACCGAGCAGACTGATGCACACTTCCAGCTTTTCGAGCTTATCGTGTGACAACACCATTCGACCCTTACTTCGAATCCCAAATCTCATCGCTTGGCAACCAAATGCTGGAGCACACAGGTGACAGGATGCCAGACCGCTGGCAGAAAGAGTGGCAAGTCATGGACACCGCGAGACGAGTTGAGCTAGAGAAGTGGTACGTTGAGATTGCCACACCACCGTTCGAAGAGCCTCTCCATACACTTCAAACGTGGTTGGAGAACATACACCTTGATGAAGAGAGGAAGCAGGACTTGAGTCGGAATGATATACAACAAGTGGGGGAGCTTGTGAGGGGTATACTAAGACTTGAGCCTACCGCAAGGGCGTCGGCACGAGATATCGTTCAGGATCCTTGGTTCCACGAGGACTGATTAAGAGTCTCCCGTGTATCCTCGGTGTTCATGTCGAGATCGATGGCACTCAGGGTGATACCGAGCTGTGCTGGATTTGCGTCGTCTTAGATTCCGCAGTCGTGCTAAATCGAATCGTGCAAACGGGGTATCATTGCGAAGGCAAAAAGTCTAGTCTATGGGTATCTAATCTGAGCGATCTGTTTCGCTATCATCGTACCGATTCGAGTTCACGTCGCCAAGCAGGATGTCGTCTGGGGCTGGGCCACGGTGGGTACGCACTGTCGCTTGTTAGCAATCTTATTCTTTAAAAGCAGGATGGATGTAGATGTACTCACCCCACTCCGTCTCTGCACGGAAGAATATCCACATCCATCTTCTCAACACCTCAAGCACTTCCATTGTAAAGATTCCGCCCTCAAGATCGTTGAAGTGGTCCAGATGCGGCGAGAGCTTCAAGCTCCACGTACATCTCAGTAAGCCATCCATGACGATCGCAGCGTAGTAGAACTCCTTAGCATGGAAGTACCGATACCGTCGCAGCCCGAAGGGATACTCTGGATTTTTTCTTTCCCTTGGTGAAAAAAGCGTCAAGTCCCAATCGCGCATCACGTCCCACCAGAATGAGTACCCAGAGTTCACTACCACGGCGACCATCCACATTCTAAAGAGTACTGTCTCGCTGACACCATACTTGTCTGGCTCGGGAGAGCGCTGCAAGGCGCTCAGTATGATGACCGGAAACGCAGTGCTGTATTTCAGCGCGTTGGCGAGGTGCACGCCGCCCCAACCTGTAGCTTTCGACATCGATCCAGTCTGCGCGTTCGCGCGCTGCACACGGAAATACTCTGTGACGCACTGCCGCAATCGAATCAAAGAAGGTATGCTGATTATGAACGGCACCCAGAAGGCGCCGCCGCAGTTTCGATTCGGCGGGCCAGTGCTGCTGTGCGAGGAGGAAAAGAACATGCAGAGGGAGACGAACAGGTCGCCGAGGACTTTTGCATAGGATGTCAACGCATCAGCAAGCAGGATATCGCCGAACTTCCCGTCTGCGGCTTCCGCAATGCCTCCTATGCTTATGCGTTTCAACGTAGCCAGTGTTCTACTGCGGCCCGCGCGCGAGATGAAAGGGAGCGGAGCGATGAAGCCCACGACGAGGACGAGAAGATAGAGGTTTGGTAGGATTTCCCATGCTGCGATGTCCGCGGGACTGCCGTTTGTGAGGGTCCAGAATAGGAGCAGAGAAAGGGCGAGGGGTATCGAAAGGAAGGTTGCAATGCGGTAGCAGGAGAGGTGGTGTGGCAGGTGGTGTGGGGAGGAGCGCGAGGGGTAGCGAATGAGTGAGGGGACGTCGATGCGGATTAAAGAGAGGTAGTGCAGGTTGAGGCCCCATGCCCAGATGCCTGTGGTCGCATGTTAGTTGAGACGAAGAGAGGGGGCAGAACAGGTGCCAAATAGTAGCGGATAGCAGCAGAGATATAGGAGGACATACCCAGCACTATGATCAGGGCCACGCGATAAGGCAATGGCAGCACGCGGCTGAAGCCATCGAGTTCTGGCTCAACGGCGGGATCACCGTCCATGGTGTTGGGATGCGCTCAATGCCGTTGCGGTCGCTGCTTCCCAAAGTTGCTCTTGCCGTGTAACCATGAAGCTGTCCTGACCCGCTGACGTCGAGGTGACTTTCCTCCTCTTCCCAACAATTCGCGCAAGGGGTGAATGTCGAGTCGGTTGCGTGTCCAGTTGCTATTCCAGGAGATGGTTTCTGAATTCGCAGCCACAGTCAGCCACAGTGGCTCGTTGAGAGCCGCATCCCCTAGGCCTAACGCGTTTTGTATAGCTCCACTGAAGCTCTGCCTAGGGCATCAGCAATAATGACGACACCATTTGAACATATCGAACAGAACTGTGACGCGCTCCCACTGTGGTGCCATTGGCCTGGAACCGAGTAATATCACCTGCAGCTCCCAAGCTCCAAGACTCTGACGTCCACATCCTCAGCTCATATTCTGCCCTTACTCATCACACCATTGCATTCCTAGCATTCGAGCCAGAGCTCTCACACCACACCACACGCCCCAACGACACACCCCAACCATACATCACAGCACACAATGTCTCCCCTCTCAGTACCCAAGATCTTCATGGCTGGCGGTGCCGTCGGCTTCGGTTACTACCTGTACATGCGCCAATACTGGTTCCCCAACCCCTACAAGACACAGGGCGTCGAGAACATTGAGAATCGCTTCTCCTCTGGTGGAGGCCACCCCACACATGCGCCTGCTCAGGCTAGCCAACGAGGTACCAACAGTGGAATTCAGCGCTCGCCGCTGTCCCAACATCAATTGCTAACGAATGTCTTCAGGTACAGCATCAGACAACGAGGGCAGGAAAGAGGGTGGCAGCAACAAGGGCCCCGACTCGGAGCACTTCAAGGGCAACCACTCGCCCCAGCAGAGCGAGGCAAGCACCAAACGAGCATGGTGAAGTTCAATTGCTGACAACATGCAGCCTGTCTGGCCGGCTAAGTTCTACGAGCAGCAGCTCAACAATCCCAAGGGCAAATAAGCAGCTCGTCTCAGCCATTGAGCGCGCACGTACAGGGGTATCGCGATATACGCCCGGCGAGACGGTCGAGGTCATTTGCTGCATCAATTTGGAAATTGGGCGTTTTGAGAGCATGAAGGACAGTCTCGGTGCACATACTGCATGCATGGCACCCGTTGACAACTATCGCTAAAGATGACATACCAAATGTAAAACACGTTCAAACTGCATATTACGCTCCATTACGCACGGCGGCGGGTATTCAGCGTTGATACCGCGGATGAGGTGACATGAGCTGAAGGATTGCAAGGATGTTTTGTTCAAGACCGCATCGTGACAATCAACACACGTCACAACCTTTGCGGAGTCGTAATCGGCTGATCCTTTTCGCACTGCAGTATTGACCTCCAGTTGTCAGCAACCTTAAAGACTTTGCGCAGCGCTTACGAACGGAGGTTGTGTTGCACGCATTTTGATTTTTGTTGACGTTGTACGATCTGCAGATCGCAAATGCTTCTCAGACATCGAAAATTGGGAAGGAGCCTACGACACAGCCCATCAATTGAAGAAGCCATGCTAGAAAACTAGTACCAACAACGGCAAACTTATCAGGCACTCACTCTCTTCTAACCCCCTCAAGATCCATACCAAGACAGCAGCGCAGCAACAACCCGAAGAGCAAGATTCTTCAGGCCCTGCTCAACCTCGGCAGCTATGCCGGTTCCTGAGGCTTAGTTCCTTCTAGCGCGGCGTTTTCTCCGCACTCCTCCACGCGGAGAGCGCCTTTGAGTCTTGGAAAATCGCTTCCCCACATGTGCACCAGCGGACGGTCTACCTTTCCCAGTAACTCCCCTTCTCTAGTGGTAGGACGCTTGGTACTCGGACGGCAATCGCCCGACCAGCCGGCCATGATCAGCAGACATCTACGTCAATTGGGATAGCTTTGGAAGAGCTTGGGAGGGCTATGCAGGTTACGATGCGGAGGAGCAGGATCAGGCAGGGAGTATAAAAGGCAATTGGCCTCGAAGGCGTTGGAGCACAGCTATCGTGAAGAGCGACAAAACACAAAATGCTGGGACCAAAGCTGCTGTTGACAACGGTACTCGCAGCCGTTACTGCGTCTGCGAGTTACCTGCCGCCAACTGCTGAGGAGCCTCACTTCTCAGAGCATTTGAGCAGACGAAGCAATAGGACGGCATTCCACGGCCCGTATAGCACCCAGGGAAGAGACATTGTCGACAGTCGCGGGGAGAAGATTACTTGGGCTGGGGTCAACTGGCCTATGTCAGGTACGTGAGGATGTCTCTCAGCAGGGCAATTGCTGACATTCATGACAGGAGAGACTATGATCCCAGAAGGCCTTGAATGGGCATCAGCAGAAGAGATCCTCGACGACATTGCAAGTGTTGGCTGGAACTACATTCGCATGTACGTACTCCAGGCTGTATGGAAGAACCTTCAGCTGACTTCCACAGGGGCTATGCCATTGAGATGATCGACCAAGTCTACGACAGGAACGGGACGGACGTGCCCCTCGAGGTTGCTCTGATCAACGCTCTAGGCTACGTCAACGGCACCAAGGTCACAAATGAAATCATCGCAAAGAACTCTGGCTGGACATCTCAAACCACGCGCTTCCAAATCTGGTCCGACATCGCCTCCCTCGCTGAGAAAAAAGGTATCTTCATCTCGCCCGACGTCCACGTCGGCAAAGCGCAATGGTGCTGCTCACACATCGACGGCAATGCGTGGTTCGACGACCTCAACTTCAACGCCACGCACTGGCGCCGTGGTATCTCGTACGTCGCAAACTGGGCCAAGCAGCACCCCAACATTGTCAGCATGTCGCTGCGCAACGAGCTCCGCGAGTCCTGGAACGTCACAAATCTGTACTACAACTGGGACACACTTGTCGGCAACATGACCGCTGGCGCAGACGCCATCCACGCCGCAAACCCTGACATCCTGATCATCTGGTCCGGCATGCAGTACGGCCAGGATCTCAGCGCCCTCACTAGTGGAAAGAACATCCTCACGGCTCCTTGCTACAAATGCACCGCTATCCGCGACGCCGCACGCCGCGACCCCGTCGTGTTCAACCTAGCCGACCATGCCTGGGCGAACAAGCTGGTGTGGGAACTACATCTCTACCGGATGAGCGAGGACGTCGACACAGGAACCTGCGACATCATCAAAGCCGGATTCTACCGCAACGGAATGAACGCGCTCGGCATCGACGCACCACTCGCATGCAACATCACCAACGACTGTCCCAAGGCTGTCACTCAGACACCAGTTATCATCTCTGAATTTGGCTCAGCTCAAGACGAAACGCTGTTCAACGATACGCTGCAGAACTGCCTCAAAGAGTACACGATTGAGAACAAGATCAGCTGGATGATGTGGGGTGTTGCAGGCAGCTACAGGATTAGGTCTGGGGTGCAGGGCTTCGCAGACACCTGGGGCTTGACAGCGCCAGACTGGACTGGCTGGCAATATGAGAGGGGCATTGAGGAGTTCTGGAAGCCGTGGACGGAGGCGATGAATGTTACGCATGTAGTGTAGATGATCCAACCACTAAGATGGCGAAGCGTAGAAAATACGACATTTTACTCGATATAAACCCACTAAGGGACCGTGGGTATGTGGAGGTACTGACGTGTGATCATCACACTGACAACTTCAATGGGCAAACATGTGGTTTTGATACGTGCCGAAGAATTTCGTGATATTCAAAGTTCTACAGGCCTCTTGGCCATCAAACAATCGCTCGCACTATCGCTACCCACCCATACCGATCTCCCAGCGCCTTAAAACGCCGCTAACACCGTGCTACCATGTCTCCATGAGATGCAACCGCTTTGCATCGCTTGGACAGGCTTTTGAATACACGCTCGCTCATCATCCAGGGCAGAAAGGAGAACATTACAAAATATATACAGTGCAAAACAAACATCGAAGGTATGAGATGCCTCGCAGAGGTCATCTGTAGCCTGTTCAGGAGGTTCGGTTGGGCTGGGCTTGCGTGAGACCGGGGCTTTGCTGCATCTGCTGCAGGTTTTGTGGCGTAGCGCTTCTGCTCGGTGGTCGCCCATTCATGCCCGGGCTGCCGGCCTGTTGTGAGGTTTGTCGTTGTTGGCTCATTAGTCGTTGTTGTTGAACCAGCTGTTGCTGGTAGTTTTGGACCGCATTGACAGGCGGGCTGCTAGCCATGCCGCCGTTTTGCTGCATGAACTGGTTGTTGGCCATTTGCGGCGATGGCGACGACATTCCCGGAGAGCCTGCTGCGGCATTCATCGCTTGTACACGCTGCTTAGCCATGTATCGCTGGAGCTGTTCAGAAGCCGACTTCTGAACCTGCTCATTGGTCCAGTCCGGATGCTGCATTTTGATCGTATTCTGCAGTTGCAGGTACTGAGGAACATGGCCGCTCGCATTGGGTACATTCTGGCGCTGCATGTTGGGCGTTGCCTGGTGTACCCGTGGGGAGCCCGCATTGTTCGACATGCCATTCATGGGCGCGTTCATGTTTCCGTTCAGATTTTGGTTGCCTATTGGCGCCATCATGTTTGCGTTGGGCATGTTGTTCATGTTCATGCCCTGAGCGGCAAGGTTGCTGGCCATATTGATCTGTTGGTGTTGTAACTGGAACTGTTGCTGTTGGTTGGGACTGTTGAACTGGTTCCGCTGCATCGCCATACGCATCTGGTCTGGAGGTCCCATTCGCTGACCATTCTGCATGTTACTCTGCATTTGCGCCTGGGGAACACCTGGCGTTCCCATGGGCATGCCGGCCATATTCGCGTTACCGAGGTTGTTCTGCATACCTTGCTGGCCTTGCTGAGCCCGTGCCGCCATCGCAGCCGCGCTCTGGGCTTGTTGCGAAGGGTTATTGGCCATTTGTGTGGACATGTTGGAGTTGACGCCGCCGGGTGTGCCGTTACGCTGCATCTGCGGTGCACCGTTCGGCACACCGTTCTGTGCGTTGATCTGAGCTTGGCGCTGCGCAGCCATCTGGTTCTGCGACTTCTTAGCATCATACTCATTAAGTGTTCTTATCGAACTTACCCTAACGGCCATCTCCTGTTGCAGTTGCCTTTGCTTCAGCTTCTCTTCACGTTCCCACTTGAGCTTGCTGAACTCTTGCGGAGTGTGCACGTTATTCTTTGGCGCCGCAGGCTCGTGCGCCTTCCTGAGCGCCGCTGCCTTTTGCGATTCTGCCTGTTTATGTGCAGTTGACTCCCGCTTCCTAGCGAGCTTGCGCATACCATCAATGATAGCAAGGTGGCGGTTCTCTCGTCTTCTTTCCACGCGGATTGGTGTAGTCGTGGGGCGTCTTCTAGGCTGCCCTGGCGTTTGTCCGACAGACTGTTGTTGCTGCTGCTGTTGCTGAGCTTGGTATTGGGCAAAGACAACCTTGTTGGCCTGCTCCAGTCGACCTTGGTATGTGCGGAAGTACTGCGTCTTGGACATCTCTGCGGGTAGACCTTCCAGTTGCACCCAACGCTCGAAACATTCCCAAGGTGTACGGCGACCGGATCCTGATGTGAACTTGGATGGCAACGCTAACTGTTGGGCAACCAGAGACCAGTTGAAGGTGTACTCCTTGACGAGAGCGCGGAGCTTCTGATCTTCTTCCCATAGCCACTGGGAAGGAGTTCTGTTCTCAAAGAAAGCTACTGAAGGCATGTTGAACTCGGTGGGTGGCCTAAACTGGTGCGCTGCCTGTAGTCTGTCTCGAACGTGCTTGTTCTCGGCATTGAACAGTGCAACATCGGTCATCTCAGGAGGTAGATCATTCCGGCAGAACAACCTTCGTCCTGGAGTGGAAGGCATCGAGTGCTCTGCAGAGGTACCGGCCCGGCTGGGCGGCGTAGAAGGCTCATCCTCGGAATCATAGTCGTATCTGCTGCGTTTTTTTGGCGGACCTTTGATCTGCGAGACTAATTTACCAGTAACAAACTTCGAGACAGGTAAGATGGGTGGCTCGGATATCGAAAAAGGTGTAACATCGCTAGCACCCTCGAGCATAGGTTCGTAGAACGGTAATTCGCGGAACATGTGATCGCTGGCCGGAGTGCGATCGATCTTCATGACGACATCATTGAAGCCAAGAGAAAACACACCAGCGGGAGGGTCGGCATGGAAAGGCGTCAGGAGCTCGTCTTCATCTGCGTACGATTCACTCTCGGTTTCGTGTGCGCCAGAGGGCACAAGATCGGGTGTAGGAGCATCGTGCATGTCGTCGTCGGCAGTCGTTACCGATGTCGACTTGGGAATGCTGACCTTGGCCCGAAGGGCTATACGCTCCTCCGAGTTGCTGTGAACATACTCAGCGCACCAGTCGGCAAAAGTTGCTGCAAGAGCACGCTTCCACTTCCTTTCCTCACTAAAATCTGTCTGCATCCACTTCATCTCTAGAAGCAGCTGATCCTGGTGTGTGAAAGGACGCTCTGGCTCAGCAGACTTCTGCAGCTGCCGCAAAGACCATCGATTCGCGTTTTGGAGCTGATAGACCCTCTTAAGTATCTTGTAATCTTGATTCTCGCGGATCATGGCAAGTGTGCCGGCAGTAGAAAGCGTCTTTCGAGCAGACGTCACGAGTTCCTGCAAAGGTACAGATCGTGGTGGGTGGTGAGCTTGGAACTTAAACAAGCCTTCCAGGTAGTCACGGCTCGAGTCCTCGGACGCCCCCTGCAACGATGCGTAGTCTTGATCGTAAGTTTGCATCGCTTTGTGGGACTTGATGGGGTTCTTCTTTGCGAAGACCACTGTTGAGACCTCCATAGACTTTCGGTCCTGCTGTCGGGGGCGCTGCGGACTAGACAAGGTGCTCGACTGGGGAGTCAGGACTGCTTTGTGCGCTGCATGCTCGCTGATGATCTCTGAGACCGACTTCTGTCGAATGGCTCCTGATGACACTCGAGTTGTCATGCGTTCACGGCGCGGTGAGGTCTGCGTAGACGTGGTCTCCTGTTGAACTAATGCCGGCGCTTCAGCCATGTCAAGGTCGACATCTGCAGGAGGTGTAGGATGGTCCGCAATCGGATTCTCCTTGAGGCGCCCAACAACGTTCTCTGTACTTTCGCGGTCCACAATAGATGGCTCAGGAGCAGTCGTGGTTGGCGTAGGAAGCGAGTCCGCAGCAAGCTCAGGTTGATCCCGCGCTCCATGCGCGACAGCACTTTCACTGGTGACCTGCTCAGCTTCTTGTGTCATCGATTGACCTGTGTTGCCCGTCGATTCGCTAAGACGACTCTTTCCGTCTCGCGCTAAGCGTATTGCCTGCTCATCTTCGATCTGCTTTTCGACGTCTGAAGTTGGTGAATCGGGTCCGCGTGCGCGTTCTCGAGCTTCCTTCATATGTTTTTGCAAAGCACGCTCATGATCCTCCTTCACTTGCTGTGCCGCAGGATCCAGGATGTCGTCGTTAGACACAAGAGGGTGGGTAGGATCATGGAAAGCTTCAGTATCGGGGCTGGTATCGGGAGAGTGGTGCGGCGCATGCGGCGTTGCCTGTGAATATGGTCCGACTGTGGAAGAGGGTGAAGAGACCACATCCGCCGAGCCGTTGGTCTGTGGTATCGCAAGTCGCTCCTCCTCCGTCCGCTCCTTGTTCACGGCGTTCTTCAACTTCCGCTCCGTCTCTTGCAGCCGTGCTTCCTGGACCTCCTTCGGTGGAAGGTGAACAACTTGAGGTGCCCTACACTTCTCTTCTAACACACTAGCATTCAATGCATCCTCCACAGCAGGATCGGCAACGGACTTTGGATCGACAGAACATCCTTCTTGGTCAACTACACCTACTCCGACATCCTGGACAGCCGACGCTTCGGCGATGCGCTGCGCCGCGGTGGAGGCCTTGCCGGGCTCTCGCTCTTCTGCAACAGACAGCCTAGAGGGCGGTGGGATGCCTGCAGGGGGAGCGATCGAAGACAGCCTCGAGGAACGGCTCTCGTCGCTGTGCGTTAGTACATCTGGAGGTGGCAGTGGTTGCGTGACAACCGACGGTGAGGCAGATGCTGCGCGTAGTTGCTCTTCTAGGCTGGCGCCAGTGATGGGAGATGGCGATGAATTTGCAAACGAGGATAATGCAGGCTTTCCAGGATGCGCAAAGGGTAGTGTCGACGGCAAAGGTGGTTGCTGTCCAGAGAAGGGGAATGGGAGCGTTGCATCGTTGAAGCGTCGACCTCTGCAGGGCAAGCAATGTCAGTGGAATGGAACGACAACAACATCATCAAGTTGTAAAAACAACTTTGCGAAAGATGATACAAGATAAAGAAGAAGAAGAAAACCTACCTTTCGATGTCATTTTCATCTAAGAATCGACCCTCAAGTTGGTCCAGTTGGGTATTGGTGGCCCACTTGTCGGGCACGTCCAGGTAGACCGTATGCTTGTAAAGCTCACGCAGCTTGCGCTTGCGGGACTCATTGCACGTCCTATGCACCGCAATATCAGCACCACAACACGATAATAAAACAAAACGAGCGATTTTTCAGTGTCGCATCGACTCATAGAATCGAATGAACCATAATGCGACAATATCAGTGCGTGGTACTTACACGCTCTCGTTTCGCTTCTCCCTAAGTAATGCATCACGATGACCGTCGAGGGACATATGAGGACCGCCGAACGGTGGCCGACATCCGTTGTTCACGAGTGTCGCCAATGTGATGGATTATGGGGGTTGTAGAGCGCGTTCGTTGATGAAAATGTGGTTGACAATACCGCTGCACTGATGGGGGGGCTTCCGCGAGGTTGAGGGAAACGAGTTTGGACTTGCCAGTTCTCCGCGCGCGTCTCTTCGTCACCGCCCTCACTTGCCCAGATAAGCTTTGCACTAACGCTGCATGCGGCTAGCCCACCATCGATTCTGCCGCTGTTTTTCTCACAGTTTCTGGGCTGCGAAACGTCTGCACAGCAACAACACGCATGACATCAGGACTTATAATGGCCAAAAGAAAGAACGAGAATTTGGAGGGCACGAGAGTGCCGAAGTCATTGAAGAGCAGGAAAGAGGAGAGTGCACCGGTCACAAAGCAGGCTACAAAGAAAACTGCAGTGCAGGGCAAGGCAGGTGCAAGCAACGGGAAGGTCGTCCTGAGCAAGAGCAAGGCAGCAGTAGAATCAGCCCTTACACCGAAGGACGAGGTCTCAGGAACATCCAGCTTCCAAATCATTACTGGGTCTTATGAAAGGGTTCTGCATGGATTCGCTGCAGCCATTCCATCAGACCTCGTCACAGGAAACCACGACGCATCAACACCAGAGGCCGAAAAAACCAAGGTCGATTTCACGGATACCTTCCTTTTCAACGCCCACGCATCCGCCATCCGTTGCTTGGCCCTCTCCCCGCTCTCAGACGAAACCAACAAGGTCACATTAGCAACCGGCGCAACAGATGAACGCATCAACCTCTACTCCCTCTCAACAGCACCACCAGCACCCTCGAAAACCCCCAAACTCCCCAGCCTAACAGGAATCGCCATCACCGAGAATTCTAAGAACAAAGAACTAGGTTCTCTCCTCCACCACTCCTCAAATATCACAGCGCTCTACTTCCCCACGCGCGCGAAACTCCTTAGCGCCGCAGAAGACAGCACAATAGCCATCACACGAACCCGCGATTGGACCGCACTATCTACGATAAAAGCGCCGATTCCTAAACCCCAGGGCCGACCGAGCGGAGACACCGCAGGGCCGGGCGAGGTCCCGAGCGGTATCAATGATTTTTCCGTGCACCCCAGTATGAAACTCATGGTCAGTGTGGGCAAGGGCGAGAAGTGCATGAGGCTGTGGAACTTGGTGACTGGCAAGAAAGCCGGCGTACTTAACTTTTCGCGCGATATGCTGGCTTCGGTTGGTGAGGGGCGTTTCCAGTCTGGCGAAGGACGGCGCGTGATCTGGGACAAGGAGGGCGAGGAGTTTGCGGTTGCATTCGAGAGGGGTGTTGTAGTGTTTGGTATCGACTCGAAGCCAAAGGCCAAGATCTTGCCTACACCGAGAACGAAGATTCACCAGATGCACTATCTTCCATTAGAAGACGGCCCGAACACACTACTCGTTTCGACGGAGGACGGACGTATACTGCTCTACGACACAAGCGCCACAGCACCAAGCGAGAACGCAGAACCCAAGAAGGAGGAAATGCCCTCCAGCAAACTCATCGCCCAGATCGGTGGCCCGGCAGCTGGCATCACAGGACGTATTAAGGACTTCGAGGTTCTGTCATACTCTCCAACGGACAAGTCGAAATACCTCGTCATCACCGGAAGCAGCGACGGCACAGTGCGTCTTTGGTTCATCGACGCCTCGGAACTGAATAGCGGCGCGGACGCAGAGAAGGGTAGTGGGTTCACAGCAAACCAAATCGGAAGACTGCTAGCCACATACTCGACTGGCACACGGATAACGTGTCTCAAGGCGTACCCCATGACTGGCAAGCCGGATGAAGAAGAGGAAATTGTAGACGAGAAGATCGAGGTTGAGAGTGAGAGCGAGAGCGATGACAGCGAGTAGTATAGTGCTTGGAAGGGTTGACAAAGCTGTACAATGATACCACACCGCATCTTCATTTGCCGGTCTCAACCTTCCCCTATACACCATGCGTGTCGTATCAACCAGTCCAAAGCGCTTCACAATAAGGACTCTACGCTGCAAGAAACCGGTGGTAGCTCTTATGAGCAGCACTCATGCTTGCCCAGGTTTTCGTTCCAGCGACTACAGATTCATAGTCACAGTCATAGTCCCCCCACTCACCAACAACACCGGTCCCAACCCCTCCGTCAGCACCTCCAGATCACTCACATACTTGACGCTCTCGCTCTCGCTCTTACACGTGCCCTCCATCGGACTCGGCAGCGTCGTAAACACCACCGCCGTATCCTCGCTCTGGCTTTTAATAAGCTCATTAAGAATGAGATGCTGCGCGCGGCACGGCAGGTCGTTGAATGACAGTGGTATCGACTGTTGAGCGGGGAAGCCCGACGCTGGTGATGCAGATGTCAGGTATCCTGAAGCTGGGTAGCCTGAAGCGGGTGATGCAGTGGCGCGGGTGCTGTGTTGGGTGGCAGGCGAGGGTGATAGTGCGGGGGAGTGTTGCATGGAGGATACGAACTGTGAGGGCGAGGGTGTGGGACTGTCCGGCGGAAGTGTTGCCGTTGCGAGGGGGTCTTGGTGGCGCACTGCAGCTGGGGTGTCGACGAACATGATGGAGGGTCCGGGGGCTTCTGTTTGAGCGATTGCTGTTCGGGGGACGGGCTTTGAAGAGAATTTGGGAAGGGATTCGGGGTCTCGGATTATTGGAGGCGCTCGGGATGAGGAAGAGAGTTGAGATGTGGAGAGTTGAGACGTGCTGCTTGCCGCACTCGTGGCTTTTCTGTTGCGATGCGTGGTGTGGAGGATAGCAGTGTCCGAGGCAGCAGCTTTGGGGTGCGGCTTGAGTGGTGTGACGGAGTCGCTTGTCGGGCGGTTGTTTCTTGGTGAAGCGTCTTTAGGTGAACCTTTCCAAATAGCTTTGCGAAGATCGAGTTTCTTAGAGAAGAAAGGTATTCCCACTCCTGATGGCGTAGTCTTCGGCCTTCCGAGTGAGCGTGGTCTATGGGCGTCTGAGAAGTCGCTCTCGTCCTCCGAGGCGTCAAGATCGTATTCGTCAAAGTTGCTGCCACTTACGCCTGCCTCGCTCTCCGTGACCACAGCTTCGTCATCGACCTCATCGTCATCGCTGGCAGCCGTATTAGAGTCACTGTCATCTCCAAGCAGAAGATCAGCGGACAATGTCTGACTGCGCATACCAACGTTGGGACCAGTCTCTCTGATGTCGTCAACAGATTGCCTACTATTGGCCGACCGGAGCATCTTCTGTAATGCGGCGAACCGTTTCGGTTTTGTGTCACGTCTGCCATGTTGGAAAGAGGCCATCGGCCATTGATAGACGGCTTCGAGGAGATCTGTGGTCTGTGCGAGCTCTTGACTTGCGCTCATAGAGTTTGGTTGACGCAGTCTTTTGATGTCTTGCCACCAACGCTCATCTTCCAGGGAGAAATCAACGTCTTTGGCTGCCTGTTCGAAGTCGCCTTCATCTTGTCCGTTGACAATGACCTCGTACATACGTAAGTCGCCGCTTGCTAGCCAAAGCACAACAATCTAACAAGCCGGTGTGTCAGCGAATGTTCATCGCTAGGGAAAAACAAAATGAAGGGCAGCGTGTAAGATACAGCATTTCCAATGTGCGGACTTACTTCTGCTTCGATTCGCAGGTTGCGTAACAGCGTAGTGACTCGTCCTCGCTCTTCGTCAACGTCTGCCTCATATTCGACGAATACGCATATCCTCAGCTTATACGATCGCTTCCAGGATGGGACAGTGTGCAGGATACACCCCAATTGGAGGATGAGGGTGTACGTGTCAAAATTAGTGGTCAAGACGTTCTTACGACTGTGATCGTCGCCTGCAGTTGCGACCTCTGCTGACATCTGAATTGGCCAAAGGTCGATGTATGTCTTCGTTGACTCATCGACCTCAACGTCGGCAAGACCCCATTGACTAAGCGCGCGCTTCATGATTGGCGGTCGAGCGGGTGGTACTTCCAAGTCCTTGAAGCCTTTCGCAATAGCAACATTCATCTGTAACCTGAGCACAAGATCTTCGATCGTGGTAACGTAGCTCTGAATTCCCACCGAACCCTCAGGTCTGATAGTGTCAGTGGGCAGAATCCCATTGAGTTTGTCCGATTGCTTGCGTCTAGCTGCTGCTTGTATCGCCTTGCGAGAGATCGAATGGTTCGTAGATTTGCTCGATGGTCGTGACGGCTGGGGTGATGGAATCCCTAGGCTAGGCTGCGAATCTCTGAGCTCAGTAAGATTGTAAGAGCCCATGACCACAATGTTCGGTCTCATACCACCCAAGCCTGCACTGAGAACAAGGTTACGAGCCCCCCATTCCACCGCGGGCGAGATGGCGACGTTAACGAAGGCTTTGATCTTCGAGAAGTCGATGTACTTAGTCCACAGTGACTGCTGTCGCCTCGCCTCAGGTACAGCTGCGCCGAAATCCTGAGATACGATGACGTGCCCAAGTACGAACAAACCACCTTTCTTGAGTGAGTTGCAAAACTGGATGAGCTTGTACTGACGCCGTGGATCGTTCACCAACAGGAGGATCTGCGGTCTCCAAAACTTGACATGTTCCTGCCGGAGGCGAAGGAGGTACTTTCGAACTTGGTGGTAGATGAGGCCCTGGCTGACGTCACCCCATGGCTTTGGAGGTGTCGTGTAGTGAATGAGGATGAACACGGCCAGCAGTAACGCGACACAACCGGAGGCGTAGAAACCATCCACGAAGAACATAGTTGCCCCACACACTATTGTGCCTACTGCGGCCGTTTGCCAGTTGAAAAAATGAAAGGAAGGTCTGAAGTTCGGAGCTGAACCTATCTTCAGTAAGAAACAGGCGAGGTTGGTGACGAGGAAGGTCATAAGATATGTCATCGTGATGAAAGAGGCGATCTGGTTGATGTCCGCAAACATAGTGAGCTGCGCAAGGACGTATGTGAAGATGATTGCGTAAATCGGTTCGTCTTTCGTTTTGGTGCCCTGACCGAAGATGGACAATCCGGGTACCAGATGGTCGCGCGCAAGCGCTTGAAGTAGTTTGGCGGAGCCTATGACGCCCATGAGGACCGAGAATAGTGAGGTTGCGTATTCTCCGAGCAGGATGACAACGCCAGACAAGTTGGTGAGCTGTATGACATTGGTGTTGTTGTACAGGGATTCCCGTCCGATTGAAGCTGCCATGGCGACAATTACTATGGTGTACAGAATGAATGTCAATCCTAGTCCATACAAGGTTCCCTTTGGGATGGCTTTCGAGGGATGCTTAAGATCTCCAGACATGCTGGCCCCACTAGAGATATTCAGCATATGTACCATAGGTATACAGGGAAGACTTACGCCAAGATCCCTCCTGTTGCAGGAAAGAGGATGCCAAATAAGTCCTGGAAGCTTTCGCGGTGCTTAGTCACACTACCAGCGGCACCTTTGGTGAAGCGGGGCATCATGTTCTCGCGTAGTGTGTCAAAATTGAAGGCAGTGAAAACGATGCCGTGCTTGTCGTCCACATAGGGGTCTTTGAACACCGTTGAGACGGGTATGCTGATGATGGCAACCAACAATACAACCAGTAAGCCATTGCTGCAGCGTGCAAATAGCCCACTGCCCGCCAAGCAGATAATTGTGCATAACAGGAGCACCACTGTTGCCCAGAGGAACTGCCACCAGTAGCTCTGAGGCATCCACTGAGACATGGACCCGGTACGACTGCCGAAGTTCTCAATGGAGCAGTCGATCAGCCCGACGGCGTTTAGACTGGTGTTGAACACAAGTCCAAGATAGAACACAATGCCAATAGATCCACCGAACTCAGGACCTGCAGGTCGAGTTAGCATCGTGCAACAGAATTACTGCCGTCTACAAGGCTAGCATATTGTGCGTTATGGGGAATAACTGACCGAGACTGCGGGAAATCAGATAGTATGCTCCTCCACCTCTTACAGTGCCATTGGTAGCGATTGCAGAAATGGACATGGTGGTGAGAAGATTGATGGCATAGCCAGCCACAAGCATGCCTACAGCTGTCAGTATTTCGCAGCTTGGAAGGGAAGCTGTAGTTCGCCCGGTGAGCCTCTCGTCGCCGCCCGTGCTCGACGGTCCAGTAGACCACACAGTCTTCGACGTTACCTTTACTTCTACACCTCAACACCGCCTAGCCTCCGGGACGAGCAACGACTGAGAGCTCTCCTGGCAATGCCACACGGAGAAAACTTACCCATCATGCCTACTACGCCTGCCTGTCCCAAGATGAAGCCAAATCGCAAAAACATCAAGATACTCAACACATTGAGTGTGACAGGCACAAAAACACCAGCGAAGGTACCTAGCTTCTCGGTCCCCCCCACAGGTCGAGGGAATGCGCCTGGCCTCGGTTTCGAAACCTCCTCGCTAGTAGCTCGGCGATTGCCATCGTGGGTGCTCGAATTCGACTTTGACCGTGGTAGGTGGACGGCGTTGCAGAACCAGCTCCTTAACCATTCGACACCATGATCTTCCCCTTGAGCAGTCGAGTCCTCGGCGGTGCCATCCAGCAGTGGAGTCCTCTCAGTGGGTGGAGGTGAGTTTTGTGCAAATGAGCGTCGATGCAGCCGTGCAGAAGCATCAGTCGCTGTTCTTGCTGCGAAATTGGAGTGAGACCGCGGCGGCATACGCCTTGTCTGTCCGTCACTGACATCTGTCATAATCCAGTTGACGATGTCACTGCGGCTCAAATCGTGGCTCAGGGTGCCGGTCGTAGATGCGTAGGCCGCCTATCGGCCCGTTGATGCTTGTAAAAGTTTGAGTCCGGTGAGGGAGGCATGGGGACGATGGTCACAGGCAGGCCACAGCTGTTGAAACTCGCGCGTTTAGCGATGACGATGCGCGCAAGTCACCGACTCCGGTCAAGTACAACTGGGGCTCTCTCTGGCGGCTTAGCACGATCCGCCGCTGCGACGTTTCTTGACCACTGCAAGGATGCAGGATGCAGGTGACCTGGGCGCATGTGGAATCCCACGCACGCCCCACACCGCGCCCTGGTATCCAATGACCTCAGACCAGGGCACTGGGGCACATTCCTTGACCAGCTTCGTATCTGCTTTCATCCCATCTCTACTCACTCGCTGCTTGTGCAACTGTCTTGAGTGCTATAGAAGAGCCTCTCGGTACGTTTGTGCAGCTCTTAGGTCCGCCAAACAATTTCCATTTAACCTCTGCCGTGCAGATTTCTATCGCCGACGTTACACGCGAATAATCGAACTCTGATAAGAAGCTGAGCAGAGAGTTCGACAGCACGCGGCAGACGTGATAGAAGCAGCTGTCATGGCGAAGGACCCTCCAGAGCTGTCGAAGCCTCTGGCCGTCCCTTCCTCGTCAAGGGACTCCGGCCGGAGCTCTCCCTCGCCGTCGGTCTCGCAGTCAGTCCCACGCGCAGAACCGACCGCAAGATTAGGCTCGCCCGTGCCCTCTTCTGTCCAGTCTCGTACGCCCGCAGTTGGACAGATACCGACGCCCGCGCAGCTCGAAGAAGTCTCCCCAGTGCCTATACAGACACCGTTGGCCGGACGCGCTGAGCAGAAGTCGTCGCTGCCAGGCCCAGGCACATCAGCCTTGTCTTCAGCGCTGAAGGAGTCTTTCGGCAAGAGTCCTCCAAGATTCGCTCCCCCGTCTGCCACGCCGCAGTCGCCCGCAGTCAACGCTGCTGGTTCTGGTCGCGGACCTCCAAGCAACTTCGGCTCCTATGATGGTCGAGGTCGCTCTCCCGTACCCTACGAAGACCCCGAAATTGTGCGCCGGCACTTGGTGGGACGGTATGGGTCACCTAGCAGGTCAACCCGTGGATTTGGCGGCGACGACGAGTCACAAAGCAGAAGAGGTGACGACGACGACGACGATGAGTTCAACAGTCTGCAGCTGCAGGGCGGCGACATTACACGGCAGATATACAGGTGGAGCGAGCAGCAGGCTGCGGAAGAGCGAGGGAAAATGGCTCGCAGCAAGAGCTTCCACGCTTCTCGCCCCAAGGACGATAACGACATCAGCGCATCGTCTATTCGACAGCCAGGAGGTTTCCGTCGGCAGTACCTGCGTAAGAACGCACCCAGCCCGTCACCTGCGCCCGGTCCCTCTGGCTACGGTACCATTGGTGAACCTGCCCAGCAACGGTCTCAGCCCTTCACGAGTAATTTCCTCGAGTTCTTGACCCTCTACGGCCACTTCGCTGGTGAGTCGCTTGAAGACGATGATGAGGTACTGGGGCCGGACGAGTACTTTTCCTCCGATGCCTTGGACTCAGGCGAACACTCTGAAGAGGAAGGCGAATACGGCGAGTCAAGTGGTCTGTTACCCGCTACACCTGGTAAACGGCGGAAGAGGAAGCCAAAGCCTGAGGGCAAGGGCACACCAACAGGTGCTGCCATGCTGCTTCTCAAGTCATTCGTCGGTACTGGTGTCCTCTTCCTGCCCAGGGCGTTCCTCAACGGTGGCATGGCCTTTTCAAACGTAGTGCTTCTTGCTGTCGCAGGCTTGTCGTACTTCTGCTTCGTACTGCTCGTCGACACACGTCTTGCCGTGGAGAGTTCGTTTGGTGACATGGGCCTCCATCTCTACGGAAGGTGGATGCGCAACCTGATCAACTTCTCTCTCGTCGTTTCGCAGATAGGCTTCTCGTCTGCCTACATCGTCTTCGTGTCTGAAAACCTCCAAGCATTTGTCTTGGCTGTCACAAATTGCGCAACTTTCATCGATATCAAGTACATGATCTTGATGCAGATGGTCGTCTTCCTGCCCCTTTCGCTCTACCGCAACATCAACAACATCCAGAAGCTCGCGCTCATTGCGGACGCTTTCATCCTTCTGGGTCTTGTCTACCTGTATTACTACGATTTGTTCACCATTGTCCATCAGGGCGGCATCTCCGACATTGCGAACTTCAACCCCAAGGACTGGACACTCTTCATCGGCACAGCAATCTTCACATTCGAAGGCATTGGCCTGGTCATTCCGATCCAGAGCAGTATGAAGGATCCCAAGAAGTTCCCCAAGGTTCTCGGAGGCGTCATGATCATCATCACCATCGTTTTCGTCAGTGCCGGAGCCCTGTCATATGCTGCCTTTGGTTCTAAGACCAAGACTGTTGTTCTGCTCAACATGCCGCAGGACAACAGATTTGTCAACTCTGTTCAGTTCATCTACTCGCTTGCGATCTTGCTCTCGACACCGCTGCAGATCTACCCGGCCATTGAGATTACCAGCCAGCAATTGTTCAGTAGGACGGGCAAGTATAACCCACTCATCAAGTGGAAGAAGAACTTCTTCCGCTTCTTCATGGTCGTGCTCTGCGCTTGCATCGCATGGGCGGGTGCGGGCGATCTCGACAAGTTCGTCAGTCTTGTGGGTAGTTTTGCCTGTATCCCGCTGGTCTTCATCTACCCCGTAAGTTACACACTCTGGTTCTCTCCCTCACAAACTGCGATTCCTAATCTCTCCATAGCCCATGCTTCACTATCGCGCAGTTGCCAGGACAACAATTGCGCGAACACTAGACATTCTCATGTGCGTCGTGGGCTTGATCGCTATGGTCTACACCACATCCCTCACGATCCAGAGCTGGGTTGCAGGAGGCAAACACAAGGCCCCCGGGTACTGCGATGGTCGATAAGCTTGTTTCCAGCTCTCAAACTTTCACACAGCAATGATGGTCAAGCGGTTCCATTGTATCATAGGTTTCTCATCAGGCTAGTTGGGTATAGATGGCCTCCAGACTGGATACAAGCCAGCGCAGCGAGCTGTGCCTCGAATATACATATTATCATAAGCAGATGTCAGCAGCAATGCTCTCACACACTTCCAAAACTTGCCACATGCAAACAACTCTGCACATCGGTGCACGTTCACACGCTGCTATAGGGGGGTTGGGTCCGCGAAATGTTGCCAGCATTGGTCAGCCGCTCATAAGGCTGAAGTGCGGCTGACAGTAGCGCGCGCCACACCTGGACGCCTGTCACTCTGTCTGACAAAAACTTTCCCTACAGTCCTTCATAGTTACCGCAAGCGAAGCCCCTCAGCAACCAAAGTGGTCTCGCAATGTGGCCTCAGTACTTTCTCGGCACGCTTGCCTCACAGCTAAACATGCGGTATGCGCGACGTACTTGCTGGCCTCGCTAGCTAGTAGCCTGCAACGGGAAAGCGTGCAGTAGTGTGCTGCGTCGTTCACCGTAAAATTGTGAATCCATGAGTGTACATGCATTACGATGAGCAGTGGAGGGCTTGTACATGTGAAGGAGATAGCAAGCCTTGTCTCAGAGCGTGCATGTGTTACGGCAAACATCGTCTCAGCCTTCCCCAACGTGAACGAAATACTTGGGCTGATAGGTGAGTGTCTCCACGGTGTCAGCCACCACGTTTCGAGCTCACTTCTGCACCGCTGTACTGTATGAGACTAGACTTGAAGCTCGCTCCGCTCGCGCGTTGATAACAGCTGTGCAAAGAGACTGATCACACTGCTCAAGCACGGTGCAGTAGCCCTTCTCACAACTTTGGTTGAGTGCATTGATGGCAGCGGCATGAATCGCAGGTAGTGGGGCCCTTGACAACGACCATGACTTGGCTATAGAAACATGCCATGGTTCCTGCGATGTTTGCATGGCGCTGAATGAAGCAAACACCACAACTTACAAAAAACAAAGGCTGTATAACAGGATCGGCTGCTGGCCGTGGACAGCTCCTTGCCTGGGGCCTCGTTTCCGACATGGATAGCGCTGCTGACGTAGCTTGAGCAGCTGTTTTCGGCAGCGCGGTGTAATTACGCGCCTTTCAAACCGTGGTAAGCAACCCATGGCACGCTCAATGGCCATAGCGATGCTCGCCACTCGACACAAGAATTGAAAGCGCCGCAAAAAAAGCGGCGTGGAGAGAAACTGCCCAAGCGTGGTTGAAAAAAAGTAGTGAATGGGCGTGGTGTTGCTATGTTTAGTATGCTGCGCCTTGCGTCCCGAAGCATCAATACACGTAGTGGCAGATCAGGAACAACAACGGCCGCCAACTCCGAAGCGCTGGCGGGTAGATGGTGGGCTGCCGAGGGATGACGTTTGGCGGAATAGGAGACGTCTTCTTAGGAATGGATTTGCAATGCTGAGGTGGTATCAGCGCTTGGGACACGACAGGCAAGATGAAAGGGTGGTGTGGTTAGCGTCAGGGCGCCACCAGAGGCTGCATAGATGAGGGCTAGCCGGGGATAGATATGGAGAGAAGTGGGTTCGCTGCAAGCTTCACTAGGCTCGGCCTGCTCAGATACAAATATCACGACCACCGACCGCTCTTTCGCTCCTCTCATATCATCGACTCTCTCTCCCTGCATATTGCTCAGCACTCTCCAATCTACGACACGCCTTACGATCGTTTTCCCTTTCAGTCTCACATAGTTCTTTCGTTTTCATCATGTGGTAAGTCGAGCTGCCCCGCTTGTGTTGAGAGCTGCGATCGGCGCTGTAAACAGAGGCTGACGACGCTGGCCAACAGTGGAATTTTCGGGTACATCAACTACCTGGTGGAGAAGGACAGGAAATACATTCTCAACACACTCGTCAATGGTATGTGGCTGCGTGGCTGCACTGGCAACTCGCAGTGACAGCCAGCACCCCGCTCAATGGATGGCCCCTGACAACAGCTCAACAGGTCTTGCACGTCTAGAGTACCGCGGCTATGACTCCGCCGGTCTGGCAGTCGACGGTGACAAGAAGAACGAGGTCTTCGCAGTCAAGGAGGTGGGCAAGGTCGCCGCGCTGAAGAAGCTCGTCGACGAGCAGAACTTCGACCTGAACAAGGTCTTCGACTCACACGCCGGTATTGCCCACACTCGATGGGCCACCCACGGCCCTCCCTCGCGCGTCAATTGCCACCCCCACAGGTACGTAGTATTCTTTTAGCTAGTTGCACGGCGTGTGGCGCGTTCCAGCTGTAACTGTTGAGCTCTTGCGGGTTCGCCGATCCCGCCGTGTCACCCCGTCTCATTACGCAACTCCAAGGACGGTAGACTGACTTTTCGTGAACGCAGGTCCGACCCCAACTGGGAATTCTCGGTCGTCCACAACGGTATCATCACAAACTACAAGGAGCTGAAGACTCTGCTCGAGAGCAAGGGCTACAGATTCGAGACCGAGACCGACACTGAGGCCATCGCGAAGCTCACCAAGTACATCTACTCTGAGCACCCCGACCTCAGCTTCCCCTCCCTCGTCAAGGCTGTCATCAAGGAGCTGCAGGGTGCCTTCGGTCTTCTGATCAAGTCTATCCACTACCCCCATGAGGTCGTCGCCGCCCGCAAGGGTTCGCCCCTTGTCATTGGTGTCCGAACACAGAAGAAGATGAAGGTCGACTTCGTCGACGTCGAGTACAACGACGAGAACACCGCCCTCCCCGCCGAGAGCGCCTCCCACAACGTTGCTCTGAAGAAGACCAACAACCTCCTCGCTCCCCCTGACAAGTCCCTTCTGCACCGCTCGCAGTCGCGCGCTTTCCTCTCCGACGATGGCGTGCCCATGCCCACCGAGTTCTTCCTCTCCTCCGACCCAGCCGCCATCGTCGAGCACACCAAGAAGGTCCTGTACCTCGAGGACGACGACATCGCGCACATTCACGAGGGTTCGCTGAACATCCACCGCCTGAACAAGGATGACGGTACCTCCAACGTCCGTGCTATCCAGACCCTGGAGATCCAGCTCCAGGAGATCATGAAGGGCCGCTTCGACCACTTCATGCAGAAGGAGATCTTCGAGCAGCCCGAGTCGGTTGTGAACGCTATGCGTGGTCGTCTCGACGCCGAGAACAAGACCGTCACACTCGGTGGTCTCCGCCAGTACCTTGCCACAATCCGCCGCTGCCGCAGGATCATCTTCATTGCTTGCGGTACTTCGTACCACTCCTGCATGGCTGTCCGTGGTATCTTCGAGGAATTGACTGAGATCCCCATCGCTGTCGAGCTGGCCTCTGACTTCCTGGATCGCAAGGCCCCCGTCTTCCGTGACGACACCTGCGTGTTCGTCTCTCAGTCTGGTGAGACTGCTGACTCGCTCATGGCTCTCCGCTACTGCTTGGAGCGCGGTGCCCTTACCGTCGGTGTTGTCAACAACGTCGGTTCCTCCATCTCTCTCCTCACCCACTGCGGTGTCCACATCAACGCAGGTCCCGAGATCGGTGTCGCCTCCACCAAGGCCTACACCTCCCAGTTCGTCTGCATGGTCATGTTCGCGCTGTCTCTCAGCGAGGACCGTGCTTCCAAGCAGAAGAGGCGCGAAGAGATCATGGACGGTCTTACAAAGATCTCAGATCAGTTCAAGGAGACACTCAAGCTTGACGAGCCCATCAAGAAGCTTTGCGAGCGCTTCAAGGACCAGAAGAGCTTGTTGCTCCTCGGCCGTGGTTCTCAGCACGCCACTGCTCTTGAGGGTGCCCTGAAGATCAAGGAGATCTCTTACCTCCACTGCGAGGCTGTCATGTCCGGAGAACTTAAGCACGGTGTCCTCGCTCTCGTCGACGAGAACCTGCCCATCGTCATGATCCTTACCCGCGATGACATCTTCGCCAAGTCGCTCAACGCCTACCAGCAGGTCATTGCCCGTAGCGGACGACCGATCATCATCTGCAACAAGGACGACCCCGAGTTCCCCACAGACAAGACCGACAAGATCGAGGTCCCCAGCAACGTTGACTGCTTGCAGGGTCTGATCAACGTCATTCCTCTGCAGCTCATGTCCTACTGGATGGCTGTTGCCGAGGGCGTCAATGTTGACATGCCCCGTAACCTTGCCAAGTCGGTCACCGTCGAGTAAACGATCAGCTTGTGTAGTGTTATTGGAATTGGCGCGTGTGGATTGGTCTGGATATGATATGTACGGATTTGACTGGTGTTATGAAAGCTCTTGGATGGAGCTGCATGTTATGATCATCTAGATGGATCAGCTGCATTGTACCCAAGAGGGTCGATGCGAGCTTGGAATGAACAAAAAGTTCTTATTTAATTTCTTACACCACTTCGCTGCTGTTCGTATTCGAGATGGCGATCTTCTGTTGATTGTTTCAGCACGGCAGCACGGCAGCACGACTGGCAAGGCCCCTGTGCAATGGCGCGACGCAACATCCCTGTCGTGATGCCTGCCCCGCTTTGCCCTCACGATTCCGTTCCTGCATTCCAGCTGTCCAAGCAACGAACGGTACAGATACCCGACGCACACCGACCGCTATCGTATACCGTATCCTCAGATAGCGCTCGAGCAGCACATACCAGCATCGCACCAACATGGCTATCCTCAAAGGTCCCGGCGAGCCCAAGAGCTACGATGGTACATACCCCGCGATTCTCCCCCACCTCCATGAGCCTCAAGCATACCTATAACAACCACTACAACGACACTGTGTCTCTCATTGCACCAGATACTGACACTCCATAGGCTCCAGCCTCCGCATCGGCATCATCCACGCACGCTGGAACACCACCATCATCGACGCGCTCCTCGACGGCACGAAGAAGGCGCTGGCACAAGCTGGTGTCAAGGATGAGAACATTGTAATCCAGTCTGTGCCCGGCTCCTACGAGCTCCCCTACGCCGTCAAGCAGCTCTACTCCGCGTCGCAGGTCCAGTCCTCTTCGACGGGTGTTGTGGGTGCAGCGGCGGATCTGCTGGGCTCTGCGTCAGACCTCACACAACTCAACTTAGGCGGTGGAAGTGGGGAGAAGAAGGAGAAGAGCACCGCACCGTTCGATGCGATTATTGCGATTGGCGTGTTGATTAAGGGCGAGACGATGCATTTTGAGTATATTGCGGATGCGGTGTCTCATGGGCTCATGAGGCTGCAGCTTGACGGCAACGTGCCGGTTATCTTTGGCCTTCTTACACTTCTCAGTGAAGAGCAGGGGCTGTACAGAGCTGGCATTGCGGGCGCAGGGAAGAACGAGGGACACAACCATGGCAGTGATTGGGGGAGTGCGGCGGTCGAGTTGGGGATTAAGAGGAGGGGGTGGGTTGAGGGGAAGTTTGTTGACTAAGTCCTAGGACTGTTCACAGGGAGAAAATACACGTAAAGGGCATTTGAACACTGCACCAGGTGCTGGGAAAAGATGAGAAGCTCATATGAAGATAGATCTTGGCAATGAAGTCCGCATGCTACGGTGCTACGGTGCTACGGTGCTACGGTGCTACGGTGCTACGGTGCTATAGTGGAGCGAACAGACGTTCTCCTTGGACGGTGTTATCATCGAGTCTCAACGCTCTCGGCCTCAGCTAGTGACCGTCTTCTTCTACATTTGAGCATACACTCTCCACGGCCTGTAACATCTTCCCCGAGGACGTAGTCCGTCGTGCTATCGCGACACCTCGAAAGGTAGCATGCAGAATGCATTTTGTGTATGCACAAATCGTGCCTCAAATCGCACATGGTTGGATTGATGTCCTGCGTTGGGTCGTCGGTAGCATGTGCTCGGCGATACTTGGTTGTTCTTCAGCCTTTGGGCCAGCTGGGCGACTACACTACATCCGTCCTCTGCCATCGGTGTCAGCTTATCACAGAATCTTCGTTCTTATCGCGATCGCGACCAAAGAAGTTGATAGCATGTTGCGTGTTGTACTGTGACCGTTGTTCGTGTGTGGTCGACGTCCTCGGTGGATCGTGTGCACATGGGCCTGGTCAGAGCAAACAGCAACCCTCACGTGAGACATATCAATCCTCAAGCCAGAGGTGTCGTCGCAGCCACTGTACGAGTTCGTCGCGTACAAGTGGCTATCAGTTTACGACAGCACGTCTGGTCATGAATAGTCGGTGCGGGGAGCGATGACGTCGGTGGGCTGAACGACCTCTGTGAAGCATGCCGTGAGAGAACTCGATGCGCGTGGGCGTGAGGGTGACTCAGGGCAGATTCGGCATATGGAATCCAATGCAGCAGTCTGCGCGACTGTGTTTGGCGTACATTGAAGTGTTGGCTTGTTTGATGAGTTGGTGATGGTTGGTTGTGGATGCAAGACGGTCGGCCAGGGGCAGTCTCTTGGAAAGTGCAGCCCGTGCGCGCCTCTCCGCTGGTCTCTTCACGACCTCAGGGCTCACATTCCAAGCCACCACCCGCCTGCTGCCAGCCCTCTGCCTCCGCCGGCTCTCTGCCTCCGCCAAGTGCTGCTGCGTGCTCGCTCGTCTCATCTTTCCACTTTCCGTCCAACCCCAGCTGCGTCGAGCGGGTTGTGCGTCTGCCGGCACGCTCTCACCGCGTCGGTCGCGCGTGTGGATCCCATCCTTCCAACCCTGCAGGACTGCCGAGTCCAGCACCGCGTTAGATATTGTTTTCGACCGCTCAGCACAACAACACCTAACACAGTAATGGCGCGAGGAAAGGTCTGCTAAAACTGACGGACACCAGCTATCTTGGTGCGCCGTAGTAGCAGAAGACCAGCATACGAGTATTGGCGTTGAGTCGATGCCGAGGGAGAGACACAGTGTGCATACGAGACGACACAGCGACGGGGACATTCGCGTCGCGTAGGCTGAAGGAGGTCCAGCATCGAAGGTGAAGGCGTCATACGCCGCCGAACGCCCATTCAGGCCCAGGCACCTTTCAACACGTCTTCACTTATCAACAATGAGCGACGCTCCTACCACCTGCTGAACGCCATCGACCTGGAGATATCCACCACCACCACCTCCGCTTCTGCGCCTGAACAACATACTCCCCCACTCTCGCCGCCTAGCACCATGTCGCGTTCTGGTCAACGGATAACACTGCAAGCCCTCACACCCTTGACCAATACAGACTCGTCTCCGCCTGCCAAGCCAGCCAGTCCACGGTCCACGAGGTCTTCATACGATACGATGCACAAGACTGCCGCCTTGCGTGCAGCGCCGTCGAGCGCGCCCACCAATGGCACCGACACCATCACACCCATAAACACCCCGCCCGAGACGCGGATATCAATATTTCCTTCAGATGGCGTGCTCGGCCAACGCATCACATACGATCCGCTCCTCGACTCGAAGTTGGACAAGAAGGCTCGCCAGTCGCGGCCGCCGACATACAAACAAATACTGGATAAGGTATGAAGGTTACACTTGATATGACCAGATGCGGTCGCCCTGTGACATTAAGGCTAACTTGACTTGTGTTACAGGGCGACCCATCTCCCCCTCCAGATCCCCGTCTTGCCATTGCTGGCTATAGTACGGGTGCCTACGCGATCAAGACTGTGGGACCAGCTGCGCCGAAGACGAAATTGCGACTAGCGCCTTATGTTGCAAAACCGTACTCTTTCGATGCGCGCATATCTTGCGGCCCTGGGCCTGCCACGCAGGTGGTTGTGACTGGCTTCGACCCCCTGACGGCGGACGCGCAATTGCGCGGCTTCTTCTCCACCTATGGCGAGGTCGAGAAGCTGCAGAACCAGGTCCATCCGGACAACGGCAGCCCTTTGGGAATATGTCTTATCAAGTTCCGCGACACTGCGCCCATGCGCAATACACCGGCGAACAAAGCCTCGACATCAGCGAAACGCGCAGAGCGTGAGGGTACAGGTCAGCGCATTGGTACGGGCACGCATCCGGTCAGGGTCCACACGGATCGCGAAGGTAGAAGATGCGCAAAGCTTGTGAACATGGCGGTGCAGCAGACTCGTAAGGAGCAGGAGAAGCTGCGGGCTAAGCTGGCTGCGCAAACGGCCAAGGCCTCTGCCCCCTTGACACCGGCTGGCTTCGATCTGCCAGCAAACGTACCTAAGGGGCCTTCCGGCAAAGGCACGCGCCCACCGATACCGATGCCTCGTGAGCCCTTGTCGCGCAAGGCAGCGCTTTCCTATCTTATCGAACGTGAGCCGATCAAGCCCACGATGAAGCGAACACCGTACTTGTTTATCGCCCACCAATACGTACCAGTGCTGAGCACCACTGTAGACCATCTGAAGAGGCGTCTGAAGAACTTCAAGTGGAATGCAGTTCGATGCGATCAGACCGGTTACTACGTCACATTTGAAGAGTCGAAACGAGGAGAAGACGAGACTGTACGATGCTTCCGCGAGTGTCACATGCAGGCCTTGTTCACATATGTGATGAACATGGAATGCAATCAGTACGGCGACCCACAATACGAGCGAAGCCCGAGCCCGGAGAGGGTCATAGCGGACAAAAAGCGAAAGGCTATTGAAGAGCGAATTGCTGAGGAGGAAGCCGCAGACCTGGAGCTCGAGAAGAAGCAAAGGGCAGACTCGCTGGATCCCGTCTTAGCAGCTCTTGATCAGCTCAAGCATGAGTTGTCAGAGAAGTTGCTTGGAGACATCAAGACTCGCATTGCGGGTCCTGCTTTGCTGGATATCATGTCTTCAGAGCGCCAGGCCGCAAAGCGGCGAAAGCTGAACATACAGGACCCACAGACAAAGGAGAACAGTATGAGTCTACCTTCGATGCTGACTCCTACGTTGGATCCTTTTGCAGCAGCAACACCCAAAGGGCGCCATGGAGGCTTTGGTGGGCGACGCGGTCGCAATGCGCTTGGGCCTCTCGACCACAACAGGCGAGGAAAGAAGCCTCTTCGGGTTATCAATGCTTTCGCAGATGAGCGCAGAAAGGCATCCGCACCTAAACCAAAGATTGCACGTGGTCTTCATCGACAGATGCTGGAGATGTTCGAACCAGCAGAAGACTCGGATGATGAGGCTCGTAGTACACTCACACGTGGCACGGAGGAGCAAGAAAGTCGACCCATCAGCCGCGCCCATTCTACCGACGTCGAAGATGAGGAGGAATCCTCAAGAGCGCACCGCGCAAAGCGGCGACGCATCGAAACTGGGTGGGGCGATGACAGTGACGAAGAGATGGACGACACACACGCTAGGAGTTTGCTTGCCCATTGTATTCACAAAGACCCTGAGAACATGGCAGAGAAAGAGTTGGAACAAGTACTTGCTATTCTTCCACGTTCTTCGCCGATTTGGAAGAAAGCGGATAAAGCACTCAAAGGTTTCAGGCGATTGCGAAAGATTGAACAAGAGGCAGACGCAATTTTTGGGGTGGAAACACCGCCAGAAGACAAACTTGAGCCTACAGTTATTGTCACTCAGGATGACGAAGCTTCCAAACCCATCGAAACCACTGAGAAGGAAGTACCTGCTCCGGCCAAGAAGGCTGTCGCAAAGCCAAAGAAGAAGAGCAAGAAGCAGCTTGAAGAGGAAGTGAAGGCTGCAAAGGCAGAGATTACAGAAGAAGTTGCAGAAGTTGCGGAAGCCGTGGAGGAGGAGCTTGCTGAAGTTAAGAAGCCCGAACTAGTCACAGAAGTTTCTGTTGCGGAAGAAACTCCGGATGAAGACGATTGCAGCTCTGTCTACTGGGGTGTGTCCTCAGTCGAACCTCGGAAAACTGTGGAGGATGATCTCAGTGTGGTGATGGACATCGACGGCTGGCAACACATGCTCAAGGATGAAGAAGATCTCAAGAACCTCAAAATCGCCATGCAGTCGATCGAGGCTGCTAAGATTCAAGATGCGCAGTCCTGGGCTTGGAAGCAGAAGTCGATCAAACACCTCAACAACTCTGGTGAGGCAGGTGTGTCACGCAAGGAGACCAAGATCGAAGGCTACTACGTGTCCAATCCCACTGGATCGGCGAGAACTGAGGGTGTGAAGAAGATTCGCGAGTCCGAGAAGTCGAAGTACCTACCTCATCGTATTCGCGTCGTCAAGGAACGCGAGGAACGTCAACGACGGGCGAAGCAGGAAGACAAGTCTGTCATTTCTGTGGAGGGCTTCAAGTTCCAGACTGGTTCGCAGAAGGCATCCACCGCCAACTCTCGCGCGAACCGTGCCAACAACCGTCGTATGGTCAACGACATCAACATCTCCAAGGTTTCCGGCGCTGAAGGTGATGCTTTGCGCTTCAACCAGCTGAAGAAGCGCAAGAAGCTCGTCAAGTTCGACCGCTCTGCGATCCACAATTGGGGTCTGTATGCCGAGGAAAACATTGCTGCAAACGACATGATCATTGAGTACGTCGGTGATAGAGTGCGACAGCGTGTCGCAGATCTGCGCGAAGCCAAGTACGACATGCAAGGAGTTGGTTCCAGTTACCTCTTCCGTATTGACGAAGATACGGTCATTGATGCTACCAAAATGGGTGGCATTGCGCGTTTCATCAACCACAGCTGTACGCCAAACTGCACAGCGAAGATCATTCGAGTCGACAACTCGAAGCGCATTGTCATCTATGCTTTGCGAGATATCAGTCAAGGTCAATCACACCCTTCTAAAATACACCATATCATTATGCTAACGATTCTGCAGATGAGGAACTTACCTATGATTACAAGTTCGAACGCGAGATGGATGCCACCGACCGTATCCCCTGTCTTTGCGGCTCTGTTGGCTGCAAGGGCTTCCTCAACTGATCGCGCTGCACATTTTATTCCTTGGATTGCACTTGCCTTCAACTACGCCAGCACAATCGCGATTGCATTCTTCGGCGCTTCTTCAACAATAGCAAACGGAGGTGGTTTTGGGTCGAGGCCAAAGTCGTCAGGATTATCTGGAAGAGATTGCATTCGAATGGCGTTACACATTTCTTCAAATATCACAAGACGGTCCCACAATGTATTATTGACAGGAACAGTGGAGGGGCGTCTGCTTAACTTCGAGGTCATCACGCTCGGCCTTTCTTGCATCACAATTGGTGTTTATAACATTGTACAATTTTACCACGGGTTCTCTTGGAGAACAGCAACGATGTACACATCGTAAGCTCAAGATGGGGGAACTGGTATGTTTGATCTGTCTGTAGGTGCTACAGCATGCCGCAATTTTAGTTAGGTTTATTGAATGCACGAGTGAGAAGTCTATGACATCTCCCGAGACAACAGAAGATAAGACCAGTGTGATGCCCAGGCAGTGAATTGCAGTCTGCAGCAAGAGGTGTCGTCAGTTTTAACTTCAGGGCTGACAGTCCCTCGCCCTCTGTCAGTCGACACGGTGCACCAGAGTGGATCTTCTTGCCATATTAAGATGCAAGGTCCGCGCCGGTCCGCACTTGCCAGGTCGAAAAGCATACCAGTTTTGGACTAGTCTGTGACAGCTTCCTCTTTCCTTTCCAAGCTTCCAGCCAACCTGTTGACCGTATCTTTTTTGTAACACACAAATTATCGCTTTTCGTCGCACTGTTTGGTGCTGCTCTGCACGAGTTGGTCACTCCTTTCGTCTCTTTGTAACGAACGAACAGCTTCCTCTGTCGAGCTTGATGCCAAACGCTCGTGCACCCGTCGCCTAGATGGAAGGCTGGGAAACGCTTTGCTCAATGGAAATCGTGCGACTCGGAAAGATTCAGTGGATCCATAAGATTTAAGAGGGGCAGAATGAAAAGGCAAGTCGACTTGGTTGGTCTGCAAGGTAATGAACAGAGCGATGGTGTTATGGGTGATCGATAGCGGACTGGTGGTGTACTGCACGACACACCCATAAAGAGAACGAGGCTGAAGGATCCAAAAGTTTTCACAGCGCACTTCAAAGCAAAGCAATGCACACCTTCCATCTGAGCTCTACTCATTACTCCTACGCACCACCCAAAAACTCCTTCAACCTATCCAACGCAGGCTGAACAACCTTCTCATTAGCCCCCTCCTTCCTCTTCGCCTCTCTAACCGCCACCTTCTCCAACTCCTTCGCCCTGGCCCCCTTACCCTCCTCCTTCCACCACGCCTCCCCCCTCTCAACAAATCTCACAAAAGCATCCAGAACGACCTCTTTGCCCTCCCAACTCTTGCCACCGAGCGCCTTATCCAGCACCGGCCAAATCTTCTCCGCCGCCGCCTTTTCCAAGTTCTGGCTACCGACAGCCGACGTTATGGAAAGGACGGCGTCGGCGACGGCTTTGGCGGCTGTGTGTTTGATGGCCCATTGGCGGGAGTCGAGGTGTGTGTTGCACAGAGCGAGGATCTCGGTCAAGTACAGAGAGACGCTGCGGGAGCCAGCGACGTGCTCGTCCCATGTCCCAGTGAAGGCTTTCCTCACGTTTTCCTCGCCGTCGTGTTTTGCGAGGAAGACGAAGGGGAGGAGCTCAGAAGCGAGAGAGGTGAAGCGATCAGTGGCGTGCTGGCTGATGGCGTGGATCATGTCACCTGCGAGAAGCCGCGCGCGGTCCGACCCTTCTTCGGTCTCGAAGTACTGCGTCTGGGCGAACGAGATCGTGGATAGCAACTGCTTGTCCGACGCAAGGCGCGCGACGTACCCCGATGCGGCGGCGTAACTAGACGACACCGTCTCGTTGCGGTCGTGGATGTGCTTGTGTATCAGTTTCAAGAAATGATCGGCGTACGGGCTGAACAGAAATCGATGGCGTGTCGCAAGCGTGACGAGGATGCGGCTACATCCCACCTTTGACGGCAGGCCAACCGCAGACTTCATTGCGCTTTCGAGACGCGGGATGAGCGCTTTCATAGTCTCCGCGTCGGCGAGGTCGAGACAGCGTTCTATGGATTCGGTGAGTGGCGAAGAGCGCACGGATGCAAGGCGCATGTCGTCTATTTTCTGGGCGGTGAGGTTGTACTTTGAAGCGTTGAGGTGGATGTAGTTGACTGCTTCGGGCTCGAGACTGCTTAGGAGACCCAGCAGGCGCTCGACGAGCTCGGGGACGTGCGGGTTGAGGGTTTTGGCGCTGGCTTTCTTGACGATTTGGAGGAGGGTTTGGACGGAGAACATGCGGACTTCTTCGGCGGAGGATTCGAGGCCAGATGTTGAGAAGAGAAAGGGGAGGACGCGGGATAGTTGGGCGTTGGCTGTCTTGAGAGAGGCATCGCCGGCTTCGAGAGAGCGGGTGAGGATGGCTGTCAGTACGCGGGCGAGAGATGCGGCGGCAACGCGGACGGTCTCCTTGATGTCATCGAGGACCTTGAAGCACTTGTCCCAGATCGAAGTGAGGTACTTCTCGTACTGTCGGGTATTAGAGCTGTCTTAGAATTTTCATGGGTGACTTCATACCTTATCGATGCCGCGTCCTTGGATGAGATCTGCAACAGCAGCGCACGCGGCTTGTCGCACACGCCACTCCTTTCCCAGAATGCTGACGAGCAGATCATCCATAATGGCATCGAAATGCTGGTCTATGGTAGCCGAGGAGTCTTTGACCAGAGCGTTCCAGATGTCGTTCATGGAGCGCTGAACGTTAGGGTTGGGGTCGAACCTATGTTGCGTGAGTATGTCCAACGCGTGCATCATAGTACATGTACATACCTGTATCGGTAGAGTTTTGGATACAGCTTCGGGTTTTGTGCCAGATAGCCATCAACACTTGAGTCCGAGAAGATGTTGCTGAGCCCAAATCGGCCAAATGCAGCCCGACTGGACCAGATGGAGTTGTTGGAAGCCATCGACATAAAGCGGTACACCAGACTCGAATCGCCAACTTCGGCCGCAAGGCTCATGATATCTTTGTACGTCGTAATAGACTTGCCGTCGCCAGTGGGCAATGCACCGGGCTCGAAGAGCTGTGTATCTTCGGACACTGTGCCTGCCATTTTCGACTTGTTATCCGAGAATGAACCAACAAGGTCACCAACGAGGCCATCCTTGAGTTCGCGATCTCCCTTCTCGTAGACAAGACCGAGACCTCGTGACGCGGCTTCCTGGACGACTTCGTCGCGATCAGAGAGACAGTTTTTGAAGGCGACCTGACACTGACTGAGGTAGCCTTGCATCTCTGGCTTGTGACCGCAGTACTGCAGAAGACAGAGCAGCCAGATTACTGACGCCTTTTTTAGAGAAGGCTTGGTCTGCACACATCCCCTCAGCGTCTTTTCTAGAGTAACTTTGAATGTGTTTTTGCGTATTGGGCCGGTGGGCGTCCGCAAAGGTGCGTCCCATGGTTCTACAGGTTGTTCTGGGTGCAAAATGTCGAGTTCAGCGATGAGAGCCTTCGAGTGCCAACCGATTGCAAAACAACTCAGTGCTTCACCTACTGAGAACTGCACTTCTGGTTGACGGACCTCATGAAGCTCGTACAGCTTGCCACCAATGAGCTTATAGTCTGTCACCTCTTCAATCTCCTCGCTTTCCTCGGTTATCATAGAGAGGTGACCCAGTGCCAGTATAGCGCTGATGGTGCCTGTCTTCGCCGATTCGTAGATCTGTGCAGCGATATCTTCGAGCTTTGCATACCTCGCGATGGTCGAGGGTGCAACGACATGGAAAAGACTGAGCTGGTCGATGCACGAGAACGCTGCGGCCTTGAGTGTTGCGTCTCGTGTCTCTTTCAAGATCCCAACTAAAGTTTTCAGCAGTTGATGGACAGGGTGATCTTCCGGAATGTCGCTGGCCGACCTGCTGCCTCTCCAGTGCGTTCTACTGAAGTAGTACCCAAGAGCGATGATGATGCCGCTGATCTGATTAACGTCCGCGCCAACGGCTGATCTCCAGGTGCTAAGCTTGTCGAAGAAACGTTTTTGTGATGTCTGAACCGCTACTTGGTCGCATTCCGGGTGAGATGCGAGGAGACCGTACGTGTGGGCAGCGGCAAGCCGGCGACCAGTGTTGTTCGACAAGATAGAAGGTTCCAAGGCACGGAAGTCTTGCATCAAATGCGCAAGTGCCCAGTAACGCTGTGGACAGAGCGACAGGAGCCGCACCATCGTGCTGCCGATATCGCCCACATCGCTCACATCGTCCCGGGTGAGCCTGTCGAAACTGGCGCGAACAATGGCAGCGATAGAACGACCATGCAAGTCATTTGCCGCAAAGGCGCGGAAAGCCTGTCTAGCGCGTTGATCAGTAGACATCAATGTGTCCAGCTTACGCCCCCAGTCCTCTGAGACGTCATCATTGATGCTCTTCTCAACAAGGGCTGACTGCAAAGCAACTTGGGAGCAGAAGCTGATGACTGTCGGTAACGCATCCGGATAGTGCTGGTAAAAGCGTTGTACTTGTGTGAGAATGTCACTTGACCCTTCAAGATCCATGACATCCTCATCTTCACCTTCTTGAGCGAAGATGAAATTGACAAGCTTATCAAAGTCAGGAAATTGGAGCTTGCGCTGTTCTTGACCGACCTCGGGTGCCATGTTGGAGGTCTGGAACCAGTAAGGATCTAAGCCACGTCGCCCTTCTTCCACAACTTCGTGTCGCTCCGCAGAACCTCCGCTGACAGCGAGGATGTCGATCCACCTTGCCAGAACGTCGTCGTACGGAAGACATCGATTCGCAAATCTTGTAGCCACGTACCGTGTACTTCTCGTGAAGTGGGCAGAGGCTGGTGTTGTGACTTGTCCGACCGTAGCATACCGTAATAGGATCTGTCTGAATCTCGGCATGACCGACTTGTCGAAGGGCTTAGAGAAAGCACCAAGCACAGATGACAATGCCTCCTCTATACTGACCGCCACATCTTTGCCAGCTGAGTCCTCTCGAAGAGACCGGAACAGCCACTCCAGGAGGTCCAATGTAGGTTCAATAAGGAGCTTCTCCGGTGCAGCTTTCGCTAGGAGGCCTATTGTCTCGTAGCCGTAACCACGCAGTTCCATGTCCTGATCACGATCTGCGGCTGGCCAACCTTGATCCTGGATGAAAGCGCGAAGGTTGCCCACAAGATCAAATGCGACTGCAGATAGATCAGACGCTGCTCCACGGCGAGCAGCAAAGTTGACAAGCGAAAAAATTGCAGACCGAAATTTGGAGGCTTCTCGACCAGCAGTCTTGTTCGTTGGGTTCAGCTCTACTGATAGAAGACCATCCGTGACGATCTCCGCTATCTTGTATGGATATGTTGTACATTTGACCGACTTTGACAGCACAGCCAGTATTCTTATCCGTAACGGGGTCTTCACGGACAATATTCCGTCGGGAGAAGTGCTGCACACATATTAGCAACATAATAGAGAAACCGAGATGGGTTGCGCAAAGTTCTGTCAAGAGTACCATGTCCTCTGGCCCCTGATCGAAATCTCAATGTTTCCAGAGCATAGAGTATAATCACAAGAAGGGCGATACTTACGAGCCGAAGTAGAGTTCAAAGAGGGCCTCCACGGACTTGGAGTCTTCCAAATCTTGAGTGAGCGTGACACGCTTCAAGATATCTTCGCCGACTTCTGAGATCCGAGAGTTGGTATCCGCTGATGCGAACAATGCTGGAAGGAACTTCTCGTCATCCTTTAACATGCCACTAGCCAGGAAGCGTGTGACGAGAGCCTTGGACTCGGTCAGACTAAGGCCAGCATCTGAGCTGGGATCCCAAGCGTCTGGCTTGCCTTGCTGTGTAAGGAACTTGTACTCCTCGACGGATAGTCCGGGACATCTTGTTGTGCCTGCAGCCTCCGGAGTGCTCTGCCGTACAAGAGTCAGCAGTAGCAGCTTGCCGAAATACTTCGATAAGAATGCGGCGTCCTTGTCTGTGACGCCTAATGTGCTTCTCAGTTCAGTGTCTTCCTTGCTGCCTCTGGGCGGAAGCTTGAAGTGCACAAGGAGTCGCAGAATGAGGTGGAACAGATGTGAAGCATGTTGGGCTGACTTCTCGTAGTCGGTTGATATCCCCTGGATCAGAATCGGTAGGAGTTCTAGTCTATCGGACACCGGCAGCCGCGAGATGCCTTGCTGAATGTATAGAATGTCGAAGTGGCGTATTAAGGCTACATCTGCGTTCTCCTTGTACTGTTTCAAGAGAGCAGCGACTGGCAGCTTGAGATCTCTGATTGTCCATTAGCGCATTGCATTTTCGATTTCGGTGTTTGAAGCGTACTGTGACTTGATGCGGGTGTTGATGTGCTGGCAAATGGAGATGACCTAGAAAAGAAACCGCGATCAGCGGCGTTCCCCAAGCAAACAGCCAGCGCAGTGTTCAGAACACACAACAGTGAAGATCTCACCTTATTCCTCACAGCTACGTGCTCCGAGCCGAGCTTGAGAAGTAGTGGCGCAAGGTACACTTTCAATAAATCTTCGAGCTTCTTTTCCGAATCCGTCAACGCAATGCGCATCTCCACCTTGCCGACGAGCGCGAGCTCTTTGGCTTCGGGAGTCTGCACTGCGGCCATGGCGATGTGTAGAATAGAGGAGACCCGCAACGCCGAAGGAGATGGAGATATGTGACTGCACTAGAGCATGCGCCGCAGGCAGAAGGCAGACAACGCGGCCTATCAGCTGCTGAGAAAGACGAATGACTGGGGAGAGGTTGCGGCTCTGCGTTTGGCCAGACGTCTCAAGCTTGTTCGTCCGGGTGCTTGCCACATGTCGTGCTGCATTGCTCCTGTGAATGGCCGGGGTGGCACGGACGCGGGCGCCTTTGTGAAGTGCGTCACGGCGCTGCCTACCAGCGATTAGTCGCATCCTTCCAGTTGTGTCTGTCAACATCGCCAGCTCCTGCCTGCTGCACGCTTCTTGCCGAGACGATACAAGATTCGATTCGCCTCACAGCGCGTAGTGCACGCTTCACCGCTTGCAAAACGCACTATCTCCAACCACAGCAGGCATACCGAGCTTGCGCAGATCTATCGGAAGCAATCATCAACTCGTGTAACCACCACGACCAAGGCTCAACGCCCTGTGCTGTGCAGTCGCCTGGCAGTCTTCTCGTTCCTGCAACTTCCAGCGACCTCTATACGTGGTCCCCAAGCTTGACAGCACAAACCAGGCCTGTTTGACGTACACAGAGAGCGGGTCGAATTACCCCACCGCCTGCCGCCCACCGTCGCAAACCGCCACCCAGTATTGATACTGTCTGCCCTGCCTGCACCGCCGAGCACACGATTTGAGTGGGATAGTGAGCGAACAAGATCCTGAGTACCGATCTGAAGCAGCGAGAACTGCGCAGTGAAAGAGCTACCCCGCCAGTGCAGTACTCATCTCAGTGCAGTACTCGTCTCAGTGCAGTACTCGTCCCAGTGCTGTACGCGTCTCGGTGCTGTACTCGTCTCAGTGCGCACCGCGTTTCTTCTGCCACACACCCAGCACACAAGCACACATCATGGACGAAGAGAACGTGCTCAGTTTCGTCAGCATCACCTCGTGTGACCCTGACAAGGCTCTGCAGTATCTGCGTCTGACAGACAACAACCTCGAGCAGGCCATACAGCTCTTCTTCGATAGCCCAAACCTTGATTTCGGGCCAGCGGCTCCCTCGAACGCGCCCGCCGCTGCCTCCTCAGCGCAGAACGCTATCGGCATCGATTCTGACGACGACATGTCCGACTTCAACCCTGGCGCACAGACAGACACCCCTCCCGTACGGTCGAATCTCGAGAGCGACGAAGAGCTGGCGCGGCGGTTACAGGAGGAAGACTATGGCGGCGGTGGCGCAGCACGTGGTCAAGACGAAGTCCGCGCACCCATCCAACGAACACAAGAGACACTAGTTGGCCCTGGGTCGAATTGGGGGCCTGCCGACGCGGACGACGACATTGACGCCATGGTGCAGGAGCAGCTGGCACGTCGGCAACGAGGTAGGCACCGAGGAACCAGCGCTCAGACTGGGGGACAAGAGCTAACATGACGTTTGCAGGTCGAGCTGGCATCTTCAACCAGCGCACCGCCCAAAGCTCCGTATGGGACAACTCCGCCGACTCAGAAGCTAGACGCCGTGAGCTTGCCACATCAACGGGTGGCGCGTCCGAGCAGAGTGCCAAGATGAACATGCTCGCCGAGCTATTCCGACCACCGTTCGAGATGATGTACCAGGGATCATGGGAGAAGGCGCGAGACATGGGCAAGGAGGAGGAGAAGTGGCTCATCGTCAACATCCAAGACCCGGCCATCTTCGACTGCCAGCTCCTCAACCGCGACATTTGGAAGAATGAGCACATCAAAGCGACAGTACGGGAGAACTTCATCTTCATGCAGTACGCGAAAGACGACCCCCGCGGCCAGCAGTATGTCAACTATTACTTCCACGCCCGCGACAGCTCCGACGCATACCCACACATCGCCATCGTCGACCCCCGAACAGGAGAACAGGTCAAGGTCTGGTCCGGTCCACCGATTCCCCCGCCTGTCGAGTTCCACGCTCAGCTTCACGAATTCCTCGACCGCTACAGTCTAAATGTCAACGTGAAGAACCCTGTAGCCAAGCGAAAGGCGGAGAACAAGAAGGTCGATGTCAACCGCATGACTGAAGAGGAACAACTGGAATGGGCGCTGCAGAACAGCATGGACAACGGCGGCAGTGGCAATGAAGGGCCCAAAGACAACGACCCAGACGCGCTTACAAAGGACGAAGACAAGGGCAAAGCGCGCGCGACTTCGCCCGTACCGGAAGCTGCCTCGGCACCAACACCAGCGCCAGCAGAAGAAGAGCCGGCAACCGCAACAAACCCTTTGTTCGCTTCCATCTCATCGCACGCACCCCACACAGAACCCACCGTCACAGACCCACAGGTCACAACGCGCATCCAGTTCCGCGGACCCACCGGCCGCCCCGTCGTCCGGCGCTTCAACCTGTCAGACTCCGTGCGCCGCGTCTACGAATGGATCAAGAGCGACGCACCCTGGGATGGGAAGCAGGGCTCTGAGTTTGACCTGGTGTTCATGGGCAAGAACTTCATCGAGCATCTTGACGAGACCATCGAGGCTGCTGGGTTGAAGGGCGCGAGCTTGATGGTCGAGTTTGCCGAGTAGGCGGTCTCGTGCGGAACAGTAGTGGGTAATGACGTGACGGATGGGAATGATGGCATCGCTACGGCGTTCATGGTATGCTTTCAAGATGGGCACTGTGTAGCTGACTGTGTTTGGGTGCTGGGGGGTGATACCCGATAACCTTGTTTCAGTAGGAACCGAAAGAGTGTGTAGATAATGTGAAACGTAATCAATTCTCCTTCTCCTGGTGTTGCCCTCGTGCCTTCTCGTGTTCAACAGCCGTTCCTGCACTGCATTACTTGAGTGGTCTCAAAAGTTCAAATCTATCACGGTAGGTTTTAGTCTTTACCATTCTTGTCCTATAATCCAATCCGACGCCCTCATTTCATCTGCGACCGTACAGCCGTGCTATGTACCTGTTCCAGGATTGCATCCTCAGCATTGCGGTGCAACATACGGTTGCAAGGGTAGGCTGGAGGGAGCCGGACCACTAGCACAGCGGACGTACATCTGCGTGTTTTCGCGGACTCTGTTGCTTCGTACACCGATAAGCTCTGAATCAGAGTGGAAGTCCGATGGACAGCGCTGGTGAGCAATGATGAGGAATTGCTTCCTACAGCAAGTCTTCTTTGTATACTAAGAAGACATCTGTTCAGTGACAAGGACTCAAGGCTCCGACTCTCACTCCGTCGGACAGTGTAAGTCCAAGTCCTCCTCCTCTTCGTCTACCGTACTCGGGATCCATTGTCCTCGTTATCAGCCTCGTCTTCCTCGTCGATCCTTCCTTGGGCTTCAGATGTCCTGTTTGCAGCCCCATCCACAAGCGCCTGTGCCTGCGTCGCACCACTCCCCCCGCCCATCATCCGCGCACCATCATCCTGCGCACCTCCTCTCTCATTCCCACTCCCTCATCCACTACCTCAGTATCAGGCGACGAGCTCACAACCTCGTTAACCCTATGCCCAAACGGTCTCAGTACAGCCGAGATCTCCGATGGCGATGCGAAGTCCCGCTCCGAGGAAGAGTCCGAAGGACTTGAGGATATGTAAAGAGCCGGTGATAGTATGTTTGGGATGTTGGTATGTTGTTGGACGCCGTTTGCTTCGATGAATCCTAAGGGGTTTGCGTACACTGGTGGCATTTGGGGCATTTCGCGATCGGCTGGTGCCTCCATTCCTTGCCTGCTAGAAACGCTGATTCTTATATCTGGCGTGACCGAGACAGTATCTTCAGACAGCGCAGCTAGGAGGTCTCCAGGTGTGTTAACCATGGACGGCGCACTTGCAGGATCTGGCGGCAATTGCGTCCGCTGCTGCTCGTTTTGCGACCCTCTGTTGGCTTCCACTCCAATCGTTCGTTGCTTTACTTGCTTCAACGGACCGATGCCATTGTGCAAGACCTTGTAGTTGATTTTCTGGCTTCTTGTTCTCAGACTGGATCGTCTGTTATCAGGTCGAATCTCGTCACTCGGTTTCGTGTTCTCCTTCTCCTGCAAAGCTTTTGCTTGAGCATTCGCATCGTTCGTTATCATCTTATTGAGTACCTCTAGGCTGTAACTTCCGGGTGCGAGAGAAGACTTTCCCTGAACCGTCGGCTTTGACGTCTCTGAACTTGCTTCTGCACTCTTCCTCATCTCTTGCTGTGATTGTTCCGCTCGATCCTGCTCTGCTGAGCGATCTTTAGCAAGAATTCGATCAAGTCGTGCTCTGGCAGCCTCCAAGGTCTCTTCTGGATCTGGAGTTCCAGTCCTTTGTCTCTTCGACCTGCCTGGCTCAGCTTCCGCCACATACAGCCTCTTCCCCGAGCTTCCCGATAGAGGTGGTGACGGGTTGCTGGTCTCACGCTCAAACCACCGCGCTAGCGCTGCATCTGCAACCCAAGCAGACTGTTGCAGCAAGCTGGTTGCCAAAGATCTGTCCCGAGAATTCATCGCCTCCATGACATTCGTTACAAGAGCCTGCTGAACAGTCGACAAAACTTCTTCGTTGACTTCCTCCTGGCCCATGTGTACGTTCCGGGCCTGAACATCGCCGTTGTACTTGAAAAGGGTGGCTGCGAGCTGTGAGATATACGCTCTTTTCTCGTCCTCAAGGGAAGACTCTAAATCTTCGAGATAGGCGAACTCCTCTGGGCTATCATCGTCAATTTTCGCATCTTCGATCTTTTGTGAACATTCCTCCTGGAGCTCTAAGTTGTCGACGAGGTCGATCACGGTCTGTACCTCTTCAGCCTCCAAAGAGGTCTTGCATCCCCAAGGATCGTTTCGGCTTGAAGATACCAGGAGATTCATAAGCCAGAATTTGATCTCATGCTTGTCGGCATTTCTGCTTTGAAACTTGCAAAGGTCCTTATGAAGATTCCTCTCGCAGCCTGCTTTCCATATGTGAGCTGAGACATTGGCAGTCCGTTGAATCAAGCGTAGTTGGTCGGCCGCAAAACCCCTTTCAAGCTCAGCAAACTCAACTACAGCCTTCAAGCATCCAATGGTGCTTGAGGCCGTCGTTCTCCTCTGCGCAAGTTCTTCCTCGCGCCTCGCCAGGAAGGTGACTTCGTTAACCAACTCTTCCGCAACTGCATTCCGCTTGACACCGTGGCGTCTGGCATGATTAGCATCGGCTTTGAGCGAGGTCCACATCCCATCCAAGCTGTCATGTCTCTTCTTCCTTTTGAACACTTCGAGATTCACCCGATTTTCTGCCGTTCGTGTGTCCGTCTCTTCAAGGTTGAACTCAGCATTGATCTTACAGGCGCCACCTCCAAATTCGCAGTCCACATCGGGAAAACTGCACGGGTAAGCAATAGGGAAGCTAGGAGGTAGTCGAGGCTTTGTAGTGGAGAGAGGCTTCGGAGCTGTAGACTTACCAGAACATGTTTATCTGGCACGACTCAAAGGTCCAAGCATCCTCCTACGGCCGCGGCTCGGGACCAAGACTTTCCTTGGATGTAGTACTTCCATCCTGCTCACCCTTACCGTCCTTCTCGCGCCCACCGTCCTTGTCTTTGAGATACTCATCGTAGACTCTCATGGTCCCGTCAGCCTCGGCGCGGAGAGCAGACTCGTCAAAGACACTGCGAAATTTAGCCAATGAAGTACCACAGGTACTATGAAGGTACGTACAGGTTGATAAGCTCGCTGCTGTCCATTTCGAGGAGTATATCCGAGATCTTGCCGGCCAATTCGGGTTGAATATCGTAGATCTTGGGCCACAGAGCCTCACCGAGCATCTGCTTCTGCTGGGCCGGAGAAGCAGCGAAGAGAGCGTCCATATCAATACCAGCGAAGGCCCCAGGTCCGTCCGCCATGATGTGTACAGTATATTAACGATAGAAACAATACTGACGTTGTGTCTGAGAGATGCGATTGGAATGACTGACTGCAACGTGGCAAGGAGTAGAAGATGAGGCTTGTAAGCGATGTAACGGACAGAGCAAGCACGAAGCAACGCTAGGGTGACGCTTTGAGGAGTTGCCGTTGCCAGATTGATTCAAAGCTCTTCCTGTTGCGCACCACTGGCCTCAATGCTCAGACATGATCTTTTCATCGCCAATCCTCTGCGTGAAAGCTACCTTTCGCCTCTTGATTCTCCAGATGCCGCTTGCACCAGGCACGCCCTCGCAGTCGCCATCGCTGACTTCACAATGCACCAAATCATCGATGTACTTTCCGTAGGCACAAAGCAGCTTCCCCTCGTGCGGACCCTGCCCGAAATGTGCACCCTGGAAATATGTGACGGCATGCGCGGTTTTGCCGGTTGTTTCGAAAACTATCCTCTGCGTTGTGAGGTTGTGGTGAGTCCGGACGGGACCTAGTCTACGCTTCATCAGATTCCAGGTGCAGGAGAGCGCGTCGAGGTCTTCAATACCGATTTTGTATAGCTTTCGCGACTGCTCCAACGCCCTGCAGATCTGAGTTGAAGGGATAGTCTGCGCTAACATCGTGTACGAAGACTTTCTCGAGAAGCGCGAAATCTTTCGTATCCAGTGCTTCACAATAGCGCGCGATGATGTTCTTGACGGCGAGGACGTCTAGCGGGTTGACCTTTGACATAATGGCGGACTTTGAATTCAAATGTTGAGTCGTAGTCAATGCACTCGCCGCTCATATACGCGCCTTCGGAACCCCGCAACTGGAAAGCCGAATAGACCTCCAGTCCATCATAGTGTCAGTACCATATAGGTAGAGGTGTTAGTGCTAGATGAAGATTGCCACGATGGCTTTCTTGGAGTTTAGCGAGAGGATGAGGGAGGACAAGGCAACACGCCCGCCGCACGGGGTCTAGCCTCTGCTTGGATGCGTCCGGGTGCGCTCAACTTTCGTTCGACAACGATGCACGATTGCTCGACTGGGAAGCTTGACCTAAAAAGCTTGACCGTCACCAATCGCGACACAGTAACCAACAACAATAGACAAATGCACTTTGGTATGCTCCTTCTTCTCTCTTCGAATGAACACTGATTGTGAACTCAAGCCCTAATAACTCAACGGTCTCCGCGAAACCTTGACTAGGTATCTCCGGTGACGAGCACTTGAAATTTCTCCCCACGGATCTCACAGTCGCAGCTGAAACAGGAGGCCCTTAGAATGGTTTCGTGGATCGAGGTGCATCTCACAAGAGTTGATTGATTGAAGGCGTGGGCAGCCACATCCTAGGGCTTACTGTGTCGGCAGCTTGCTGTTCGATTTCGCAAAGACGTACTGTCGGTTCCCCGACATTGCCGAAGATGTACTACATACATGTTCACCACCATGATCCACAAGCCAAATACATAAGAATAACTTTCAACCCAGCAGAATGACTGAAAGGCTACCTTTCCAGAGCTTGCAAGTTGCTCCAAGCCTCAGACCAGGTTGAAGTGTACACTTGAAATTTCAAGGAATCGCCAACACAGCCCAAGTTTACTATGTCGACCACCAAATCTCTCCGCATCACCATCTTGGGTGGCGGTATAGCCGGCCTGACAACAGCGTTATCCCTCACGAAGTTCGCCCCCCCCGACTCTCCACCACCTTTTATCACAATCTACGAAATCCGCCCCCAACCCGCAACGATCGGCGGCGCTGTAAACCTGACTCCTAATGCACTCCGTCTCCTCTCCCATCTAGGCGCCCTCCAGGAAATCTGCTCCTCAAACTACGGCGCTGAATGTCCCGCCGTCGAAGTCTTCGACATCTACTCCGGCACCAAGATCGCAGAATCCAGTTTCCGCGGCCCAGATGGCAAAGGACTCGGCACACCCCCCTTCACAGCGCTCCGCATAACGCGCGGAGAAGCTCTACAAGGCGTCCTGGCCGCAATCGCCAAACACCCCAACATCACCCTCACATGCGGCAAAAAGACGACCAATATTCACGAAACAGAAACAGATGTGACCCTCACCTTCGCCGACGGCACTTCCTCGACCTCAGACATCCTAATCGGCTGCGACGGCATCCACAGCGTCACACGCCTGACCCATGTCGAGCCCTCACGGACAGCAACATACTCCGGTATCTGCAACGCCTTCGGCTTTGCCCCGCTCAGACCGCATCAAAAACCACACTTCGAAGCCTCAGGCATGAACTTCGCGCGCGGCGGCATGCTGCTAACCTCCTATCACAGCTCTTCCAAAGACTCGATCTACGTCGGCGCGCTGATGCAAGTCCCTGACGACGGTCTGCAGTCGCGCGACGGGTGGAAGGCAAGGGGTGCGGATGCGGAGAAGACGCGGCAGGATATGCTGCAGAGGTATGCCGGCGCGAAGGAACCAGCGATTGAGGAGTGGATCAAGGATGCACAGGATTTGTACTTGTGGCCTGTTTTTACGCTAAGCAAGCAGGGGAAGTGGGCGACGGAGAGGGTTATGCTGATTGGGGATTCGGCGCATGCTATGCCGCCGCAGGGAGAGAGCACGGGGATTGTGTTTGAGGATGGGGTGTTGTTTTCGAGGGTGCTGGCGAGGTGGATGGAGAAGAGTGGGAATGGAAGTGATGGAACACCTGTCAACGAGGCGTTTGATGCGTATGAGACATTGAGGCGGGCGAGGATTGAGACGGCATGGGATGAAAGCCAGAGTGTGGTCAAGACGGTGCAGGAGGTGGGGTGGTTGGGGCACCGGCTCAAGATGAATATTGTGCCGTGGTATTTGTGGTGGACGAGAGGGTATCGGGAGAAGCATTTTGTGGAGGATGTTACGACTTGTGAGATTGGGTATTGATCGAGATAGTATCCTTGGATATGATGGTTACTTCATTGAGAACCTTTGTCGGGACAAGATGCTGGTACGACGCTGTGCCGAGTTTGCAAATATGATCAATGGCTGGTTGTGGATCAGCGAAAGCAAATCGACGTCAAGCTAGTTCTCACAATTCAGCGCGGTACGGTACATGATACGTATGATCTCGTGTTATCTTCGACGTTCCTTGGGCGTGCTGACCGTGTAGTGGTGTGGACTAATACCCCAATTGGTGGTTAGCTTTATGTAACGACACTCACTTTATAGTCAAATTACGAACAGCAAACGATTCCGGTAGACGGTAAATGCATGAACAACCGTGACAACCCTGTGTCAATTAGAGTTACCACTTCAGGTAAGATGTTAGTCTTCCGTCGATGGCTGTACAGCTTGAAGGTTGATCCATGAAAGATCGTGATGGTTGTCGTAAACGAGCGCCGTCACCCGCTGTCTTCCAGGATTTACTGCTTTTTGCACCAATAGCAGATTGACACCAAAAAATGGTGCATAATGTGGGTTCATCCGCAAGGAAGTCTTCTCAGACTTTTCCTAAAAGGCGAGCTGAGGAAGGGAAGTTGCATGAGGACGGCTGCTTTGGGGTGGATTCGATTTTTAGGAGTCCTGATCAGGCGAACTGCGCGAGGCTGGGGACGGGAAGAACCTCAACTCGATGTGCAGCCAGCATTGCCGAGCGAATCGTTCCACTTCAAGAGGCAGGAGTCCCTGGCTGACGGTGTGGACATTCTGCTTTTTCGGCGAGCATTGCCGTCCCCTGGCAGAAGCGGTAGAGGATTTCAGAATGCTGAACAGCCGTCGCCAGCTCAGCGAAGGTGTATGAGCAATGCTGAAACCAATCCCACAGTGACTGAAGACAGGGAAGCGGTCAACATTAATAGAGCGGCGAAGAAAAATTTGCTAAACCCTGATATGAAAGTATGAAGAGAAAGAGACACTTCCCACGACGAGGCTGACCCATCACCAAGCACCAGCGGCCCGCTTCCTCCAAAGCCTGTCCTCAGCGCTCACCGGCACCCAGCCCTCAGCCAATCAACACGCCCGGATTGTCCTTCACTCTCACGTGATCGTACAAAGCTGTACAAAGCCCAACGCTAGCAACACTTCCCTTCGGTTCGCATGAGTTCCAGCAATCTACAGCCTTGCTCTCGTACTTGCCTTATGTGGCAGGTTACGCACGAGATCAAAGTTTGAGTGTGAAGACTGACTCGCGTCTAGCGTGCACCTTCGACCGAGGCTGCTGCTGAACAAGCAGAGGTGTGGATACTGGTAGCTGCTTTCGTAGTGACGACATAGATTTTTGTAACATCAATCGAACTGCTTTCCAATCTCAATTGCGCACATTCAAGACCACCCGAAACAACGTTTCAATACACATCAGCGAACATCTACCCAAGCATCGACACTTCAGTACGACCACATCAATAACCTCGCTCATCATGTCCAAACCCGTCCCTCAACCCCCCAAGAACCTGCGCAACACCTACATCGCCCCCCGCCCGCCCTACCTTAGACCCATCATCATCTGCGGTGCGATCATGGCGCTCTCCTCGCGGCGCGAAGTCATTTCCCCCGGCTCGCCTCTCTACGACTACGCTCTCTCACACTTATCGGCCACTGGCTTGAAGTACGCATCCTGGGTACAGAGTGGGCTGTTTTACTTCCTGTTTGGGGCGCATGCAATTGAGACGGCGGTCTTTACGAAGAGACTAGCGAAGCATGGGGTGCAGGTTTCGAGTCTTAGTTGGTGGCAGTGGATGGCCACGTGTTTTGTGGGAGGGAAGTATTGCTTTGTGCATTTTGATCGGGAGGTTGGGAAGTTTGATTAGGCTGTTAGGAAGACGTGTGGAGAAGAGATTGGGAAGTTTATTAGGGCTGCACTTCTCGACTGACCAGCTCTCTTGTGCTAAGATTATCAGTAGAGAGACGTAAGCTACCATGTATGGCACTCGATGGTTCGGTGGCTAGATCTTGTGTATATATGTGTGTACCATTCGATATCTCGTTCGCTACAGTTCCTAGTGTATTTCACACAAACGCCTGGTGCCCATGCTCTTACAAAGATACAAGATTTACATCGCTCGTCGACTACTTCTGCCAAGTCTGTTCACTCTACTGCTGCTGCTTCTTCTGCGCATTGGGGCCCATCTCCTTGCTGAAGGCAAAGTACGACACTTCCAGGCTAGTGAGAGCTCGAATACCGACAAGCAGGATCAAGAACAGCGGGATGAGAGTTGCAAAGCCCATGAACAGGCCCGGTGTGAAGTACTGGTACCTCTCGAACAGGCCGCCCTCGTCGCTGGTCGAGTTCGCGCGCTTGTAGTGTGCGGTGGTGTCACGTTTCAGCTCCATCTGGATGTTGTCGCCGAAAGAGTTCTCCATCTCGTATTGGTGCTGCTGCTCGGCCTCGAGTTGTGCCTTGGCTTGCGCTTCAGTGGGAGGGGTGGTGATGTAGATGACGGTGTAGTCTTGCGATTCGGCGTACTTGGAGAAGCTGTCTTCGAGGAATTGGTCTGTAGGTATTAGATGCTGCCAATAGATGGTCATGTTGTCGAGCGTACCTTGTTGTCCCATGTACAGTGACCTGAGCGCCCTTGACGCCGGTGGTGTATCGAGCTGTACGCTCTTAACAGACCCGCACTTTGTCTCCAGGTATTGTGTGATCTCGGCTACGTCAACCTTTCCAACGACATCTGGCACGGAAACTGTCGACTTGACGTCGTCGTGCTGGCCGGCCATGTACTGCGCCAACCGTGGCGTAGAGCGTCCATCAGCGTAATCGGCGGCAGAGACACCGTCCTGCTCAACAACAACGTAGTTCTTGGTCGGGCATTCCTTCAGGGCTTCCAATACATCGGCAGTGATGCTGGTCGACTGGGCGATCGATGCGCTGGAGGACTCCAGCAACAAGCTGCAGACGTTAGCGTCGAGATGCAAGGACCGGCGGCGGCGAAGCGTACTCAGCGGTGGAGAACAGGAAGAAGGGCGAGGTGTTGCTGAAGGCAAGTGCCTGTGACGCCAGAGCAAGGGCGCCAATCAGTGTCTTGGCCATGTTGTCGTCGACTCGTGGTGTTGAGGGTCGCGATGATACGAAGCTCTGCACGATGCCTGCCGCGCTGCGGTAGTGATGATACACTAGCCGAAAATGACCTGCTAGAGTCCCGGCCGATGACGCGCTTCAGAAATTCCGCCGGAACGCGAGCACGGCGAACAGTCACAGAAGGCTATCCAGATCCGGGCCCGTACTTCACTGGACCCTTGTGCTCGGTACCTGGCTGCCTGTGACAGATTTCGACTCATCAGTCAGTCAGTGCACTTTCTGGAAGCCCGCGCTAGCCTTCTTTCCCAAGGCAAAGGCAATATACCTGCACGCCACTCTGCAAACTTCCCCCACGACAAAGCTTCCACAGCCCGACCTTTTCTTGTCACGTTTACCAGGCCATACATTTACTAGAGCCTGCATTTTCTTTGCAAACAATCAGGTTTGCTGTCGGCGCTGCCACTACCAACTATCATTCTGCAGTCAGCATTAGAAGCAGTAATCAACACACTGCCCAGCATGTCGACCGTTGCAACCGCACAAGTACCAGCAAATGCCCCTGGAGGAGCAGATGGAGGCTCACGAGGCAGACGACCACGGAATCGCAATCGCAATCGCGCACCGAACGCAGTATCCGAGGCGCAGGATGAGGGGCACCCAAGTGGAGAGCAACAATCACAAAGAGGTGGAAGGAACGGGCGAGGGAGAGGCAGGGGGCGAGGAGGTCATTCTATAGTACCACCACAAGTCTTGCAAACCATACCTAGCGAAGCTTCAATTTCAGCGCCTGCACCAGCAAGAGGAGGGCACCGAGGCAGAGGCGGCCCAGGACGAGGTGGAGCACAGAGGTTCTCCCAGCGCACGGCTGCAGGTGGTCGCCAGTTTGGAGGGCAGTTGACTGCCGAGGACGATGCTGAATCAGTAGCTTCTGCAAGTTTGCAAGCAGATGCGCCTGAGTTCGAGCCAGGGCGGCCACTCGTTGGTCGCAAGCCACGAGCACTAAAAGAGAAGCAGCCACAAGCACCGAAGTCGACCGCACCGGATATCGCCACGAGAACGCACGAAGATATTGACAACGGTCACTACGAATGCGCGATCTGCACAGAAGACATCAAGCGACGCTCGAAGGGTGTATGGTCTTGCCGGACATGCTGGACGGTCTTCCACCTGGGTTGCATAAAGAAGTGGTCGACCAACGAGGGGTCAGCAGCTGCTCGTCAGCAGGCTCAGGACGGTGAAGCACCACCGCCGAGGCAGTGGCGCTGCCCTGGGTGCAATCTGCCCAAAGATGTTCTACCAAAGAACTTCTCGTGTTGGTGTGAGAAGGAACTCGATCCAAAGCCGCTTACAGGACTGCCACCGTTCTCTTGTGGGCAAACCTGCTCTCGACCAAGGATCCTACCGAAGAAGTGCCCCCATCCATGTGGGATGACTTGTCACGCCGGTCCTTGCCCGCCTTGTTCCTTGATGGGCCCTACCCAGCACTGCTTCTGTGGTGGCAAGTCCGTCACTCGACGCTGCGTAGACACAGACTACGAGCACGGCTGGAGCTGCGGCGAGGTGTGTGGCGAGATGATGGCTTGTGGAGAACACCGCTGCCCTCGACCATGCCACGAAGGTCCCTGCGGAGCTTGCGATGTGCGCGTTCCTGCGCGTTGTTACTGCGGTCAGATCCAGAAGGACATTATGTGCTGTGATCGTGAGGAGGCGAAGCATAGCCGGCAGCGTCATACTGCAACGGATGGTGCCACTACGGTCGAAGAATGGATCGGGTCGTTCGAATGCCCGAACACATGCGGTCGCCTCTTCGACTGCGGAAAGCATGCTTGCGAGCAAGCATGCCACCGACAGAATGCCGACTCAGCCCATTGTCCACGGTCACCCGATGTTGTTACTCACTGCCCTTGTGGCAAGACACGTTTGTCGGAAATCTCGAACGCTCGTCGAGAGACATGTGAGGATCCTGTACCGAACTGCTCAAAGCCTTGCGACAACACTCTTAACTGCGGTCACAAGTGCAAGCAGCCGTGTCACCAGGGCGAATGCTTGCCATGTATGGAAACAGTTACCATAGCATGCAGATGCGGCCGAAACACCTTCTCCACGATTTGTCACCAAGGAACCGAGGAGGCTCCACAGTGTATGCGCATCTGCCGTGTTTCGCTCAATTGCGGACGACACGAGTGTGGTGAGCACTGCTGCGCTGGAGAGCGAAAAGCAGCCGAGCGACAGGCGAATCGAAGGAAGCCACGTCCTCTGGACTCAGCTGCTCAGAGGCCTGGAGACAACTTCGAGGCAGAGCACATTTGCACCCGTTCATGCGGTCGCCAGCTGAAATGCGGTAACCCTGAGCATCGCTGCCAGGAGCTCTGTCACAAAGGTCCCTGCGGAACTTGTCGAGACGCGATCTTTGACGAGATTAGCTGCAATTGCGGGCGAACCGTGCTGCAGCCCCCTCTTCCCTGTGGTACTCGGCCGCCTCCGTGCCGATTTCCCTGCGAGCGACCAAAGAGTTGCGGCCACCCTCAAGTTGGCCATACCTGCCACGGCGGCGAAGAGGACTGCCCCAAGTGCCCGTACTTGACAATAAAGTCCTGTATGTGTGGCAAGAATGTCATCAAAAACCAGCCTTGCTGGCTCAGTGAAGTTCGCTGTGGCGAAGTCTGCGGACGCACCCTGAAGTGCGGTATTCACAAGTGTCAGAAGCAATGCCACCGTGGCGGCGAGTGCGAGGAGCCTTGCAAGCAGACTTGTGGCAAGGAGCTGAGTGCCTGTGGACATCCTGACATGGCACGTTGTCACTTCCCGCAGCCCTGCAAAGAAGATAAGCCTTGCCAACACAAGATCATCATCACTTGCGAGTGCCAAAGGATCAAGCAGGAAACGAAGTGTAACAGCTCAAAGTCTAGCGAAGGCAACAACAAGAAGACACTGAAGTGCGATGATGAATGCGCACGTCTTGAGCGCAACCGCAAGCTTGCTCTAGCGCTCAATGTGGACCCAGAGCACGAGACAGACCATGTCCCTTACTCTGACATCACACTGAATCTCTACATGGAACACTCGACCTGGGCAGCTACACATGAGAAACGACTGAGGCTGTTCGCAGCTGACGAGGAAGAGAAGCGGCTTAGGTTCAAACCCATGCCAAAGCATCAGCGCAAGTTCATTCATTACCTCGCAGAGGACTTTGGCTTCGACACGGAAAGTATGGACCCAGAGCCTCATCGCCATGTTGCGGTCTTCAAGACACCAAAGTTCGTTATGGCTCCGATGAAGACACTTGCGGAGTGTGCAAGAACGCGCCAAGTTCAGCGTCCCATTCCTGCGGCACCGGCAGCCGCTCCACTTCGACCAAAACCGAGCAACACCACCGGAGATCCTTACAACTCTTTCCTCATCTTGAATCCGCGCTTTGCTCTTACGATTGAAGAAGTCAGCATGGTCATGAAGAATGTCCTTTCACAGACCAACTTTCCACTCGAATTCGAGATCAGCTTCCTTCCCAGCGAAGCAGTTGCACTCAAGCCACCGCTAGCAGCCCGCCTCAACATCCCAGAGCGTGACATTCAGATGATGCTCGAGTCCGTCAAGACTCTGTTGTCGCAGGCCTTCACCGCGCAGAAGGTCGGCTCCCTGCAGCTAGCACGCCTGGATGCATCGCTCAACGTGCTACGCAAAGAGTCGGATATTGGCCCAGGCTCGGGCTGGAGTCAAGTTGCAGCATCTAGAGGCATTCCATCACGTCAGGTGCAGAAGAGCACGCCGTTTGGTAATAAGGGTGGCTTTGCCGTTCTGAGCTTGAGCAGCAAGAAGAAGAAGGAGAAACAGGCCCCTGTCGTGGACGACTGGGAAGCAGCCGAGGAAGAAGAGGAAGAGAAAGAAGAAAAAGATAAGGCTAGTGGTGTCAATAGCGGAGCGGTCAGCGAGGACGATGGTGGTCCTTCGCGCCCGCGAAGCAGGGGTCTCGCTGAAGCTTCTGCTGACGAAGCACCCATCTCGACCAAGCCCGGTGAACTCTTGGGACGCTGGTCTGATTTGGATGACGAGTAGTGTCTTCGATATTGAAGGCCCACATGACAGCCGATGCGTAGATGATAACAACTTTCATACTCGATACCATACGCTTCCAATACAACCAGTCTATGTAATAGACCCGTTGACATCATGATCGTTGTTGAATCGGCTTGAAATGCATCTGGCGACTCATCTAACGGTCAATTTGCCCGTAAAGACCCCATTGTACGCAACGCCCCCATCAACAACATGTTTGCCAGGCGCCTCTAACTCAATGTCAAACCTTCTCACTATCTACCATCGCCAGCTCCCGTGTCACACCAATAGGTTTCACAGCTACTCACCTCAGGCAACAACTTGTACAGCTCCATCACAGCTACATCCTTCCCCAAACACACTCGCGGCCCCATGCCAAACGTAAATTCTGCAGCTTCCAGTTCGAACGAACGTATTTCGTTCTTCGCCGTATAAGGTCGGATCGCGCTGGACATAGTACGCATATGATGTGATCTCTGTACCACCGGGGATGAAGTAGCGGTCAATCACCTACTTTTCTTTTAAAGCGACACAAGCGTACAGATTCGTGCCAGGCGGCTACAGTCGCAGACCTTCTTTGATGCAGGCTACATAGTAAGGAAGGTGTTGACGTGTTTCTTCGGATTGGTCGGGCGTGGAGAGAAGGTTGGCTTTATCAACTCTGGCAATCTCTTTGCGCGCTTTAGCTAGAGCGCTAGGATTCGTGACGAGGAAACGTAGTGTGCAGCCCATTGCTGTATCTGTTGTGTCTGCGCCGGCTTGAATGAGGAGGGTGACATGTGCGCGCTTCTGGCTCGCCGTGGGAGGCGAACCATCGGAGAAACGGGCTTCGAGGCAGCTGTCTCACTGTTAGCATAACTCGGAGGTTTTCAACAAACCCAAAAACCTCAAACGTATTACTGCATAAATATTTCCTCCCCTCTTCAACCTTCCCCTTCTCAGCAGCAGTCAGCTCTTCCCTAACGCTCACCTGCCGATCAGCCTCAGACATCAGCCAGCCCATTCCACTCCCATTCTTCACCTTCGACAAGAACCATAACCCTACAACCGGCAATTGCAGCACGGTATCTCTAAACCAGCGCCACCGCACCGCGGACCCAAAGAAACTCAGTCCCAGTCCAATTCTTGAGAATATCTCGGACATCTTCCTGCCTCTCCTGCTGATTATCTGAAGTAAAGGTGAAGGTCAGGATGTAGCTGCTGTTCAAGCTCCCATTATGAACCCACCCAAAGGGGAGACGAAAGGTGCAACCTGACCATCTATTGAACAGTGCTAGATGTCGACGCCCTTGGGTTTTCCTTTTTGCTCTGTAACATGATCTAAGAGTGAAGCGTGCTTGTCGACAATGACTGACATAACTAATAACAACCTCTCCAGAACAGCCCTAGATAGGAAAATTGTCTGTGAGCAGAAACAATTTTTTGGAGTGCAAGCTGCATGATTAGAACGAGACGACGGCAGAGACTAGGAAATAATAGAAGAAAATGGGTGGCCGCCTTCTTGTATCTGAGTACATATCGTCTCTTGTCGTTCGGCGGCTTACGCTACCACTCAATTCTGTATTACCTGGCTTTTGTTCTGTTCCCAATTATTAACCGTGGCACCTGCACCATGGTCATGCTTCCAGCGTAGACTATGTCCCCTCGAAGCAGGCCTCGTTGTCTTACTTCCATCATATTGGCGAAGCGATGCGGTCCTTGGCGCAGCTCTATGGGCAGGCATGGCAGGCATGGCCTTCCTCTGAACGGTCGCGAAGCTGCTCTGTTAGAAGAGCTAACCCGACAAGGAGCCTGTGTATTGATCCAATAGCTTATCTTCCATGCCAGCTCACATCCTGTCAGCTTCCGCCTTACGCTTCTCGATTATCTTCCTCGCACGCTCCCGTCGCTCCTCACGCAGAGTGACGTAGATCCAGAACCACATCGACAGTTCGATGAAACCCCAACTAAACACCACGCTGTTCTTGAGATAGCTGCCAGGGCTGTTCGAGTACGCAATGCCCCTGGCTCCGCCAAACATGCCACCCTCTTTGAACAAGAATGTGTAACCGGTGAGTGCGAACAGAAAGACGAGTCGAATGGGTGTCTGGGCACCCCAGTATTCGTCGAAGACTTCTTCAGGAAGCGAGGCTGCGGTAAGGTCGTTGATGCCGATGAAAGCGAACAGAACGGCGATGAAGGCTATGGCTGCTGACGGCGTAGCAAAGTCTCGCGGTGTAGGCTGTCGAGTGTCAGTACCAGCTTCCAATCACTAAGCAGAGACAGTCCTTACGAGTTGCATTGATCCGCCCAAGATCATGATGACACTCTGGTTCGCGATGAGCTTTGGGTTCTTGATCAGAAGCGCAGCCAGCGTTAGGTGGAATAGCGCTACGCTGCGAATCATCGAGTTTGCTGAAATGATAGCCATATTTGTGGTCGCAGGAGCTTTGTGGAGGGCTCGTGAAGCTGTGAGTGTGGGAGATGTGGTGTTGGTGTTCTGTCAAAATGTCATGCCCTAAACTCCGGAGAAAGAGCACCTAAACTCCACGCGCTAGAGCTGATGACGAATAGCACGTTATCATGTTCACTGATGAGGCTCATATGTTGCTGAACAACTTCCCTGTTGAGTGGATGCTGCGTATTATTGGCGAATGTTCAGCACCTCAAACTGTAGTTCAACACTTTGCTGCCTGGGTCAACTACTACAATCGGGCAGATGAGTTGACCTTCTACAATGACGAATATGACGATCACGTGGCTCCGCAGTATCCACCAAAGCCTCAAAGGCGCCCTACTACAGAGACACCTGATGACTACAAAGCCCGCATAGGGCAATGGGAGGTTGAGAAGGCACAGGAAGCACATATAACCAAGCCTGGCAACGCTATGAGGGCGTCATACTACGTGGAGAAGATTCTGCCATCATACCGTGAGGCATACTCCTTGTTGGTAGCTTGCTCTGACCTATTACGTGCTGATGTACCCATACAACAACGACACAGTTGGTATCTAATGGAGGATAATGACCAAGCAATGGCACACACAATCCTATCTCGCTGCCAGCAGTATACAAGCATGGGCGTGGTGTAGTAACGCTGCCACATCCAGCCAACTCACCTGATCTCAACCCTATTGAAGGCATCTGGAATATCATCAAGGAACGTGTCAAACAGCAGCTCATCACTATTAATAGTATTGCAGAGCTAAAGGCAGCACTACAGCACGAGTGGAAGCAAATCCGACAAGAGATGGTGCAGGAGCGCGTGAATGAAATATCCTACCGTTGTAGGCAGGTGTTTCAGCACCCCAATGTTTGGGTCAAAATTGACCTCTGGTATCTTATCAACACTACAAAAATCAATTGGAATAGTATTCTCTAGCATCTCAGCTTCCTCATAACCCTTGAAATAAGCTAAAATGACTTGTTTTGCGCTATCACGATGCAATCTAGTATGGCGAGTTCTGCCAACCCGACATTTCGTGAGGCAGATTATGTCATCAGAAACAGTACGAATGTTTTTAACTAGGGGGTACATCTATCTATGGACCATTAGCGTTCATGCACCACACATCAACATCCTGTTGATTTGCAGGAGCGATGGAGAAAAACTACAAGCTTATTGGGGCCGATGAGCTGCCCATTAGGCAGCCAGAGGAAGTTCCCCGTCGATCCAAGGGGTTGAACCATGCAATCGTTGGCGTACTCTTCTTCTTCGTTGCTACCTTGATATTGACCACGATCGGGCCAGCATTCACAATCGAGCGGCACCGTTGCATACGCAAGCTCACTATTGAACAGAGAGCCGCAAGGATCCTGAAGAAGCATCCGCTTATTGGTCAGCATTGTCGCATAACATCTCTGCTCCTAGTATACTGATGCTACCAAGACGGCCACAACGATTTGATGATCTTCATTCGAGGAAAGTACAAAAATCGCATCGATGACAACGAGTTTCAAGAGAAATTCCAGAATGGAGGTCTTGCGCTACATACAGACATCCCTCGGCTAGAGAAGGGCTTGCAAGGCGGCGCTTTCTGGAGTGCCTTCTACGTCTGTCCCACCGGAGAGAACACTACAGACTTCTCTGATGAGAGGTACTCAAGCAGTAAGTCACCTCGGTTCGGTTATCGCAACAGACCACTAAGCTTTCAATAGTTGTCCAGGCTACACTTGAACAGCTTGACCTATACAAGCGTCTCGGAGACACCTACCCAAAGTACTTTACTCCATCGTCGAACAGTCACGAAGCAACTAAGGCTTTCGAGAACGGTCGTCTAATCTCGCCTGCAGTTATCGAAGGTCTGCACCAGATCGGCAACTCAGCGTCTAACCTGCGCCTATACCATCAACTGGGTGTTCGCTATGCAACCCTTACCTGGAACTGTCACAACAAGTATGCAGATGCTGCCCTGGAGACAAAGTATAACTCCGATGCTCGTATTGCTACTCCATACTGGAAAGGTCTTAGCCCTGCCGGACGAGACCTCGTCAAGGAAATGAATCGCCTCGGCATGCTCGTCGACCTCGCTCATGTCAGTACAGACACCATGAGGGATGTTCTTGTCGGCAAGAGTGACGGAGATTGGAATGGTAGCCTCGCTCCGCCTATCTTCAGCCACAGTTCAGCCTACGCTATCTGCCCTCATCCCCGAAACGTACCAGACGATATCCTTCACCTCGTCAAGAAGCGCAACTCTGTTGTCATGGTCAACTTCAACCCGGACTTCATCTCTTGCGTGCCAGGCAACTCGTCCTCTGGTCTTCCTGAGACTGTGCCAGCAAATGCCACACTGCATCAGGTCGTCCGTCACATCAAGTACATCGGCGAGCTCGTTGGGTATGATCACGTGGGTATTGGCACAGATTACGATGGCATCAAAGCGACACCTGCTGGCCTGGAGGATGTGTCCAAGTTTCCAGACTTGGTTGCTGAGCTCCTACGTCAAGGCGTTAGCGACAAGGACGCGGCTAAGATTGCGGGGGGCAATGTCTTGCGAGTGTGGAAGGAGGCTGATACTGTCGCGAAGAAGCTGCAGAAGCACCTTAAGCCATTGGTAGACGATATTCAGCACCCGTAGTAATGGTTCTCGCATCGAATGTGCCGCAATCGATACTGTTCGATATCACGATTCTGTTTGTGGCTGAGTATGCAAGACTGCAGATGGGTCCAACATCACACCACCGCCGTCAGCCCAGGTCTTGGCAGGACGTACCTTGCTACGACGAACATCTGCTTCACCTTAAGTAATCTGATCAAGCAGTAGGATATATAGATTAGACACCCAATACTTCAGAAGGTTGAATCAATTGCAACCAACCTACTTCCCAGACCACATTTCAGCTGTCATCTGCGACTTCCGCATTCAGACAGCTACTTGCACGTGCCAACCGCTACTTTCCCAACATCACCACCAATCCATCATACAACAAAGAACACGCACACCAGAAAACGACAATGGCCGGTCCCAAACTGAAGACCAGCATTGCAATTGTTGGCTGCGGTGACGTAGGCGCAACACTCGCCTACACACTCATCCTCCAGCCCATCTGCAGCGAAGTAATTCTAGTCGACCCCAAGAAAGAGCTATTGGAGGCACAAGTACGAGACCTAAACGATGCCACATACCGCGGCGGCAGTGGAGTAAAAGTGCGCGCCGGGAACCACAAGGACGCTGGGCAAGCAGACATCGTGGTCATCACTGCGGGAGCGAAGCAGAAGACGGGTACACCGCAGCTCATAAATCAGACGACGATCCATTGAAATTGACAACGACCAGGTGAATCGCGCCTTTCCCTCCTATCTCGAAACCTGCACATCCTCTCCTCAATCTTCAGCGCCATGTCGCCCATCAGCCCACACACCATCCTCCTCCTCGTCGCCAACCCCGTCGACATCCTAACCTACTTCGCACGCAAACTCTCCGGACTGCCAGAATCGCAAGTCCTCGGCACAGGAACGTCTCTCGACTCAGCGCGCCTGCGTGGCATCCTAGCACAGAAGACCGAAGTTGCCCCTAACAGCATCGATGCGTACGTGCTGGGTGAGCACGGTGATAGCCAGTTCATTGCGTGGAGTAGCGCGAGTGTGGGGACTACGCCGCTAAAGCTTGTTCTGGGGGAGAAGTTGGATGAAGAGTTTAAGGTTGAGATTGCGAGTCATACAAGGGGAGCTGCTGGGAGTATCATCGCAGCAAAGGTGCGCTCCATATCCATTCGCTTAGTCTGCTTTGTTGAACCAGCACGGTACTGACAGCATGCAGGGATGCACAGCATACGGTATCGGCAACATTGCTGCGTCGATCTGCAAATACATTCTCTTCGACTCGCGTTCTGTGCGTCCTGTATCGTTTTACCAGCCCGAGCTAGGTTGCTGTCTTTCGATGCCGGCTGTGGTAGGCAGAAAGGGTATCGTCAAGCCGATGCCCATCGAGCTCGACGAGCATGAGCAGGCTGAGCTTGAGAAATGTGCGTATGGGCTAAGAGGAGTCATTGAGGGCGCAGAGAAGGAGCTTGCGGCTGATGAAGAATTGAAGAAGGCGTTGGAGGAAGATAAGGGTGTTTGAGTTAGTCAACACCCTTGTGCTGCGGGTGTCAACTAACGAATCTCGACGCAAGGACGCGCGAGAACTTCGTAGCAGAGAAAGAGATATGGTGGAAGCAGGTTCAAACTGATTGTTTATTAAAACTAAAAAGCGAGACTTATTTCAATCGCTATCCTAAACTCCGGAATGTGGAAAGAAAACTCGTAAACATGCCGGCATTCTCAAGCTCGCACAGCTAAGGAGCCAATCTCAATACCCTCAATAACCGGCATAGCCAATTCACTCGGTACCGTCGGTGCAGTCTTAGGACTCGCCTCTGCACTCGTGTACGCCGAGTCCCTCCTCTCGAGCTCAAGCTCCTTGTCGACGATATGCTGATACTCTTGCCTCCAATCGCACAGCATACCGCTTGTGACATTACTGCCGCCGCACAGAACAATAACGACCTTGTCGTCAGGCTTGACGGGGCGGCCCAATGCCTTCTCCAACCGCCCGTCGTAGCAGAGCGCGACGTTGACGCCGCAGGCTAGTTCGACCATCATGCGCTCGTCGTCGGCGAGGCGCCAACATCCCATTGCTGCGACGCCGTCGGGGAGAACGACAGATCTGACGTTCGAGCGCTGCGAGTACGTGAACGTCTTGTCCGTGACCCGAGCACATCCTAAGCTTGTCGCCTTTGAGGTGATCTTGGGGAGCGTAATGATTTCCTTTGCCGACAGACTGGCAGCGAGGCTTTCTGCGCCCGCTGTCTCGACAGCGAGTATGGTAGGTGTGGTCATGCTGATTGAGTCCATAGCCTGGCAGATACCGTTGATCAGACCGCCGCCGCCGACAGAGCAGATGATGACATCGGGCGCGTCGCCGTTAGGCATTTGAGAGGCGATCTCGTGCATGACGGTGCTGTTGCCGGTCCAGATATCGGGGTGGTCGAAAGGCGGGCAGTAGATGGTTGCGCCTTCGTACTGGTAAAGTTGTTAGCAGGGGTTAAGGGTCGGTAACAAAGGGCAATGGAGACGTACGTAGGGCATGACATGTTCGCGGAGGTAAGTGTCTGCGTCTCGCCATGCGGCGCCGTGGGAGATCACGTCGTAGGCGCCTGCTGCGCGCAGCTTAGTAACCATTAGGGGAGATGTTGCTGTAGGCACGACGACGGTGCAGTTCAGGTTGAGAGCTCGTGCGGAGTGGACGGCAGCGAGTCCTGCATTGCCGCCACTGGAGGCAAATATGTGTGGTTGAGAGCCTGCGGGGAGCACTTCGAGGCGCCGGAGGATGTAGTTGCCGATTCCTCTATTGCATCGTTAGTATGGCTGTTGGTGGTACTGTTGATGAGAAGGAAGCTTACCGTGACTTGAATGATCCGGAAGGCTGTAGGTTCTCCAGCTTGAGGAAGATTCTGCTTCTACGATTTAGAACTCTCGTTACATAACAACAAGGCGAACATCACATCGATAGCATGGTAAGGGGAGGGTAGAGGAAGTGTGACCGTACCATCCCGCTGCTTCAGAGAGTGCGTAGGACTCCCTCAAGGGCGTCTCAACCCATGGGTTTGATGGCTCCTCGGATGGAGAGTTGCTCTTGACAGTCATGTTGTGATTGAGTTTAAGAAAAGACATGATGGAAAGATGAAGAGTCCGTGAAGTGGTAGGATTATGACTGGCGAAGACTTGATGAGAAAGGACACCTGTGAATCGAATCGATAACGTCTGGCACCGTAAATATAGATCATGGATCCAACCACCTCAAACGCAATGCTTATCAGCTCCGCGCGATCCCGCAGTATAGAAGTTTCCCGTCGGGGATAGCTGTGGTGAACACGGCAATATTGGTGTCGATTACCCTATAACTTCCAGAAATTACCCTATAGATTCTCGATAAGGCTTGAGCCGCTAAGCTGCGACCGAGAATGACACAAGACGGGTCCCCGTGATTCGGGAACGCTACCGGTGGATTCTGTTCCCTAAAGCGGGTAGCAACGGCAGTCCTAAATCGGGACATTCTGCCAGGGCTTGCCGCCCAGGGTTCAGTACCAGCTTGGCACCTGGTGCCCTATCAGTGGACCGCGTTTGCGTCAGCGCTTGATTATAAGGAGAAGGTTGGTCCAGTTCTTCGAGAAAAAATCGGAGCGGTGAACAAGAATCTGGGGTATCGTCGATAAGTTGCGGGGCTTAGCGTCAGGAGGACCGCAATGGCGAGCTTTGGTGGCAGCAGCACGTCCACCTCTCATCGTGATCTAGACTGCTCGTCTGGGGATGTTGCAGTCGTTACAGACGTGAAGGTCTGAAAGCCTTGACGTGCGTCTGTGTTGCAGATGATGCGGAGCCGCACGTGTTGTCAATGTGCATATTGCCTCTGGATCCGGAACCCCAACCGGACAATGGGTGCAGCGATGGTATCTTATCGCACGACGGTCCGTGGCAACGATACCTTCCCGCGGGAACCTTTGAGTGCAATGGTCTCGCTCGTCTGCTGGTGCAACGCTCAAGCTGCGACTTCAGACTGGCTCAGCAGACCTTTCCTGTAGTTCCAGTAGTTCGCCCTGATAGGGTCATATCTGGTCGCCAACAGGTCCAAGGCTTTCTCTGCTGACTCCTTGTTGTTCTCTTCTTCCGCGTAGATATCAGCCAACAGGTCAAGCGCATGACTAGAGTAGACATCATCTGGTGCCTCGAGATCGGCGAACTCGGTTGCGAAGCTCTTAATGGTCGACTTTGGCAATTGAGCAGCACGGAGGATGCCCTTTAAGTAGTTCCATGGGCTTTGATTCTGGGATGCTTTGCGAATGGCTTCCTTGGTGTACCTGGACCCCGGTTAGCACAGATACGCCGCTACAATGGTTGCAGGAACATACTCAATCTCACGCTTGGTCACTTCCTCACTCGGAGCGTGGCCCTCACGACCGCCAATGACTAGATAGTAGCGGTGGTTCCATGCCGAGTTGTTCCTGACGTCCGCATCGATCATGCTCTCAGTCCACTGGAGTTCCTCCAGATTATCGAACAGGTCAAAGCGCTTGACCAGCCACTGCCTGTAGCTCCATACGTGGTAATTCTTCTCGTCCTTCTCGAGCATTTGGCTGACGAACTCGGCCTCTCCTTCCGGCGAACCGAGCGCGTCGATGATGGTTTGGCGGTGGTGCCATATCTGGTAGTTCTTGAGGTGCTTGAGCGCGGTCGGGTTGAGCCATTCGATCTCGTCCTGAAGAGGTTTGCCGAGTTCTGATATCGTCTTTGCGCGGTACAGCCTGCAAATCGTCAATCCAGTTGCTTATGCAATCAAGGATCTGCCATGTTTGTGACATACCAAACTGTGTAGTGTGCTGGGTTCATGCTGATGATGTGCTCTGTAAGCCCCAGTACTCTCTCGCTGAACTCGTTGCTCGCCATAACCGCGCGCAAGTAGCCCATGGCCTCGCTGTACTCCTCGGTATATGCAATGGCCGCCAGCGGGTGCATTCCGCCGTCATCCTGTGGGAGAGGCTCGACGTCCTTCCATGCCTCGTCGTCGTGGTAAAATTTCGGCGGCGGCATTGTGTATTCGGAAGTGTATGTGAATCCTTTGCGCAGTCGGAGGAGTATGATGCGTAGAAAGGCGAAGGGTGACAGGAAGATGTTGGCGATGAAGCTGCGAATCAACTGCAGGGACATGGTGGGGTCGCGTGGGAGGAGCGACTGGTGCAAACATCCCTGCTCAGCGAGCACCATTCCTCTTTCAAGTACATTCACAGTACAATGCTAAGCTGATCGTACGAATCTGACTATCAAGCTGCACAGTTGTGCTATTATTCTTCGTCTCAGCATCCGGATGCTGCAGGGCAGCCCTTCATCATGCGGCCTCCATGGTCCTTGCTCTACCAAAGTTGTAGCACCAACACCAATGATGGCACCTGTGATGAGATTTATGGCTCACTAGTAGTTACAAAGCTCAATACATATATGGTAGAGATGACCTCAAGCTATGTCTGGAACACCAAGCTGATGCTTGCATCGGTTTCACGGCCGCAACGGTGGCATCCCTACAAACTCCAGGCCATACCGATCCTCAATCGCAAACTTCAATACTTACTCGAGTCTCTTGCAGAGTACTTAATAAGGAGGCGGCTACTCGGACCCCAACTCTCGGGCCGCCGAGCGGCAACATGCTCAGCGGCAGGACACCTCTTTGTCTCTGGTCAGCTCTCCTCTCGGTATTGTTCTCCCTAACACCTCGACCGCCACAACGCCTTCAAGCACATCCGCTCTGAAAGCAGCAATGAGCACTCCACGACCATGCATCGTCCCCAGATTCTGGTCAACCACTTAGCCAGCGACTGCATGATGGCCAACTTCTATATCAATCCCCCTGTGCCTGTAAACTAGAATTGCCCATTGCCATCATGATTCTCTACGACACAGCAGATCTTCTACTCTACTGAGACTCAAGTAGGCGGTATAGAGGGCTAAGCTATAACTGCGAGTACGCCTCTCATGTCCCTATATCAAGGCCACTACCACCGAGACGTGACTCCGCTATTTCTACAAGCCTACGTTTGGCAAACACTTCCGTACTGAGAGTGGTATACCTGCGGGCTTGCATATCGGTGTTAGCGAGATTCTGGTTCCGGAGCAGCCGCACGGAGGTCCTTAGTGGTGTGTTAATCTGGCGTAATGTGACAAACTATGATGTGCTTCAGGAGGAAAGAAGTTCAATTAGGTTATCAATAGGTACAGAGTGGGATATCTTCAGCCATGCAACAACAAGCCCGCACAACACTATGAGTGCTCCTGCTAACTACATCGACAAACTCGATGTCGAAAGGCCGACAGACAAGGGTTCTGGAGGCACTCAGGCCGACGAGGAGTCCTTGAGTTCGTACTCTCTTGCGTCCTGGAACAAGTCGATGATGCAACTAGCGGACCACGACTGGGTGGGACACGAGTCTCCGCAGAATTCTCCGTTCTTCTGAGTAAGCTCTGTAAGACCGGCCCAGGGACTCTCCTGAATAGCTTTCATGCAACCAGCCAGGCGGCGTGTGACCTGCTGGTAGCTCTCGACGCGCTCCTCAGCCGTCTTGCGGCGCTTGAGATCGAACTTGAGCATTGCGCGGAGGAAGAATCCAGTCGGCCAGACCCATTCGGGACCCTGGTGGTAGTTGCGGCCCTTCGAGGTGTGGAAGTCGGTAGAGTCCTCGCTGTTGATGTAGTAACCACGGTAGTTGAGATCGCTAGGATCGAGCGTCTTCATGCCCTGAGGTCCGAGTAGGATGCGATCCGCCATCTGCAGAGCGTATAAAGCGTGCTCAGGATCAAAGAGATCTGGCGCCACAGACATGGCGACAGGGAAGTTGGGCCGTAGCTGGTAGTCCTCGTACTCCTTTCCAGATCGGTACAAGTCCTTGTAGATACCGCGACGATTGATGATGCTAGGGTTGACATCGTAATCGCCGTCTTCTTCTGGTGTGCGCGGAACGTAGAAGGTGCGCTCGAAGTTGGCCTTGATCTTCTCTGCCCACGCCCTGTAGGTGATGGTTTGCTTGCCATCTGGCAGAGTAACGCCCTCGTACTTGAAATTGCCCTGCTCGTAAAGATCTGCGCACCAGCTAACGGCGCTGTAAAGCATACCAATCATCTCGACCGGTGCACCATCACGGGGAGTACCAGGGACACCCTTGCTGCCGGCCTTTTCGCTCTCGCCCATCTTGTCCATCCATGTACCGCAGTTAAACTGGTTACCACCGAAGATCAAACCAGTCTCGAAGTCGGTCCAGATCTTGATGTTGAAACCCTCAGACTTCATCTGGCTGTCGATGTTTGGCCCGGCGTCGTACTCGCGGAACTCTATTCCAGAAGCGTGGCGCTGAAGTGCTTCTTGAATAACATCCTCGATCGTAGAAGACACAGAGTAGGCTCGCTTATCGTTGTGAGGGAACCATGTATCATCGTAAGGCAGGAAACGTCGCTTGGCTTTGTCTTGAAGAAGGTCCAAGCCGTTGGGGACGATTTTGGTGTAGTCCTGGATGTTTTGCAGGAACCACCAGACCGAATCTCGGGAGTTGTACCTGGGAAGCTTACCGCCACTCAGCAGGTTGGGGACCATGCCGTGCTTCAAAACGCTTGCGAAAGCAAGGATGTGCTCCTTCGCATCGGTGTAGCGCCCGGTACCCATGTACAAGCCACGAGCAGAGATGGTGATATCGCGACCCCAGCAACGAGCCCAGTCGTATGCGAAATGAGGAAGACCAGCCGCCATACTGGGTACGCTCTTGTCCGGCCAGAGTGAGGCGCTGTTCATGTAGCCGGTGACCTGGATGCTGACAAGCGCGAGACTCTTCAGAAATTGCTGACCGTTGCGGACATTGTCGCCCATGAGCTCGATAGATCGGTCAACAGCGGCGTTGTATGCGGTCTGAATGACCAGAGCGAAGTAACGGGGAAGCAAGAAGTTGGGTAGCTTGCGAATAGCGTCGCACCTCTCCTTCAACCACTTGGCAGGACCTCTGATCCTGTGGTATCTTCGCTTGTCCGAGATGCGTTCGAGACGACCAACGCAGTAGTCAAGAGCCCACTGGCCCTCTCGTAGGTGGTTGCAAAGAGGATGCCCGAGGTTGTTATCGTTTACGATGTCGCGGATCACACCCCACCAACCTTGGAGACCGGCGTACACAAGGTTGCCATGTCCCGGCACGTTGTATGTTCCGTCTTTGTTGTCCGTGGCATCTCTCTCTTCAGGGTCGCATCTGTACAGGATGTAGTTCAGATCGGCCAGGTTGACATCACGGAACGCAGCACGCGCGCCACTTGTGACGTACTTGTCGAGACCATCGGCATGCTCAGCACTTGGCACCCATGTCTCGAAGAGAGCGATACTGCCAGGCGGGAACTTGTCGGGAATACTGATTGTGGTCGAATCGCCGATGGACTCAACTACGACACCCTTGAGATCGTGCGTCTGAGCAGGTAGACCACGGAGCGTAGTCTTGTCGCCAATGATCCGAGCCCGTGTCTCAGGACTGTTGTCGACCTCCAAGTTCCAGCTTCCAATGAGCTTCGCCTTTGTTCCCGGCAGCTTGGTCTGGCCGAAGCCTCCGTTACCATTGCCGTATCCAGGGAAGGCCGTGTGGGCGATCAGGAAGTAACCCTTACGGGTATGGGGGTTGACTCGATGGACAGTGATGTACTCCTGGTCGTGGTGGATGTAGGTCTCATCAAACTCCTCCTTGCCCATCTTGTAGTGGATATCGTTGATAATCTTCCTGACGCCTCCAATACCGCCTTCGCCGGCCTGCGGCTTGATGGGGCCGCCCGTCGAGTTGGTTGAGGAGTAGAGCCTCTTCTCGTGAACAAGTTCGATGAGCTCTGGGTATACCTCGTCGTAACCGAAAACGCTGCCAGTAGCGCAAGAGCACATGGCAACCAAAGCGGCTTGAGGAAGGGTGTCGCGAGCGTCACGCTTCTGAGCAGGCGTCTCGTTGTCGTGCGTGCAGTCCATAAAGAGTGCGTGTACAGGACTACGCTTGATTTTTTTGATAGTCGCATGGCGTTTGGACGAATCGGCCGTACCGCTCGCATGCTCAGCGTTCAGTACTTCGTCGGTTTCAAAGCTGCCAATCGGGACACCACCATGTCGATGAACAAGTCTGCTCAGCTCCTGGGTGCTCCAGGCTTGCATTCCTTCGCGGATCAAGCAGGCGATACCGAGACGCATAACAAACTTGAAGTCCATCTCTTCCGAGCCTGAGAACAGCTCGGCCACAACAAAGACGTTAGGGTTGACTTGTCGCGCCTGGTCGAGCATGTATTCGGCGAGGTGAATAGGCGTAGAGTGGCAGTTATCGATGCGGAAGCCCTGGAAGTACTTCGCCATCAGACGTGTGTACTGGGCCATGTGTTCCCAGAGGAACGGGTTGTCCTCAGGTCCACTGCCGTATCGAAGCTTGACGCAGTCGCCCCAGACGATGACTTCTCTCCTCAGGTACGCACGCGACTTTGGTCCAGCATTGTCTCTCATGGCATCAGCAGCCCACACCCATCCGTTGTTGACGAGTGCAAGAGCTTCTGGGTTGTGCTTCTTGGTGGTCTCGTTCAACGGCAGGCGGGTGAAGTAGGGCTCGATAAGCGGGTTGGCCTCCGTCACTTCGCCCAGCTTTGGGCCGTGGTCGTCCAACCGGACATACTTGATCCGGTTGAAAAGCTGTTCCATGATCTCGGCCTTGTCGCTGTCGTATTCACGGTAGAAAGGCAAGTTGACCTCGTTGCAGATGCTGGTAATGGCCTCACGAGCTGCCTTCTCGTCGGGAGTGTTGCCAGTACGACTGTCGTAGCGACCAAACAGGGCGCAGAGAAGGCCAGCGCCCACTGCAGGATCGATGCGACGACGGAATCGCTCGCCCATCCTGTCACCACCCTGCAGCGCATGTTCCACAAGCCAATCGGCCTTCTGCTTGAGAGACCAGCTCTTGACGGCATCAAGGCCACGAAGACCAGCATCACTAAAGCTGTCATCGATGAACTTGGTCTGGCCGGCTATCCACTTCTCGATGATGGCGTTGGCGCTCTTCTCTGCGTCAATAACGTAGAACTCCCACAGCTTGATGTTACCCAACACAGTTGTCTTGATGGCCTCCATCACTTTCAGAAGATCATCCGTGTTGTTGAACGTGGTGGGCAGGCCTTGCGCTTTGAGCTCCTTGCTGAACTTCAGAAGTGCAGTATCGAGAGCCAGTGCGGACTGCAACCACGGTGCGGTGTCGACATTGTATCCAGCCTCAGGATGCGCCTCAAGCCACTTGCTGTTGTTGGCAGTGTGGTTCCAGACAACATCCGTCATACTAAGAAGGTTGTATTCCGATTGCATTTTTTTGACCATGCGCGCAACATCCTTCTCGCCGTTGGGGAAGGCGGCCGAATCGAACGCGAGCTGGTCGTAGATACTGTAGGGCGAATTCGAGCTTCCACGGATCATGAGAGGAGTGAAGTGCACCATGTTGTAGCCACGCTGGCCGATGCCTCGGAGGTGGTTGTCCCAATCGCTAGGGTATTTGCCCATAAACTTCGAGAGAACAGAGAACAGCGAGACTGCCTCGATTGGTAGCTGCTGACCCTGAAGAGTGAGCCGGGGGCAAACATCGATGTAGTATGTGGGCGTTCGTGTGGGCTCCGGTGTCGCGACATCTGTAAACGACCACTGAGGCAGTGGTGTGTAGGTTGTGTAGAAAGAGTATGCGTTGGCCTCATGGATGGGGACATCGATCTCGGTGATCCCATTGAAGTCAGGCTTCAGCCTGGAGGGGGTCAGTGTGTTGCGTCTAGGTGTGTGTGTGTGTGTGTGGCAGTCGAACTTACTTGTACTCGCGGTACTGACCGCGACTAAACTTCTCGCCCTTCACTGGGATATTCACCCACAGGCTGCCTTGACGACATATCGAGCTCGTACCCTGGATCTGGAAGCGGACGCTGTATGCAGGTTCACTGGGCGGAGGTAGGTAGATGTAGGTTCCAGGTACATCAGGTGCACCGGCATCTGTGAGTGGCAGTAGGTAGACGGCTTGTGCAGGCATGGCTGAGAGTGATCAGGTACCCTGGAGGCAGTCAGCACACTGTCAATTCTCCAGAATCGCAATTGACTTACACGGTAGGGTTAGTAAACAATGGCCTTGAAGGTATGTATAAGAGATTTCCTGTGCTAACAATAGAGCGGATTTGTTGAGGCGGAGGATGGTGTGGAGGAGAGATGGATGAGCGCTCGATCGAAGAAATAAACAACGCTGACAGACTCTACAAGCAGGCACTGAGGGACAATTGCCCTCTGTGTATGAAGAAAGAGGCAAGAAACGTGTGCGATCGGCGCTGCGGACAGTCGCGACCCAGACCAGCCTTGAAGAGCCGCAATTGCAACCAGACGTCATTGGCGTGGGGCTCCCGCTCAACAACACCTGTTTCCCGGCCTAACGCCCATGGGGACGCAAGCAGCCAATAGACATCCCTGCAACTAAGCCGCATTTGAGCCTCCAATGCGCCAACACTTGTTCACACTCGGATGATTGTTTCATTTCTGCTCACCGCTTAGCCTCTGCATATCGTACAATACCCTCTGTCCTCTCCGCTAGATGCTAACCCGTCGCTGACCAGAAAATAACGCCTCAATGCAGCAGTATGGCAGAATGCAACAAGTCGTAGCTACTAAGAATATGGCCCAACTCCACCGCTGATACGAAGATACAAACAGTCAACCAAAGATCAGCTGCCACGATTCCAAGAAGATTGGTGCATGGGTATCGCGAACCTCGTGGCAGCTCACAAACCAACAGAAAATGCGAAACTTGAAGACCAGATCCAACCACCCTTTTGTCGTCGTCTCATGCGCGTGCAACGTCCGCCATGTGTCCGTCCATCCATTAAAACTTGATATTAAAAGGTGAGCTGGGCGGGTTGCTCAGGTCCAAACGAAATTGTGTATCCGAAGGTCCACGGCTATGCATTGCTTGTGTTGGTGTTGCGCCATTGTCTCCGTCGACAGAATTTTGTGTACTAACGGAAGGCGGCGGACGTGTAGGGGCGCCTCGAATGTTGAGTCCATCTGATGTCGATATGGCTCTTTCTGCCAAAGAGTCGTATTCATGGTGCTCACCGCGCAGGCGTGGCGCTGATTGCGGTGGCATGTCTGCGTCCCTGGGAGGAAGGTTGGGCGGCGTGGCGCGTCCGTTCCTGTCTGCCGATAGAGCGCGAACGGATGACTTGCTCTGATCGCCCGAATTGCTTCTCGTCGAAGTAGACTTTCGTGATTGAGCAATGTTAGGCGAAGCATGTGAGCTCTTGCTCCTGCCAGATGGTTGTGACTGGCCATTGCGGCTGGGTGTCGGCTGCGGTCGCTCTGAGCCCTCGTTCTCCAAAGCACTCAGGTAGTTGAGCTCTTCGGCCAAGTATTCTTTCTCCGTCCAGCAACCCTGCCAGCAGTTACGCCAATCGAGGATGAGAAATTGGAAGCAGAAAGCATCGATCTTGATGGCTGGCTGGAAGCAAATACACAGGTTGTTGTAGTTCATTTTGTTGAACTCCGAGCAAGAATGTAAAAGACTGATGTGGCAGGTGATGGCGAAGAGCAGGTAGTAGTTGAAGGGAGGCAGCTTGGAAAGCTCGTCTTTCAGCATCTGAGGCGTGGTTTTGGCGCCCTGACACTCTTGCTGAATACGGTGTTGGATCGCCTTGGGAAAGATCTCGTCCGGTAGTTGACGCAGCCAATTCTTGAAGAGCGATCCGATGACGTTAGGGTCGTTCAAATTGTCGTCAGAGATGAGGTCGATATCGCGGTCTGTTGGGCGTAAGCAGATGATCCTGGGATCAACAAATCAAAACTTACCTTGGTCGAACTTCCGCTCGTAGTATCTGACCTGCTGAGCAGAACCAGGGACACGGTACAAGCCTTCCTCCTCGCAGCCTCGCATGTTCAGATAATCAATGCAGCGCCAAGGCAGCGCTGGCATCCAAAACTCCGTCTTGTCTCGAGACTGCTCTAACCTCGACGATATCCTGGTCAATCTTGTTTGTTCAACAAGAGGTGTGTGAATGACCTTGTATACGTAGGGCTCGTTCGATACGTGTGTAGGGCTTTCATGGTTGCTGTGACTGCGACCCAGCTTGCCAAAAATGCCTTTGCGAGCAGAGTCCATTTTGTCTCCCATCTTGCGAGCGCCAGATCCAAGACTGGACATGAGTGAAGCACCCTTGTTGTCGTTGTAGGAGCTGGACTGTAACGAGCCCTGCTCGCTCTTGTCCCTTCTTGGACCAGCCGGGCCATTGTCGCTCTCGCGATGCACCAACTGGCTTGCATCGTGACGATCGGCCGAGTGGGTTCTGAGCTTTCCAAATGACGACTTGTTACTCCATGTTTTCCCCTTGTCCATAGGTGCGGTCTTAAGCGGTGTGCCATCTCCGTTCGTAGTAGTCCAGGTTGCTCCTACGTCCGGTGAAAGCTGAGCTGGAGGGGCTTTGTTGAGCTTGCCACGGGAACTGGCATTCTCGTCTCCTTTGATCGACTTCGAGCGAAAGAGTGTGCCCTGCTTCTTAGACTTTGTCCCCTTTGTCTTCGCCGAGTCCGCAAGAGCGTCTGATTCGGTCGATTTGCCGGACCCGGTGCGCTGATCGAGACGAACTATCTCTGAGCGGTTGTCTGCAGAAGTGAGCATTCTAGCCTTTCTCTGCACGGTGTTGTGCTCACCATCAGAGTTGGGTGTCCGAACGGGGCGACTCAGATCTGGTGTCGAAGAGCCACCCCGTCCGTTGGTGTATAATGTTGGCGACGGTTGCCGCGCAAGATTCTGTCGGTTCGAACTGTCTTGCGTATTCAATCGGGATGAAGATTTCGTTGCGGTGAAGTTTGAGAATATGTTCTTGGAGTCTTTCCGCGGCTTTGGTGAGGCCGGCGACTCTGGCATGTTGTGAAACGGTGGGTTTGGCGATGCAAATTCTGGTATACTCGGCGATCGAGGGCTCTGTGGACTCATGGGCGCATTGCTGCTCTCCTTTCCTCCTGACTTCGAACGCATGGCCAGCGACAACGTCGACGATTTTGGCATTTTGCGGACTTGTTTGCGCGGCTTGTCCTGTTGCTACTGTCCGCTTAGCTTCACTCTTCAAGAGCCTGGTACGGTCTGATCGTCCGTCGATCGTGGGCGAAGTACCTCAGCGAAAGGGCACTCCTCTAAGATGACCTCGAAATGCGGGCCGGCTGGTGTGCGTTCGAGGGAGTGGAGCGTCGCAGGAGGGTGGGGTACGGAAGGTCTTAGTGAATATGATACATGGGTCGCGGCAGTCGCGGGAAATCGATCGAGTGTGGTTGCGCTATCGACGCGTCTGTGTTTGCTGCCCATGTTGTCAGCGAGTGCGGGACATGGGAAAGGCAACTGGCAAGGTGCAGCAGGATAAGGGCGCGGAAGGTGGTACAAACCTCGAGAGCCTGGGTGGAGTTGTCGTGTCCCCTGGCCAGCGCGGTCTGCAGGCATGCACCGATGCGTCTGCGGCGAGGACTCGAGACTGGAGCCCGCAGGCAGCGTGAAGAGGCTCGTATGCAGGTCCCCGTGGTCAGGGACTCAGGGTGCGGCGCGCGTGCTACCGGCGACTGCCTTCTTTACACTGGCAGCCCGTCTACAGGACGTCGAGGGTCGTGGTTGTAGTCGGCACACCTAAGCTACACAGTCAGCAGTGGTTGCGGAACGTGAAAGGGGCCGGCAGCGCTACGGGCGACATGTTGTACAACATTGAGCCAGCCACAATAGTGGAACAAAGAGGCCCTAGGAGGGAGACGAGGTTCATCGCTGGCATCCATGCATCACTTACCCACTTAACACCCTGCAATCGCAGCGTCAACAAGGGCAACTTGAAGAAACAAAGATACGCACAAGGCTGCGGTGGCCGTGATGTCTGCGTGCGGAGGGCTTGCGCACACCAATTCGATAGCGGGCTTGTCGCTCTGGTACGGGCAGTGGTTCGCTCGGAGGGTGGAGCTATTTTGGGGCTCAGCAAACGTGCGGCCCTGACTACAGGCGTTAGTCGCCCGTTATGGAGGAGCGACAGCGCAGGGTACTGAGAGAGGTTCGAGGGGCGCTGCGTCACGAGGGGACAGAGAGACTGATACTGGAGGAGTCGCCCAGCGTCCACAAAGGATACAGTGCAGCAGACGTTGGGCGGGGATTGCTCATGTCTCAGCGCGAGCCTGAACTACGACCTACAAAAGGCAGGAGAGACGGCGGCGGCAACGATTTGCGGCCGTACCTGAATCCATGATAGACCGTGCACCGCGATGTTACGAACTCGCAAATAAATAGTTTAACAGACCCAGCACAGAATTTACTGCGACCAGCAGCTGCTCCGGAGCATGCAGCGCGCGCGACTGCGAGATTTGACTTTGCGCTCCATCTGGCAGTGAGCGCGTGCCGTTGCGAACTATTTCAAGACGATGCATCCGCTGCTTGGGCTGTAGCAGTGTGAGCTTCATCGTGCAAAACACCTTTGCCAAGCGGACCCTCTTTGCAGGGGTGGCTTGCGCACGGCGGACGCGTCGAAACTAGGCTTTCTCCACAGCATAACTTCAAAGTCTCAACCGCCCGCCATGTCGCTGGTATCAGGTCCGGGTCGAGCAGGCGTAGGCAACATGCCCGCCGAAATGCAGCTTTTCGTGGACAAACACGTTCGCTACATCCAGAGCCTCGACACGGTGCGTGCCATTTTCATCAAGTTGCACGCAACCACCGAACGATCGCCGCGCTGACTCGCTCCAGCGCAAAGACGAGCTCGAGTACTGGCTCACCGAGCATCTGCGCCTCAACGGCCTGTACTGGGGATTGACTGCTCTGCACTTGCTGGGACACCCGGACGCCCTCCCGCGCAATGAGATCCTGGACTTTCTGTGCTCGTGTCTGCACGACAATGGTGGCTTCGGCGCTGCTCCGGGACATGATGCCCACATGCTCTACACGGTCAGTGCTGTGCAGATTCTAGCAACCCTTGATGCATTTGGAGAGTTTGAAGAGCGCGTCAAAGATGGGCGGCAGAAGGTTGGCAAATGTGCGTCTACTCTGAAACCTTTGCTTTGATGTCAATGCTCATGATTTTCAGTCATTGCAGATCTTCAGGACTCTGAGACCGGCACTTTTGCAGGGGATGAATGGGGAGAACGAGACACGCGCTTCCTGTACGGTGCTCTGAACGCCTTATCTCTTATGGGACTGCTCGACCTGGTCGACGTGGCAAAGGCTGTTCAGCACGTTCATTCCTGCGCCAACTTCGACGGCGGTTATGGCACGAGTCCTGGAGCCGAGTCTCACTCGGGTCAAGTGTTTACGTGTGTGGGAGCATTGACCATCGCGGGGAGGCTTGATCTGGTAGATCAAGAGAGATTGGGAGCTTGGCTAAGCGAACGACAACTCAAGAACGGTGGGCTGAACGGGAGGCCTGAGAAGCAGGAAGACGTCTGCTACAGCTGGTGGGTTATGAGTAGTATGGCTATGCTGGGCAAGCTTCACTGGATCGACGGCGAGAAGTTGACGCAGTTCATCCTGCAATGCCAGGTCAGACTTACCGAATGTCATATTACACACAAAGCTGATAAGAACAGGACCCTGAACTAGGTGGTCTAGCTGACCGACCTGGAGACATGGTTGACGTCTTTCACACGGTATTCGGCATTGCTGGGCTCAGCCTGCTCAAGTACCCCGGGCTGGAGGAAGTAGACCCTATATAGTGAGTGGACCCTGAATTGCTCGCTGAGGAAGACACTGACGCCATAGCAGCTGCATGCCTCGGTCCGTGACGAGACGATGCTTGGGTAAGTGAACATGAAGAAAATTTAAATGAAGTGTGCTCGATGACGGTAAGACTTGTTCTGCTTGCGGTGCGTTTGATTGATTGTGCGGTGTGTGAAAGTGATGGCGGTGAAAGGCGCGGTTCGCTTGCTCCAGCGAACCTTGAGCCTCGAACACAAACATCTCAAGCTTCACCTTTACTTCCCTACGCAGTGCAATCTCTCGCTATCTAATAACTCACTCTTCCTGCCAATGAGGCGTGAGATACAAAGCCAGAGGAAAGCAACGGTGCTGCCTGTTTGGTCACAACTGGGGTTCTCCACGTGCTCTAGCTGCCAAACCTGCACCTACAAAAATCTTCCTTCTCTCCGGCACAGCAGCCTCCTTCCCTCAGTCTTCACATGACGGAGTTGATGCATCTCTCCTTCTCCTCTCTCTTTTGCAGTAAGAGACGGCCAGAAGCTGCGGCAGTGACTGGTAGCTGCTCGTGTGCACCAGCTCCATATCTGCAGGCTTCTCGTTGCCACCACTCCTCCTGCTTCACACACTCAACACGCTCCTTTCGTGTCGTTCCTTTGTACACCATTGCGTTGCAAGCATTGTCCTTTCGCCTTGAGTTTGTCTGCACCACTTGCGCTCCTTACAAACGCGTTACTGCTTTGCACAGCGTTGCAATGGCGTCCAACAACATACCGCTTCTATGCAACATTTGCCCCAAGAAGCCGAACTTCAGCGATGTCTCCCACTTACTCACACACATTGCCAGCAAGGGGCATCTGTCCAACTACTACAAGGTCAAGGTTCGCTCAACGCATGAAGAAGCCTCTCGCCGTATCATCGACACCTACGACCGATGGTACGCCGACTGGAACGTCGAGGAACTCATGTCAGACCGGATGAATCAGAAGGACAAGCGTCGCACGCGTGCAAGACCTGCTGGTACGGTCCTTGCTCCTTCTCCTACACTATGCATTCGAGGTCATTGCTAACCTTTATGTTGCTGCAGCTCGTTCCATTCCTGCTCCAAGGATTGAGGCTCCCGTCCCACGTCCAGCTCGTCGTGCCGCAGTCGGCGGTCTTCTCGATCCGCGTCTCTCAGAACAACAGGTCATTAAGATAGAGCCAGACTCTGGCACACCAACACCTACACCGCAGCCCGGTCCCGTGCTGCGTCACAGAACCTTCGCGCCTCACCTGCAATACTGGCCTACCGAGTCTCGTGCCAGCTCCCGTAGCTTCACAAACCCAGATTACGAGACCTCGAGCGAATACTCAGACCCCAGCGAGCGATCGAGAAGACGATACCAGTATACTGCAGAGGACACATGTGCCATTGAGGATGAGGCGCCCGAGCCTGCTGAGGATACAATGGCTGTCAGCGAGAGTACCAAGCTGAAGGGTGTGTACTGGCCCGGCATGGACATCTTCGACTCTGCCACCCCAGAGATGCGGCGCAAGAGGAATCAGAAGAAAGACCATTCAGTCGTCGAGCAGCTGGAGCTCAATTCGCAGGATGTGGAAGCTACTGAGCTTATCTTCACACCTCACGGGTCGTTCAAGCGACAACGAAGAATCTCCAGTTCGGTCTTCGATGACGAGGAAGAAATTGAGATCAAGACCGAGAGTCCCCGGCCGGTCTTCTCACGGCCTGCCCTTGCGAGCATGGATCCCAACATCCCTCGTCGGTCTCGACCGGGCATCCGCGCTCCTATGTTCCCGTTCCAAGCTCGTAGTCAGTACGATGACAGACGTGGCCGCCCAGGCTTTGACTACAGCATTGGCGACCGCGCTCCCAAGCGTAAACGAGCGTTCGACGTCTTTCAGGACGACGAGATATCTTTTACCCAGCCAGCCAACTTCAACTACCTTACTTCAGGCTTCGGCCACCAGGCGTCGCCATCACCACTCCCAGGATATGGTTCTTACAAGCCACTCAACGATCCCTTCCAGTATGACAACAAGGAAAACGTATTCCCCGCACTTCACCAGCCAGCCTTTGGTAACCTTCACAGCCACCAAATGCCTGGCTACCATTACCACGCTTACGCCTACGGCCTCGGTCAAGACCAGCAGGGCCTTCAACATGGTGGTCAGCTGTTCAGCGCCAACGGTGCTTATCAGCAACAGACCCAGGATGACGACGAGGACGATCAATGCACTATTACAGCTCCGCCATCCCCAGCTACGAGCTAGACGTGCGCTGCGACTGACAGTCTATCAATACTCACTCCCAGCTTCGGCATAATCTTGGTCCTTCCAGCTGCGGCTTTACGGCACGATACCCAACTGATTGACTCTCGCTCCACCTTTTTGTTTTACTCTGTTTCGACAAGCGAGAGCGACATCACTACCTTTGCGCCTGCCTCTTCACGATGTTGGTGCTGGTTCACTTACTTATGTTACGCGATATGGATCATGACTAACGACATTCCATCAATATCATATGGTTACTACCTACGAAAGCATGCGGCGTTTGCGGGCTGATCTTCGCCACTGATGGATGCAGATGGGTTGTAACATACGCTTCTTCGTTATATATGGTTCAATAGATTTCTTCGAAATATTTGTCCTGCGTTCAGTATGTCTTCTTCACACATGTCGCTGTTGAATGCTCGTACGCAGCCACAAGTTGTCCTACTCCCATTTGCCTTCTGATACCATCTTGCGCGCTCTATGCGACTTCTCCAGAGCTTCCGTCAGCTCGTAGCCATTGACATACGCATACAGTGCTCGCAAAGCACCACCAGCGACCCACATCGTCGCTCCACTGACGGTAAATAGACCAACACGCTGATACGTAGTCAGCAATTCGAAGATCGGATACGGGTAGTATCCGTTGTGCGAGTAGCAGATCTCCTGCAATATCGTCAGTGCCAATGACTTTCGGCAAGCACAATACAGCACTTACAATCCACCACCAATATGCGAAGGCGACGCCTATACTGACTCCCAGAGTCAACAACGGTGCCTGCGGATTCATCGGACTACTGGGCCATGGCGGAGATAGCAAGATCGCATCGATGGTCAATACCACCGCGGGTACCAAGTGGAAGCACAAATCCGCGCCGAACGGAGGAAGGGGTAGGTCTGGCGGAATGACAAGGCCAGTGTCGATGAGCCGGAGACCCCAGTACAAGATGCTGATTACGATCTCGATTGGGGCGGCTACGAGGGAGAGGTAGTTTTTGGCGGCGAAGAAATAGTCAGAGAGGGTTTGGGGTGATGACGCAGTGGCGTTGGTGGGTGATGTTGAGGCCGTGGAGGAAGAGGTGATGTCGGCGAGGAGGCCGAAGACGAAGCAGAGGGTTGAGATGGATATGCCGATTATGGTTAGGAGTTGGAGGTGCCAGCCGTATGAGGAGTTCTGGAGGCTGTTAGTCTATGATTGTTTAAACAACAGTATCTAATCTTTTTTGTAACCCTCCTGAAGAATTCCATCCACGGATCACATTTGGCTGGGTATACTCACAAATTGATTCGGGTTATCGTGCAAGCTTCACATGACGTCAGCGTGGTTCGAATGATTACTTGTCGAACTTACAATTTGAACGAGCTGTAGAAGCTGATGAGGCCAACAGCCTTGGATGTTATCAGTTCAATGCCCAACCGCGTGTTCAATGGTACTTCTTACATGCAAGGCACCCGAGAATCCCTTCGATGGAGCTTCCAATCGCTGAAGCGGATGCCGCCGGCCCAGCTCAGCAGCCTTTTTTGTAGCCTTCATTGTATTCCAAAGGATATATAGGTGTGAGAGATGGGAAGTTACAAAGCAATTCCTCTTGCAAAATTATCTGATATTCAAGATGACGTGTTGTCAATGTCCAGCCAAGTGCACCCTTGGTGTGAGCCTTGGCCAATGACCCCACGTGGGTGACTAACCCGGCTTCACACTTCATGCGACATTCTGCGTCTCCTCGTTCCTTTGTTCATCGACGGTTGATGCAAGCAGTCGCGTCTTTACATACATAACAGCAACCCGCAGCTCCACAATATGTACCAGCTGACGTCAATGGCCAGGCTTTTGTCTGTTGCGGCACATCGCGGCACTTTAACACCACGAATCACGACACTGTTGGCTAAACTTCGCCATTACTCTGGAAATACTTCGGCTTAGCAGCAAATTTACAAGATAGCTGACCTTGTTGAGCCAATAGTTGTGAGATCTGCTAGGTCTCCGAGGTTTGCCGGCTCCACTGCTGGGATTCCACGATGCGTACCGTCCTCAATCAGACGGAGACGCTCGCCGTGTCTCCGGCAATAGTAAAATCATGGCGAGCTCCGGGCCATATAAGAAAGACTATGGCCTCTGTAGTACATAGTGCTAGTCAAGCGTTCATACCCTCTCGTTTACTTTTCCGGATACTTGTTCTTTGTTCCTACGTACACAGCAGATTTGGACTCGAGGAAGTGTGAACCACAACGTGAATTGCATCAGTGACACCACTCAACCGCCATGGGTGCAAAGACTGAGACCATCCTTGGGTCTCTTACCTTGGAGGAAAAGATCTCACTACTCGCTGGAAAGGACTTTTGGGAAACAGTCCCTATCCCAGACAAAGGCGTACCGGCTATCAAGGTATGCAACATGAGCTATCGGATTTTGACTTACTCTGATTTTCTGTAGACCAGTGATGGACCCAATGGCGCACGAGGCGAAGTCTTCGCCGGAGGAACACGAGCAGCATGCTTTCCAGCTGCGGTTTGTTCAGCTGCCACATGGAACCCAGAGTATGCCCACCGAATAGGCAATGCGTTAGCGGAAGAGACGAAGACGAAGAGCGCACGAGTTATGTAGGTTCAACCTTGGAATACAGTGAGCTATGGCTGATACAAGACACAGACTCGCGCCGACCATGTGCAATCACAGACATCCTCTCGGTGGCCGCAACTTCGAAAGCTTCTCAGAAGACCCCTACCTGACGGGCAAGATGGCTGCCAATGCCGTCAATGGCATTCAGGAGAAAGGCATCGCGGCTACGATCAAGCACTTTGCGGCCAATGAGCAGGAGACCGAGCGTCTGTCTGTGGACGAGGTCATCTCCGAGCGTGTACTAAGGGAGATCTACCTTAAGCCTTTCGAGATCACAGTCAAGGAAGCTAACCCGTGGGCTGTCATGACTGCTTACAACAAGGTCAACGGAACACACGCAGACTCCAACACATTCCTTCTGAAGCAAGTGTTGCGCGGCGAATGGGGCTGGGACGGTCTTGTCATGAGTGACTGGGGAGGCACAAACTCCACAGCTGATTCTCTGAACGCCGGACTGGACCTCGAGATGCCCGGTCCCACAAGATGGCGGACGAAGGAGGCTGTCGTAAAGGCTATCAAGGATGGCGAAGTATCCGAGCAGACAATCGCTGACCGCGCCCGCGAAGTTTTGAAGCTTATTGAGAAGGTTGGAGGATTCGATAACCCCGAGATACCTCCTGAGCAGTCGATCGTCAACCCAGCGCACAGCAAGCTGATTCGAGACGTTGCGGGTCAGGGTATCACACTCCTAAAGAATGACGGCGCGATCCTCCCTTTGAAGAAAGAGAAGGTCAAGGGCAAGAAGATCGGACTGTTTGGACTGGCCAAGGAGGCATTGATCCATGGTGGTGGAAGTGCCAGTCTCAATGCCCACTACCGTATCACACCCGAGGAAGGCCTTGAGAACACGTACGGCGATGACGTCGAATTCAAGTTCGCGAAGGGTGCTCAGACCTACCGGCTACTGCCACCTCTTGCGAAGCACTGCAAAGACGCTGGAGGAAACCACGGCTGGAGAATGGAACTATTCAAGGACGGTGACTCGTCCAAACCCTGGAAGACCGTTGATGCCTTCAAAGAGTCTTCGTTCAGTCCTATTCTCGATCACGAAGCAGTTGGTAAGGAAGTCAGGCTTACCACAACCTTCGTCCCATCTGCAACAGGCAAACACTACCTCGGCTGCTCCGGCATCGGTCCCACTACTGTCACTATCAACGACAAGGTAGTGTTCGAGCAGAAAGGAAACTCTCCAGACCCGATGGGCTTTCTTCTCGGCGGCAACCCAGAGGAAGAGTTCACCGTTCCTTTCAAAGAGGGCGAAACATACAAGATCCAGATCCACACGCTACCACCCACTGGTGGCTCTGAACAGGGCATTCTAGCCGGTCTTCCTGGGTTCAGGATGGGCTTCATGCTGGAAGAGGAGCATGATCTCGATCTGCTCACACAGGCGAAGGAGCTTGCAAAGGAGGTCGACATTGCTATCGTGTTCACAGGGCACACTCCAGCTTGGGAGACTGAAGGTCAGGACCAACAGAGCTTCAACCTGCCTCGCAATGGATCTCAAGACGCTCTTGTCGATGCAGTGGCATCTCTGAACCGCAACACTATCGTGGTGAACTCGACCGGTGTAGCCGTCGCAATGCCATGGTTGGACAAAATTGCTGCACTTGTCCAAGCTTGGTTCCCCGGTCAAGAAGCCGGTAATGCAATTGCTGACATCATTTCTGGCGCTGTCAACCCATCCGGAAGGCTGCCTGTCTCGTTCCCCAAGCGCCTCGAAGATGCACCTGCTCATGGCAACTTCCCTGGTGAGAAGAAGGGCGATCAGCTTACTGTCAAGTACGAGGAGGGTGTCTTTGTCGGATACCGTCACTACGATCGTGTGTCTAAGGAGAAAGTTCAGTTCCCCTTCGGCTTCGGCTTGTCGTACACCACTTTCGCCCTCAACAACGGAAAGGTTGAGCAGACGTCTGCAGAGGCCTTTAAGGCTACTGTATCGGTCAAGAATACCGGTAGCGTTGCAGGCGCCACCGTCGTCCAACTTTATGTCGGTAGGAAGCAGCAATCCCCTGAACACCCCGTCAAGACGCTGGCGGCGTTCAGGAAGGTGCATCTGGAAGCTGGCGAGGAGAAGAAGGTTGATCTGTCGCTTACGCTCCGAGACTTTGCGTACTTTGATGAGGCGTCGAAGTGTTGGAAGGTTGATCGCGGCCAGTATGACTTCTCATTTGGTCAGTCGACTGCGCAGATTGAGAGTGTGTCTACCGTAAACATCGAGGGCAGTCGTGAGTTGAAGTTGTAGATGTCACATACCTAAGAGAATGTTCAGGTTAGATGGCTTCAGCATAATTAGAGTTGGCTTTTATGATCACTTTCTGATCATTGGAGACTCCGTGGCGGTATTGAAGTCCTTTAACGGTTTTATGCACTGACTGCGCTGAATCATCGGGTCTAGAGTAGCTGACCGAAGTCTGGTTGAGTGCGCAGTTGCCTACACGGACTCGACAATGCGGAGAAATGGCACAGTATAAGTAATACTCCCTCTGGTGGGCTTTGTAGCTATACAAGCATGCAGAATTCCACTACGAGAAACCCACATCGGCACAAGACCCCGGAGTACCACCTTACGACGTGAACGCCAACTGAACTCCACGATGACAACAAAATTAGGATCGACCATCTCGTTCTTCTGATTTCCGCCTGAGATCAGAGACAGAATTTGCGGCAAGTTCTGGAAATCCAACGGTTTCGTTCAGGTCAATTACAGCGGCGTCGCTTACCAGGTACAGCATCGCGCGTCCCTAGCACTGCCGCTATGGCCGCCGAATGTGCAGAAGTACGACTTTTACGAACTTCTGAAATCATCATCTTTCCTACTTGCGAACAAGCAAGTATTTCAAGAGGCGCTCGAGCAACTAGCACGGAACGCGGCTTGGGGGACTGGTGAAGACTCGCACCGCCTCTACACCGGCATCAGTAGCTAGGTATCAACAGAGGTATATCACGCGATCCCCAGACAAAGTCGTCAGTACTTCTCACCGTGGGGTTCCCAGTTACTGGACCCCATCGTCTCTTTCCAAGCAGTTCCTGAGAGTGCCCCCATATACGGCCGGTACCTGACACACGCAGCGCTACCCAAGGTGCTGCTCGGGGGTGAGAAGGTGGCATTCGACGTGGTTGGGCGGGAGCAGAAGAAGCATACATCCAAATTCAAGAAAATGGAAGAGACGGCAAAACATTAGAGCGCGGGGGTTTGGAAGAGAGGGAATAGACTGTCGAAGAAGAAGAAAACGGGAGATATAAGCCCAGGGTCCTGGAGTGTATGGGATGTGTTCCATACTGATTTGCAGACCATCTGCAACCTAACAAAGCATCTTAGAACTACAATGCCAACCGTGCTGTAGCCATCTGGGTATGGCGGGTCGGATTTAGGGGATTTTGTGACCCCAATTTGGGCCTCCAGCGGGTTTGGGTGACTGCGATGACGTCACGGGGCTTCGCGTTCTAGCGCGTCGCAACCCCCAGACTCTATTGCTTCCCCGCACACGTCCATGGCCAGGAGCTTATCGCTTCCCCATTCTTCCCCTACATCACAGTTTCCCATTGCCGGTCGCGAGTGCCGCTCTTCTATCTCACCTCGCTCGCGACAATGGCACCCCAGAAACGCCAGTACGGCGATCTTGGGAACGAAAGCTCACCCTTCAATTCACCACAGAACGCGTACTCGTCTTCGTCCACGCGCTATACGAACACATCCTCGTCGCAAGGATACGCGAATTCGTCGCCGTCACAGCAATACGCTCGCGCGCCAAAGCAGCCCCGTACCGCACAAAATACATACCCTTCGCGAACAGCAACCGGCTCTTCCCAGCACGACGCTCTAGTCATTGATAGTGAGGGTGACGAAGACGCGTCGCAAGAAGTATCGGACTCGGCACAGGGCTATAATGAGCATCAGCACAGCTACAGCCTCTACGGCATGCTTCCTAACAAAATCGTAGGCGTCCGATACTACAATGGCTACGCAACAGTAGGAGAGATGGTCATCTGTAGGCGCGAGCCTCAGAATCGGTTCGACAGTAATGCGATCCAGGTTTTGAACGTGCAAGGAGAGCAGATTGGCCACATACCGAAAACATGGGCTGCGAAACTGGCAAAGTACATGGACAACCGCAGCCTTCTGGTGGAGGCGCACATCACCGGGCCCAAGGGCATGTTCGACTGCCCTATCGAGATCAGACTCTATGGCACGAACGAGCCAGTTGAGCGTGAGAACCTCCTGGCTCAGCTGAGGGAGGACAAACTGCCAGTCGGACACGCAGCTGATCGCAAGCGCAAAGAAGCGGCGGCGCAGAAGGAGAGGCAGCGTTTGGCCAAAGAGGCTGCGAAGAGAGCGAAGAAGAACGGCGGTGCTGTTGTTGGTGTGGACGAAGGCCAGAACTGGGAGAATGGTATGAGCGAATACATGGCTGGCTCATCGCAGTCTGATGGTATGGGCCAAGGACCCAGCCTGGAGGACATCATTGGCGGCAGTGAGCGCTTCAACCCCAGGAATTTTGAGAACGTGGTTGAGGAGTTTGGCGTCAAGGAGCAGGACCTGGCCGCTATGCCCAAGGCAGCTCAGCCTGAAGCCCTTCAGACTGAGATGCACCCCTTCCAACTTCAGGGATTGCAGTGGATGTTGGACAAAGAGTCTCCACAGCTACCGGCTCAGGGCACCAAGGACGTCGTCCAGCTCTGGCAGCGCCACTCTCGTATGCCTAATGCCTTCACAAATTTGGCTACCAACTACTCGGTCACCAACCCCAAACTGGCCTCTGGAGGTATTCTAGCAGACGACATGGGTCTGGGCAAGACGATTCAGGTCATTTCGCTCATTATGGCCGACAAAGAGCTCGGTCGCCGATCGCCTGATGCAGCTGATGCCACGCTCATCCTCGCGCCAGTCTCTGTCATGAGCAATTGGAGCACGCAGATAAAGAGGCACATCAAGCCAGAACACGCCCTCCGAACCATGTTCTGGCACGGTACGCGCAAGGAGCCTATCACGCCCAAGCAGGTCGAGAACTACGATGTGGTCATCAGCACATACGAATCCATTTCATCAGACTGGTACTCACAAAAGAGCACAGCTCTGCCAAGGAAATCAGGTCCCTTCTCGATTACTTGGAGGCGTGTCATCCTCGACGAAGGTCATAACATCCGAAACCCCAAAGCCAAAAAGACTGTGGCCATCAGCAACCTCCTGACTCAGTCACGCTGGACACTAACAGGCACACCGATCATCAACAATCTCAAGGACCTCTACAGTCAGGTCCGCTTCCTGCGCCTTTCTGGTGGCCTCGACTCCTTCGAGATCTTTCACGGGGCCATCTCACGTCCTGTTCTGGCTGGTGACCCACAAGGAAACAAGGCCCTACAGCTGCTCATGGGCGACATCTGCTTGCGACGCAAGAAGGAAATGTCGTTCATTGACCTTCGTCTTCCTGAGCTGTCGGAGTATGTCCACAAATTCAAGCTCCATCCACATGAGCAAGAGAAATATGATGCACTTGAAGCACAAGCGAAGGGTACTCTTGACATTTACAAGAAGAATATCGGCAACCAAAAGGCTTTCGATACCTACCGCCACCTCCTTGAAGTCCTCCTGCGTATGCGTCAGCTCTGTAACCACTGGCAGTTGGTCGGCGAGGAGCGACTTGAATCGATCATGAAGCAGCTCGAAGCCGAAGGCGTTGTCGACCTCACTGCAGAAAACAAGGAAGCCTTACAAAAGATGCTCCAGCTCTCCATCGACTCGCAAGAAGACTGCCCCATCTGCTTCGATACATACAAAGACCCAGTTATCACCAAATGCGCACACACATTCTGCACGCCCTGTCTGGAGCGCGTCATCGAACTGCAAGGCAGATGCCCCATGTGCCGCGCCGAACTCGAATCCTTCGGTTCCACAACCGTCAAACCTGCCGTCGAGACCTCCGCAAAACCCGAACCCACCGCCGAGTCCGAGGCAGACAAAGCCTCCCTCGAGAAGAACACAAGCAGTAAAGTCGAGCAACTCCTCCAAATCCTCGCCGCCAGCGCGAAAGACAAGACAAACAAGACCATCATCTTCAGCCAGTGGACATCCTTCCTCGACCTCATCCAAGTCCACTTAGCCTCCGCAGGCTACAAATACACACGCATCGACGGCTCCATGAGCGCCGTAACCCGTGACGCCGCCCTCGAAGCGCTCGACAATGACCCAGACACTACCATCATGTTGGCCTCTCTGTCCGTCTGCTCCGTCGGCCTCAATCTAGTCGCAGCCAACCAGGTCATCATGGCAGACAGCTGGTGGGCGCCCGCCATCGAGGACCAAGCCGTCGATCGTGTGCATCGCTTAGGGCAGAAGAGGGAGACTACTGTGTTCCGACTCGTTGTTGAAGATAGTGTTGAGGAGAGGGTGTTGGGGATCCAGAGTGATAAGAGGATGTTGATGGCTATAGCGTTTGCGGAGAAGGAGGGCGGGAGGAAGAAGAATGTCCGCAGTGGTGGACTGGGTGATCTGACGAGGTTGCTTGGAGAGGGTGGTGCAAGCGCAAATGCGGGTGCGACCGCAAATGCGAGTGGGAGTGGCAACGGTGGCAGCGGCAGTGGTGGTCGAGGGCGCAAGAAGTAATGTGCGTGGTCATATATGGCGAACATGTGAAGGAAAATATGAGGAAACGAGTGAAGAAGGCGTTACGGTTGTCTACAGTATACCCCATCACGCAGGCTCTCTGGAATTTATGGCTCTATGATCATACATGGTAAACTGTCGATGCTAAACACTCATTTGTGTCACAACCCTTACAAATCGTTTGCTGGTTGTATACAAGCTCTGGCGTTGCAGGAAAAGCCAGCTGCAACGTCGCAGCCTCAAACAAAATCTTTATAGTCCCTCAGAGACTTTATTTGATTGCAAATATTCTATGAATCTGCACTGAGTACCTCTCGTACTTTGGACTAATATGGGCTTCTTACTTTGCTCTGCTACTTGAGAGGCAGGCTTCATTCTGCACTAAGCTTGCAGCTTACGTAGTTCTACTTGCGCTATGCGGATCAACTTTACGAGATCGTCTTGCGATCACAACATAATTCTTCCGGCGGTAATGCAGCAACAGCGGAAGATGGTAAGGCGTGACCGTTGGTAAGACCCACCCCGATGGGCGACTTCATGTTCACGCCCCTGCATAGCGGTCCGTAGCGACCTCTTCTTTCGATTAAGCTTTGCTCCACTTACCTTTTCGAGATCTACACTCGCCCTCATCTCCGATACAGCGAGGTGCTCGTCTTATCGCGACAATATTGCGTGCTTCGAAACTTACATAGTACATAAAAGCACAGAAAAGAACTCGAGATGATGCCCTCACGCAGCTGTCGAGCTTCAGCCACTATCACGAGATGCGCACCACCTCACTTTTCGCAGCACTCGCCGCAGCGAAGACAGCGCTGGCCAAGGGACCATTCCTCCAGCAGGTCACTCCGACTCAGTGGATCATCGGCAATGACCTGTGGAACGTCACCCAGGGTGCAACCTACGCTACCAATCTCCAGTATCAAGGATCAGACGCAGTAGGCAAAGCACAAGGCCACTATGCTGGTGTCGGTACGTAAATCTACCAACTTTTCGGGTGATTGACTGAACTCTGTCGTAGACGGAGAAGCCAATCTGGTTTACACATCTGCCAAGATCGTCTCGAACTCTCAAGACTACATCGATGTTGCCTTCTCCTCCTCCCTTGGAGACCTTCACTGGGTGATCTACCCCGACCTAGCCGGCGCCTACCAATACTTCGTCAACAAAGCACTTCCTGACCTTTCCATCTTTCGGACTCTGTGGCGCCTCGATCCAGCCCTTTTCACGTATGGCTTCAACACTAACAAGAACGAGAAGTTGCCAGACTTTTCCCTCTACGCCAATGCTCCGGAGATTCAGGATGAGACGTTCCAGTTCCCTGATGGAAGCTATGTCACCAAGTACGATTTTGCGAATTATGTAAGGGAAAGGGATTTTGTGGGTGTTTTTGGCGATCAGACGGGAAGTTGGTACATCCATCCGACGAATGAGTACCAGCCAGGAAATCACTTGAGCCAGACCTTGACCGTAAGTCCTATCATAAAGCTTTCTCAAAGGTACGATGAGCTGATTGGAACAGGTGCACCGCGAATCCGCAACAGGCGATGCCGTACAACTCAATGTTGTGCAAGACACATCCCATTTCCGCGTGGGTGTCAAGACACCGCAGCCTGTAGGTAAGATCTGGGGCCCATGGCTTTGGTACTTGGTACGTTACCTCCCGTGCAACCCCCACGATGTCGTCTAACGCTTTTCAAGAACAACGGCTCCGTGTCGGATGCCCGTACTCGCGCCGCCCACGAGCGCGCAACTTTCCCCTACTCCTTCCTTAACAACACTGCCTACCACTCTCGTGGCTCGATCAAAGGCAAACTCACTCTTTCTGACGGCCGTCCTGCAGCTGGCGCAGCAGTCTTCCTTGGCGATACTGACACCTCCATCCGCCCACTTGTTCAAGGATCAAACTACTACTACACCACCTTCGCCGACGCCAGCGGCTCTTTCTCAATCCCCAACGTACGCTCCGGTTCCTACGGTCTTATCGCTGCATCGAACGGCGGTGTCATCGGAGATGTATACACGAACTTTACATCCCCTGTCACCATCAGCAAAGACAAGACCGCGGACCTGGGAAGCCTGACATGGACCGTCCCCTTGAACGAGAAGATCTTCCAAATCGGTGATTTTGACAAGAAGGCAACGGGCTTTACAAACTCAGGATTGCATGTCCATGGCCTGACCGAGAAGAGTCCCGCGAACCTCACCTACACGGTTGGCGTCTCGAAGACCTCCGACTGGTACTACGCGTCCTCGAAACTTGGTTCTTGGGACGTCGTGTTCAACACTTCCGCTCCTTCTAAGACCGCGAAGGCGCTGCTGAGTGTGTCGCTGGCTGGCTACTCGCAGTCTACTTCGCTCACCATCTATCTCAACGGCAACAAGACGATAGGCACCATCACTAAAGACGCTTTGACCAGCGATCCGGCGCTATATCGCTCTGGCACCATTAGTGGAGAGTGGCGGTTCCTGCAGTACGAAATTGCTGCTTCAGATCTAAAGGCGGGGAAGAACGTGCTCAGCTTCACTACAGATAGGTACACGCTGTGGAGGGGTATACTGTGGGACAGCATTATCCTTGAGTGGATTGTGTGATCTATATTGGGTAGAGGATGATCGTCGGTAGCCTGGAGGAGGTAGTGCGCATGTCTCTTCGTGTGGGTTGAGACCAGTGACAGCCCTCCGCTAGTATGATATCGTGCACTTCCTGCTTACCAAACTCGTGTATGACCTATTTGCTCCTTAGACGCGAAGAACATCGTGACAGACCGTCATAAGCATACCCAAGACGACAGGCAATCTGCCCTTTAGCATACTGCCCCTTGGATACAACCCATGACCTCCAGGCTTCACGAACAGAACGAAGATTGATGGTTGCCGCATCGAGATCTTCCTGCAGTATGCATGGAGTTGTGCATCGTCCATGTCTCACCGCTGACAGTTAACGTGACTCGTTACTTTCTGGGCCATTTCCATAACGACATGGGAGAGGTTGAGTAGAAGGATGGTGCTTGTGCAGGGTCTTGCATGCCGTAGAAGAAGAAGTCAGCTGCAAGCAGGCCGTTGTATGAAATCATGGGAGGCAGTCAAACCAGCCCGGGCCTCTGTTCTTCAGCTGATAAGTAGTCGAAGGACTACAAGCATTTGCAAAGGCAGTACGAGTACGTCGCATTTCCATGGGCGTTCTTTCGATGCATGGTCGAGGGCGAGACCTGTTCTCGAGTAGCTCGAAAAGCTGGACACAAGCTCTTGGTCCTCGAAATTACAGGAGATACGCAGTGCTGATCTGCAAGACCATTCGCGACCCGATTAGGTTTCTGGGGACTACCGTCGTTCTTATCGTTTCCGTCGGCATAGCTTCGAAGCATGATCAAAGTTGAAATCTGTTCTCGGGCAGCAGGAAAAGTCAGACGCAAGCCCATGGTTTTCAAGATTACGGGAGGTATTCAGCGCCAACCCGCAAACCATTTGCAACCTGATAAAGTCTCTGAGGACTATAATGATGTTTGTAGTATCTTGGGCAGATATGCCAATCTCGTTACATAGCGTTCTGCATACAGTCAGCCCCAGTCTCAACCACGTCGACGTGCTGGTACCGACATTCGCAATCAATCGTCCAACCTGCGAATCAACATAGCAGGCTAACCCGCCCTCAGGTCGCTGGGATCTTATCTGTCCATGGGTATCGTTCCCCTCTTCGTCCGCTGGCGCATCGATGTCGTTCTCTTGAGCTCTTGGCCTGTGCTTTCAGCCCGTCTAATCCGAGTCCGAGTCCGAGTCCATCTCCATCTCGGCGTCGTCATCGTCGTCGTCCTCTTCTTCTTCTCCGTCGTCCTCTGCCTTCCTCTTCTGGCCCTTCGCTCTCTCTTGCTCGTTGACGGGGACGGCCTTCTCCAGCGCAGCGCCGAATCCAGCAGGATGTGCGGGCGCCTCCTCAGCCACCCTCTCGGGCAGATCGGGCTCGGGCATCTTGTACGTTCCGTCGAGCTTGGCTATTGTGTCGGACTTGGTCTTTGCGTATGCGATTTGCTGCCATCTGTCAGTCGCGCATACACGTGCGGTCTAGACAGAGAGGTCTCGACGCACCATGTCCTTTCCAAAGAATGTGAAGCCCTGCAGCGCGCGCATTGCTTGGGTGGACGAATCGATGTCGCGGAACACAACGTGCGCCTGCCCTCGCATCTTCATGGTCTTGAGGGCGACAACGTCCAGGAGGACGCCGTATGTTGCGAAAATCATGTACAGATTGCGCTTCAGGTCTTCTTTGGGGAGCTTGTCGTTGAGGTTGCGGACGTATAGTCTGCTGTCGTCAGTGCCTGTGCATTGGGGAGTGTAATGAGGTTACGTGCGTCCTGTTCGGCATCCCCTCCTTGTTGGCTGGCGCCGTTCCCGGCGGCCCCCGTGCTTGTGTGGCCATGATGTGGGAATGTGTGGATGTCTCGGTGGTGAGAGCTCCCCGCAGAAATCGCGTTCGCGGTCGTCGGGCCAAGTCAAAAGTTCGGGGACGTGCGTGCTCGCCGCATGGTCCGCGGTAGGTACGGCAACAATCATCGCAGCTGTCTCGACCACACCGACAAGGCCCCGAGAAAGAGAACGGACGGCGGAGGAGCGAACACGGACGGCGGCTATGGGTAAAGCTCCTTGATCCACTTCCGCCCGAGACTCTGCCACCATCTCTCTTGCGCCTCACCTCAAGCTCAACACCACACGTCGCCCTCCATGGGCGTCTCCTCACCCGCCGCGTTGAGCCCCCGGCCTAAGCCGCCAGGCTCGCACCTTGCAGTCCCCGACCGAGCAAAAGCGCTCTCAGGCCTCTCACGCGCCGCCAAGCCCCCTGCCAGCGCCCCAATCACACGCACACCCATCGATGGCGGAGAGGCAGACATGGCCGAGCAGATGAACGATGCACTGCGCTCACAGTTCGTGTCGGGTGCACGTCTCGGTGAAGGAACCTACGCCATAGTCTACGCAGGCCACTACAGACACGACCCTACCAAGCTGGTGGCTATCAAGAAGATCAAGCTCAACGCCGACTTCAAAGACGGCATCGCCATGGACGCCATCCGCGAAATCAAATACCTCTCAGAGCTGTCACATCCAAACATCATAAAGCTACACGCGGTCTTTAGTACAAAGGACCAGAACCTCTCTCTCGTGCTTGAGCACCTCCCCTTGGGCGATCTCGAAGGCCTGTGGAAGAACAAGAGCATCACATACAGCTCCGCCGACATCAAAGCCTGGTCCAACATGCTCTGCCAGGCCATCTGGTTCTGTCACGCCAACCACGTCCTCCACCGCGACATCAAGGGCAACAACTTGCTTATTGCCGCCGACAACACCGTCAAACTGGCAGACTTCGGTCTCGCACGTTCCTTCGCAGACCCCGGCGCAAAAATGACCTCCAACGTCATCACCCGTTTTTACCGGCCTCCAGAACTCCTCTACGGCTGCCTCCACTACGCCGGCAATGCCGACATGTGGTCCGTCGGGTGCGTAATCGCCGAGCTCGCGCTGCGCCAGTTCTTCCTGCCCAGCGAAACAGACCTGCAGCAACTCTCCGTTATAATCGATGTCTTCGGCACGCCCAGCGAAGAGTCCTGGCCCGGCGTGGGCTCACTGAGGTACTACCAGCCGCCGCCGAACCGCAGCGCCGTCAAGCTTCCGCAGCCGCTGAGCTGGTGGAGGGGACGCCTGCCGTTGCTGGGTGACGATGGGATTGATATGGTGCGCGGCATGTTGGCCATGGACCCGCAGAAGCGCTTGACCGCCGAACAAGCGCTCCAGCATCGATACTGGACGAGTGCACCACGGCCTACAAAGAAAGAAAACTTGCCCAACGAAGGCGGGGGCATGAAGAAGGAGGGCGAGGATCTGAAGCGGAAAGGTGGTGAAACGCCGGCAGGCGCTGGCAGAGTCGACAAAGTCGCGCGCAAGCTTGACTTTGGTGGCATGTGAGGCTGCCGCTGCACTTCGTTACCACATCGAGCCAACCCTTGAGAAACGGGACTACACTCCGACGCACTGTGGAGAGGTGGGTACGAAAGCGAATGTCAGCAAAAGCTTGACCGCGGGACCATCTCCCCAAACAGGACCCAGGAGGGAGGTACTGTCGCGTGCTTGCCGCGGGACTCGGGGAGTCAGAATAAGCTTCTTGCTGTGGCCCTGTCGTGGGTCGGGTGCGGTAGCGACGCGGTTAACATGCGGGTCCGATATCACCCGAAGATTTGTTTTCGCTGCGGGTCGCGCCTCCCCCCCCTTGACCCGCACGCTGCTGCACATCATCGCTTGCCATGGGCGTTTTCGGAACACGGGAGGGCTTGCTTAAGCCCGGGATAACCGTACTTGCATTGCTTGGAGTCTGGGGTTGTGATCTGGGGTTCGGGATATTGGCCACCGAGCTAGACGTCAGGTCTTGAATTGAGACATTTACGATAGACGTAGACTTGACAATGCAGACCGAGATGCACCGCGTATGAGATGGAAAGACAGTAACATGATAAGAGTATCATACGTAAACGTTTTGGTGCGATTGCGGCATTGCGCCTTTTTTCCGAGTCGAAAGTTTGACACGAGTGATGTGCAGAGGTAGTTGTAGTCTCCAAAAACATTGAGGACTTACAAAAGCCGCTACAATACGTACTGAAGATCTCCCGATTTTTGGGCTTTCGATGGTGCATGCTGATACTACTAGCGTGTGAGCTGCGAAGGACTTGGCTCGCGTTGCACAAAAGACTAGCTATCAATACAACATCTATGTAAATCAAAACTCGGATACAAACTCGGAACTCTTCGAGTTATGGGAGGTATTCAGTGCCAGTTTGCAGACCATCCGCAACCCAACAAGCTCTCTTGGAACTACAATGAGTTTTCGTTGCTTTGAAGTTGGACGGAACACATGTAACAATAGACATACATTCGTTTGCTATGTACCATACTGATTCGTTGCGCAAGGGAAAGTCATAACAGGTGCCCAGTCCTTGCAGGTATAGCGGACACCCTCATCAAACACGCTTTTCCAGTCTTCCATTTTACCTGACGAGCTTGCAGACAAGGTCGCCAGAGTCAACAGAGTCGCCCTCGCGGACAGACAGGTTGCCGACCTTACCGGAGTGAGGTGCGGAGATGACCATTTCCTGGAGTGGTTGTCAGAGACTTGTTCAAAGTATGCATGGAGAAAAGATAGACTTACCATCTTCATGGCGCTGAGAATAGCAACAGGGTCACCCTTCTTGACCTCGCTGCCATCGTGGACACGGACCTCAACAAGCACACCAGACATTGGTGCACCGACCTGGCTGCTGTCCGTGGGGTCGGCCTTGGGCCTCGAGACGTTCTCGATGGCAGCGTGCTGGTCCTCAACAGTGACAGTACGGGTCTCTCCGTTCATCTCGTAGAAGACCTCACGCAGACCAGTCTGCTCGGACAGAGGTCCAACAGCAAGGAGCTTAAGGATGAGCACCTTACCCTTCTCAAGCTCGACATGGAACTCCTCGCCGATCTCAGGACGCGACAAGAAGTAGCGTGTGGGCAGGACGGACAGATCGCCGTACTTTGTGGTCCATTTCTTGTAGTCCTCGAAGACCTTGGGGTACATGATGGAGGATGCGACGTCGCACTCGGTAGCATCACCCCACTTGCCCTTGAGGTCGGACTTGACCTTGGCAATGTCGACGGGGTCGAGGTACAGACCAGGGCGCTTGTCCATCTTCCTGCGCTCACGGAGAGCTTGCGAGCGGAGAGGCTCAGGGAAGCCGCCGTACGGCTGGCCCATCAGACCCTCGAAGAACTCTAGGACCGAGGATGGGAAGTCGAGCTGCTCAGCCTTGTTGAGCACATCGTCGTAGGAAAGCTTGTTGGAGACCATGAACTGAGCCAAGTCACCAACGACCTTGGAGGTAGGTGTGACCTTGACAATGTCGCCGAGCAAGTCGTTGGCCTGCTCGTATGCCTTCTTCGTCTGAGCCCACTGCTCACCGAGACCTTGCTGCGAGGCCTGGAAGATGAGGTTGGTGAGCTGACCACCGGGGATCTCGTGCTCGTAAACCTCAGGGTCAGGACCGGTAAGACCAGCCTCGAAGGGCGAGTAGACAAGACGGAGCTGAGCCCAGTATGCGTCAAGGCTGCGGATGGCGTAGGCATCGAGGCCAGCATCGCAGTCGGTGCCCTCGAGAGAGGCGAGGATAGCACCAATGCTGGGCTGCGAAGTCATGCCAGACATGCTGTCAATGGCAGCATCAACACCATCAGCACCAGCCTCAGCGCAAGCGACCATGGAGGCAACACCGGTACCGGCGGAGTCGTGCGTGTGGACGTGGATGGGAAGATCAGGGTACTTCTCACGGATAGCACCGATGAGCAGACGAGCAGCGCGAGGCTTGAGTACACCAGCCATGTCCTTGATACCAAGGATGTGAGCACCCATGCCGACAATCTTCTCGACAACGTTGAGGTAGTACTCGAGGTTGTACTTCTTCTTGGGGTTGAGCATATCACCACTGCATAAAGTTAGTATAATCAATTTTATGTGTGATTAGAAAACTTACGAGTAGCAGACGGTACCCTCAGCAACACCACCAGCCTTGAGAACAGCCTTGATACCAACTTCGAGCTGCTCAACATCGTTAAGAGCATCGAAGACACGGAAAATGTCGACACCGTTCTTCTTGGCCTGCTCACAGAAGTGGTAAATGGCATTGTCGGGGAGGGAAGAGTACGCAACACCGTTAGCTCCACGAAGAAGCATCTGGAAGGGAATGTTGGGTACAAGCTTGCGCATCTTCCTCAGGCGGTCCCAAGGATCCTCGTAAAGGAAGCGCATGGCGACATCGAAAGTAGCACCACCCCAGCACTCCAGAGCCCAAGCGTTGGAGTAAGCGTGGCTGGTCTCCTTGGCAATGTTGAGCAGGTCTACGGTTCGCACACGGGTGGCGAGGAGCGACTGATGGGCATCACGCCATGTGGTGTCCATGATGAGGCAGCCCTTGTTCTGACGGACAGCCTTCGCGAAGCCCTCAGGACCCTCCTTGAGGAGGATGTTCCTCCAACCCTTCTCGCATGGCTTAGAGGTGTCGATCTTGTTGCCATTCTTGTCAGTAAGAACGGGAATGGGGATCTCGCCCTTGAACTTGGGCTCTCCGATCTGGCCCTTGATCTGGCTGCCGTTGACAGCGAGGTCACCAAGGTACGCAAGCAGCTTCTGAGCACGGTTCTGGGAGCCGATGAGGTCGAAGAGCGCGGGTGTGTCGTCGATGAAGGTTGTCCAGCACTGGCCTTCGACGAAAGTAGGGTGTGTGAGAAGCTTGATCAAGAAAGGAATGTTGGTCTTGACACCACGGATTCGGAACTCGACCAGTGCACGAAGCATCTTTCGGCGGGCGATCTCATATGTAGAACCACGGCATGTGCACTTGACCAACATGGAGTCGTAGTGAGGAGTGATGATAGCACCTGCAAAGCCGTTGCCTCCCTGAAAATCAAATTGATTAGTTTCTGCACAGCCGAGAGGTTGTCAAGGTGTACTTACATCGAGACGGACACCGTTACCGCCAGCGGAACGGTAGACCTCAATCTTACCAGTGTCCGGAGCGAACGCCTGGGAGGGGTCTTCTGTGGTGATACGGCACTGGAAGGCGAAACCACGTGTGGAGATGTGGTCCTGGGTCAGACCGAGCTGCTCAAGAGATGCACCAGCAGCGATCTGAATCTGAGCTGCGACAATATCGATACCAGTGATTTCCTCGGTAATGGTGTGCTCGACCTGGATACGAGGGTTGATTTCTGGATTTTGTCAGCACACATGAAATCGTGTAGAATGTCACGAATATAACCTACCGATGAAGTAATACCTGTTCTGCTGGTCGACCAAGAACTCAGCAGTACCGGCGTTGCGATACTTGACTGACTGAGCCAGCCTGACTGCATCAGCCAGGATAGCATCGCGGGTCTCAATTGGCAGATCCTTAGCAGGGGCAATCTCAACGACCTTCTGGTGACGACGCTGTACGGAGCAGTCACGCTCGTACAAGTGAACGACATTGCCGAGGTTGTCACCGAGAAGCTGGACCTCAATGTGCTTGGGCTTGTCAAGGAAACGCTCGACGAAGACGGTGCCGTTGCCGAAAGCCGACTTCGCTTCTGATGTTGCTCGCTTGAACGAGTCCTCGAGCTCTTCCTGCTTACGCACTACACGCATGCCACGACCACCACCGCCGAAAGCGGCCTTGATGATGATCGGGAAGCCGAACTCGTCGGTGAAGTTCTTGACATCCTCGTACTTCTCGACGGGATCTGGTGTTCCCGGCACAACGGGGACATTGCACTTGATAGCCAACCGTCTCGCAGAGACTTTGTCGCCGAGTGCGTCAATGGTATCGGGCGAGGGTCCTACGAACTAGAGCAGATTGTAAGCCTCCATTGCACCACCAAATTGCCAATGCAAAATTGCAATCAAATGACTCCCAAGGTTTTCTTGGGTCGCCGACGTGCCGTGCTGCAAAGTTAGCATAACAGGGCTGGCTCGGTGGACCGCCGGCGGCCCCGCTACAGCTTCTCCGAGCACAGATACGCTCAACAGCTGCGATTGGCAATCGCGACCCCTCCACCCATTTCGTCATAGGGTAAACAAAGCGGATACTGAAGGCAGAACTTACGATCAGACCAGCCTTCTCAACAGCCCGAGCAAACTCGGCATTCTCTGACAGGAATCCATAACCAGGGTGGATCATGTTGACGTTGTGCTCGACCGCGATCTTGATGATCTCGTCGCCGGCGAGGTAAGCACCAACGGGTGTGTACTGCCCGCGCTGCCCAATCTCGTAAGCCTCATCGGCCTTCTGCCTGTGCATGCTGAGGCGGTCCTCATGACTGTAGACTGCGACTGTGTGCAGCGACAGCTCGTGGGCGGTACGGAAGATTCTGATGGGGATTTCTCCTCGGTTGGCGACTGGGCGAGCTGTTAGAGGGGCCTGGGAGCTCGACAGGAGCCATTGAGTCTAGCGGCTACGTACCCAGGAGCTTCTTCAGTTGCATGATGGAGCTGCTTGCTCGCAGCCTGTGGTGGACTGAATTTCTGTGAGGGTGATGCTCGCCATGCTCGTCGTCGAATTCATTCTCGTCAATGGCACTCGAGGCGTTCTTGTCAATTGCAAGCGTCGCCATGCTGGATGACTGCAGCGTGGTATTAGGTAGAGAGGGTATTAGGGATGGGAGGTGGGGGAGGAGAGATTGCTGGGCTAAGGGTACCGGGCGAGGGAAACTATATAGGCGGTATCGGACTGGGTTTGCTACGAGTCACTGGGAGCAGCGCAACTTTAATCCCAAAACAGCGACCTAAGGAAAGCTGAAGGGCCAAGGCCAGATCGAAACACGCGCTTGAGGACCCGCACTTGATGTCGTCGTGACCGTCGGCCAGTCTCATGCACGGAAAAGCAACGGAGCTTGCGGCAGGCCACGAATTGGCTAGAGCTCCCTGGTGATATGCATCTCAAGATAGACTTGAACTTTGGTCAAGCTGCACTACGCGAGGCCTCTACATGCACTTGAAACTCTTATCTGGATGGCAGACGAAGCTATGATGACATCTGTCCAGCTCGTGCACCCCCAACAACGACTCGCTGCTGCATGCCCTAGCTCTTGGTGCGCCGGTGAAGCTGTTGCTGCTCTGAGCATCTGCCCCTCACCAGACCTTGAGCTTGTCGATAAGTCCCCGCGCGAACCCCCCCGGCCCATGCTCACATCATCCGTGCTGTCACGCTTCCTGTAAAAGATATTGCCAAAGCCTCAGGAACGCCCCGCCATGCCACATGCCACCATAAACCCACCCTGAACCCATACCGGAGCGTCGAACAGACATAAAACCCTCTCTGCCCACCCCACGCACTCAGCGGAGTTTGTGACATGTAGCCAAGCCGTTCAACTTTACTGGCCCACTGCCCATCCAAACACTTCCTACACACTGACGCTCACCGCTCGGTCCAGCTCGACCGCGGCATACGCATCCCAATCCCGCCCACCAGCCCTCACGTTTCCTGCTTGCCTGCTTGCTAGTTTCCGTCCCACAACATGTGTTTAGTATAGCTCGGCAATGTGGAACATCTGCGGAGAAATGCCTCTCCTCCCATGACAAGGTCCGCTTTGCTTCGGCGCACGTCGGTCAAGCGCAGCATAGCCGAGTAACATGCTCGCAATCATTTGCTGATGGTCCGAGATATACCCTTCATCTGGTAGGCCTTTCCGGTCTTTTCCTGAGCAGCCATGTCGCGTACCTGCATAGCGTCGAGAACAACTCGGGACTCGGCTGCCTGTCCGACGTGGTCATTTTACGCAACCTCGACCATCTCGATGCGAGTGCTGCACAAACAGTTTCGGTAACTCGTCCAAGACGGGGTCGAAACTTCTGGGCAAAATGCCTAGTTTTTCAGGACCCATCCTGCGACCGGTGTGAATAAATGTCTTGGAAATCTTCAGCCATTGTGTCGGCCTTGTGGGGATCCCGTTCACGATGAGTCGTTACATGCACTGAATGGCTGGATCTGGAAGCTTTCTACATGAATCGTAGTGGGAGACGACTTGGCGGAGATCATGCAGCAGTGGCTGGGCTTCGTCAAACAAACGCGGATCCGTCCTGCGTCTTGGGCCCTTGGCACATTAATACACCGAGCGACCGAGCAACGACCGTGAACAGTCAAATCCAGGATTCTTGAAAGCATGGGAGGTAGTCAGTGCCAATTTGCAGACTTTCTGCAATGCGATAAAGTCTTTGAAGCCTACAATAACTATTGTAGATGCTGTACGGCACTAATCAACTTTAGGGTCCGAGCGAAGACCGTGATCGCGACTCTCAAATAGCGAGAAAGTCGACCAGAAGCTCATGCCCCATAAAGTTACAGGAGGTGTTCAGTGCCGATTGCGAGACTGGCTATAATCTTACAAAGTGTTCAATAGCGCTCTAGGGTCGGATATACGATTCCATCCTTGCATGGCGGGTTGATTGCAACCTTCTTAGGTGTACTTAGTGCCGGTGTCGTGTGTCTTGCGGAGTGCTACCATCGGCACCTTCCTGGGCTTCGCCATCTCTGTCCTCAGCAATAGGCTTCTCGCTAGGTCCCCTGAAAATCGCATCCATGCACTCTTCCGATTCCACGTTGACGGGCCAGTCGAGCTCAACAGTGACTTCTTTACTCACGCCATCATGCTGACGAACATGTTGCAGGCCCGGTGTTGATTAGCAAGCGCTGCAAAGCAATGCTAGCAGCGAGGGTTTCGGGCTTCCAGTTATCGTCGTATGCGTTAAGTTCCCGGAGCGCAGCAGTAGCCTCTGTGCCCTCGTCGGAGCTGATGTGCAAGATGGAGCACCTTTCGAGTAACAGGAAACAGTCAGACTCGAGCATAGTGTTGTTAAACTATGGGAGGTAGTCGATTTTGACATGCACGTTATCTGCGACCTGATAGCATGTCTGAAGACTACAGTTGACTTCATTGCACTCAGTTAGCCACCATATTGACACTAAATACCCCCAGGCTGGACTGTGTAAAGGTCAAGACTGGCAGTTGCTGCGTTCAAGCTCTTCTGTAACATGAGAGCGTAACGTTGAAATTACGGAGGATACTCAGCGCCAATTTGCAGGCTATTAGCAAACCGACAAAGTCTCTCAGGACTACAATGATTTCTATAGACATTCTGCGGCCTTCGTAACCACGATGAAGGCCTCCAGGAGTAGTACCTACAAGGTCGTTTTGCAGATGTTGCAGTCGACTTTCTATTTTTGCACAGCGAGAGATCTTGAACTTATTTGTAAGGACCTTTCAACGGCACTTGAAAAGATGGAGGCACTTAATACGAACATGCAGACTATCTGCAATCTAACAGCGCCTTGCAATTTGTTGACGGCGGCTAGCAGTATATTGAGGAGTGTTGCCGCTACGATGCTTTAGCCGGCTTCTTTTGTAGCACAAGAGAGCGCCGACTATTAGACTGAAAATGCGTGGCATAGCAATGTAGATCAAGGTTATGGTCGAAGCCAGGACCGGTTTCCGGGTCCCCTCTACCAGGTTTGCACTGCAACGATATTGTAACCGACATGGTCCGCTGCACGCAAGAGTACCAAGAATCAATGATTAGGTAGTATACATGGCCTGAAAATGCCTGGTACCAATGCAGACCATGAGACCTCCATTAAACGCCTTTAGAGTACATCGCTGCCGACTAACCAGGACTGCAGTCGCTTTTGCATGCCCCACCAAAGATCAATATGTAGATCGAAAGCAACCCTTGGTCATTTCCTTCATGCGAGACCATCAACCTCATCTAACACTGTTGGTCATTCTAAAAGCCCCGGTAACCGGTTGGCTGCGGTGCGATCCCGTTAGCTTGGCCGTAAGGGCCGGGAGATGGCGCAGAAGCAATGGGGCCTTGCGTAAGCATGAGGCGCGAGCCGAGGATCGGAGTGTCGTCCTCCTTCTTCTGTTGTGATGTCTCGCGAGCCTTGCGCTCTTCGTTGTCCTTGGTCAGCAGCTCGATGGCCGCAGTCTGGCGGGACAAGAGGTTGATCATGTACGGCATTGTGAAGTCGTGAAGACCGTTACGCCATGACATCTCCAAGATGACATCAGGGCGAATGAGGTCGTAACAAGCGTAGAGCATACCCACGTAGCACTCGCGGCTACCGATATCGACAAACTGAGAAAGGTGTTAGTATGAAAGACTCAAGCTTACATATAGTTGAGTACTTACGTAGCGGAGTAGATCCTCCACAATCTCGGACTTCTGGGAAATCGCAGACGTCTCGATGGCATCCTTGAAAAGCTTGTCCTGCTTTGAGAGGGCAATGCTCTTGTCCCATCGCTTATTCTTGCGGTAGATGTCTGCCGCGATCTGGCGGAAGAAGACCAGCTCGTGCTTCTCAAGACGCTGGGCAAGCTCCATGGCATCGTAGTTGTCGTAGTTGTTGACCGAGTCGCGCAGTGTCTTGTAATCCTCCTCTTCAATCAACAAGTCGTTGAGGGCGTTGTTGACCTCACGCTTGTTCTGAGACTGAACGTTGAGGAGGAAGGGCTTGATGAGAGGAATGTTGTCCGACTTCAAAAACATGCGGACAACACGGTTGACGTCGATCCTAGGAGCAAGCGCTTGCAGCAAGTCTGTAAGCAGGGTGGGTTGTTCTTCCAAGTAGAAGCCCAGTGCGCGGTAGTAGATCTCAACGTTGGAGGCCTTGGTGATGGTGTCCTTGAAAGCCTGGTGCTCCCAAGCGTCGGATGCGCGCTCCATCATAGCAAGAGCTGCGTTATCCCACTCATCGTAGTGGACGTACAAGAAAATAAGTTCGGGCCACAGGTGAGCTTCCTCGGTGGCCCGAATCATCTTGGGGATGTTGATGCGGGACCAGAACAGGCGGAGATGCTCCATGACGCGCTCAGGGTGGTACTTGGCAAGAGCAATGCCCAACTCGGTGAACATACCCATGTGGGCGCGCTCGAGACCTAGACCAGCCTCCAATAGCGCGATGAGCTCATCAAAGTAGCCGTTGCGCTCGTACTGCTTGACGAGCTCGGAAAGCTCTTCGGCGTGAACAATGAGGTTGAGACCGCAAATCTGAGCAAGACGGAATTCCTTCTTGGCAACGCAGGCCTCGTTGACCTGTCTCCAGACTTTAACACTGTTCGCTTTCCTCGCACACTCAACGGCGGCCTGGTAGTCTTCGAGGTGCACGAGAGTGGTGGCAAGTTTGGCCCAGTTGGAGATGCTGGTGAAGAAGATCTTGGCCGCCTCGTGGTAGCCCTCCTCGTAAGCCTTGTCTCCAGATGCTTCGACATCGGCAACATTAGTTCCACGAAGGAATTCCTCAAGTTCTGGCAGCTGGTTGGTGCGAGCAAAGCAGAAAGCCAGGGCGGTGTCAATGGGAACCTCACGCTGAGTCTTGCGAGCCATCCTCAAGAACTTGATCAGATCCTCGTCCTTGCCCGCGTGGGTGGCAACTTCAATGACTTCAAGGAAGTTTGATGCGTCTCCAGCGCGGATGTAAGACTCGATCGAGTCAGTGACACGAAGACCATCCAGCTGGGCCTTAGCGACTCTGCTCCAAACTTCCGGTTCGTCAACGCGGTCCGCGTATTCTTGAGCACGATCGATGCTGACAATGTGATCAACCAGGACGTTGACGGCGTCGACGTGCTGACCGTGCTTCTTGTGGATCTCGAAGGCCTCATCATACATGCCAACCTCGATACACTGCTGCGCGATGTCTTCAGGGGTGTACGCCTCGAGTTGCTGGATGTACCCAGCTACGCGCCCACGGTCGGACTTGCATGCGGTGAGCATGAGCAAGTTCTGCAGAGATGGGTTGTCGCTGAAGGTCGTGGGCTCGAGCAAGATCTTCTCGAGCAAGTCGATGAGCTCAGCGGGCATGTCGTTGGTAATGAAGGCCTTGACAGCAACACTGACTTTGTCAGGGTCGGTAGATTCAGGCTGTTATGGAGTCAGTCAATGTATGATCAAAGAGCTAGTGTAAAGAGCTGAGCAGTTGAATCGGAAATGCCAATCTTCCCGTTTCAGGGCCCCGAACAGGACCCAGGAGGTAGCCAGGGCACCAATTCGTAGGTCCAGAGTGGGGAAATTGAAATTTCCAATTCGGGGGAAATATGGGATCCCAAACGAACCCAGGAGGCACTCAAGACATCGATCCGGAGGTCATTGATTGTGAAAATTTGAAGTACCGATTTTGGGAGATAGGGTGCAGGGCAGAGTTCCGGAAGGCACTCAAGGTACCAACCCCAAAATCAAGAATAGTGAAACTGCAAATCCCGATTGTGGGAAAACCAGTGGGGGATGTACTTACCACAGCTACAGATGTGACTTGGTCGACCAAGGATCGGCGATGCATGTTGTTATCGCTCAGAACAAAGTCCCAGATCTCAGATTCGGCTCGGTCAAGCAGGTAACGAGCTTGAGCCTTGAACATAGCGTTCTCATTGGTGATGTTGACAAGCTCAAGGTCATTTTGGCCCTTAGAGTAACAGATGACCGCAAGGTTGGGGTCGCGCTTCTCGCAGTATTTACCAACGGTCAGGGTGTCATACTGGTCGTTCTCCTTCAGGAACTTCTCCGGGTTGTTGTTAGAATCGATGTAAATCTTAGCCAGGGCGTTGTAGACGGCCTGCTGCTGATTTCCAGCAGCCAAGGTCTGCTCCAAGAAGGGCAAGAGAAGCTTGAGGCGGTTGCGCGACTCTACCTCAGCGACGAGCTCATCGATAGGGATCGAGGAGGGTGTGACCGAAGCCAGGAGGCCCTTGATGATGCTCTCGTCACAGTCGACATCGAGCAGACCTCCAATAACCTGAGGAGTCCTGGCGGGGTTGACGCGCTGTACGTAGACCTCAATGGACTTGAACTGCTGCTTCTTGTACAGGTACAGAACCAAGTCATGGATGAAGTTGAAGCGATCGCAAATGATGATCAGAGGCAGTTGCTCGGTCAGGTTGGCTTCCTTTAAGAAATTCTTAACTTTTTCGGCGTTCAAAAAGTTGCTCTCACGGCAAATGCGCTCAACTTCGTTCAGCTGGCCCATGGTTGTGGCGGCCTCGATGTACTTGAAGTGAACATCCGGGTCCTCACTGACGTTGACGATGGATCCAAGGAAGAAGTATAAGCCTTCAGCTGTACGGTGCTTCTCAAGAAGGTCGATGATACGGGTTGCACCAAGCAGATCCGAGTACTTCTGCGCAATGCGAATCACAGCTTGCAGGTTCTGGCGGATGTTTGTTGTGAGCATAGCATCCAGGGACTCCAGCGAGAGCTCAACTGTGAGCTGGCCAAAGTAGTTGATCAACCACTCCTCTGGCAGCTTGTCGGTCTGTACGATAATGCGCTTGACGGTCGCAGGATCATCATTGTGCTCCAACGCACGTGTGAGAAGTCCAGCGTTCTCGCAAAGGGAGGCAATGCGGGCCTTGTCGTAATGGTGAAACATCTCGTTTCCAAGGATGGCATCGGCGACCTGAGGTGCATTGAGCAAGTTCATCTCGAGCAGCTTCGTCTGCAGGTGACCCTCCTCTTCACGATCGTTGGAAAGCACATCCAGAAGGAAGGCAGTGGCTTGTTGAATCATGCCCTGAGACTGGAAAATGTCCACAACGCGGTCGGTGCTGATGAGTGGGCCGCCCTCGTTCTTTGCAAGCTGAATGGCAAACTCAGATCCCTTCTCAGGGTTCGACCTGATTACATGCTGCAGGAGAACGTTGTAGTCAGCGGTGTAACCGACAGAGTTGCAGTACTGAACGATCATGTCGTAGTGACCAAGCTCGGCAAGAGAAGCAACGACCTTCTGGGGAACATTGGCCTCCTTGTAGATAGCCAGAGCCAGATTTAAATCGTGGGGCTTAGCAAGATCACCAAGCTCCTCAGAGCAGTGAAGCTTGCCCTCCTTGTGCCATTTCTCGATAAGGTGCTTGCGCCCCTGCGCGAAAACGGGGCGGGCCAACTCCAATGTCTCTTCGCGGTTCAAGCCACCCTTGTCAAGCAGCGAGCCGAAATACTGTAGAAGAACAGTGATCTGGCCAGGCTGCTGAGGAACCGAGCGCAAGCGGTTGATGGTGTTCATTGTGCGAAGGAAACCACGAGGCGAGCTGGCAGCGACCTTTGCCGCCTCAGAATAGTTGCCCTGGCTCATCAACTGCTCGAATCGCTGATTGTACAGGTTGTCTGCACCAGGAAGACCGCCCTTGGACGCGAGCTTGTAGGCGATCTCCGCACACGCTGGGTTCTCCATAATGTAGGGTATCAAAGTGTCCTCGCGGATAGTTGTGTGCAGCACCTGTCCACGCTTGTTGATAACAACGACACCTGTGCCCTCATCGTCGCGTGCGGTGGTGAAGACGGTTTCTTCCGAAATCCTGTTCAAAAACAGAGCGGTACCGGTCTCAAGATCGTGCAAGTGAATGAAACCGAACTTGGTGATTACGATGAGAATGCCGTACTTGTGCGCAATGTGGATGCCGAGCGGGAAGTCGCCAGTACCCTCGGCGGGCCAGTGAATCGGGATCAGTCGCTTAGGGAAAGCCGGGTTGGACGCAGCGTGGTCGACCTCGACAATGTTGATCTTGGCCTCGCCGGTGGAGGACTTAACAGCGAAAGCGAATAGCTTGGTGTCTGTTGTCGCGCCGTCGAGACGGAGTGTGCCGAAGGTGGCTGCGTGACCTTCGAGAGGCTGGCTGACGTTCCTCGCCTTGGAGAACAGCTGCATGTTGCCGCGGATGCCTCCATTGGGACCCGCCGCAATGCCCACCAAACAAGACCAGCTCTCATCGTCGTTTGTTACGTAGTTGATAATCTGGTTGTTCTGTACCGTATATTAGACATGATCCAAAAAGTGAATCCGAGCTACCCACCTCGAGCTGCTCCTGGCGGTCGAAGATCTTGCGTGGTGTCGAGGTCTTCGACTCCAGCACATCCCAGTGGTATACAGCCTTCGAGCTGACCAGCGCAAGCGTAGTCTGGCTGATCCACCTCCAGAACACGATGTCCTCCTGATGGCTGTATGTCTGCAGGCGCTCTTTTGTCTCGAGGTTGAAGAGCTGCAGCGTCCGACCTTGCGCCTTCAGAGCAATGATGGGCTCAGTCAAGTGCATGATCGCACTGTCTGCGCGAATCGGCCTGCGGATGACATTGTTTGTGTTCTTCAAATCGATGATGACGGTCTCGGCGGGGGTGTTGGCCTCGTTGTTGACCTGGCGCACGCAAACGTACTTGTCGGACTCGAGAGTCTGGCGGCAGTCAGCGCTTTGGCCGATGGTTCACAGTAAGAAATAAGCACCACATACACAGTTTTGCCATGATATCGATGCTGGCTGTATATTCTGTTAGTTTGCTGCCCCTTGGTCTGGACTCTAGTAGGAGCCTAGTTTGGACAGTTCAACATACGAGGATGTTCAAGTTCGTGAGCTGCAAAGTCAATTGTTAGCTTCTCTCCAGCTCCAATTCGATAAGATACATACCAGCGTCGGCTGCGTGACGTGCAATGGAACCTGGCGCTGAGCCATGTTTGCGACAGACCAGCTCCAAGCTCACCGGGGTGAGAGGGCGCTCAACTACGGGGGTATCGGAAGGGAAAGAAGTATTAAACCCAGATGCACAACTCCAGAGGCGCGCAATAGAAAATGAGAGGGTGTCGTTCGACGGTGTGGGGTGGGTGGGATAGGTGATGCTCAGGAGCTCGTTGTTGTCCACGGTTTCCACAGTACGCTGGAGCGAACCGGGCTTGGCTGATACCAATTGGGTAAGCGCTACAAGCGGGCTGACGTCGATTGCCGCCTCCAATTATACTCGAGCTCACCAACAATCTCACTGCGAAAAAACTACAATTGCAGTGAAGGTGCGGAGCTTACAAGCGTCAAATCGCTATACAGCAAGGTGGTGAGGGTACCAAGAAACTAGTCAGGCAGTTGTAAGGGTACTGTCGATACAGTGGAACCATGGAATCATGTCAATCCAAATACAGGTGTACGGTATCAAGGGTAAAGCAAAATCATGAGTGTAAACAGTTGTGTCCTCCCTCGTCCACCAATTACAATCTTCCAAATTATTCGTTGTCAAGCATTACATCCCTCCACAGTTTCCGTGATTCGACTAGATTCCAACTTCATGAAACTTCGAGTCTCGAACTGGGCTGCCGTGACGACCCTTATCCACCTCACTCGTGAACGTTGGAGGAGGAGCTAAATCCTCATCGAAGTGATCTCTCGCCTCCTCAAAGTCCGAAGAAGCTCTGGTGTCGTCGCTCATGAGACGTACTGGGCGGGGGCGGCCCCTCGTCAGCTCTTCATCATCACTGGTGAGCGATGAGATGTCAGAGTAGCGGTCCTCCCTAACATTAGGTACACCTGCAGGCTCACTGACGTGAGAGACGACTGTGGGCTCGACATCGCCCAGGCCAGTTGGGCGGGTTGTCGAGCTTGCTTCAGCATGGGAAGTGGGTGGTGTTGTCGACGAGTGGGACTTCGATTCGGACGCCCGAAGGCTGGCACCGCCGATGAACCCAGCGTTGTCTTTCTCCATAACCTTGCCATCGGCGTTAGTAGCGACAGCTGGGTCGTGCTTAGAGCGGCGCTTCAGTTTGTTGAAGATAGACTTGAAGCCCTTAGATGAGGTTGGTGAGGTGGGCGAAGTAGGGTCGGTCGATGAAGGTGCAGTAACAGTAGAGTCTCGCGTAGGTGCAGTAGCGGTAGAGTCCCGTGTGGGCGCGGTCACATCAGAGACTCCGGTGGGAGCAGTGGGCTCTTCGTACAGGTCGTCATTCCCACTGGTAGCAGTGACTGCGGCAGGAGTTGCGGTTGTGGGTGTGGCAACAACCGCAGTTCCCAAAGCAGGCCCAGTCGTAGGCGCTGCTCGTGCAGCTTCCTTAGACTTTCGCTGCTCTTCTTTGGCCAGGCGGTCCTCTTCAGCCTTCTTAGTCTTCTCCGCCTCCTTTGCTTGCTTCGCAGCTGCTTTTTCTTCTGCGTTGCGAGCCTTGGCTGCCCTCTTCTCTTCCTCTGTGGACCGTCAGTACTGCTAAGGGGACGATGTTGTACCACCTTACCTTTGCCCTTCTTCTCTTCGACCTTGATCTCGGCAAGACGTGCCTTCTCTTCTTGCTCCTTGCGCTGCTTCTTTTCCAGCTCGAATTGTCTTTCAGCGTCTTCGGCTCTTCGCTTCTCAGCCTTTTCGGTTATCTCATCCAACGTCGGTTGAAGTCTAGCCTGAGCAATGGCGTCAATTTCAGCCTGATCCATCCACTTGCCGTTGCCAATGTTGACTCTGCCATGGTTCTCCATGCGAGCTTCTGAGTTGGCAAGCGCCCGTTGGCGCGCTTTCTCGTCCCAGTCATCCACCATGGAGTTCGACATCTTGCCGGTCTTGTCGTAGATATCCTTATCGAGGCCCTGCATTTGGGCTTTCACTTTACGTTCTGCTGCAGCAATGAGGCCCTTGCGGTCCTGTTCGCGCTTCTTCGCATCAACGTCAGCCAGTTGCTCGTTGAACTGCTTCATTTGATGACGAATGCGCCTCGAACGAAAGTCGTCCTCGTCAGAGTCACTGTCCTCTTCGGGAGCCTCAGATGTGCTGCGAGCACGAGGCCTACCTCGTCGCATGGAAAGCTTCGAACGGCCTTGCTTTTCATAACCATAGTAGCTTCGGTAAGCGGCATTTTCATCGTAACCGATCTTGGCCAGTCGCTCCTGCGCCAGTTTCTGTGCAGCTTCTTGAATACCAATATACTGCATGGCTTGTTGTTTGAGGTCCCCTTCACTTGTGGCTGGTTTTTGCCCATGAGCGGCAGTAGCCCCTGTGCGAGCAGCAGATACACCAGGTGCTCCTTCAATATGCTGTTGTTGAACATCGTACATCTTCTTCGCCATGACAACAGCGGAAGCTCGAAGCGCATCGTTGCGCTTCTTTTCTTCGACCTCCAACGAGACAGGAGGAGAGCTTGTGTACATCTCTCTAGTGCTTTTGGCGTGCTGAATCCTTGCTGCCTCCATGGCTCCGGATCCAAGTCGGTTCGAGTCCTGTGGTTGAACCGCTGGTGCTTTTGATGCTCGCATTGAGGGACTATGAGCTACTGTCGCGGCATTCAAAGCATTTTTGGCGGAGTTCTTGGAGTCAGGGTAGAGTGGGACGGACATAGGGATTGACTGCGCGCGCTTGCGACCAGATGCTGAATGTGCTCCAGTTGCTGCGAGTAACGCCTTCTTCCTCCCGTCCTCGGTATATCCATAGTCGATTTGCGGGCCCAGACCTGTCTTGCGCATGGCGATATTAGCTGCTGAATTGCCTTCAGCACTGGCTTCAGGCTGCCACAAGTTCAACTTTCCACCGTCCCTGTGGGCAAGAAGTGCTGCCTTAGAGCCTGCAGCGCTTGCCTCTGGTTGCCACAATGGCTTCATCTTGTAGTCGTTTGCCAACAGCGCGGCCTTTCCGGCAGCAGATGACTGCTCAGGCTTCCACCACTCCGGGCTTTTCTTGTTTTGGTTTGCCAGTAGCGCGGCTGCTCCAGCCGAGGAAGAGGTGTCGATACCAACAACTGGAAAGCTAGGAAGGTCGTTTGCTCTCGCGTATTTCAGACTGGCCGCAGCGCCTGCATTTACGTCAGACTCACATCTAGTGAAATGCTTCTATTTCATATTACTTACTTGCTGACGAAAGCTTTCCGTCCGGTCCGAGCGGATTGATCTTTTGCTTCTCGTTGGCTGGTCTTGTGCTATACAAGGCCGCAGCCGACGCCTGATTTTGCAAAGCATTGTTGTGAGATTGGTGTACATGCGCCGAAGGATCAGGACATCGCATGCCCGTATCGGTGGAGGTCCTTGGTGGAGCATCTTCCGTGCTGTTCAGGGGTGCGCCATCGTCAATGTGGGGAACAGCCGTCGACAATCCGGTTGTCGCCATGCTGAAATCCCAGGTCAAGGCGATCGCCACAGGGTTGTTGATATCAGTTCGAGGTATCGATGGAAGGTAGAAATCTAAAACAACAGAGGATACGATGAACACAATCTTAGCCGCCTTGCAGCGGCCATGCTAGTAATGATGGACTGGTGTAGCTTGTAGGGTCTGGTCCGATGATGTCACTCTTCACACTGACGCAGCCACAACGCGAACTGTGAGCCGCGGCGATCTTCCGCAACACACACCCTCTAACCGCCTTGAGTCTCGATCGTACGTGCCTCGGAGATCACACGCCTGCTCCAACCTCAAGCGGACGACCGAATCTCAAAAACAGACAAGACTTGTGCCAACTCGCCAAAGTGAGCTTGGAAGTTGTCAAGGTTGTGCCTGTCCATCGCGAACCCTGCTTATCTCACGTTCCCAACACGGTGATACCCCTTGTTTGAAGAACCTCAATTCTATAAACTTCCCCATTATCGCGATATCAGCCTAGACTCCATTGATTTCTGTGAACTTATACAATAATCACGGACACTGAGCGTTAGTACTCACTCTTTCGAATCATACCCTAATCCCGCATGATCATGGAACTATATTGATAGTTGGTGTGCGTTGTTGATAAAGCCAGCTAGAAACTCCCAACAGCAGCAGCTTACATCTTTCGATGCTAGTCGGTCATTGGACTTCCCAAGTACCTGTTGGCTATCGGACACCACTGGCAGAAGGTCCAAGCCTTACGTTCGTGATCTTTTGTCATTGACTGTGGCGTCTCGATCATAACTCCAGTCGTAATGCTAGCTCTCTACATGTTGAGCGCTCCATGGCCATGTTTTCTGACAGATGCAGCGTACCTATCAACCAGATCATCAATTCGCCATGACCTGTCCAACACATCCTTCTCTTACGGTATCGCAACCTTGACATCGTCCTCGTACTCGACATCCTTGACCCCGTCCTTTGTGATCACCTTGACAAGAACGCCCTTGAAGTCGATCGGTAGGCGACGCTTCAGCTCCTCTGTGCACATCCTCAAGATCTTCATACCCTGCTCGTAGTCGATGTCCGGGTGGTGGTGCTTGTCGAGTAACGAGAGACAGTAGTACCTGGTTTTCGTGTCAGTTTCGTCTCGGACGATCCGCGCGGATAGTCGCTGCGTATTCAAAGTTGGGGCAGAACATACTGAGCATATCCATGTGCCGCGTAGGGAACGGGTGCCAGACTGGCTAGGTAGTCGATCCAGTATAGTGTGGGCTTGTCGGCGATGCTGTCATACCCTCCAAGCAGCAGGTTCACTGTGTAGGGTTTCCGTGATCGCAGTGCGCGTGCGAGCTCTCCACGAACGAAGTTGGCGGTGGCAGCGGGCGACAGCTCCATGTTGTTTCGCATCGAGTACAGCTGGATGTTTGCTTGGATGTATTCAGCGAATTGCACTGTGTCACCGGCTTCTCCAGAGAAGGCCATCAGCGTGTGCTTGTTCAACTCCCGGGTCTTGTCATCAGAGGCCTTGAGGATGGTGGCGCCTCGCATGGCGGCTTTGGAGGCGGCGATGAGGGTGAAGTCCTTCCCCGTGATACCAAGTAGGACCTCCCTGCACAATCATCAGCATGTCGACATATCCACAAGCATGCTACTCTTACATAGTGGCTTAGGGGAATGTGATGTGGGACGGTGGCTGAATTGTTTAGATGTAAACCGTGGTGGGGCTCTGAGCAACGAGGGGCTCCGTATCAGCTACACCTTGTTTGCAAAGGCGAGATCGTGGGAAGCTTTGTTCGAGTGAGGCGTTGTTGATGGTCACTGGCACCGTTGAGGCAGCTCCACGACGCGGCGGCGGCGGTGGTCGTAGCTTCACCAGCTCCGGGCCTTGGCGGTAGGCAGTCGCAGCCCGCGTCAACTCAAGCTCCAGCATCACCACCAGCAAACACGTCAATCGCCACTTTACCTCTCGTCCACCCCGCATTAGCATTTAATAAGTGCCTTCGTACACTACAACCACTTCGATACCTACACGATGGCCGCCATCTTCTCTGGAGCACCTCCGCAGGGTGGCCCAGGCTACTCGTTCAAGAGCACCCCCACAGCTGTTCCCTCCGGTGAGCGGCAGCACGGCTTCTACCCGTCAGTCAAGTTGAGACCGAGCTCACGGTGAAGATACTAATGGGAGCAGCTACACTGACAACGGTGGTTCAACACTTGGTATCTCTGGTGCTGACTTCGCCATCCTTGCCGGCGACACTCGATCAACATCCGGCTACAACATCAACACACGATACGAGCCCAAGCTCTTCAAGATCGGCGGTGAGGGACCCGATAATAAGGGCGCACGGATAGTGCTCTCCGTAGTCGGTTTCGCTGCGGACGGCCATGCGCTGAAGGAGCACCTCGACACTATCGTCAAGATGTACAAGTACAAGCACGGCAAGCCCATGACTGTCTCCGCATGCGCACAGCGTCTCAGCCACATCCTCTACAACAAGCGATTCTTCCCCTACTACGTACACGCCATCCTGGGTGGCTTGGATGAGGACGGCAAAGGCGCATTGTACTCCTACGACCCGGTCGGCAGCTATGAGAGGGAGCAGTGCAGAGCAGCGGGTGCAGCGGCGTCGCTCATCATGCCCTTTTTGGACAACCAGGTCAACTTCAAGAACCAGTACGAGCCAGGTAGTGGGACAGGACACAACCTGAAGACCGTGGTGCCACAGCCTCTGTCGCAGAACCACGTCGAGGACTTGGTACGAGACGCATTCACAAGTGCGGTGGAGAGGCATATCGAGGTCGGTGACGGGCTACAGATGATGATCATCACCAAAGACGGCATCAACGAGACATTCACGCCGCTAAAGAAGGATTAGAAGAGGTTGCGGGAGGAGAGTGAGGAATAGATGATATCAACGACATGAACACATCCACAAAGGATCTTCACGAACAGCGCGACTAGATCAATTCATTCAGTGAGAATACATCATACGGACAGACAGTATGAATTTTGGCTCAAAATGAAGATCATTCACCCTGTCAATGCCCCATTTCTAATGTTTTTTTATAACCACTTCCTCCTTGTCAATTTCGATCCAGTCTGATACTGAGTGGCCTCCTTTGACCAGAAATACCTCACACCGAGAAGGAGAACTAGCAAGGCTTGTGCAAGAATGAGAATCATGAATCCATCGATCAAGTAGACTTTCATTACGATGAAGGTCCTCCATCCTACTGGTACCCTAACCCTGCCTCAGGCTATACGTATCGTTTATACACTTCTACGCAGCAGAGCTTGATACTTCCACGCGGCAGCAAGGGGAGATGCATGGTGTAACAAGAGCTGTAGAAGTTGATCATCGGTACAACCGCAACCCTGACAAAGGACGATTGTGTCGTTACTGCTGGAAGACAATCAGCAGCATGAAGTGAAAAAGCGAGAAAAGGAGTCAGCTATCACGAAACGGTTGCTGGGGTCGAGGAGCTGGAGAAGGACCAAGCAGCGCTGGGCGAAGAGATTATTTTGCAGGATGACATGGCACGTCCAAATCTTGGAGAGCTTCGCTGAGATAGAGCTACTTGCAGATTCTGTTGCTCTACAGCGCGAACATACGGTGCATTGAAACCACCTTCAACATCATGCTACAGAGTGGCATGGGAAGGGATCAAGATCCAGGGACCTTGAGCTTCTCGTAGTCTCCAGACGCCTGCGAATACCAATCACTGATTCGCATTACGGTTGCAGAAAAGCGGTTGGAGTACGTTAGCACTCTCCTTTCTTCTTCCCTCCTCCCCATCCAGGTGTGTCGTCCGATCAATGTCCAACCTCTTCTGGAAATACTCGCCCACCCCAAATTCCTCATATACCTCCCCTGCTTTCCCAAACTGCTCCAACACGCTGACCTTCGCATCCTCATTCGGGCTAAAGAAGAACGGCATACTGTACCTCTCTTCTCCACCCATATTCCTCACTCTATGCACCGTGCTCTGCCAAGTGCCTCCCGTCACCAACTTCAAGAAGTCCGCGATATTGACAACGAAAGTGTGGGGTTTGGGGTGCACAGGAACCCATATGCCGTTTGCATTCAGAACCTCGAGGGCTGGCTGGGTGGTATGGGATTGGCAGACGAGAGTGAACCAGCAGAAGTCTGTATGCGCACCGAGGCCAACGTCGGACTCTGATTTCTGCGGTGGATAGTGTACCGCGCGGACATTGGTCATGGGGTGAGTGGTAATAGTGTCGAAGGCAGTTTCGGGTAGGTCGAGAGCGAGGGCGAAGATGCGGAGGAGACGCTTGCTAAATGTGTACATGGCATTATAGTAGCGGTAGATTGCTGGTCTCCAGAATAATGCTGAAGGATGGGTTGGCCATTGGTTCCGGGGTTCTGCGGTAGATGGTGTTATGGGTCGGTTTTGTTCTGGGTCCGTAGCGTCTTCGCCCATAAGAAAGCCTTCCTTTAGATCTAGAGAAACAAGTCAACATGATGGCTGCATATTTCATGACGGGATTCTCACCTCCTCTCGTACTGGGGTCCAGTTTTCCTTCTAGGAAAGCTTCATACCTGGATTGTTTGTTAGTCACGAAGTCAAATATGATAGAGGCAATAAACATGCCCTCTGAACTTCGATGTCTTCTGATTGTGCACCTCCATCTTGACTTCTGTTGGTAGATCAAAGAATTTCTTCAACGCTTCGAACGTATCATCCAGCAGGCTCTCGTCAACACCGTGATTGACAGCGTAGAAGAACCCAATATCTCTACATGCGGTACCTACTTCCTTTGCCAGTTCCTGGCGGTCTGAAAGGTTGTCGGAGTATATGCGTCGAAAATCAATCTTGGGAAGCTCGCTGAAGGTGGGTTTGGCGGCGGTCCCTGTTAAGACTCGTCGACGCCCAGGTATCCCTCCATCGTGGTAATGCACCCAGGTCTCTTCGCTTGTTATTGTCGTGGACATCGTGATGTGCAAGTCGGTCTCTGCAATTCGAGAATGCAGGAACAGTGCTTGAAGTCTTTCCACGGCGAGGTCAGAAACCACTTCAGTGAATATCTTTCTTCTACTAGTATTGATGTCCGTCCGTCTCTTATATTGACCTCAGGTCCGAACAAGCTTCTCGTAACGATGTTTCACTTGGGTCTTCGTTGGTATCTCTAGAACCAATAGCGGATAAACACGTTGGTAGATCGAAGTTGTACTGGAGGACGAAGGACGGTACCAAGGATGTGAGAGGTGGGCTTTTCATGTGAATACATCAAATTTCACGGATAATGGCACAATGCAATGCACGCCGCTGCTCGCCGAGTCACATCTCTCACACACTTATCTGTAATGGAGCGGAGCCGTTGGCTTTTAGCATGGTGGTTCGGTAAGACTTCCGGGTGTGGACAGCGATCTTCACACCATGCTTAAAGTGGGTGTTGCTAGTACAGGTGGTTCGACATCCGTGATATAGAATGGTGAGAAGTCGTCATGTCAATCTATACCGAGCTTGCGGAGTTGCCTGTCTGTGTGTGAGCAGAACCAGCGACGGGCAAATGGCAATAGCACTGAGACCACAGCAATGGGACGGAGTAGAGCGCCGCCTGATCTGATAAGGTTCATTCACACGCACAGAAGCAGGATGTTGTGCCTGTGTCGATCTCGGCAAGTGTTGTTTTCCAGACTGTTTCCTACAGCAAGTGGAACAGCGAGTCAGGCAGAGGTGGACTTCATGCAAGATGTGAAACAGAATGTTTGGAGTCGGCTTCTCTTGCTTGTTGTTTCTCATTGCGCCACCATCACGACCCCGCATCGCGCTTGCCAGCCTGCAGGAGACCCTGAAACCCTGGCTTGCCTTGGGAAATGCGTATCGAGCTAGACGCGTGTGGAAACCCGGGCAAGGCTGAAGTAACTGACCTAGAGCGCGGTTGCGGTTAACAATCAGATTCTGGACAAATGCTGTTGACGAAAGGGAGTTGTATTAAGTATGTTGTGCAGCGCCGCACTGCAAACCGAGCCCTTCCCGTATTCAATGTGATAAACTGAGAGTGGTATAAAGAAACACATTCCAACTCCAGGGTATATCATAACCAAACAAAGACACCCTGCCCCCATATCATTCCTACTCTTGAGGCCGAACCTTGAGGTCCTCAAGAATGCCAGATTGTTCAAGCTAAGCGGCCCCTCCGCCATCGATATTCAACAGTCACTGCTGGCTTACTTGAAGAAGCCCTTGACCTTGGATAGAAGGCCCTGCTCAGCAGAAGCGCCAGACTCGCTGCGCTTAGCCTCGCCACTCTTGCGCTCCTTGTCGGTAATGATGTTCGCAGCACCGCCTCGTCCGTAGTGCACGGCGCCCTTAGGCTCAGAGATCTTCGCAGGACCTTCGACGTCTTGCGCAAGACGAGCGTTTTCTGGGTTGTCGTTCTTGGCCATGTTGCCCTGTCCACCACGACCAGTAGTGTATGTGTTCGACTTGATCGTAGGAGTGACTAGGTCCTCAGGCTTCGTGTACGCGGTGTTGACATCGGGTGCGATGTTGCCTTCTTGCAGTCAGTAGCAGTTCCAAATATCGTGGAGTCTCGTGGTATAGTCGCAAGGATCCAAAAGCAGGCGTCGGAAGTATCTTGGGCGCATTCGGCATGTCTGAACATGCGCAGAGTGTTCGCAAGGTCCAAACTTACCTGCTCCGCCGCGGCCGTGGGACGCGATGCGGTCCTGTGCTGGTCGCGTAGTCATTGTGGTATATGTGTGGTGCAGACGTGCGAAGTTGTAGCTGTCACGGTAGTCTGGAGGTCTTCACGTTTGCGTAAGAGCGTTGGACAGTAAGGTGAGAAGACGACAAAGACAGTAACTAACATATGACGCGATCGGTTGTCGACCCTTAAATGCTCTTGAATCGCTCTTGGCTTCACACCGTACCCGCGAGCAAACCAAGCGGCTAAGCAGTTCCAAGAGAGACTGTGACCGATGCGCACCAGCGTACTATATCGTTATCATGTTTTCTTGAGCTTCAGCATGACCCGTCTTTTCGCGTCTGGGCACGTTCAGCGCCAGCTGCCCTGTGACCCGGTAAGAAGTTGCTGTTTTGCGCGTGCCTGACACTGTTTTCGGGTTGGAATTAGTCATTTGCGTGCCCTTCGGCGGAGCGTCCGAGAACGTGCACGATCGTCCGGATACGTCATTCGAGATCTTCGTTTCGAGACATTGTTGCGTTGTGTAAGATTGCTTGGAGAGCACTCACTTCGATTGAATTCTGGTTGCGGGTTGACAGTTTCAGATGAGGAGAACTGGTGTGAAGGAGCTGGATTGCAAGATCGCTCTTCATAATCTGGAGGTAAGAAGCAAACATGCATGTAATGCCATTACTGATGCCAAGGCGTGGGGTATATGAGATGCGAACACCAGATCACAGCTCACATCTCCACTTCCATCCAACACCACTCAACATTACAAGCTTAGAGCTTGACATCGGCTTGTCCGCTTTATTTTAACTGTCACAACCATTTTTATCAGTCGCTCAAGCTAGGCACAAGCTGTTGCTTTATCAAAGCCTTGATTGATGTGTTCCCAATTACTATCCTTATCGTGACCATCCTTCTCCGTCTATGATCGACCATCCCAAGCCGTGGTATGAACCAAAGCACAAACGTCATGCTCGTCTAATCATGGTCTATCATACCAAGTAGCATCTAATAACCCGAGGTTGCCCTCCATCCTGTAGTTGCGCCGTCTAACCCGAAACCAAATGTACGTTCGAAACGCATTATATCATACAGCCATCCCAATGTTGTACAAAAACAAGTCCCAAAACACCGAAGATGCTTTCAAAAATGCAGAACGCTGCAAGACAATGAGGCGCGAGAAGACCCAGAAGGCGTAATAAGAGTGGTCGATGCCGAGTCGTGTGGGAAGCCGAAGCCAATGACGAGTTTAGAGGTGTCGACCGAGATCGAACATCTCTACTACCGGGACTTCCAGGTTCTCAATGTTGATTGAGAGATGGAGTGACCGGCACAACCAATATGAGGCGTATTGGTAGCAAGATCTTGAAGCTGTTAGATCAAGTCAAGAGCAGGCTCAGATGATCAACATACTTGAGCGGGTAGGCCTCTTAGCCACCATCGCGGGACTCGGGACCACCGCGCATAGCCTTCATCATGGGCAAGTTGAACTTGGCAGATCGGTTGGGTGCGCCGCCGTCACGAGATTCAGAGCCACCGAAGAAGTTGAGGTTGTTGTTGCTGAAGCTGGGAGATCGCATGGTGGTGGTCGATGTTATTAAATGCTTGGTGGGTATGTGGCTTGGTGGTCGATGGCGTTGGTAGTGGTTGCAGGCTATGGTATCGTGTGTAGATGTAGGCAGGTTGTAAGGCTTAATGTGTGAAGTAGATGTCTTACAACAGCCTGGAGATCAAGGCGTATATAAACCGTTACGCCCTGAGGCCTGCTGGAGGCGCCACCATCTGTACTGCCTCATTCAGTTACTTCAGGAACAGGCAAACAACTGCCTTCTTGCCCGGGTTATGACGCAGAACTCGATTCAATTCCTCCGTTGCACTCAATGGTGAGTATGAAAGAACGATATTGCTGCGCCACCCCTGCCAATTGATTATGCCATTGGCTGAAGCCTGATGAATAAGGCGATTGATAGGCTGCCATCCTTCTAGCGCGCCTTCTGGAAAGGCCAACGGTCCTGGAGAACGAGCTGGTGACTCCTTTCGCCCACCGTGAGAGGGCCTCCTAGTGGGTCATAGCCACATTCACCGAAGCCGATTTACGAGACAGGCCATGTTTTTGAGGCTACCTTCAGGCAGAAGGGCGGCTTGCGGTGTCTAGTTGACGAACCCCAGTTCGCTGCCTGTTAGGCTGAACTATTTCGTGAAAGCGTGACCGGGCGCACAGCCGCTTTGGGGGCTGCTACTGCTGCGGAACGGCAGACTTCAAGGCACACAAGATGCCTCAGAGTCACTGCCTTTGTCGATAAGTACTCCCCGGTGGCCTTTCGAACAATGGGAGATGACTCTTCGCTGCTTGCGAGCCTCATTCACCGGAGAACACAGCCCGGCGTCGGTGAGTACAATTGATGATGTTGTCGTTGTGTTGATGTTCCAAGATGCTGCGCCTCAAAACTCCCGTTATCGATTGCATGCCAGCCTAGCGCAGACTCAAGGTGCTCGCTGTCTCGAAAACCGAAATGCGAGACAATTCGACCGCCGTGCGTAACAATTCGCAATGTCGAAATGGCTATGTTGCTGGAATCGACGAATTTATAGTCCGAGTACAACGTATGACGCGCTGCGTCGAATGGTCGTGGTATCGCACAAAGTGTTGTTTTGGGAAGTCTTAGGAAGGCGCAGTCGCTTAAAGTTCCCGGTTGGTGGATGGCCTCCCTATCGAGCATGTTAGAGATGACATTCTATTGTCGATGAATGGTTCGAGAGCTACTCACTGCCTCCATCGCGGTTTTCACCGCCGCCAGGGGTCTTCGGTGCCGTCTTCATGATGGATGCCGTTGTTCTGAGATCAAATTTGGGAATATGGAGGAATGCGATCTCAAAGGGTGTTTAAGAGCGTGTAACGGTGAGACAGTGTCTGATGTCTGAGACTTGATAGAATAGCAAACTTGACAGCAACAGTGCGTTGGAAGTATCGGTACTCTGTTACAAGCGGGTTGCAGAGATGCTTTTGTATTCGAGAGTCACTAAGAGTGACCTTCCCAGCTTCACAACTATTCTGAGCGTCCTTCATCATTACTCAAGCACGGGGCAACAGGCGACAAACTACAGAGGGCAATCAACGGTACGTGGCCCTTCCAGGTACTTCCGAGCACTGCTCAACGAGTGAAGCTTGAATTGCCCCTCCAGGAAGCTCCAGGACGGTACCTGAAAGGGGATGGAACGAGACAGAGGTCTGTGACCCATAATTTGTGACACGCCTCCCAATCGTGCTTCCGCCTCATCAATCGGTGTCTCAAGTCTGACGTCTACAGCACTGACATCCAAGGTTGATAACATAAGCTGTCGCGAGATCATGAGCAAGGACCTTGAAGGACTCAGGGCAAAGATGGGTAAGTCCACTTGCTTCACTTTCACCATTGGCTCGCGTTTGAAGCGGAACCTTCGGCCCTACGCTTCCACCACCTCCGGCATCATCCCTCGTGCGCGGCTTCTAGCCGCCTTCTTGCGGCTTCGATGGAGCAAAGTCGCTGCAGAAACATCGCGTCTCAAGCCATTTGACCCACTGAAACCACCATGCGCTGGCGACACAGCGTCACATGTGTGGCTAATTAAACACGCAGTCACGTTAGAGACAAGCCACGATGCATAAGGATGAACTCTGCCCAGTCGGGCAGCATCCTCAAAATCTCAACACAGGAACAGACGTGGTGTGTTCGGGTTTCTTCGCCGAGTGTTCGCGTGGCCTTCTCGACCAGCGCGCCCATGTTTCATCCCTTAATCGCAGCCAGAACACGGCCTTTGTTGAAACAGGGTCCTTTGCTCGACCCTCACCATTGCCCCCCGGCGGTTGTTTGACAGCTGTGCCCCGTCGCCCTTTGACCCTGTGATCGCCGCCCGCCTGAGCCAGGCAACAGACCCTAAAAGGCTTGAAGCGGCACCGAAGCTGCCGTCGAACATGCCCTGCACTGCCCTTCTTCTATGAAAAAACGTTGTCTTGTGCGGCATATACGATAATTACGTCTACTCCAAGCCACTTCAGGACTCACAAAGGTCCTTCGAAGATCATCACTCGATGCCCTTTGGTGGCTGGCGGCTGCAGTGAGCGCAAAGAAACAACATTGCTCAGACATTATCCAGAAGGACCTCGTTGCCTAGCCATACCCTCAGTGGTGACTTGAAGGTCTGCAACCGATCTCTCGAAGCTCATAACTTGTGATCGTGATGGCTGTTGATGGTAACTGAGCTTTGCTTTTCGCATAATACGTTCAGTGATTGCGCGTAGCAACACTCTTTGGTGATCGTCTCGGCCCTTCGGTCATTGTGATCGTCAAGCAGCCTCACTACATGCCGTCAGAGAAGGTAGGTTCGATTCCACAATACCTGTTGCTGTGGCATCATCGAAAGGAAGGTCGCTTAGAGTTGAGAGTTGTGGGTACCCTCCGGATTTGCACAGACGCGCTGCAAGCTCCCGCTCGCCGTCGATCCATCAACCCTTTGGTTTCCATCTCAATAGCACTGGGTTAGACAACAACACGGTAGACACAAACAAGTAGCCTCTTGTAGCGTAGCATGCACAAGCTGGTTTGATAAGACCGGATATTAGCCAATGGTCCGATTGTCTTGAGATAATCCCTTAAAGGCTGACCACATACTCCGATACCCGTCTGAATGAGAGACACGCTGGCGAGCTAGCAAACAACAAGCACAGCAACGGCCTGTATAGAAAACTGCAATAATGGGCTATCGATCCTCAAAACTGTAACAGTTGCAGCGCTTTCTCGTACGGCCAGCTCCAGATGCCGGCAACTTCGGCGTGGTAGCGGATGCCGCAAGCCACTTGGAGCGCGTTGGCTGAACTGGGCACGTTTGTGCAATCAATAGTCTCGGACGGACCAATCGCGCAGATCAGTCTTGGAGGAGGTGGAGATCCAGACTATTTACTCCAGCTTTCCCCAAGGCTTGCGGCGTCATCCTCAATTGCTTTGTCTGCTGACACCCTACAAGTAGATTCTTATCCTAGGGTCTCTCTTACCTCGTATCTTTGTCCTTTGTTCTTCATAGACTTCATCATGCGCTTCTCCGTTATCGCAACCATCGCTACCCTTAGCGCTACTGTTCTCGGCCAGGGCAACCTTGCCAACATCCCCCAGTGCGCCGTACGTACAGCACCAAGCCCTGAAGTTACAGTAACTGAACTACAACTAGCAATCATGCTTCGGCACTGACAACCTCGGCAGCTGTAGTCTTATCGATGTTGCCTGCATTTGTGGTAGCTCAGCTATCACACAAGTTGCTTGCTGCGTTCTGTCCTCCTGCAGTGCCTCCGACATCCAGAGTAAGCACCTCACAGTTCGATTGATCTCAAGTGACTAATGCGAGAATCAGCTACCATCTCCTTCGCCACAACTCTCTGCAAGGGAGCCGGCGTGACCCTGAACTCCAACCCCGACTGCGGCGCGGCGAACTCGAGTGCTTCTTCCTCTGCTTCTGCTTCTGCTTCTGCTGCAGCATCGAGCTCAGCCTCAGCATCGAGCTCAGCTTCACTGACCGGTATCTCTGGAACCAACACCCCATCTGGCAGCGCAACTCGCTCTGCATCTGGCACTGCATCTGGCAGCGCAGCAGCAACTGCTGCCACTGGTGCTGGTTCTTTCCAAACTACCGGCCCTGTTCTTGGTCTCGGTGTGGCAGTCGTCGGCATGCTCGCTGCTTTGTAGATGCTGGTTACTGGTGGCTAGCTGGTACAGTCGGCGATGTATGGATAATAACCATAAAGTGTACGAGGATACAATTAGTATACAACGTTCGAAATGACTGTAGCAAACTTGTACATATGACATATCGCTGTTCAGCACTGTATAAGGTCCCATTTCAAGCATGCTCAGACCCTGGGTGATAGATGCTAGCTTAATTCCAAACCCTGGTGCCAGATGCTGCGGGGAACACACATGAACCGTGCTCATACTCAGCTACTAGTATCGCAGTTTACAATTGCGAGTACGTGATATCCCTTGGGTAACTCTGTGCGATGTTGAGCGTAGTAACACGGAGTTCGCGTGCTCCACGTTTGTCAAAGCTTCAAGCGTCATGTCTCCACCCATCAAGTCCGCCCGCACTTTCACTCGCTCCCGCAACGTTCACGCGCGAACTCTCAAACGGTCGCGGACATGACCACAACTTTAATGATCACATATGTAGTCTGAATTGAACATACGATAGCCAGCAAAATGGCTACGAGATCGAATTTCAAGCGGGTGCTGCCCCAGGCGCAGCCAACTGTCCTGGCCCCCCTGCGCACCACTCAGATGGTGGATGAGTCGAAAGCTATTCTGCCGGCAGGTATGTGTCCTGGAACTCTAAGAGCAAGACTCAACTAAATCTTAAAGAACTCATCAACACAATCCTCGACTACCTCCCGATAGCCGACATGTTCACGTTTGCCCGGACCTCGAAGCGCATGCAGGAAATGGTCTACGATGATACTCGGTGGATACAAAGACTGAAAAGCATGGACTGCTGGAACGATGTCGAGGCAAAACAACGGTTCGAAGAGGCTATGCGCCGGAAACTTGAGGCCCAAAGAGCGGAAGAAGCGCAACGAACGGGCGTACCGCTACAGGGGGGTGGTGCTGGACTCGGGATAGGCGGAATCGAACAACCTCGTGGCAGCATGACACTTTTCGATGCAGACGAAGATATACAACGGCGGTCACTGGAGCAAAAGGGCAGAGGAAGATCATCGACACTCGACAAAGGTTTCAATGACATGACGTTAACGCCCACGTTTACAGCAGCGCCAGAAAGATCACCGATGATCGACCCACAAGCTGCGTTAAAGGTCATATCAGGTGTACGCTCCATCAGAGGCAGAGCACGTCAGGAATACGGGAAAGTGTACGGAGCGCTGGCACCATACTACTTTGATTTGGCACGATCAAGGAGTCACACAGACCCTGTTCTGTTCCGCACATATCGCGATCCGGAACAGCAGGCACAAATGCTTGCGCAATTGAAAATATTTGCGAAGAGCGATTTCGCGCAGGGCTGGGGTCAGCGCGAGGAGAAACTAGATACCATGACCGGCATGTTCGAGAATGCCGTGCTGAGGGAGTTCGAAACTGGTTGTGAAGAGAAAGACTACGATGGCCGCATGAAAAGATTCGCGTCCGTCCTCTTCCACCTGAACGGTGGTGCTGCATGTCTGGATTCGTTCATCCACAACCATCCAATGATGCTGGATAAGGAGAAGCTAGGCAGTCCCAGAGACTGTCTACCTGGGCTGAACTCAAGCCAACTTACGTTGGAGCCATCACGCGAGTTCTTCCATGGGTTGGCAATCGCGATGAACAACGAAACAGCCATCATCGATCGTGTCTTCCCACCCACCTTTGACGTACTCCAACCGTTCTTAGAGCGCGTGGCTGAAGACATCATATCTGAATACATCACATCGCTCTTCGATGAAGCGCACGATGTTAGCACCGATGTGTACCTCAAAGCCGTAGCAGGCGTATTCGACCAAGCATCACAACTTGCCATTTCACTAAAGCCAACGAAGGGCTCGAAGGCTGACTTCCAGGAAGAGGCAGTTCGTATCATTTCACGATGCTTTGAGCAGCATATCGATCTGTACCTGCAGGAGGAGCTGGACTTCTTCAAACGAAAGTCGGTTGAGCAGGTCGAGGCGTGGGAGAAGCGGCTGACTGAAGAGGAGCAAACAACGGAGACGTTCTACATGTCTAACGTCAATCGCAAGGCGGCTAAGCAGGATTTCCTCTCGTCCTTCAAAAAGGTCGTAATGATGCCCGTCAATGTCCTCCCAACCATCGGTGGCTCTGGATCTAGGAATTCAGTAGTTGCTGCACCTGCAGTCAACGGTAGTGGAGGGTTAGACACACCGACAAGATCGGATACACCCTCTGGCGATGGCACACGCTCGCTAGGGCTGCAAGCACCCACGACCGAGCTCGCAGCGAAGGCAGCGATTATGAACTCTCGCCTTGAAGGTATTCGAACGCTCTTCAGTATCGAAGTGGCCCTCGACTTGACACACAAGGCAAAGTCTAGTCTTGAACGAGCGGCCCGGTTCGTCAGACTTGGTGGACAGTCTGGTGAGGAAGCAAAAGAGCAGTGCGAACAGATCTTCATCTTCCTTGTGCAGATCCTCGGCAATCGGCATATGAAGCTAGGCTTCGATAAGGCTGTCGGCCATCTGGCTGACTATAAGCCTCGCGAAGTAGCGGATCATAGCAAGGAAGGCGTGGCACCGCTGGTGGCATTCCTGGAGCTTGTTAACGTTGGTGACTTGATCCAGCAGATGGTGGAGGTATTCTATCTACAGGAGCTGGTCGCCGCCAATCTTACCGATCGCGATGACTTCCTCAGTCTTGCAGCGAAAGAGAAAAAGAAGTTCGAGCAAATGCTTGACGAGCGTGTTGCTGCAGGATTGAACAAGGGCATTGACGTGCTCATGGATGAAGTGGAATATCTTTGTGGCACCCTGCAGCAACCGTCTGACTTCAATCCTCCAGTTGGACCCAATGGGATAGCACAGTTGGCAGACATTGGACCTAGCGAGACAGCGAAAAGGGTAGTTGACATGGTGTCGTCGCACACAAGCATGTTGGTTGGTAGCACAGACAAGAACGTGCTCGACGTCTTCAACCAGGAAGTCGGAGTGCGGTTGTTCACTGCGATCTGCAAGCACCTCAAGCGACAACGAGTGAGTGTCGATGGTGCCATTGTGCTGATCAGGTAAGATTGCACTCGAGAGAAGTCCCTGAGTTTATTGTTGACATTGCGCAGTGACATGAATGCGTATAACGCCTACATCGTCTCGCTACGCAATAAACCACTCATGCAGTACTTTGCTGCTCTTCGTGAGCTTTCGCAGATTTATCTAATTGCGCCAAAAGAGGCAAAAGAAATCGCGACTATTATAGCGGACACGGATCGTTACCATGGTATCTTCAGGGCAGAGGAGGTATATGAGTATGCGGAAAGAAGAGCCGATTGGTATCAGATCAAGAGCGCAGTTGAGAAGCAGATGTATGGTGTTGGCTGTTGGGTCATGTAACTAATATCTTGAACATGTGGCTCTGCGACGATGAGGTAATTAGCGTGATTGCCGCATTCGGAAAAATGTGCAGTGCTCTGGCGGAGCAAGTCAGGCGACTCGTTGGATAAACAACAGACAAGTGCCGTTCCTCGTCCCAGATTCATTGCTGCACCCTGCCGAATCGCTCTCGTTGTTTTCTTGATCTGCGCATCTTCTGCAAACGCTGTCGTCGTGCTGGCAAACTGCATCTCAGCCTTGGAAGCTTCCCCAACCTCTCCAACTTCCAATCGGTACCTGGCTTAGTACGGCCGAGCGACGGGTGACCACTTCATATCACCACTCATTGGTGCAACATCAATTGAACTTCCTGTACCTGTCTCCAGCTGAAGCTCACCTCCGCGACTCATTCTCTGGTACTCTGATCGTCCTAAAGACTCTCATTTCCGCACAACTCTACAGGCACTGCTGCAGGGTGAACCCCGCCGGCACTACCGTTTTAGACCGCCCGGCTCTCCCACTTGTCTTGAACGTGTGTTAAGCCACGCTTCGCTGGTTCTTTGGTTGAGGGACATTCTTTATACAAGATCTACGCGACATTTCGTGTATATATTCTTTCTTTTGTTGGTCGTCAACTTCGAAGGTCGTCCACCCTCTGGACCGAATACCGTGGTTCATACTACGCGGTTCGCGCCGACCCGTGGTTCTATAGCTTGACTTACAGCTCCGCTGGAACAACACCTACACTCCTGCCACCAAGCTTTGTGAGAGTCAAGTAAACACAGCAGCCATGTCCGGTAAGCGCTCGCCTGAGAACGTCACATATTATAATCACTCACTCAGATCGACTAGATCCTCTCCCCACTGAAGTCGAGGCTTCCTACTCTGTCATTATTGACGAGATTCTTCGCGCCGGCGACCTCAACACAATCTCCGCAAAGCGCATACGCAAGGGACTGCAAGAGCGAATCGGCCATGATACCTCAAATCAGAAGGTATGCTGAATCCACACGCGCAACATACCCTGTATACTAACGACCAGCATAGGATGCGATCACCGCTCTCATCATGCAGCGCTTCGACAAGTTCAACTCCGAAGTGAACGGTACCACAACCGAGTCCCAAGAGCCCATACTCACAGTCGAGAACGGCGCCGCCTCTACCTCAGCGACTCCCGACCAAAAGCGCTCGCCCGACTCCGAGTCAGCGCTATCTGAGCTCGAAGACTCTGCGCCACCTAAGAAGAAAGCAAAGAAGAGTCGAGCCACCGAGGACGACGACGCAGCATTTGCGCGCAAACTACAAGCCGAGGAGAACGCGCGCAGCGGCCGTGCGACACGCGGTGGGAATACTAGGAAGAAGGCGCCGCTGCCGAAGAAGAAGACCAAGAAGAAGAGCTCGAATCGCGTCAAGGACGACGATGACAGTGACATTGCGTCTGGAAGCGGAAAGGAGAAGAAGAGTCCCAGTCGGAAGGGAGGGTTTCATGTGCGTCTGCCTTCCGCCTACCATCCATTCTTGCACACCTACTAATGATCTCCAGAAACCCATGGCCCTCTCCCCCGCGCTCTCCTCCCTCCTGAACGAAACACAACTCTCGCGCCCTCAAACAGTCAAGAAGATCTGGGAGTACGTGAAACAACGAGATCTACAAGACCCCAGCGACAAGCGGCAAATCAGGTGCGACGATGCGATGCGCGCGGTCTTCAAGCAGGACAGGGTGCACATGTTCACCATGAACAAAATCCTCAACCAGAATTTGTACGCGGTGGACGAGATCACTACGGCGCCAGTGGAGGTGCAGTCCGGCTCGGAGTAGACTTTCGATGCGCAAAAGCCGGAGTGGATCTGGCTTGGAGGAAGGTGTTGATGAGGAGTGTGCATTGGGCTCTGAATGATGGGATGAACGGGAGCAAGACTGTGGTTTTGAATTGTGAATATCTAGCATGGCGTTTTTGTGCGCATTTTCTTGCCGGGCATCGCGCTGGGTTCCTTATGAGTTTCTCCTTTAATCGGCTTACAGATGGAGGGTCGATGCTTGAAGGGTGAAGCATGTGCATCGCTCAGAGCCACAACATCAATGAATCGTAATCGGTTACCAGCTCGTCTCTCATGTTGCAGGAAAGGCGAGGAGTAGTAACTGCCAATGCTCAAACTTGGCAGTAGAGCGTGAGAACTTTAGCAGACAGCAGAGCGTGGGGTCTGTGTCAGGAACTGGGTAGTTGTCCACCGTAGACAAAGTACCTTGTAGTCCTCAGTCTGATTATAAGCCTACAAGACTCAAGCCAGTCTGCTCTGCCTACCTCCCGTAAACCCACAGATCGCGCGCCTGTATTCATCTCTCTCTGCATCGTGAAAGACTGTCACATTGCAGCCGAATGAACAAATGATGACCAGATTACACAACCATCGGAGGACCTTACATGGAGTTCATCAAACGAATGGATAGTAATGCGCACATTTACTACTACAGACTCAACGTGTCGCCGAAGGTCCACGGAATTGAAAAAGAGGTATCCAAAACAGTACTCCAGAATCATGATGGAGCAATACACAAGAAAACAATTTAGCCTCCATCGGCATACAGAAACACACAACTTTGGTCGAGCCCTATTCAATCGGCTTTGGCTGAGATCCATGATTGTGATTGTCTTCAACCAGACAAGAAACTTAGATGCCTTCCGGAAGCTGCAGTTGGAAGTCTTCGAGCTCTTCATCGAGAGGATCGACACCGCCCAGCTGGTTGTTGAAGCTGTTCATCCACGCGTCATCGTCGCCCATATCGTCTTGGAGGGCCAACAGTTCCAACTCACGCTCCACGCTTTCCGCCGTCTCCTCGAACGGATCTGCCTGGGGTGGAGCAACCAGTGTTGCATTCGTGGAGGTCGAGCTTGAGCGCGAGAATGGGCGAGGATTGGCTGAGGCAGCAGCACTGAAGGGGCGTTGGTGTGCAGATGCGAGAGAACGAGTCGTAGTACCGGCACGCTTCGTGGTCGAAAGGTTGTGGCCGACAGGCCTGGTGACGTTCGAAAGTGGCGGGCGCATGGCTGAGCCTGAGTGCACTGCGCGACCTTGGGCGTAGCCGATGGTGCTCTTGGACGAAACCACAGCAGATGCATGGCGGGCATGACGGGCAGCTGTCGGCTCTGCGAGGGGCCTTGGAGTCTTCTTGCCAGATACTAGACCAGTAGGTACACGTGCCTTTGCAGCAGCCGTTGACGCACCGAACCTTGGTGTAGAGCGGTCTGGCAGAGCAAGTGCGGCAGCTGCTGAACGGGCACGCATGGTCGAGAGACCGGTAGCTGGCCTCACGGTTGAAGTGGCCTTGACAGTGGGCTTGGGCGCCTCTTTCTTCGGTTCCTTGATCCCAAAGTAGCGCTTCGACTCTGCATCATCCTTGGCTATCTGCGCAGCGAACATCTTATCGAACTCCTCGTCTCGCTTCTTGCGGTCGCGCTCCAAGCTCTCTTCAAACTCTCGCTGTCCCTTCGTGCGGCCGTCGTCCTCGATTGGGTTGTGGTATGCGCTGGTGATGCCGCGCATCGCGTTCTCGCCTGAGAGCACAGAGAAGTCCCAGTCTCTAGGGAGGTAGTCGTCCATGTCATCCAGAAGCGGAATTTCCTTCGGTGGCATGTACTCGATCTCGGGGACATCATCTTCAGACTCGGCCTCGGCTTCAGGCTGGTGGACCTTGACTTTCGGACGGCGGAGGCGCGGGCTTGCCTTCAGGGTTTTGGCAGAGGATCCGAGGGGCGCAGGCGTTTGGAAGGCTTTTCCTTTGGCGTTGGTCGTCTTTGCGCCTAGAGGAGCGCGGTTGCGTGGACCTTCAAGTTGTGTGAGTGTTCTTGTGGCTGTCCCTGCATGATCTCATAGCTTACCCGCTGGGGTTACAAAGGCGCTTGCATCCAGCTTGCCGCCTTTCTTGGTGGTCACAAGCAGGTTTCCCTTCCCATCGCCCTTTCCTCCTTTGGTGAACATATTCTCGTCGTTGAGCGGGACCTTGTATGGCGTCTTCGGGGCTTTGTTTCCTGGTGTTTTGGATCCGAAGCTCTTCGCGCCGGCGTTGAGCGGCTTTCCGCCGGGGCCGACCTGCAGATTGCGCACTGCATTCTCCTGGTCGTGTGCTGCGAGAGTGGCCATGGTCGCGGTTACATTGAGCGAGTCGTGGTGTTGCTGCCGGTGACGTTGCGCAGGGCTGCGCTCGGAGTTCGTTTGTTTACGGACCCGTTGCTAAGGGCAAGTCGGGGTCCGTCGAGCTTGCCCTAGCAGGCGGTGTGCTTTTGGCGAGACAGGGGTACTCCCTTTCGGCAGCGGCGCCCATGCCCGCATTATCAGCCTGCCAGCGAAACCCCAATTCTCAGACAACAGTCAACACCTTAGCCATCCCCCCTCTTTCACAGCCAGCTTCGACCTCACCCACGCTCTTCCACACTACCACAACCCCCCTTCATTAAGCAACACCACACTTTCCGCCGCCATGGACCAGATCAAGAAGGTGAGTCTGCCCGCTACCCCGCCGGACCCTTTCCTTTGGCTGGCTGCACCTGCTGAGCCAGAGAGCTAACAGCCCCGCAGCGCATGGAGGCTCTCCGCGTCGAGGCCGATGAGAGCGGTGCCCGTGCCGAGGAGTACAAGGCCAAGGTCAAGCAGCTCGAGGGCGAGACGACACAGAAGGAGCAGGAGATCACTTCGCTCTCACACAAGAACTCGGTCCTCGAGAGCGAGGTCGAGAAGCTCGAAGCGCAAGTCAAGCAATTCAAGGACGAGGCCGGTGCAGGCGCTCAGGCTGGTACCCAGGCCGAGAGCCTGCAGCGCAAGATCCAGGTGCTTGAGGAAGAGGCTGAGGAGTCTGACAGGACCATCCGCGAGCTCAACGAGAAGTGAGCCCCCACGTGCACTTGACACGTATACATCGGCTGACACACCCAGGCTCCGCCAAACCGACGTCAAGTCCGGCCACTACGAACGCAAAGTCCAGGCTCTCGAGCAGTCCCGAGACCAGTGGGAAACCAAGTACGAGGAGATGGCCAAGAAATACGCCGACACCAAGAAGGAGCTCGATGACTTTGTCAAGGAGATCGGTAACATCTGATCTTCCTGCCTGCATCTCTCCTCTGCGGTTGTTGACTATTGCCAGTGGAGTATCCTGTCTGAAGCATCAAATCTCCAGTTTCTTCGAGCCATACCGAGACGAGCGTGCGACCGTGCGACCGTGCGGATCTACGAGGCTTGTGGTGGAGACGGACAGGAGGCAGAATCACCCCCTTTTCCCCTATTGCATATACTGGTTCGTCTTCTGTAGCCGCTGATGGGCTTGTACAATGTTGATGTGTCCTGAGGGAGCAACACTGCTGGCGGTCTGCACAATCACACCCTTTCTACGTTCACCGCCACTTTCGTATGCTCTGCTTGTAATGTGTGCTCTGAGATTGCATGTTGAATATCTTGCTAACTTCGAGGACATTTCATGTTGATTTTGAGGTTTCTGCACCTGTTTTATACTGCGCCTAAACTCCGCCCATGCATATGATCCATAACTGGGTATCAAGCCATATCAACCAACATCTCCCATACCACCCATTCACTCCTTGGGCTTCCTCTTCTCCGCCAGCTTCTTCTTCTTCATCCCCTGCTTCATCCTCTCCACCTTCCTCTCCGCCTTGGTCTCATACCTAAACTTCACCTTCTTCTTCTTCGGCCTATCGCTCCTCGGCTTCTCCTTCGTCCACACCCTCTTCTTCTTCTCTTCCATCTCCTTCTCCTCCCTCGCCTCGCGCTCCCGCCTCAACTCCGCCTCCTCCTCGCCCGGCCTCGAGAAGCCTGTGCGATTTATGCCCACCGTCTCGATGGTGACGGTTGTGTACTTGTCTTCGTCGATGTACTCGTCTTCGTGGTTTATCGGGTCGTCGAAGCCCGTGAATGTTGGTTCGCCGGTCGCTGAGTCTTCGCCGTCTGAGGACTCTTCGGGCTCGCTGGGGATGTCGCCGTTTGCGAGGCGCATGAGGCGGTTTGTTTCGCTGACGTGCTTTTCAAGGTCGGTTCTGCGCTGTTGTCGGAGCTGCATGGGCACATGTTAGCATGAGTTTAGAGTCTTGATTTGCGAACGGCGGCTTTCCACGGAGGCCAGCTTGCGCGTGTGCTGTGTTTTGCGCTGCTGGCCGACTTCGCAAAATAATGCAAGTGGAGAGTACTCGGCTAACATACCTCGCGCCTGAACCTCAGTTTCTCCTCCTTTTCCTTCTTTGCGTTTTCCTCTTCTGCATGCTTTCTCCGCGCAAGTTTGCGCTTGTGGAAGCCGGTAAGGTATTCTTCGCGCGCGGCTGGGTCGAAGTCGATCTTCTCTTCGGTGATGGTCTTGATCTTGCGCTTTTTCGAAGGGGGTGGTGCGTTCCTCATTGTGGAAATATGAGCAGAGGTGTGGGTATGTGGTGTCGAAGGGTCGAGTATCGCTGGCGGGCAGCTTGATGGTTGCTAGAAATTGTTGCAGGGGTCTGATGGCTCGGGCAGGATGAGCCGACTGGCTGGATATGGCGCTAACGGTTGCTTCTTCTACCTTGTGCTGCAGCTTGAGAACACCAGCTATGTATAGGTTAAGTGATTCTGCAGAAACATCAGGTCTATTGCAATGCAAATACTCTATCAATCTATCTGCATCCTGTCCGCCGCAACCTGGCTTATGCCTTTCTCTCCTGCACCGTTCACACCACTCCTCTTCACCGAAGCTAATGCTTCTTGCCTCCATGGCAGCGATTCCAGATGCCGTTTCGCCCTGTCTGTGATACACAACGCTGCATCAACGTTCTGCAGGCCCGGCTCCCCGAACATCGCCAAGACTATCATACCCAGGAATGAATGGTACATGTCTGGCGGGTCGTCCACTACCTTACCAAACCCTCCGTGTGCATGTTGTGTCTTGTCGAGTAAATATCTGCGAATCGGCTTTGGCGATATGATATCCATGCGACCGAGAATTTGGAGGGGTGTAGAGACCCAATAGGCGTAGCATGTGTCGGCAATCTTGTTGCATCGCCCGTTCATTCCTACCCAGGCGAGATCGTACGGCACCTTGGCTTGAGAGCCTATCGTGGTCTTCATGGATATCGTTGGGTTCGTGCTGGCTTTGACAAAAGAGTGAGCGTCATGGCATGTGTTTGCTGTGTCTGTCTCGTCGTCGAATGTATCAATGCTGTCATCTTCTTCGAGCGTTGCAGTTTGCCGGGATGCAAGCCAGTGCAATGTGTTGTTGAGGTTCGTGACACCACGCCTACGACCGTCCGGAGCTTGCCCAGGTGGCAGTGGCAGTCGATTGACAAAAGATAAAGCCGCAATGGCGCAGCTTGTGAATCCAGCATGAGCCTCATGGTAAGGTGCTTCCGAGATTCCTCCATCGTAGGACTCTGCTCCGCGAACGCAGGTTACGAAATCGTCGACTCTGATATCTGGCACGTCGCCGCATGGCCCCTCAAGATCTCCACGAAGTATCCAGCGAATGCCTGTGGCCATATATCCGAATCTCGAGTCGTTTCCGCCGTGAATAAAACCATCCACTCCTAACGTCTCGCCGAAGCCACCTTCAGGCCTTTGCATCTTGATCAACCATAATAGGATTTCTTTCCTGTTCACCTTTTCTAGATCATCTCCTAGCACTACCAGAGTGAGCAGCGCGAAGAAGGTGCCCGGCACGTGCGCTGGATCCCAGTTCTTGTTTTCGTCGTTCCTCTTCTTTCCAAAATTAGAACCGGGCCATGGTCGAAAACCTCCCTCTGGCAGTTGACAACTGTACACCCAGTCGATGTAGCCTTGGCGTTCGTCTGCGGACAAAGCTCCATCTAGATCTCCCAGTATGTCGAGTGCAGAAATAGTGAACAGAGCCAGGGTCATCCGGTTGGCGTCATTGCAGGTGTAGTAGTGTGGGAGATATGTCTTCAGATTTCGCCTCCAGTATTTTATCTGGCGAGCATAGTTGAACTCGCTTTCTGATTGAGAAGGACCCATGACGGTGGTAGTCGATATGTGCAGTTTGCCGAGACAGTCGGTGTTCGATGCCGGACGTACAGAGGCAATTTCCCGGGAGATGGATCTAGTGGTGGGGGTGATGGTGATCAATTTCAACTTCTGGCAAAATTATAGGCGCTGGAAATGACCAGTTCCGAGATGCTCAGGTTCGATCTTTGTAGCTCAATACTTGTCGCATCTAGCAGTTTTAAGGCGTAGACATACTGGATAGGATTTGTTCAACGATGTGTGGCACAGCAGGCGCTTCTTCTGGTCGGTGCTGGAGGAAACGGTGTTCTCTGTTTGACCTGCAACGCTCAAGTGCTCTTGCTAGCGGCCTCGTCCCCTTATGATGCCTTGACTGTAGGGTGCTTGAAAGACAGGGTTATGGTCCTAATCCCTGCAGGGAAAAGCGCTGTTCGGTGAATTGACGTTTGATATTTATAGTTGCTAGACAGGCAAGGCTAGGGTCCCAGCTGCCAGCAAGTGACAAACGGCCGACAGGGGTCCTCGTACATTCAGCTCTGCCACAGCTGGCCTGCAAAACTCCTGAAGAGCTTCAATCATCTCCTGTATTATCTTAACAAGCCATCCGTCGCACAGTGCGCCCACCGCCGAACACCAATTCACAGTCCAATTGTGCTCTGCCAACCAAGGCAGCACCACGGACGTTACATCACAGTGCCTGCGCTTGCGTGTTCCCCAGACCTTCCTTCTCCACGCTCACTACCAACGCCCGTCGAAGCTTGTCTCGGCCTAGTTTCGTCTTTCCTTACTCACGGTCTACGAGGAGTTCTTGTATTTTGATACCCCAGCGACGTCATCACGATGGCTAATACGGGCTTTGCTGCGTCCTTTTGGTCGCAAGACTATGCGGGTGGTAAGCTGTGCGGCGCAGTTGCTGTAGCTATCGTCGCTGACCATGAGCAGGCCTAGGAGTGCTATTCGGAAAGCTGCAACAGGGCGTGCAGGAGAATCAGCAGATCCTCACTGTTGCCCGCCTGCGCGCAGACGCTGAAGAATCGTATGGGAACAGCCTGTCAGGCATTACTCCAGCGACCGAGCGCATAAGTGGAGGCTTCTCGAGAGATGAGGGTGCAAGTGTGCGAAAGGTGTGTGGACGCCTGCAGAGACACATGGACTACAACTCACCATTTCCAGGCTTACGAAGGTGTGCGCACCGAAATGGAGGCTGCTGCGTCCAACCACAAGAAGATTGCCTCGAACATCCGCGAACTCGTCATAAACCCCTTCGGCCGCTGGTGCGAGGCGCACGCTGCCCGTGTGCAGAACTCGCAGGACGACCTCCAGTCGCGCATCAAGATCCACGACCGACAAGCTGACGCTGTGCGCAAGTTCCGTTCGCAGTATTACAACAAGTGCCGATTGGTGGAGGACCTGGAAGAGGAGGACAAGCTGGCTTTCCAAGATCCTCAGAGCGAAGCACTCGCAAGTCCCAAGGCGAAGGTCCCTACGATCAAGATGACAGAGCCTGAGGAGAATGAGGAGGAACCTATCGATCTGGGTGACGAGACCTACCAGCCTGAGCAAATCAAGAAGATCCTGACGCACATGTTGGACAATATCAAGATCGGAGAAGTCAAGGTTCCCATCATTGGAACCTACCAAAACTGCTCTACCGGCGCGGATATCACCGAGTACATCCAGAAGCACCTTGGCGCAACCAGCGTCAGCTATGCTGAGAGGATCGGCCAGGATATGGTCACCCATGGATTTTTGCGTCTTATTGGAAACGTTGGCAATGCTTTCGCGAACAGCTCGCGCATGAACTACCAATGGAAAACGAAGGTCTTCACAATGACGGGTGTCCCTGAAAAGAAGACACCCCTGGCACGTGCAGGCACCGCGGCGTCCACCATGTCCAACGACAGCTTTAGCGTGGATTCACCAGGTGGTGTCGTTCAGGAGTACCTCCAGGGCTGGAACCCACTCAATAACCAGTACCCCAACGAGACGCCTCCAGAGAGGCTGCGACGAGAGGCTCGCGAGTCTGACGAGCGTTACAAAGCTGCTGTCAAAAAGCTGGACTCCCTGCGATGCAACTTGGAAGAGGCTATGATTGATCACCTGAAGTTCATGGAGCGCTGCGAGTTGGACAGGCTGAAGGCCATCAAGGCTGTCATTCTTGACTTCTCTGGTGCCGTCAGCAACGTCATTCCTAGCTTGCAGAGCACGGTTGACAAGATGATGCTGTTCCAGGAGACCGTTCAGCCTCTGGGCGATCTCCGTTACATGCTGGAGAACTACCGTACTGGGCCGTTTGTGCCCAAGGTCACGACCTATGAAAACTACTACAACTCGGTCGACGAACAGACTTTCGGTGTAGATCTCGAGGCACGAGCTCGCTCCGATAAGAAGCGCGTTCCTGTCTTGATTACCACAATCTTGACATTCCTGGACAACCACTACCCTGACCTTGAGGGCGACGAGGTTCGCCGCGGTATCTGGCTTGTTGACGTACCCTTGTCTCAAACACACAACCTGCGAGCTGCCATCAACACCGGCAAGAAATTCGAGGATGAAATCCTTGAGAAGTACGATATACCCATTGTTGCGAGCGTCCTGAAGCTTTATCTTCTGGAACTTCCTGGTAAGTACTCTTGGTTCACACATGAGCTTCACTAACAGCGGCAGATTCCCTTGTTTCATCTCACGTGTACGAAATTGTGAAGACCATCTACAGCACAACCGCGACGGATGTGGACGAAGCAACACGAGTCGCAGTCCTGCAGTCGACACTCGGTCAGCTTCGTCTCGCCAACATTGCGACTCTCGACGCAATTTGCACTCACTTTACACGCTTGATCGAACTGACTTCAGCTGACGAGACGTACGTGGCCGCTTTGGCAAATGCACTTGCACCATGCATCCTTCGCCCGAGGCTGGAGAACACCCTGACTATGAACGAGCGCTACAGCTACCGCCTCGTGCGCGATCTGTTTGCTCACAAGGATGCTATCTTTGGAGAGCTGAAGCGTGCTAGCACCCTCACTCACTCTGCTTCCGGCTCGCAGCGCCCTCGCGCCATCTCCACTGATGAAAGCAATCGACGTGCCAACATGGAGGAGCGTCAACGAGCTATCGCCGCGCAACGATCCCCTCGAGGCGTCTCACCTGGTCCCAGCAACCGCAGCAGCGGCTCTCACCGCCGTGACCGAAGTCAGACACGTTTCCCCGTGAACGCCAACAACTCACCCACCGAAGCACGGAAGGCTCCCACAAACCGTGGCTCTCTTGAGGTTCCTGACCCTGATAGTCCCAGCGCCAGCGCTCCTGCTGCTACTACGAACGGCACAACAGAAAACGCATCTGAAGCATCTGCACCCTCGTCCTCATCCGCACGCGCCACGGAGATGTACGAGCCTACTCCTTTCTCGCCTGTTGAGCACCCGGCGCCTTCGAGCACACGTGTGCCACTAGCACTCGGCGGGAGGAAGCACGCTGGAAGCCTGGCGAGAGGCAACCGAGACTCGACAGGCAGTCTTAAGAGGGGAGGCAACCGCGACTCCACTGGTAGTCTCAGGAGTCTCGCCAATGCCAACAATGAAGATGCGCCCAGCGGCGTCACACTTGAGGACCCAGCGCCTCGAGGAGTTACGCTGGAGGACAAGCCTATGGATGACTAGTGGTTGTTCTGAGCCCAACTCCAGCATAATATACCTAACGAAGGACCGATAGATATTGGGAGGAGATTTTGATGCCTAACGTTGTTACGGGTACGATATCAGCGACTAGCATGTAATCATTTGTTGACCACTTGGCGGTTCTTTTGTTAATACTGGCAATGATCATGAGCATACATACCACAACATCCAACTTTTCACACTTGACGATGCGAAAAGGTGGTTGACGCCGGGGCCGGTTCCTGGCTAAGGAGCGGCTGACAGGGCACTTGACCAGATGTGGTTGGAAGGTCGTCACCGAACTTGCGCTTGACTTCGACATGGGGTCTGCCATGGATGCAGGTGTGGCTGGGCTTCTGCCAGCCCGATTACTGCAGACCAAGGCGCTTCTGCTTCCCTCGTCAGCCTCTCAGCTGCCGCTCGCTTTGCGCTGATATCCTGCGCATTTGTGTCCTCTGATACACTCGCGCGCCCACTTTCGTTCTCCACGGTTCACAAACCCTCATTGAACCCCACATTGGATCGTCCCACGAATCACATCACGAGCGCATACCCAGCACTCAACCCTCCAAACACGGCAACTTACAGCGATCCAAGACGATGTGTCTCGTCAAAGTTAAACAAGAAGAGGACGTCGTAGTCCCCTACCGCGTAGTCTCGCGACACAACCACTCGCCGCCTCGTCGCCGCGCCTCTCGTCAATCAACGCACCGTTACTCGCGCGAAGTCGTGCGCGAATCGCGCCACGAGTCCCCTCGCCCTTCAGCATCCTACGTCGCGGTCCCCACCCCGCAGCCAAAACCCCTTGCGATCCCGCCTCCGCAGCCTGTGCCTGTGTTTGTAGAGCCCCCGCCGGCCCCGATCCATATGCCTGCTCCTCCACCACCGCCGAGCCATATCAGTAGTCGGCACAGTCACCATGGCGCGCCGCAGTATGTCGAAGTGAGTCCGCGGTCGAGTTACAGCTCGCGCTCCTCGAGTCCCAATCGGTCAGAGTATGTGTACAGGGAGCGCGAGGTTAGGCGTGAGAGAGCGTATAGTCCCGAGCGCGGGCCGCAGTATGAACACTACCGGTATGTGGAGCCGGCGAGGAGTGAGAGCAGTTTTGGGGGCGGGAGAGGTTATGGTGGGCGGGAAAGGTCGAGAAGTCGGGTTAACGTGGACTATGGGAGGCAGAGGAGTAGGAGTAGGGGGAGCTATGTTGATGAGAGGACGAGGGTTACAATTGTGGATGATGATGGCAGGAGGAGGAGGGATTACAGGCAGTAGGTGGAAGTCACGAGTTGAGTTCCTTCCACGATTTTGTTTTTCTGCATGGCGTAGCGTTTGGTTGTTTTGCTGGTAACGCCAAGTTCTCGCAAGTAATGTCTATAGATGATTTGATGCTGTAACGAAGCCATACCCCCTTACCATACTTGCGAATCTTGTGTAGTCCTGTAACACCTTGTTCAATTGCAGATGTCCATAAGCTAACACTGAAGACATCCTATGGCTTTGGGATCTGAGTCTTTGCGTTCGGGTTGCTTTGCGACTCGAGTGCTGTTGACATTGTCCAAGTCGAGGACAACAGCTTTTGTTTGCACTGTGAGATCATCGTTGACCCTGAGCAGCGGCAGCGACCTGCCGACGATTCCGCTTGCCATGGGAATTGCGGCATGGTGTATTTTTGGCAGTCCCCAGATCATCCACTTATCTCCACATCGGTCGCGTTGGTCAGCACGCCGTCAAGGAAGCCCTGCAAGCATTCGGGCACCAGCCGAACGGTGAGGCAGTTGGACGTGCGGCGATCAATCAGCCCTCAAGCCAACGTGAAGCTTGCGTGCGACTGCCAAAGCACACGTGCTTGCTCGCAACTACCCGTACACTCCGCTTGCGCGCATGCTCGCAGCGTAGCAGAGCGAAAGAATGTCCATTCGGGTGCTGATCAAAGAGTACCCCCACCGTGCAATCGCCCTCAGCACGTCCTCGCATGCCCTCGTCCTCCGCCATAGCTCCTCCTCGACCGAACACAATGCGAACCCGAGTGCGTCCTCGACGTCGCTGGGAAGCAATGGCGCCAGCGCCGCGCGCTGCATGGTCGAGTTCTCTCGGGCAGAGGACGTGGACCTGAGCGACTACCGTGCCCTGCACTCTGTCAACGTACATGGCACACTAGGACTGATCACAGTGAACGGCGACATCTTCCTAGTAGTCGTCAATGGGGCAAGCAAAGTTGCAACAGTACGGCCGGGTGAGACAGTGCAGCGCATACATTCGGTGGGCTTCTACTGCCTGACCAGCTCGAGCTACGATGCGCTCCTCAACGACGAAGTCAATCCCTACCCGACCGACACCATCGACGATGAAGGCTATGAGATGGGCTTTGGGGGCAGGAAGGAGCAGTCGCCGCTCGAGCACCCGTGTCTGGCGCTCAAGAAGCTGCTGAGCGGTGGTACATTTTACTACAGCTCAGACTTCGACTTGACACGGCGATTGCAGGACCGATCGTCTGATGCGGCGACAGTGTCCATCGACAGTCTGGATGCTGGGTTTCTGTGGAACTCATACATGATACAGCCGCTGGTCGACTTCCGGAGCAGGCTTGCGCCGAGAGACAAAGATGCGCTGGATGCGTCAGGCATCTTGACGTCTGCTATCCGTGGCTTTGCGCTCACGGTGACGGTTCCTATTGCTTCGGCGCCTATCAAGGTCCGCGGATCGGGGCTACCGTCTTCCATGACACTGATCTCGAGATTGTCCTGCAGAAGAGCTGGAACGAGGTTCAACTCCCGTGGCATCGACGATGATGGCAATGTAGCAAACTTCGTCGAGACAGAAACCGTCTATTGGGCGCCGTCAGGGGTCTGCTTCTCGTACGTCCAGGTACGCGGTAGCGTTCCCATTTTCTGGGAGCAACAGTCAGGTCTGCTTCCAGGCCAGCAGAAGATCACTATCACAAGAGGTCCGGTAGCCACCCAACCTGCATTCGACAAGCACTTTGAGAACCTGGAGCTCGCTTACGGCGCTATTCATGTAGTAAATCTACTCAGCAACGAGAAGCCGAACGAGATAGAGCTCACCCATAGATATCGAGACCACATCAAGAACAGTCCGTTAAACTTTGGATCCGAGAAGAGCGATCGCGAACATGAGCTCATTAAGCTTACCGAGTACGACTTTCATGCTGAAACACGAGGTCCAGGTGGCTATGAGATGGCTAGCATGATTGCAAGATGGATACAAGACTCGGCCGACGGGTTCGCGTACTACCTGTCAGAGGATGTAGACGAACACATCAGATCGAATGGACAGGACCACGTCGTGAGGCGCTCAACACCTATCTTGGGTCAAGAAGGTGTATTCAGAACGAACTGTCTTGACTGTCTTGACCGTACGAACCTCGTCATGACGATTATTAGCAAGATGGCGCTGGAGATCTTTCTTAGCCACAAAGGTTTGCGAGCTAGTCAGGACTTCTGGGTCCGGCACTCAACCATGTGGGCAGACAATGGTGATGCTTTGTCTAGGATTTACGCGGGAACCGGCGCACTGAAGTCGTCTTTTACGAGACATGGCAAGATGTCATTAGCTGGTGCGTTGGCGGACGCAAGGAAGAGTGTCACCAGAACATACATCAACAACTTCGCCGACAAGGGCCGGCAGAATACCATCGACATGCTCCTTGGTCGGCTGATGGGACAAGTGCCAGTCCATCTCTACGACCCTATCAACGACTTTGTCATCGCGGAGCTCACAAGGCGCGCGCCCGAGTTCTCGGATACCGATGTGATCAACATACTCGTGGGCACGTTCAACCTTAACGGCAAGACAACTGGTATCGACCAAGACCTATCTCCATGGCTGTGTCCAGATGTCGATGCTTCGCAACAGTGTCCTGAAATCGTCGCAGTAGGCTTTCAAGAAATTGTCGAATTGAGTCCGCAGCAAATCATGTCTACAGAGCCGACAAGGCGACAGGATTGGGAATCCGCTGTCAAGCATTGTCTGGACAAGAATGCAGCGAGACACGGGAAGGAAGAATACGTTCTGCTTCGAGGCGGTCAGCTTGTCGGCGCAAGCTTGTCCGTGTTTGTGCGCAACGACAAACTCAAGAACATCAAGAACGTTGAGGGCAGCTTAAAGAAGACTGGCATGTCTGGTATGGCAGGCAACAAGGGAGCTGTCGCCATCCGTATGGAGTATGCCAACACCTCGATCTGTTTGGTCACGGCGCATCTTGCGGCTGGGTTTGCCAACTACGAAGAGCGGAATCGTGACTACAAAACAATTAGCCACGGTTTGCGCTTCCAGAGGAACCGATCAATTGAAGATCACGATACGGTCATCTGGCTGGGCGACTTCAACTACAGGATTGGTCTCAGTAATGACAAGGTTCAGAGGTTATGTCAAATGAACGACCTTGAGACCTTGTATGACAATGATCAGGTATGGTCCCTCCCCCAAGTCTCTGGGTCATATGCTAACGTTCGCAGCTCAACCTCCAGATGGTCGCCGGCTTGACCTTCCCTTACTACTCTGAAGCCCGCATCACATTCCCTCCTACCTACAAGTACGACCTTGGAACAGACACTTATGACACCTCTGAGAAAGCGCGTATTCCCGCCTGGTGCGACCGCGTGCTTCGGAAAGGTGACAATATCCGGCAAATACACTACGATGCCGCACCTCTTCGATTTTCGGACCACCGTCCTGTGTATGCTACATTCCAAGTCATGGTCCGGAAGATTGACGAGAAGAAGAAAGACGCTCTCAAGGAGGAGCTGTACAACTCACGAAAAGCTTTCGTCGGAGACACTAGGGCAGCGGGACACCCTGGTGAAGATGAGTCGGATGATGAAGACCTGATCGGCTATGAGAGCGTTGAACCTGGCCTGCCACCTGCAAGTTCAGACCGGAGGAAATGGTGGCTTGACAATGGTATATTTTTCTCTATTCCCATTGCCGCTTCGATACTTATCTTCGGAAGGTCTGCCAGCTAAAGCACGCATGCAACCGCCATCAAACGACCACATCCCGAACCCCAAACGACCAAGCAACCCCTTCACACCTAGCCCAGAACCCGACTGGGTCGAAATCAACAAACTCGGAAGCAGACCAGAGCCTCCTCCCGCCCGCGGCTCCCAGCGCGCACGAACCGTCGACTTCAACAACCCAAGCAAACCGCCCTCCTCCGCATCTAGCTCAACAACCAACCTCTCGAATCCTACGGCACGAAAAATGATAGTCCCACAATACAACGCCAGGGACCCCGACCAAGTAACCTACATGGACGGCGCCCGCGATCCCATCAGCAACCTCCGCCGCAATGCCTCCAACGCATCCACTCGCTCCCTCCCCATCCTGCCAAACCGCAACCTCCCACCCGTCACATCCTCGCTCCCCGGCCCCGCCGTCTCAATGAACAGCAAACCACAACCACAAGTCCTCCGCAAACCAGCACCGCCGCCGATACCCAACAAGAAACCCTCGCTGCTGAGCAAGGCTTCGAGTCCGAGTGCCACGCCGCCGCCGCCGAGTTATCGCGATGATCCGGAACCAGGTCCGAGACGAAGTATGGCCCCTCCGCCTAGTGCGAGTGCGAGGAAACCAGTGCCGAATCTGATTGATGGGGGTGACAGACCGCCTGCGCTGCCGCCAAGGACGGGGACGGGGTTGAGTGGTAGGAGTAATGGGCGGGAGAGCAATTTGCTGGACGATGAGGGGGATATGAAGGGGTTGGATGGGTGGGAGGTGTTGAGGCCGGATAGGTGATTGTTATCAATCCGGCTGTAATCAAAAGTTGGATAGAGGGATTACACTATCCTTATCTAGATCGTAGATTCGGTCGGAGACTGCTGGCTCATTACTACTTTAACAGCCGGTTGAGGACATGAATCATGAGAATGATGTAATCTCGTCAAGATCTTTCAGAAAATCAGATGTACATATCGTCAGCGAAGCACAGCGTGACCCGCATCGTTCGGGTGTTGCAACTCCGCCCCCATCACGCTCTGCTGGAGGTCCCGGAACTACATGCACCGTTTTCGAATCCAGTTCTTGCTGCTCAGCCTGAGCGTCTGCTTCACTTCTCCATTTCTCCACCTGTCCACCATTTCTTTTTCGCAAAGTCTCGATCTGTATCAGCCATCTCGGGTTCAGGATCCCCTGCCTAACTGCCTGATTTCTTGTCTTTCGTCGTTTTTTCCAGACAAAGCACCACAATGGCTATGACGACTGCGGAAACTCCAATCGCTGCCCCAACAGTCAGTACTACTATACGGTTTACGGTGAAGGAGCTGGAGAGCACGGATAGTAGTGATAACTGTTTGATTGACATGAACTACGGTCCGTAGTTGCCTGATATAGTTTAGCCGCCCCACACTTCAACGTCAGTCGGTGAATTGGAGGTTTGGGAGGCCTCTGTACCCATCTCATCTTGCCCAATTATTTCATCCTCCAGCTGCCTGTAGTGGCTCACAACAAGCCGGTGACCTAGCCAATTCTTGAGACGTTGTAAGGCCTCCCCGTCCAACTTGATACTTCACCATAACCATCTCAGGGCTACACCAACTACGGCAGTACTACGGTTGCTATTGCTACTGCGGTACGACTACGCTACTGCCTGTACCCTCACTACGGACTGACTGCTTACTTAAGCCGTACTACTGTACGGTTACTGTTCGTAGTACTGCCCGTTGGAAACGCTGCAGAGGAATAGAGAATGTGTTTATTCACGCCTCATAGTACTCGGGCCCCAAGGTCATGCCACTTTCAACAAACGTTCGTAAATCGACACTTTTTGGTGAGAAAGTACTAAGCTTTCTACAGCAGCTAGCTTGCCAGAACGTGCGATATCCTGTAGATGCATGCACCTGTCACGCATTGACTTCTGCAATAGCCTGACCATCCGGACATATACCCGGACTATACGTTGGTGCAAGCTTGAATGGCTGACATCTCCGGTATGATGGATCCGTAGCTGTTCCATTCATAAGGCCCAACTTCCTATGAGAGGTGTGGAAATGGGAGTACTAGCCGAAGTCACAGGCGCAACCAATGCTGTGTCGCTAGGGGCAATGAGGGTTTGTGCTGTAGGCAACCTACGAGTTTGTAGTAACCTCTTGACTGCTAGCTAACATCTATCTATCAGCACATTCACTTGGCGCGGTGTAATATGTTGTAAGCGGCGGTGCGTTCAAGTTTGTAAACGAGGAGTCGTCAGCTGCATGGGTGATGAAGACAGTACTGTGAGAGTGTTCGCTAGCGTTATAGGTGACACCACCAATAGCCCGACAGTCGAGACGTATGTGGTACTATCCATAGTGGTGGTGCTGACTACGGTTGTCGCACCTACGATAGGCATCTCGAATTGCCGGGATAGCTGAAACGATACGAGCAGTAAATGATAGAAAAGAGGCTGGAAGAAGTTTGCAGGGACAGGAAAAAGACGAGTCTGCGAGAGTCGTTCACCCGCGGAACCAACGACAGCCCTACATCGCTAATCAATACAGCCTGCTATTCGTGCTGTAGAACCCGTAGGCATTGGCACAGGTGTTGTGTCTCGTACTACTCTGACCGCAGAGGCGGGGATCCTCCGATCGGTGAAGGCTCATGCAGAGAGCCAATGAGACCTTGCGCTGTGGCTAATGTCATTGTGAATTGATGGAATTTGATGGTCTGGACTTCAGTGGGAGGCTTGCATGGTGAATGAGTGTTTGGTGGGCGGAAAGAAGCAAGGAACGAAAGAGGATAGGCACGACGTATTGGAAAGTGCGAGACCACGCAATGGCACGAAAGAAAGTACAATCCGGAATTAAAAGCATCTTGGATTACCTGCGTTATCTCCATACACTCCAATCAACCACAGAGATTCTGTCAACCTCAGAGCTTCTGGCGGTGCCTTGCAGTTCATGCGTTGCCGGCTATACTGGTACACTAAAAATGGAAAGGAAATGACAAGTTTAATATGCCTAAAGTGCTAATATGCCTAGAGTGTTAATGCAGAATCATGAAAATGTCAAGAACGGTCGCGAAGGTGCCGCCTTGTTTCTGGTGGCCTTCTAGCGTCCTTCTCGTGTGCACCGTACCGCACCGACCCCACCGGGGATGAATCTCCCTTCTCACCATACCGATTCGAGCGAGCAGGCGTCACGATACAAGCTTTCCATGACATCGTCCAAGAGCGTTGGCGCCGCGCTTTGTCGAGCTCCGAATCCGGGAAATTTACACGCGGCTGACATCGGTGGAGTTGTTGATGATGGAGATCTGCACATGGGGAAGTTTGCAAGTGGTATCATTGTGATGTCAGCGATCTTCGTTGTATGCGTCTCGTGGAGCTATACCGAGCGTCGCAAAGTGCGATTACGATGAACACTGAGAATTTTGAAGAAAACAATGTCGGATGGGGATGGAATAGCAGTGCACTGAAAGACAATCTTAGCAACCGTGGTATCGTAAAGTAAATCCCATCATGTCTTGAAAACCGAACGCCAGCGCCGTCGCCATGGGTGCCCACTGTACAGTATAAGGTATTGATACAAAGGAAATGCACAAGGAATCTAAGCCTTCCACCTGGCCTCGGTCCAGTCGTTATACTCCTTCTCTAGGTCACGCTGGACCCAGGGAATAGTGATTGCGGCCCAGACACCGGCCCAGAGGAAGGGAAGGATCCAGCCAACCTGTGATGAATTAGTACCTGCTGATGTTCAAGAGAAGTCGAGGAACTTACAACATAGGCAGCATCACGCTGGATGGTGAAGATGATAGCAGTGGTGACGGTAGCGCAGACAATGGCGCCAATGGCCCAGAACAATGTCAAGCGGTGCAACATCTCGCGGAAGGCCTTGCTAGCCTGGTAACGCAGGTTAAGTCTTTGCCTGAACTCGGTGCCTCCAGATCCATCGACAGCGCAAATGTCCTCTATGTACGCGTAGATACCAGGTCGCAGAGGTGCGCCCTTGGGAAGCGAAGAGATACGGCACGGGGCGGGGACGCCGCGGAGTCGGAGGATATCGAGGAGCAGTAGCTGGAAGCCAATAGCGAAAAGCATAGTGGCTGCTGGCATGGCAAGGACACGGATCGGAGGGTCATGGGGACACGTTCCGGCGATAAGTTCGATCATGATGAAGAACCATGCGAAAGACAAATTCCAGTGGAACCAATCGAGCTGCATTCGATTAGTTGCATAAACTTGATATGCACTGCTAGTTACTCACGTAGGCTCGTTTGGCACCGATGACTCTGCACTGGGAGTCCTTCTTCCAAAGTCGGTGGAAACGAATGAAGTATTCGACAATCGAGACGGTACCCAGCAAGGCAGTACTAATACTGAAAGTGGCATTTGCAGAGAGCTGATCTCGTGTGAGACCATACCACATGCCAAAGTACAGCCCGATGGGCATGAAGATACAGTCAAGGATGATGAGCGTCCAGAACCAGAAAATGGCCTTCTTGCGCGTTCGCAACGAGTACTTCAGCGGCGGGGGCCGTCTGAAGTCGGGGTCATCGTATGCGACTTGGGTGTGCGGAAACCTGGCGTTGAGTTGGTTGTATGTGTTTGGCGTGACAGGTCTGCTGGGGGTTGCACTGGCGTTGACCGCTGTTGTGCTGTTGTTTGCATCGGTGACCCCGTCGACGCCCGGAAGTTGAAGGGAACCATTTGCTGTGTGCGCTGTCGCAGGTCGTGAAGGTTCTGTCATTGTAGGCGTGGCCGCCCGTAACGGCTCGGTGGACGTGTGTTCGGTGGTCATAATGGGCGTGGTGATGTGTGGTAATGATGAGTGTAGATGCTGTCTAAGGGAAACAAGCGATCCTCAAGATGAAGTGATCGTGTCTTCGCCTTGTCTTATGCGGATGCCAACGGATAGCGTGCGTCTTGTGTGCGGCAGTGGTGTGTCTTGGAGAAAACTGTAAGCAGGGTGCAGCCGCTTTGCTGGATGAACTCATCGTATCCGGGGGTCTCCCTCAAATCAAAACGACTATGACGTCGCCGCCGATCTTTCTAAACTTGGCGCCCAGCAAGCCACCGCCGTCGCGCATCGGGAATGGCTGCAACCCCAGCTAAAACACCTGATCATGCCCGGATGCATCATCCTCTGACCTCACTCTCGCTCCACTGCAATCAGCATAGGCCGCCTCCGAGGAATATGTGATAGACAGCCTCCATGGCCACCGTCTTCGGCCTCATCCTGCACTGTCTTGTGATACTCGCCGCCGTCTCTGGCAGCCATGGCGACGCAACACAGCAGCCGCTCGTCCACCCCGGCAATGACACCCTGATTTCGCAGAAGCTCTTTTGGGAGCTGGAGGAACTCGCGCGCATAGTCGATATCTCTTACTGCGTTGGCACTGCTGGCTTGGGTATCCAGAAGCCCTTTCAGTGTGCCAGCCGCTGCTCAGACCCTGATTTCGAGAGCTTTGGGCTTGTAACAGTGGGTCGCCGGATGCAGCATCCCATTGTTCTTTGTTGTATTGTATTGACGATGACAGGCATGGAACACCGGACCTTTCCTGTCCGACTCCTGCGGCTACATCGCCCTGGCGCACACCCCTGAGAACCCACGACTCATTCTCGCCTTTCGCGGAACCTACTCTATCGCAAATACCATCGCAGACCTCTCGACTATCCCCCAGGAATATGTCCCCTACCCCGGCGAGGACGACGATGGGTCTACTTCCCACTTCCTTGCACCTCACATGCAGTCGTCCACGCCGTCTGAGGGAGACCCACCGCCTGCAGAACCGCCCAAGTGCACCAACTGCACCGTGCATACTGGCTTCTACTCCTCTTGGTTGAGCACGCGCAAAGTGGTTCTACCACACGTATCTGAGGCCTTGGAGAAGTACCCCAACTATCAGCTGGTGCTCGTTGGACATTCGCTGGGCGGCGCAATTGCGACTTTGGCTGGCCTAGATTTCAAGGCTCGTGGGTGGAACCCTCGCGTGACCACTTTTGGCGAGCCGCGACTTGGGAACAAGAATCTGAATGCATACATCGACGACCGCTTCAAAATCACGGACAACCACGAGTCAAATGACTTGCATCGTGTCACCCATGCTGGTGATCCGGTTCCCTTGCTACCGTTAGAAGAGTGGGGCTACTCGATGCATAGTGAAGAGATCTTCATCTCAGAACCAAGCCTTCCGTTCTCGCTGGCCGATGTACACTACTGCGAAGGCGACGAAGACCCGCACTGCATCGAAGGGAGTGATGACGACCGCCCTGCATGGGGCGTGCCTACACGCTTCAAGTTCTGGCAGCTATTCTTCGCGCACAGGGACTACTTCTGGCGTCTTGGTCTGTGTCTTCCTGGTGGAAACCCAAAGGACTGGTACAGGAAGTTCCCTAAGCACAGCACTGGTGATGGTGACGGAGACGATGTACAAGAAATCAACGAACTGTAATGAGTATTGTATGAACACGTATACATAAAAGGTGGGCATTTGTGCAATATTCTCGCAGCTACTGTTGCTGCATGCTTTCTGTAATTTTGCATTAGATCATCCAGGTTGGAGGGTTCGACCGAGCGGATCGAATAGGAATTCAGCATATGAACCTTCTTAACTTTGTCTAAGTTTGCTACAGATGTCCAAGAGTTCTTGTTGGGCAGGCACGTGGGCATATGTCTCCTGCCGACTTCCTGGCCACAACTGCTGAAGACGATCATTCCAAATGCGCCACTAACCGCCGGTGATCCAGCCCTGCATGTCAGCGTACTAAGAATGTAACGCCTCAGCCTTATCGAACAACCACACGAACCGCAGCTTACCTGCTGCACCACTAACAACATATTAGTAACAAGGATTACAGCGTCTTGCACTGCCGATACAAACCGGAACAACGCCAGATCTTCGAAAGAACAGCCTGGCAATGTTCACATTGAACACAGTTTGAAGACTTGTCACGGTGCAAGGCTGTAACATCGTAGCCAGCCTTTGTCACCCACAGAGCTTCAAAAGCCGCAAAGCAATGCACCAAACTATTGGCTTCTGAAATAGCCAGAGACATGAAACGGGGGCCAAAAATGCATGGCACGGCGCCACAAGGCGTTGCACTGGCACACCGCATGCTCGAGTACAAGAACTCAGCCTTGTCGAATGATAACCACAGTCCTGGCTCTTTCTTTATCACATACCTTATGAGCACGTCGCATTCTCACTCAACTACGCAACATGTCTCGAGATCGTATCTTTGAAGACCAGCCTTTAAGATGCATGGTCAATTACTATGACTATGGTCCGCCTTCCTCGACCGCACATGCGACAACGGGATACCCTGAATCCACTCCTCAACGCCCAGTTCCAGGCTCTATGGCGAGCTATATAGAACATCGTCCAAGTCATGTCCGAACGAAACATTACCAACTTCGAAAGGGTAGCCGTCAGCCCGGCACGCAGCAACAGGCCAACGACATCCACCTCTCAGTTGATCGCCGAAACGTCGACACTGAATACAGGGGTCTATTGGTGACTGATAGCGATGTCGGAGGCCATTCATATCAGTGCGGTGGACATACCTCAACTCACCGCCCGTGCTAAAATGTGGACAGGCGCGATAATTCTCTCGACGACATCGACCCGCGAGATTCGAGCCCGAATGCCGAGTCATATTTTAAAGCACAAGGCGGCTCGAAAGATGGCAAAAGCCCCCACCGGATGATAAGGAAAGCTCTGAAAGCAGTTGATGACAGCTACAGACTTCGACTGAGGCAAAGCCGATTTCACGGTTGGCGTATGGGGGTGCTACTTGGCACATGCGTATCCGCATTCGTGCTTCTCTGCAACATCGCTGTGGTGGTTGTAGGCAGTCAGACAGGATCCGGATACGACCGAGACGGCGTCGCTACGGTGATGGAGGGCAACGAAGCGACCGTGTCCAGATGGAACACAGTATGCCACATCTTCATTAACGCCCTCAGCACTGTGCTTCTATCGGCAAGCAACTACACAATGCAAGTCTTGAACGCACCTACCCGGCAAGAGATGGACCGGGCTCATACAAGCGGGAAGTGGCTCGACATCGGCCTTTTAAGCGTGCACAACCTTAGGATCATATCCCTGAAGAGAGCAGCCCTTTGCTTGATCTTGGCTGCCTCATCACTCCCTTTACATCTGTTGTAAGAACAGTTGCCCATGTGCTGAGCTCAGAATCTAACTTGAAATAGTTACAATGCTTCGATATTTAAGATCATCACTATGAGCGACTATGAGATCGTACTGCTCGACAGGCATTCCCCCGCGTGGAATTACACCAGGTCTTTGAACCAAACATCTCTTGTTGGTTTACGCAATTCCGAGAACACATCTGTCCGTCTCACCAATAGTGAATGGACGAGCATCTACAATGCGCCAGCGATTACGCGATACGGCGATCTATTTCTGCTTATCGATCAGATCTCGTACAAGACGCGACCGGATGTCACGCAGTTCAACTTCTCACTTTCTGAATATTTTCCACAACATATCTCAGGGCCTAAGCTTTTCAGTTCTTACAAGCCGTCTAGAGAAGGTTGGTCACCCTTTCTAGAAGGCCTAAATTCGACGACTGCACCGCTACCGGAAAGCATGCATATCGTGGAAGGTTGGACAACCGAAAGCGGTCGCAATAGTCGCATCCAGATCAGCCTCTACTTCATGGTGGTCGTGCTCTCTTTCAACTTTCTCAAGCTGACTGTCATGGTTAGTGTGCTGATGATGGAGACTTCAGAATATATTGTGACTTTAGGTGACGCCGCGGCTTCTTACCTGGAACGCCCAGAGGATTTGACTGAAGGAAGAAGTGCGCTGGAGTTGGATCAGATGCTGCTAAGCTTCGACAATGAAGATGCTACGGATTACAGCAAGGTCATATGGCAGCCACGGCTGCGACGCTATTGTTCCTCAATCGGCTACGACAAGACTTGGACCGCTATCATAGCGTAAGTTCACACTCCCTCCACATACATCTCAGCCTGACACTGGATCAGCGGAACTTGCCTAGTACTTGTGCTCGTGGTATTTCCGACCAGGATCGATGCTGTGAATGTTAGTATCTGGCAATGGGGATCTGCCTCTGGCGGCTCGATTTCGTTTGGTTCCAGAGCAGGATCGACAAAAGGCACTATTTGGAATGCATGGCTCTCCAATATGCCACAGGTCCTTCTATCGCTGTGCTATCTCAACCTTAACACTATCTGCACTTCGATGGCAAGTGCAGTTGAGTGGAACAGCTTGGCAACCTCCAGAAAGGGCCTTCGAGTCACGAAACCGCACGGCGAACAACGCAGCACCTACTTCCTACAACTTCCTTACAGATTTGCAACTCCACTCATCGTCGCTAGCGGTGGGCTGCATTGGCTTTTATCGCAGACCTTCTTTCTATCTCGTATCGACTATCTCAGTCGCGATGGAAGGCTAGATCGGTGGACGTCCGCCTGCGGCATCTCGTTCTCGAGCCTCATCACTTTCTGTGTTGCCTGTACGATCCTGGTCATCGTAGTCCGATGGGTCGGGCGACGACGCATGGTACCCAACCTTCCATTGGCAGAGAACTGCAGTCTCATGATCAGTGCGGCATGCCATCCGGCTCCAGATGAAGTAGATCCGCACCTAGCGAAGGTGAGATGGGGGGTTCTTGAGAGTACTGGATATTGCTCATTGTCATCGAAGCATGTCGAACGTGCAGAAACAGGGAAAGTTTAGGGTTGTGCGGTGGCAGACTTTCCATCCGCTTACCAAGGAGCGCGTTACACGTAGTATACACAAAGCATTTGCCAATGGTAACAAGGTAGTGGCTTCGTTCTTTCCATGAGTCATAATCAACTGGAAACCTTTCATTGATCTATTTTGGCAGTTGATGAATTTTTGTCGTATCGCCAGTCCATTTTCTCAATCCCCAAAGAGAGAAAGCGTCAAATGTCAAACATGCCAGCATTCCTCATCCCCCATCCAACCTACCAATCTTCTGGAAACCGCTCGGCTCATGCCGAACAGACCCCTCAAAAACAAACAGACCCTGGAGCCGAAGGAACTATGGTTGTACACAAATACGGCCAAATACGCAGCGTATTCCGATCTCCGTGCACTTTCACAATCGCGATGATGAGGATAGTGCTGCGCCTCTCCCGAACCCACATCCAATATTCCGATAACGCAGGGACCAGCACAACTTCCGTATTCGGTCTCTTTCATTGCGATGTTCAGATCCTTTGAAAGGGGTGGTCTGGTTTTTCGCGCTTCGCTTTCGTTTAGGTGCGGGCAGCGGCCGCGTTTGCGCTGTGTGAGAGGTGTTGGTTTGATGGACATGTGAAGTGTTGGAGGCGCGCGTTCGTTTGCACGTTTGGACTTCCGCGTTTCGCATTGTCGCCGGGTACGTCAGAACGGTGCCTTGTTCGACGGGTCACCAATACATGTGGAACACACCGTGCGCGCTTGACATGCCATTATGAGTGGGGTTAGTGAAACCGTTGAGGTCGTGACACAAGTGTGTTCAGAATGACGTGCAGATGCAACAGCTGCGCAAGAATTACAGAGACTTCGGAAATGTGAGTCTTGGGAGTTCAGCCTTGCTGAGAAGCAAAGGCGATGTTCAATTGATCGGTCTCTCTCGTGCGTTGTAGCTCTACTGTGGATCTGTCGCACCTGTAGGAAAACCCCATGTAAACACCAAGCTCCTTGATCCTTGCCCAAATGCATTGATATGCCGGTGAAGTGCGCCCAGTGCGCCCAGACCCCAGATGTGTCCCGTTGAAATATAGACAGAAGCAAGACAGAAATATGTACATTAGGTACAAGCAATAAACAGTAAAAGGGGATATCATAATGATGTCGAAGAAAGTACGCGCGTAGTCGTAGTCGATGGTCATGCTCAAATGATGTACTGAGCGACTCTAGCAGATGTTAGCTGTGGTCTCGACTGCGCGCAATATAGGGCAACGAACCTGTGACAGTGCTGTTGCTAACGGAGCCCATGAAGAGCTCAGTTGTGCGGGATCTCCTTGCTCTTGCCCTCGCCGGCCCATACACCACCACCGACCGCTCGCGAGATGCCTACACCAAGACCGACCGCAGCGCCAATGACGAGGAGAGCGATGATGATCTTAATCCATAACCTCTGCTTGCTGGTCAAGCCCTGGAAGAGGTTGCAGCCCTTCTTGCGCTTGTGGTCCTTTCGCTTGTCGAGCACAGCTTGCCTCGACGGCCACATTGTGCACTCCTTGACCTCCCTGACACGACCGTCGACCGAGACTTTGGGCAGCTGCTGTGTGGTAGCGGCCGATAGTGGGACACCCGCTTCGAGGTCGCGCTCGTAGGTGTTGATCTCGAGATGTGTCTTGCTCTGTGGCGCGCTGACATTGCCGAAGGAGCGACGAGCATCTGGGTGGTTGTAGAAGGCAGAGTAGGGGTTCGACGAGTCGATAGCCATCTCCTTCTTGGCGGCCTCTGCTGTGGCTGTCGTCATTGTCGACGCGTTGGACGATGGGAGTAAGGGTGCGGGCGACGAAGTTGACTTGGGGACGTCGGTGTTGCCCTCAATGGTGACGCCAAAGGTGACGGGGTCGTACTTTTCGTTGTTTGCTGCCATTGTGGTGTAGAAGGAGTGGTTCACGATGTGGTAGCAAGGACAGTGTTTGTAATTGTGATGTACGCAGTGCCGCAGGGACTAAGTCGTCAGGAGGACCCTTTTCCAATGATGGCTGACTGCAGATGCAGTGGAGTAATGTTGTGCGACGTTTGGTGATCGAGCTGAGTCCACAGCAAGAATGACACGCGGATCAGGTGATTTGGCTCGGTATCGACTGCCGTGAGGTGGTTTCACTCCTGAGATGGAAGGCTCAACTCGATAAGGGTGCCGTTTACAAGGAAGGAGCAAACAACACAGGTAGACTGTATGTAGCTGGTCGACCGGCGTGCGTCAGCTACAATTGCTGCGGGGGGAAAAGCAGAGAGCGACGAGAGTGCAGCGGGAGGAGAATGGTACGGCTAGCAAAAGAAGCGTAGCTGGTGGGCGCAGGCCATAATAATGAGCTTGGAGGAGAACTCCAGGCCCAGGGCCGGGGGAAGGTCTGAGCGAACACTGAGTTCCAGACTAGAGGGCCGATCGAACTGCTAGACCCAATGAAGCATGCTCCCTGCAAAGTGACGATCTTCGGCCCTTTCATTTGATAGGCTGAGCCGCTATTGTTCACTTGTCTGTCGCAGCAGCGCTCCACTCTCAACGCTCTCTGCGGTTAACGTCACTGCAGCCGCGAACACTGCTCTTCTCGCGGCCAGCTGCCGTCTTGTTACAGACTGAAGAGCTTATCACGGCGCCCAAGAACCAAGAGTCTTGACGCTGCTGCACGCCATCTATGGACTCGTCACGGCGTCCCTGAGCGAGCTCTGAACGACGCCGCACTCAAAGAGGTCAAGCTCCCTTGGTCTAGAATCCGTGCTGAACGACTGGAGCTTGGCTCGCAAGCATGAGCGCGGGCGAGTGAGGTTGCGGTTAGAGCTTGCAGGGCTCCAGTTGCTTGGACGCGTTAACAAGATCATGCCCATACGGAGAGGCTGGCCGAGAGCCACGGCGGCGCCTTAACTTCATGCAGCTTGCGACGCGAGTGATTGGCAAGAGAAGACGCACGCGAAGGCGACTTCTCTAAGAGCCTCCAGACGTCTGGCACAGTGTCTCGACTGCGTGCGTCGGCATCGCCGCGCTGGCACGCCCAACAGCCTTGCGATAGTGACTTTAAGCGCCTGGGTGGTGCCAGCTGCTCCCGTTGATGTTTCTGAAATTCGCGGAACTAGATTGGCGGGGTGGCCCAGCGCTGGGTGAAAAGACGCTTGAGGAGCAAAGGTGCTTCGACACCAAGCCGCTAGATCCTACCACATTTTGCGCTGCTGCTTCAAGCCTCGCTGCGGCTGGTGAAGAAGTTGCAGCCTCGCCATCAGCAGCCGAACACCACATGAAAACGAATATCTGTACCCGGTTAAATGCAACCAAGTTTCAGTGTGAACTGTCGGACATTGCATCTTTTCCCTGGGATCTCATTCTCTGCTGGTGCGAAACAGACCCTCGCTAGACATGCCAAACCCAGCCCAACATTGGAGGAAGAACGTCACAAAATGCCGCTACAAACGCCATGCTCATGCGCGTCAATCAGACCGCGTCCACAACAAGGAAGACACGCAAAATTAGTGTACAAATTAAGCCGGTAACGGTGGATGCGGGTACCTTCATCCTTTGACCCCTCCATTGTAGCGCGATAACACCTCCATCGTAGCGCGATAACACCTCCATCGTAGCGCGATAACACCTCCATCGTAGCGCGATAACACACGACGATGGCTACAGGGCACGCTGCCTGCACCTGTGCCTCTATCGCACGCCTGGTTCTTGGTTCTTCCCAAAGAAGTCCTCTCTCCGGATCCCACTGCGCTCGCACATGCCCTTGAAGATACCACCCTGATCATATAGGTTGATGGGCGTATCGAGCTCGGCAATCTGACCCTGGTCCATGACGCAGATGCGATCGTAGCTGATGATGGTTTTGAGACGATGCGCAATGCAGAGCAGTGTCTTTCCTGCAAAGCCCTGTACGATCGTCTGCTGGATCTTCTGATCGGTCTCGAAGTCGACGCTTGAGGTTGCCTCGTCGCAGACAATAATCTGCGAACCACGAACAAGTGCGCGAGCCAGGGCAAGCAGTTGACGCTGTCCCAGAGAGAAGTTGAGTCCTTCTTCCTCTACAACAGTATCGAGATGAATACGTCCAGTCTTGTCGCCCATTTCTGTGTCGTTTGACACCAGATCGGCTTGGCGCAGGGCAGACCACAACTCCAGATCCGTCTTCTTGTGAAATGGGTCAAGATTGCTTCGAATCTGTGTCGGAGATCAGCATGGTGTTACTCTAGGGGTTTTTGGAATGTCACTTACAGTTCCCTTGAAGAGGGTGGGATCTTGTGGGATGATGGCCAGGTTCGATCGCAGATCCTGCAGACCAATCTTACTGATGTCCATACCATCGATGGTGATCGAACCGGCGGCCAGCTCCTGCAGACGGAAGAGAGCAGACATGATCGAACTCTTACCCGCTCCCGTACGTCCAACGACACCAATGCGTTCACCAGCACGAACGTGCATGCTCAGACCCTTCAACACCAAAGGCAGGCCAGCACGGTAGCGCATCTCAACATTGTCGAAGATGATCTCACCAAGCTCGGGCCAAGTGGGTCGGACTTGGACGTCGGTGTGGAGGGGAGCTTCCTCTTCAAGCTGTGTGCCGTAGTGGTAGATGCGCTCGGTGGAATTCATGTTATTCTCTACCTCAGCCAGTTGACGGACCGTGAACTGAATCATCTGGACGATAGTGAGGATGTACGATAGGACCAGACCAGCGATGCTGGGGTTGACATTGAATCGAGACGTGACGACAAGGATACCAGTGGTGAAGACGAGCAGAATACCGACTACATCGAGACGAGTGCTGAGCCAGCGCTGGTTGGCGAAAGTAAGGTAGTAGGCGCTGTTCATGTCGTCGATGGCCTCCCGTACGGTGCGGGAGAATTGATTTTGCAAGCCATAGGCTCGGATAGTGGGTGTACCCATGACAGCCTCACCGAAGCGTGCGAACACAGTACTGCGTAGCACAGCCTCGTGGCGCTTTACCTCACGAGCCGAGGACCTGTAGAAGGCGGCCGAGAACATGAAAAAGATGAACAGCGGTCCAAGTGCGATGGCGTAATAGTAATAGTAGGCGATGATTAGGATGAACACTGAGATGATCATCGCAAGTGTCAAGAAGTACATACGAATCGCATCGGTGAGGGTGTTGTCCATGACATCGATATCCTTCGAAAAGCGGTTGGTAATGCGTCCAAGAGGTGTCGTGTCGAAGAAAGACATCGGTGCGCGGAGCACTCGAGTGATAGCCATGTGCAGCATCTTCTTGCCAGCTTCAGTACCGAACACGGACACAGCCCACGAGAACAGGAACATGAGAAGAGCTTGACTGAAGCCAAATGCAGCATAGGCACCAATGTATGCACCTTCGCTGTAGCCGAACTTGTCAGAGGTCCAGTACGAGAGCCACAAGCTAGTGACGATGTTGGCACCCTGCGAGAGGACGAGCAAGATGAAGACAAGTGGCCCAACCCAGATGCCGCCTCCAGCCTTGATGTACTGAATCCAGACGTCCCAAGATACGTTCTTGGTGGCGCGCTCTTCAACTTGCATGAGAGCTGCGGCCTTCTTCTGCTTCTTCTGCTTCTTAGCAATCTTCTTCTCGTCTTCAACTTCGTCCTCGAGCTCTTCTTCTTCCTCTTCATGCTTCTCTTCTGAGGCGGTCATGGTCATGAGCTGCTGAAAGCCTTCGTTGTGAGCTAACAGATTGTCGAATGTATCAACCGCCTGTACATGACCCTCTTCGACCCAGATAATCCTGTCGCAACGGTTGAGAACGTGAAGTTGATGGGTAGCCAAGATACGGCACTTATCCTTGAGCAGCCCACAGATAGCATTGTCCATGATGTGGCGACCGACATGCGCATCAACGGCGCTGAGCGGATCATCCATCAACACAATATCAGCATTGAAGTAGATTGCCCGTGCAATGTTCATTCGCTGCTTCTGGCCTCCAGACACCGTGATACCACGCTCTCCAATCTCAGTTGCGTCTCCAACAGGAAGCATTTCAAGATCCGGCCTGAGGGCGCACGCATCGATGACTTGGTCGTACCACTTCTGCTTGAACTCCTTTCCGAAGACAATGTTCTCGCGTACCGTAGCATTCTGGATCCATGCGTACTGCGGGCAGAATGCACGGGAAGCACCCATTACAACTTCGCCACTGGTCTTGCGCATGTCACCAGCGAGCGCAGCAAGGAGGGAACTTTTTCCAGAGCCGACGCTTCCAATGATAGCAACGAGCTCGTTTCTGCCAAAGCTGAGGTTCAGGCCCTTCATCTCGAAGGGCTTCTCTTCTGCTGCATTCTTCTTCCTCTCTAAGTCTGCGGCGTGTTCGTCCTTTTCTGTCTGAACCCTAGACTTCGTCTCAGCCTTGGTCTCTTTACCAATCTTCTTTCCGCTTGGTCCGTCCTTAACTTCATCGCTAGTGGGGTGACGTTCCCAGGTGAAGTCTGCGTTCGAAAGTACAACAGCGTCTTTGGCGTTGTAGTCCCACTTGGCGCTGTCCTCGGCCTCTTCCGCCATCAAGAACTCCTGAATACGCTTGACTGATGCGTTTGCGTCGATGACTTGGCCAATGACAAGAGGCAAGAAGTTCAATGGGATACGCATCGAGTTAAACAATGCCAATGAAGAGAAGATCTTCGCTGGGTCCAAGGAAGGATTAACTTGGGAGAAAGTGATGAATGACAGCATAGAGGCGAAGACAGGCATGGACATCCCGACGGCGAGGACGGCGTTTCGGATGGTGAGCAAAACCTGGATTCCGCGGATCTCCTGCTTCCTGATTTCTTGGATACGCTTGAGGAAACTGGTCTCCCAACCGAAGAACTTGACAAACCGCACCGCCTGCAGAATTTCTTGCGTCAGACTAACACGCTGATCGGTGACCTTGTTGATAGCGACACGGCGATGGAACAGAGACTTGACAGATCGAGCGAGCAATGGCATGGCGATCAGGATCAGTCCAAGACCGGGAAGAGCACTGTATGTCAAATTAACCAGGAGGAGAGCTGTTGTGACCAAGATACCGATTGGTGCAGTCCAGATCATATGGAAGAAACCACTGGCCTGGTCGACACGATATGTGTCAGTGGACATCAAGTTGACGATTCGACCATTGCCCCAGCCTTCGCCACCTCCAGCGACACCTTCAGCTCCTGTCTTTGCCTTCTTTTGCTTCTTCTTGAGGATCTTCTGGTACCATTTCCTCTCTTCTTCACTTCCAGGTTTGACACCTAAAGGTGGTGCTTCCAGGACCGCTTGGCCACCTGCCTTTGCTCTGCCCGACAGCTTCATCGCCTTGTCGAAAATAGCTGTGATCAATACAGCACGAGCTTGTCCACCGACCATCATTCCGCGGTACATGAACTGGTTGGTAAACAGACTTTGCAGGGCCTGCATTGCTGTGATGCCAATAACGAGTCCAATACCTTCGCCAATGTTTGGTGCCGGCGCGTTGGAACGCTGAGCGACGTAAGCTCTGACGGCAAAATTGATCAAGTATCGCAGCACGAATGGTGCCACGGCCTGAATGACGGACGCTGAAAGTTGACAGAGACCTCCAATAATGAACTCGCGTTTGAACGTGTCAAACATGGCCATCAACAGTGGCTTGTCGCCACCCTCCATCAATCGCTTCTCGAAAGCTGCATTTAAGCGCTCAATCAGCACTTCCGCACTCCTGTCAGGGTTCACGGCCCAAATGTCGGTCTTCTCGAGCGGTCGCTTGTAGCCTGTAGCCATCAGGGGCTGCATCCACTGGAACGTGATTCGACTGAGTGCATTTGCATTGTACTCTGGGCAAACTTCCCGCTCTTTCGGAATTGATGGCTTAGGTCCCCATTTCAGCGGATTGAGCCTCTTGTAAAACTTCTTCTTTCTTATCGAGGCCTTCGTACTTGTCTCGCTATCGCTGAAATCCGATACTGCGCTGGTGTTGCTCTCAAGCCGGGTTAAACTTTGCCGCCTCTTAGGGTCCACCTCTGCATCATGTGCGCTGGGTTCCGTTCTTATCGGTTCATATTCTGTAGGGTTCTCCGCTGCTGCTTGAGGTTCTCCAAGACCAATTTCTTTCTCTTTCTCTCGAAACGATGATGCTGAAGATGACATCGTGTGTCGTTGTACGCCTGAGGAGGCGAGGGCGGGAAGCCGACTTCCGAAATCCAATTGTTCGAGAGGAGCCGGTCCGGATAATTCTGCGAAATCGATTCTGTAATGCCCCTGAGTGATGGAAGCGACTGTCGGTTCCTTGGGGCAGAAGTCTAGCAAGTGAGTGTCGCGAAAGCCTTGAGGAGGCGAGTTGTCACGTCTGCGTGATGCAGGGCTAGATGATATATCCTGGCGGCAGTCATGAAATCAGTGCGAATCTTGAGGCTAGCCTTTCGGACAAAACGGACGTAATGCGTCATCAATCAGGTAACACGCGAAGAGCGGCAGAATCTGGGGTTTGCTAAGCATCAAAGAATGTTTTACGCCATCGGGTGCTGTTCTTGCCCGACGTCCCGACCTTCAGACTTGCAACTGCCCGCGGAGCGTTGCCTTGACACGTCGGGAGTCGGTGCTGTTTGTTTGAGTCATTGTCGATCAATCGAATAATGCACCCAAACTCTGAATGTAGTTCGTCGCCCACGTTCTCCTTGACAGCTGTCTGTCGCGTTGTTGTCTCCACGGCTCAACATGTCGTATTGACGTATTTAACGCAGCTGACCCAGGATCGGCATAGGCGTTTTCGAAACACCGGCTAGCAATTCACTCTGTGATGAGGAAGCTAAGATATAGTCTCTTGGCACATGTACGCAGGCTACGCCTATCTATGCTCAGGATCTCAGGTCACGGGGTGTAGCCGGCATTTCGAAAACAAACCATAACGGCCCACTTTCCGATCGCTTAACTGACGGGCGGGTGGTTAAAGCTTGTGTTCTGTGGAATATGGATTACTCACCGGACGAACTGTCTTCAACATCGCTATTTCGTTCTGCGCGAGACAAGTGATTATATAATGCGATGATTTAAGCCCACGTTGAGCCGACAGAGTTGGTGATTTTTCCTTTAGACTGAATGTTTTCCTTTGCTCTTGCTCTGCGCAGCCGGCATTGCTTCACACGACCCTCCACTTGCGGTTGCCGAGAGCTCGCATTGATTGAGTCGCCGTGACTGTCTTGCTGACAGCCAATATGAGCTTCATGTGTATGACTCTACCTGCGCTGCTCGTTGGACGGACGAGTTATGCTCTTTCGCAGCTCTTTCTTGACTGAAGATTGAGTAATACCGCAAACAGCCTGTAGTTGCGAGTTACCTCCCTGATTTGCGTAGTTGGTGCTTAGCCCTTGTCATCTCTTCACCGCATCCATGCAGAGTGTCCATGCCCTTGGCGTTTGTTGATGCCTCAGAACGTGTTTAGCGGCCGGCAAAGGTGGGCAATCGGATGATTGTATGCGCCGAAGCATTAGGACTCGGTGTTGAAGTGTGTTGAAATGTTGAAGCTGTTGTGTTGGCTTGTATCGATCGTGCGAACGGCAACACATGTGTATATAATCAGGTTCGGCAGGCGCCGGGAGTCTTTGAGCACGTTTTCTGTAGGAAAGTGACGTTTGAGCAGCAACGGCAGTCGCGAGTAGTGTTTATATAAGATTAAGTTGCACTCCTTTACATTTCTTGCACAAAGTTTCAAGGCGCTGCACAAGAGGCTTGAGACACATCGCACTAAGTATAGGTTCGAGTGAGTTGTAAGGTTTGCGCAGTCAGCGCTAGCGTTGAAGGCCTCCAGCCTTTGCATATATGCCACAACAGAAGGCGGCCTATCTGCACTTGATGTGGTTGACAGTGTATATGTCCAATCTTACAACCTTGAGACTGCAACGCCCGAATGTGGACAGCTCTTGGCAAGATTCACCACCTCATCAAGCCTTGCCTTTACCATTGCCATTCGCAGCCGGCTTCGTTCTCCGTCTCTCCCATACCATAACATAGGCCTCCTTTGTGAACAGTGTTTCGGCTTGTTCTTTCTCGACAAATAGATCCTGGATGCCGTACCAGTCGTCTCGACTCCTATCTTTGAGCTGTACCCTCCAGACCTTGGATTCTTGTTCTCCTTCTACACTATCATCCTTTTTCTTGACGGCTTCGTGAGTGATGTTGGCAACGAGGTCGTAGTAGATCGGCTCGCCTGGTGGGAATTCCTTTGGGTTAGGCTCCACGTATGGCGACATGTCCAGCGACGTGACAGGAAACGTGACAATCGTTGGGTTGCGCTCCGAAACGAACTTGTTCTTGCTAAAGCGCTTGATGTTGAAGAGCAAGTATGGCGGAAGAGGGTGTAGAAGGCGGTATCGTACACGGTCCTTCATCTTCTCTTGCGGTTGTATGCCGTTGTACTTGTTGAGGATCGTAGTCAATGGCACTTGAGGAATGATGTTCTTCTCTAAAGCGTCCTGGAACAGCGGTGCAGCTGGCAGGTCCAGCGTAAGTACCAAGAACTTGGAGACATTCGACTTGACTGCGGCGTCTTCGAATCTCAAACGATCCCCGGCATCTGCACGTGCTGTGATCTCTTGTGATTCGATTTTCAGTATCCCCTGGAAGACCTTCTGAACGATACTCGACCCTGGTTTTGTCTTTGAACCTCCCACAGCTAAGTGGAGGTTGTTAAGGAACCAAGAGAGGAAGTCGACTGGGTCCGACTGCTCACTCAGGGTAAAGCGCTTTGAAGATCGCAGCGCAATGTCCTGTAGTAGCTCGTGTGGTGATACGTGGGTCTTGAACGCGCGAGGATTCCATATCTTCCGGACCAAAGTGCTGAATCGCTGCGCAATCTGCGGTCTTGACGAGAGGTCTTCAAGCATAAAGTAGTTGCGCAAAGGGACAACATGCGACAATGCTTGTACTACTACGTTGAAGTAGTCGTTCGCTTTGATGTTGTTCATGCCCACGAAGCCTGGGATGTATTCTCTGTTGAAGAGGTCCCACGACACCTTTGGTTCCTTGTCCAAACGCGCAACTTCTGTCTTGCTCATGCGCGGATCCACCACAAACTTGATGTCATCTAGTGATTTCGACTTCACTTCGTAGCCTTCTGGAAGTACATAGACCTTCTTTGTCTCCATGTTGACGTATACGTGATGCCCTTCTTCCAGGGCGTGGAAGTATGCTTGCGACTTCGGCCCTCTTCCTTGGAAGTATTTCCCGCAGACCAGACAGGCGTAGACGTTTATGTTCGAAAGTGTGACGGAGCATAGCTTCTCAAAATCGAAGTCAAGGACTTTGCGGTTTATTGTATCGAGGTACAGGTCGGTATATCCAGCTTCGGGCGCAGTTTGTCGTTTCGGCGCAGCCATGGCGGACTCGTCTTCGTCAACATCGTCCAGCGCTCCAGCTTCCTCGAGCTCCGCATGCTCTTCTGCGTCTGCGCCTAATATGTCCACCTTTCCCTGATCCTGCGGTCGCGGAGACATGAGCCGCCCATTTGTAGGTGCGCAATTCGTTTGCGGGCTGCCCATATCGACATCTTCGACTCGCGCTCGTTTCGAAGCTGGGGATGGCGCATCAAGGACATCTTCGAGAGGCTCAAAGGCCTGTCGCTTGGACATGGCGAATTCGTGGAGTTGCACAAGTGGCCGGCCAGTAGGTATTATATGAGATCTGTGTATAGGTTTTCGAGTAATATATGCCGGGCGCTGCGCATTAGGTTGTTCTATTGTAAGGTCTGAAGCTTCGAAGCTTAAGGCATCTGAGAGGCCCGTGCTGCATCCAAACAGTGCAAAATCGCGGGCAACTTCGAAAAAGTCGCGTCCGCAGGCCACCGCAAGCTTGCAACCCCACATCTCCTCAGATACCCCTCCTTGCTTGTTTACCACCACTTGCAAGATGGTATGTGTTGAACTATAATCGGAAGTCAATCTTGTATACTTACCATCTGTGTGTAGTCGAACCCCACTCAGATCTTTGCCGACGATGTCACGGAGGAGAAGGGTGAGAATGCGCGTCTTTCCGCATTCGTAGGAGCTATTGCTGTCGGCGACCTGGTCAAGAGCACACTGGGGCCGAAGGGAATGGACAAGATCCTTCAATCTGCGTACGTTTACCCCGCCGACATGTGTGGGTTGTGCCAAACTCACACAAATGCAGTTCCACAGGTGAAATCTTGGTCACAAACGATGGTGCTACTATTCTGAAAGCTATTGCCCTCGATAACGCTGCCGCAAAAGTTCTTGTCAATATCTCGAAAGTTCAGGACGACGAAGTTGGTGACGGCACAACCTCAGTCACTGTGCTTGCTGCAGAGCTCCTCCGCGAAGCTGAAAAGCTTGTCGACCAGAAGATCCACCCCCAGACAATCATCGAAGGTTACAGGATAGCGAGCCGCGCTGCGCTGAATGCTCTGGAGAAGATCGCGACAGATCACAGCAAGGATGAGCAGGCTTTCAGGAGAGACCTCGAGGCTATTGCAAGGACAACACTGAGCTCCAAGGTGCTGAGTCAGGATCGCGACCAGTTCTCCAAGCTCGCAGTCGATGCTGTTCTCAAGCTCGGTGGCTCGACCGACCTCACACACATTCAGATCATCAAGAAGGCAGGAGGAAAGCTCAAGGACTCCTACCTTGACAATGGCTTCATTTTGGACAAGAAGTTTGGTGTGAACCAACCCAAGAGGATAGAAAACGCCAAGATCCTGGTCGCGAACACATCGATGGACACAGACAAAATCAAGATCTTCGGCGCCAGGGTGAAGGTCGACTCGACAGGCAAGCTGGCCGAGCTAGAGAAGGCAGAGCGCGAGAAGATGAAGGCAAAGGTCGAGCGTATCAAGGCACACGGCATCAACTGCTTCGTCAACCGACAGTTGATCTACAACTGGCCAGAGCAGCTCTTCGCAGATGCCGGCATCTGCTCCATCGAGCACGCAGACTTCGATGGTGTTGAGCGATTGGCGTTGGTCACTGGCGGAGAGATCACATCGACCTTCGACCACCCAGATCAGGTTAAGATCGGCGAGTGCGACTTGATCGAAGAGGTGATCATTGGTGAGGATACACTTATCAGGTTCTCTGGTGTCAAGGCAGGCAGGGCATGCACGGTTGTGCTCCGTGGTGCTACCGAGCAGCTTCTCGACGAGGCTGAGCGATCGTTACACGATGCCCTTGCGGTTCTGTCACAAACAGTCAAGGAGCCCAGGACAACGCTTGGTGGTGGATGTGCGGAGATGAATATGGCGAAGGCCGTTGCTGAGGCTGCGCAGAACGTGGAAGGCAAGAAGGCCATCGCCGTCGAGTCATTCGGCAAGGCACTACAGCAGCTGCCTACGATCCTGGCTGACAACGCTGGTCTTGACTCCAGCGACCTGGTCACACGGCTCCGCAAGGCCGTCTACTCAGGTCTTACGAGCTCAGGACTCGACCTGCTGTCGCCCAGCGGAGGCATTGCGGACATGAGGGAACTGGGCGTCATTGAGAGCTACAAGCTCAAGCGTGCGGTCGTCTCCTCGGCTTCAGAAGCCGCAGAGCTGCTCCTGCGTGTTGACAACATCATCAGGTCTGCTCCTCGTCGTCGTGAGCGTATGTAAGCTTGTAGTACGACATGGGACGACGAGCATGATACCGTAATGGCTTAGACGATGTGTATACCACGAAACGAAATTCATGCAGTCAAAGACATTTGATCGTGTTCCAACAAGTGACGCGTAGCAAAGATCACAGTAATAGGGGCCCGGCATCAACCCAACCTTGGAAGTATAGCTGACCTCAAACATGACGTTCATCTGCGAGTGGCTGGGCGCAGGACAACCTGTGTTTCAACGCTTGCAGACCTTGCAGATGCATCCTTGCTCGACAGTTTCACCCGTCGATACAGACTCGACACGAACTACAAGAAGTCATGGTGTCCGTAGGACTACTCAGGCTATACATCCTAATTGAACATGACCAATGCCTCCGTTTTAGACTGTAGCTTTAGCAAGAACTTCCGAAGTATGACCGAAATCCTCTTGTAAGTTCGACTGTTCTCGCATCTAAAACTCAGAAAGCAAGTTCGGTGATCGAAAGCAAGTTCGGTGATCGAAAGCCCACGAAACACGTCAAACCAGACGCGCTGAGTGGGACCGGTGTTTGATACACAAAACCACGCCTTGCCGTTGCTGGCGCGATGCGAGGATGTGACTTCTGCAGGATTCCCGGCTGAGCATCTAGATATTGATCTTTCAAGATGGCAACGATGATTTGGTGATCTGATGATCAGGTACAGGCCAGAGCCCTTCAGTCCAGTCGTGGCGATGTAAAATGGGGAGATAAAGGACTACTACATCCCACAAGCAGAGAATGCTTGGGCACACGTGCAAGGTAGTAATGATGCGAGCCCAATGCAGGAGAAGCTGCAGACGATGCAGGGCTGATATAGATAGTTACCGATTTGGTATTAGTGATCGGTGCTCCCTTCCTAAAGTTTTGAAGGGGAAAGGGCTGGACCGGCTCACTGGAGGTGTCCATGGTTCACCTGCTGTCACACAAAGAACCAAAGCCCACGAGCCCTCCGTTTGTGCCAACCCTTGAAGCAGTCAACACGACCTCTACTGTCAACCCACTATCTTTACAGCCCGCGGGCAACTCTCAGCCTTACAACCTTCCTAGCGCCGCGGGGATCTAAATCTGGGAAACCAGGGCTCCCGCTTAGCCCCCAGCGGCCCAAGCCTCGAACGCTCCGCTCCGAGAGAGGCGCACGTCGCACGTTCAGCTCCCCCGCCCGCCTTAATATCGAGGTTTCGAAATTCGGCCATCGTCTTTTGTCATCCCATCCCTCGCTCATCGATGCCCCATCACCTCCACCGCCACAGCCTGCCCTAGGCATCACCGCTCGCATCGTAGACGACGCCCACTCACCATGCCACGCCCGCGCCGGCCGCCGGGTGCTGGCCTCACGCTTACGACGCTCCTCGCAATCGTCATCCTTGGACCGTCCATCCTCGCAGTTGCTCAGCAGCAGCAACAGCCAGCCCGCAGTGTGCTTGCACACACCATCCCCCCAAATCACGGGAAATCCACACACTCACAGGAGAGTGCGGGACATGTCGCCAGACGTCGACCGAACTCCCCCGTGCTCGCCCAGGACGAGAGCGCCCTAGCAACACATGTCTCCTCTGCTCCAGCGGTCTCCGCTGTCAGAGCCCCCTCTGCCATCAACGCAGCCACAGATGCCCTTGCACCGAGTGCGCGTTCCTTGCAGGACTGGGAAGTTGAGGACTTTGTTCTCTTGGCGACCGTCGATGGCCGCATCCACGCACGAGATCGATACACAGGAGAGGAGATATGGGAGCTGACCGGGCAGCCCATGCTCGAGACCATCTACAATGCCTCCGGCGGTACCGGAAAGCTTCAAGACCAGCCTTTTGTCTGGATCGTAGAACCTAAGGAAGATGGAGCTCTCTATTTCCTGACGCCCGGCCCCTACCCAGCACTCCACAGGCTCGGCATGACTGTCAAACAACTCGCCAACTTGGCTCCATACTCCAGCGAAGACCCTGCGCTTCCGGTAGTCTACAATGTCGAGAAGTCTACGTTCATGCTCGTCGTCGAGGCCGCATCAGGCAAGATCAAGAAGAGTTTCAGTCCGAGCGGAACGTATTCAGTTGACGATGAGAGTTGTGCACCTAAAGGCAGAGACTACTTTCACCCGCAAGAGCGCGAGTGCTCAGGATCCATCAATCTGGGACAGACGCAATACACGATCAGCATCCACAACAAGCAGACGAACGAGCATATCTGCACCATCAAGTATGCAGAGTGGGCGCCGAACAACCGCGACCGTGATCTGCAGATGCAGTACTCAGCTACTATGGACAACCAATACATTTACAGCAGGTTCAATGGAGAAGTAATTGCCCTTGACCACAATCGACTCGGAAAGTCTCGTGATAGGCCTCTCTTTAGGCAGGAGCTACCTTATCCTGTAGCACGAGTGTTCGATGTTGCCCGGCCCACAAACGACGACTCACCGGAGCCTGCCCTGATCCTACTTCCTCAGCCAGCTGGGAAGGCCCGGTTAGAAGAGATGGCCAAGCATGTATGGTTGAACACAACTGAAACTGGAGCTTGGTACGCGTTATCGGAGCAGAACTATCCTGTTGTGACAGATGGTGCCCCGAAGGCCTCCTGTTACAAGCCCAAGGACCTGCTCGACTGGGATGGCCCTCACTCCCTCCCTGACCAGAAGAGCTTGGTAGGAGTGCACGAGCTGGATCACAAGCTTGAGACTCCGTCAAGATACTTAGCAATTGCGGCCCCTACTGCCTATCATGCAGAAGAAGGTCAGCCCATCTCTCGACCGCCAGAGACATCACCTATGGAGAGGCCAATGATCGATCCTCCGCCTCGCGCTGAGACGATGATTGAGACACGAGCGGCCGCCGTCTACACCATCCTGCTGTGCTTTCTGGTCATGGCTGGTACCGTGTCAGTCATGAAATATCCTCCACAGCTGGACGCGCTCAAGAGCTTCTTTGTCAAGTCGGCTGAGCCTCGTAAGGCTAAAGAGGCGCCTATCTCGGTTTCTGCCTCTACTGTCTCAGAGCCAGAAATCAGGGCAGACAGCCTGGTCGAGATCAAGCCTAAAGTACAACCTGAAATTCAAGCTGAAGCCAAGCCAGAAGTGATGCCAGAAGCTGAGCCAGAGAGCAAGGCAGTGAAGGTGCTAGCTGCTGAAGAGCCTATTGCTGAAGTTGTTACCCTATCAGAGCCGGTCCAAGAGGTTGCAGTCGAGGTTCCCCTTACTCAAGAGGTCAAGGAGAAGAAGGTGGTGACTTTCGATATTCCAGAAGACGAAGAGGCAGACCTTGAGCCCCTTTCGAGGACCACCACTATTGAACAATCGTCTCCAATGGAGGGTGACTCGGATGAAGCCACACCGGTCCCAAGTGAAAAGGCTACTGCCACCAGCAACACCGAAGGCGCCACGCAGGGTTCCAGTGCCGCCCTTGCTACCCCGACAAAGAAGAAGAAGACGCACAGAGGAAAGCGAGGTGGGCGCAAGCTCAACAAGAATCAGCAAAAGGAAGAGGACGATATCGACCGGATCGTTGACGCTGCCAAACAACTCGATCCTGCAACAACCCTACATCCTGATGAGGTCACCATAAACGGCGATGACATGCAGGACGTCTCCAACATGAAAAGGATTGGAAAGCTTACCATCGATCAAGACAAGCTCCTAGGCAACGGTAGTGGCGGCACCTTCGTATTCGAGGGGAAATGGAACGTAAGTGTTTGGACATTTACATTGTTGCAATATTGACTAAACAATTGCTTAGGAACGTGACGTTGCCATCAAGCGAATGCTTCCTCAATATTTTGGGCTGGCTGAGCAGGAAGTCAAACTCCTTCAAGAGAGTGATCTACATCCGAATGTCATTCGCTACTTCGACGACGAGAAGGACGAGAACTTCTTGTACATCGCCGTCGAAATGTGTCAAGCCAGTCTCTTCGACCTGTTCAGAGATGGCAGGCCTGGCGAGGATCTCACTGATTCTCAGCGACGCCTGGTAAACGAGATCAACAGGGATGTACAACGCGCCCTGTACCAGCTCGCCAATGGTCTCAATCATCTCCACAGTTTGAGAATCATCCACCGCGATATCAAGCCTCAGAACATCCTGATCGCGTACCCGCAACGAACCCAAAATAAAGGACCACGTCTGGTGATATCTGACTTCGGACTCTGTAAGACATTGCCAGACAACGTCAGCACCCTCATTGGCACTACTGGCAATGCGGGTACGGTTGGCTGGAAGGCCCCTGAATTGATTTCGCAGCCTAGGGATGTAGACAGAGGCAGCTCAACTGGCTATTCTCGCGACTCTTCTACCTCCACAGACCCTGTCGCGCAAGGTGTCAAGCGAGCTGTGGACATATTTTCCCTAGGCTGTGTGTTCTACTACGTACTCACCAACGGTTGTCATCCCTTTGATGATGAAGAAGGCTGGATGCAAATGCGTGAGTACAACATCAAGAAGGAGAAGGCAAATCTTGAGGGGCTTCGCTTGGGCGACGACTCTGAGGAGCCTTACTGGCTCATTCAGTGGATGTTGAAGACACGCCCTGAGGATCGTCCTACCGCTCTCCAGGTCATGAACCATCCATTCTTCTGGTCGTCAGAGAAACGCCTGAACTTCCTTTGCGACTGTTCAGATCACTGGGAACGTGAGCCACGAGACCCACCTTCCCCGCACCTGTCTATCCTCGAAGACTGGGCCGAGGAGATCCTGGACAAAAGGATGAACTTCCTTGCGAAGCTTGATACCGCCTTCATCAACTCACTGGGCAAGCAGCGCAAGTACACCGGAGATCGAATACTGGATCTTCTTCGTGCTCTAAGGAACAAGAAGAACCACTACGAGGACATGGATGAGAACGTGAAGGCTAAGGTCGGTCCTTTGCCTCATGGATACCTGAGGTACTGGACTACCAAGTTCCCCACGCTGCTCATGTCATGTTACGAGGCTGTTCAGCAGTGTCGACTCGAGAACGAGCCTAGGTTTAGGCCGTACTTTGAGGGGCAGACGATGTAGTAATCGTTGTATTGGTGTGTAGCTCGGTGTTGATATATTCTTTATGTGATGGGAAGTGTGATTAGCGTGTATAGCTTAGGTGTCAAATACCATTCCTACCCACTTGAAGTCTTTTGTCAACTTTTGCAGTTTCGAACACCATGTGATCCTTGAGTTCGTAAGGACCCCTTTCCCTGCTGCGGCCATGGAACGCGTCAGTCAACGATCAGACCCCCACCTGCTCAAAATAGCGACTGTGCGCCAAGTTTCAATACTGTGTTCGGACAACAGACTTGCGCTAAACGTGAGACGGAGAGCGATTCGCTTAGATTCGAGTACAAGCCTCACCTCCTTCAATCATAGCGGCGCAGGAGGTGTTCGTTGCTGCCATTTGTTCTTTTTGTTTTTGCAACGTCACGTTTTGATGGTGGACTCGCCAACACCATGACCCACCGACCCATTCCGGCCGTTGGGCTCGCGTCTGCGATTCTCCAGATCCTCGACTTTTCCATCAAGTGCCTGCAGAAGCAGAACCAAATATTTCAACCCAGCGATTCTGAATCCACCCCTGTGGTAGAGAATGCGCAGGTGCTGCAGAGGATTGTGGATAATTTGTACCGCCTGACGGATGCGATTGATCATTCTGAACTCAAGAAACTCAGCGATGGGAGTAAAAGCAAGCTGAGTGAGCCGGCGCAACAGCTTCTCAAGATCAGCGAGGAGACGAAGGAACTGACGGGCCCGCTGGTCGATGCGCTGCTGCAGACGCAGGCGAAAGGCAGTTTTGGCGATCCGAGATGGGGCACCGCGCGTGAAGCGCTGTGTAATGGGGTCTGGAAAGAAAGGGATGTTACGGGGTTGAAGAAGAAATTGAGGGCTGTGAGGAAAGAGGTTGATGTTGCGCTCTTGCTTGCGCTGAGGTTGGTATCATCGACGAGGAAAATGGGGAAAGGGGCTGACGGCTTGCTAGACAGTATCTCGATCAGTCCGCTGAAACAGGACTCCCTGTGTTCAGCGAGGAAGGACCGCGTATGCCGCACTGGGAGAAGTGGCAGAATGAATCACTGGATGCTGTGCATGCTAATGAGTGGAAACCGAAGAGCAAGAAGAATGTTGAAGAGTTCTCGAAGCAGGTTGACCAGCTGATTGCCGCGGCGAACGAGGCGCATTTCTGCGATCAGGTTTTTGAGATATTGGCCTTTGAAGAACTGGATGATCGGTTGCATTCCATTGCTACGCCGCACGAGGGTACGCTGGAGTGGGCGTTTGATGAACAGCAAACTGCTGAAGGGGGTGTGCTCGAGTGGCTGGGGAATCAGAGGGGAGAGAGTCTATTTTGGATTACAGGAAGACCTGGTGCGGGCAAGACGACACTGATGAAGAATCTGTTCCGGAATGATCGGATTTTCGACTACCTGGAGGCATGGTCCGGACATGCACCAGGTATCACATCTGGATTCTTTTTCTGGAACAGCGGGACCGAGCTGCAAAAATCTGGACTTGGACTACTACGTTCGTTACTGTACGAGTCTCTGCAAGACATGATCTATGGGCCTCTAGAGCAGGACTTGGGGATCATACAATACCTCTTTGCAGACCGATGGGAGCAGTTCCGCTCCTACGGCGGCGGCCTCGACTCCCTCTCCTACACCGAACTACGCTGCGCATTCGAACTCATGATCTCAGATACAAGCAAAAAGTTCCTCTTTATGATTGACGGCCTTGACGAAATCGATGAAGCGGGAGATCTGGTCGACGTAATCCCTCCTCTCATCAACGCTAGCAAAAAGGAAAACGTCAAAATCCTCGTATCAAGTCGCCCCTCCCCAGCCTTCCAAGAAGCATTCGAAAAGCGCCCGAGACTATGGGTCGACGACTACACAACAAACGATGTGCACGCGTATATCCTTCACAACTTCGGCCAAGACGAGTCTCTCGCAAAACTACGCGGCAACACCGTCGTGCCAGAGGAAATGGACATTGTCTCCATGCTATCCGAGACCTCATGCGGGATCTTCCTCTGGGGTATCCTCGCAACCAAGTTCCTGCTGCAAGAACTCACAGGCAACGATAACTTCACAACCCTTCAAAACCGCGCAGAAATGTTGCCATCAGATCTCGACGAGCTCCTCTCACACATCATGTCCAACTTCGAGCCCACAGACCTCGAACAGGCGTGGAAGATCAGCGTCCTGATCGAAGCACACGGCTACCCAAGCCTCCTGCCTCTCTCCTTCGCACTCTCCAGTGACGAAAAGAGCAGTGTAGCAGCCGGTCGGCACCCCCTGAAGACTGCTGAGGTGGCGCAGAGGATAGACGATATGCGACAAATCCTGACCTACAAATGCCGCAACTTGTTCTCCATCTTCGACACTTCAGCACCAGACCAACTCACCCCTTCCATCGACAGTCCAGAGAGTCTGAAAGTAACATACTCCCACCGCTCTATACGGACTTGCTTCCTCTCCTCGCCCGCACAGAAGGGAAAGCTCCTGGTCAACGACTTCAACACAACATCCGCATGGTCGGCCTCGCACCTCACTTGCCTTAAAACCCTCACATCGCCATCCACAAGCGGGACAATGAGCATCTGGGCCCAGCTGGCGCGCTGCATCGAGTGCTCTCTCGCCTTGACAGCTCAGGACGGCAAAGTGCACATTACATACGTGTCCAGCGCACTGGACACCGCGCTAGCGCACCACACGCAATCCCCGACGAGTTCGAGCAGCTCGAGTCTAGCAAGCAGCAAACGACCAACAAGCTCCTACCCCTCCGCGCCCGTGGTCGTCAGCTCCGACTTACCATCGTTTCCCGGCATACCGCTGACAACGAGTCTCGACCTCGCCGTATTCCTGAACTTACAGTCATACGTGGCTGTAAAGGCCAAGGACGCTGACAGGAAAGCGGTACGGCATGCCATGGACTACAGCGCTGCGATGCGGAAGAGGATCGGTGTTGGCGGCGAGGCGATGTGGCTGGGTAGCAAGGAGAAGGGGAGTGGAAGGGGGCTGGAGAAGGTGAGAGCCGAGTATGGGAAGAACAGGTCGGAGGTGGATGCGCTGCTGGAGTATTATGTGCAGGCGGTGCGGTGGGGGAAGAAGCCGCCGGTGCTTGAGCTGCCTGAGACGGTGTGAAGGGGGTGTTAGGAGATGATGGTTTGTGGCGATTGGGGGTTGGGAGATGTGAGGGCGGGTTGTTTTGTTGGGTTTGTGGAGAATGATATCCTGGGTAGAGTTGATTTTGAATGCATTGCGGTTGTTTGTTGTATACTGTGTGGAGTGTGTGGAATGTGTGGAATGTGTGGAATGTGTGGAATGTGTGGAATGTGTGTGGAATGTGTGTGGAATGTGTGTGGATGCAGAGTGTTCATTGATCTGCTACCAACGTGTCGTATTATCGTACATGAAGATCATGCTGATGCTCATGCTCATGCTATCATGCGAAGCCAGCAATAGGCTCTTATACGCTCCCTTCGTCTACAACTTCTGGTAGTCCAGCTTGCCCTCCAGCTTCTTCGACTCTGCCATCTTGCGCACGGCCTTGTTGAAGTCGTCCTGGTTGATTGAGTCTCGGTAGTCCTTGATGGCGAAGAGACCGCTGGAATCATGTCAGTAAAATCCCCAAGTATGCATGTTGGAAGGACTCACGCTTCTGTGACAACGTTTCGCAGATCGGCACCGTTGAAGCCGTCGCTCATCTTGACAATGCTTTCGAAGTCGATCTCGCCGTCTGTTTGCACGCTAGCCGAGTGGATCTTCAGGATCTCGAGACGGCCGACCTCGTTGGGCAGCGAGATCTCGATCTTGCGGTCGAGACGCCCGGCACGCAGCAGGGCAGGGTCGAGTGTGTCTGGCCGGTTTGTTGCCATGATGATCTTGGTCTGTCCGAGGTAGTCGAAACCGTCCAGCTGGTTCAGCAGCTCCATCAGTGTACGCTGGATCTCGCGATCTGCCGATGTGCCTTCCGAGAAACGTCGTCCACCGATAGCGTCAATCTCGTCCATGAAGATGATGCAGGGCTCGTGCTCCTTTGCGTAGCCGAACATCTCACGGATGAGACGCGCCGACTCTCCGATGTACTTGTCGACGATGGCTGACGAGACGACCTTGAGGAAGTTTGTCTCCAAGCTGCTCGCCACAGCTCGCGCCAACAGCGTCTTTCCGGTGCCAGGCGGCCCATAGAGCAGGACGCCCTTTGGCGGCTTGATGCCCACTCTCAGGAACAGCTCGGGGTTCTTTAGCGGCAACTCGATGACCTCTCGCAGTTCGCGAATCTGCTCGTTCAGACCACCGATACCGCCGAAGCTGACCTGGCCGGGGTCCTCCAGGGACATGTTGTAGACGAGGGGGTCCACTTCGCGGGGCAGCATTCGCATGATGGTGAGCGTGGTCATGTCGAGGGCGACTCGTGTTCCCTGCTTCAGCTTGACCTTGTCGACCTTGGACCGACATCCCACGACGTAGCGGGGCCCTGACGATGCCTTGACAATGACTGCGACCATCAGTATCCCGCTCTGGGCATTGTAGACGCAGACGTACATCTCTCCTCGTCCAGCTGCTTGAGGACCTCTCCTATTATCTGGCCCACGCTCTGGAGCGCCTTGATGTTGTCCTCTGAAACGTCGAAGTCGTGCTGCAGGCCCTTGATCTCCAACCGCAGGTTCTTGAGCTTTGCCTCCCACTCTCGCGACTCCAGCAGCTTGCCCTTGTAGCCCTCGAGGGCGTGCTCGCGCTCCGGATCGCTGCTCATGGTGACGGCGTGGTGATGTGAAGGGGTGGCGGAGGGCGGAGGCGGTCCGAGAGGCGAGCTCCAGGCGGTGATGTCGCGTAAACACTGCGTTTGCCTGCCAAGCGAATACACGTGCCAGCAGCAGACTGTGTGCGGACAGGGTCGTGGATGCGGGTACCTGGGCGAGAGGCTGGTGTGTGCGTCGAGATGGTGTTCTGGCTTCGGAAGCTTCTCGCTCACACGGCCGCTGGAGCTCTGAGGCAGGGCGCACTGGCCTAGCGCGACGTAGTGCTTGGCATGTATGTCGGCGGTCGGCGTTCGAAAAAAAATGGTGCCGATTGCACTCTCCAAAAGGGTTGGAAAGCACAAGCTTCGCCGTTCCTTCACAGCCACCGCCATGTCCTCGTTCTTCACCGCGCCTGGCTCGCAGCGCAAGCGGAAGCGGCCCGACGCCAGCTCGACCGTCCCCCGGAAGCGAGCACCCGCTGCATCGCAGTCGAGAGCCCCCGCCCGCGCTGAGCGCGAGGACTCCATCACCGAAAGCGAAAGCTCAGACGGCGAGCGCGCCAACGTCTTCGACGCGACCGACGATGAGTCTGAGACTTCAGACGACGAGAGCGAGACGGCGGCGGAGAAGCGTCTGCGGCTGGCACAGCGCTACCTCGACAACATCCGCGGCGAGGTAGAGGAAGAGGTGGGCTTCGATGCCGCGCAGATCGACAAGGACCTGATCGCAGAGCGGCTGAAGGAGGACGTTGCAGAGACGAAGGGCAAGATCTACCGCAAGATTGCAGAAAAGCTCGATTTCGAGGAGGCGTCTCACGTGTTTGGAAAGTCTGGGCTGCAGAAAGCTATCACGGGATGCGCCGTCAGGTTACCGCACGCATGGACAATCAGCAAGGACCTGGTCGTCGAGAAGTGGGACATCGCAGACCCAAAGTCGTACGCTGCAGACCCGGGGCGCTCCTCAAATATCACGCCGCGACGGACACCCAGAAGGCTCTTCTGGAGAAAGGGCGACAAGAACAAGAAGGGCGACAGGGACTACCTGGGCCACACGGGCGAGATCGTCTCTATCGCTGTCTCCGACTCTGGCAAATATCTGGCCACTGGCGACAAGCACGCACGCCTGATCATCTGGGACGCCGAAACGCTCACTCCGCGCAAGCTGTTCACGCGGCATCGAGATGCTGTCCTGTCGCTGTCGTTCAGGAGGGGGACCGAGCAGCTCTTCTCTGGGGGAGCGGACCGGGCTGTCATCGTCTGGAGCGCGCCCGAGTCTGCATACATTGAGACGCTGGTAGGACACCAGGACGCGGTCATTGGCATTGCAGGAGGAGTCGAGATGAACCAAGAAACATGCGTTAGTGTTGGCGCACGCGATCGCACGGCACGACTGTGGAAAGTCGTTGAAGAGAACCAGCTGGTGTTTCATGGCGGTGGCACAGCAAGACAGAAGGGTCTGGACAAGCTGCGCAAGGGCCGTTTTGGCAAGGACGTCTCATATCTTGACGAGAAGGCTGAGGACAGGCAAGTCAACGGTGACGACGACGACGACGACGACGACGACGACACACCGATCGCCTACGCAGAAGGCTCTATCGACTGCGTGGCTCTTCTCGATGCCAGCCTCTTCGTAACAGCATCCGATAGTGGCTCATTGTCGCTATGGTCCGTCCAAAGGAAGAAGCCGCTTTTCACCTACCCCCTCACTCATGGTCGAGACCCAGCTCTGCCCGCTGAGGCGATGTCCGCAAACGACGATGCCGCGACCTCAGGGAAGAAAGGACCCCGTTTACCAAGATATGTCACCGCGCTTGCAACCGTGCCGTACGCCGATCTCATCCTCACAGCGAGCTGGGATGGCTGGATACGAGCATGGCGAGTCGGTCCCGAGAAGCGCACCATCGAGCCAGTAGGGAAGATTGGCCGAGTCCCAGAAGAGGAGGGTGAAAATGGCATCCTCATCCGCGGCATAGTGAACGGTCTGTCGGTGCAAGAGAGAGGAGACAGGGGCAAGGAGGGCCTGTGTGTAGTAGCTGCGGTTGGCAAGGAGCCCAGGCTAGCCAGATGGATGTCAGGGAAGGTCAAGAACGGTATCTATGTTTTCGAGGTGCCGAGGAAGGCTCTCCACAAGGATGCCGCGGACGACGAGGAAGAAGACGTGGAGTGAAAAGCGACATACTTGCATTGGAGCGGAGTCTTGCATCTAGATACCAATACCATTCCGACATCTGTTCTGATACCTCACTCACTTCTTCTCTGGTGCGATTGAGGCTTCTTGACGCACATCTAATTCCTGTAGGCTCAGGCAGCATAGTCAAAGAAAATCTGCTCCGACCGTCGTACCTCGATATGTTGAGAGTGACACGTGAGAGCGCGCCAGCTCCGGCGGCCTCTGACGAACTTCAACTTTTGCGCGCCGCAAGAGTGCCTTGTTACCAACAATCACCACACAACGCCACCTGCGCAGCCATGGCTTCCAACGGATCAGAGTCGCCTAGCAAAACAAAGCGCTCTCGCGCTGAAATGGAGGCAGAAGATCAGGATATGAAGGAGCCTGCCGCGCAAGCAACTGACGGTATGCATGTCCTTTGAAGCTCACGCGCATATTGCCTGACATGTGTAGACGACTCTTCCTCGGACGATGACGACTTTGGCCCTGCGCTCCCCTCGTCCGCGCCCAAGAAGAAGAAGCGCAAGCTCCCGTATGAGAAGCTTTACATTGCTGCCCTGCCCGCCGCCCCACGCTACTCCAAGTCGCTGATGCACCGCGACCAACTGTGCTTCACCGTCTTCACGCCATACACCGACTTCCTCATAACAAGCTCCATAGATGGCGTCGTCAAGTTCTGGAAGAAAGATTACGGAGGAATCGAGTTCGTGAAAGAGTTCAAGGCGCATACTGGCGAGATACGGTCCGTCAATGTCAGCGCAGACGGACGCAGTTTCGCGACTGCTGGGTCAGATAAAACAGTCAAGATCTTCGACGTTGTCACATTCGATCTGCTAGCTATGTTGAGCCTGGATTACAGTCCTCAGGCGGTATGCTGGGTCCACGGTCGCGGCGCAAGCTTTCCACAGCTCGCTGTGAGCGCAGAAGACAACGCTTGGATCCGGATATACGACGGTCGAGGCGAGAACCTGGAGCCACTACACACTCTGAAGAGCATACACCGAGCCCCCGTGAGCCTCATGGCATACAACAACGCATACGACTGCGTGGTCAGCGTAGACCAGGGCGGCATGGTAGAGTACTGGCAACCCTCCGGCAACTTCTCCAAACCCGACAACGTCTTCTCGATGAAATCCTCAACCAGCCTCTTCGACTTCAAAAAAGCAAAATGCGTCCCCTCTACCCTGACCATCTCGCCCACAGGCCACCAATTCGCAACCCTCTCCTTCCCCGACCGCAAAATCCGCATCTTCGACTTCCCAACGGCCAAACTGCACCGCACATACGACGAGTCCATCGAAACAATCACCTCCATGCAACAAGCCGGCACCGCCGTGCAAGCACTCGAAGACATCGAATTCGGGCGCCGCCTAGGCATTGAGCGGGACCTCGACACGCCTCAACTACGCGCCCGACAAAACGTCATCTTCGACGAGACAGGCAACTTCATCCTCTACGGCTCCATGTACGGCATCAAAGTCCTCAACACGCTAACCAACAAACTCGTCAAACTGTACGGGCGCGAAGAGCCTTTGCGGTCGCTGTGGTTGTCCCTGTACCAAGGCCAGCCGGACAAAAAGCGCGTGACGACCGTCGAAATGGCGGCCTCTGAGAACCCGCTGCTGCAGGAAGCGGAGGCGAGAGATGCGATGCTGGTCAGCACGGGGAGCGGGAAAGTGCGGTTCTACATGTACACGAACGACACCAACACGTCCAAAGACCGCGATGTGCAGAATGAGAAGCCTCGCGACAACGCACGAACCAAGAAGGAAGACGAGAGACAAGCAGCGACCGGCACCACAGCGGTCCTGCACACCACCTACGGCGATATCACACTCCGCCTCTTCCCCGACGCAGCGCCCAGGGCTGTCGAGAATTTCGTCACCCATAGCCGGAACGGGTACTACAACGACGTGATCTTCCACCGCGTGATCCGCAAATTCATGATCCAGACGGGCGATCCGCTGGGCGACGGCACAGGCGGCGAGTCCATCTGGGGCAAGGACTTTGCGGATGAGATATCTGTGCTTAAGCACGACAAGCCGTATACGTTGAGCATGGCGAATGCGGGGCCGGGCACGAATGCGAGTCAGTTTTTTATCACGACGGAGAAAGCTGTAAGTGAAGATTCTTGGCGGATATGGAGAGGGGGTGGCATGTTTGCTGACAACAGTGTAGCCCTGGCTTGATGGCAAACATACCATTTTCGGCCGAGCGGTGCAGGGCATGGACGTTGTGCACAAAATCGAAAACGCGAAATGCTACAAGGAAAAACCGGAGGAGGATATCAAGATCATAAGCATCAGCATCTCATAAGCCGAAGGTAGAAAGAGCAGTTCGATCAACGGCACCGACAGCACGGGAAAGAGCCCTGGATATACTCGGAAAAAGAACCATAGTATATGACCTTGAACTTGTCGAGCCCATGTACGAAGAGGGCTGGAGCGTTCTTTGGGGAGAATTGATCATCCCAAAGCCTCGCTGCCGCGTGCAAAAATCCGAAGCGTGCAATTTGCAATCCAGTCTGTTGCTTTGAAGAAGACATTGTGTCTGTGGAAGAAACTCCTGTTCTTCTTGCCAAGGATATCTAATCGTTGTTAGCTCTGATCTCTACACTCATCCTAAGCAATCCTCCCAATGAACCAGGCCGCCGATCCAAATACAAAGAAGTAAGGCCAAGAGCTGAGAGGCGAAGAGAGTGGAACTTACATAGCGGGATTGTAAGCGCGCAGATAGCAATCTGTACCGAGCCGAGCGCGATGAACATCTTCTTTGTGCTGTCGGCTTGCACGAGCCAGTCGAAGCCCTTGAAGGTTAGGCCGAAGGAGAACAGGTTCTTGAAGACGAGGAGGCAGGTGAAGCCTTCGACGGACATGTCGCCTGTGGACTGTTAGCCAAAACCGCTTTCTCAACTCATTGCACAATTCTTTCCCACCCCGTCAAACTCCCTTGCACTCCGTTCCACGCAGCCATATCGAAGGAGTTGAGACTTACGATGAGCATCGACGATATACAGCGCACTCGCCACCGCCCCACACACCATGCCCATAACCACCAAAGCGAAGAAGAAGTCAGGCCAGAGCCATCCATACTTCAACGGCTCGTTAGTAGTCCACCCAAACCCATACAACCCCGCACCCCCCAACACCATCTGCGGCAACACAAGCACCATCCGAAATTCGGGCTCATAAACCCCGTTGTTCCACCTCGTCAGCAGCTTCGCGCTCGAATCGCTTATCAGCCCACACAACGCAAAGCCCAGGATCGCCCCGATAAAGGCCCCCGTGTACATGTATCCAGTCTCGAGCTCGCCGAACCAGAGCGGCGGGCCCAGGAAAATAGCAGCGAGCGTGACCCCGATGAGCACCGTGAAACCGATCATTACGCCTTGGATTAGACATGCCCAGAGGATGCCTGGGTGGAAGAATAAAGGGAAGGGCCGGAAGAGGAGGTGGATGTAGTGCTCGTCTGTTTTGCGGCCGTTGAAGGGGGCGAGGGATTGGAGGAAGGTGGCTTTGGGCGGTGGTGGAGACGGTATGGTGCTGGGTTGGACGAAGGTTTCGTGGCCTTCTTTTAGGACGCCGCCTCTTTCGGTTTCGTCGGAGGTGGAGATTGAGGTCGTTCCGTTGTTGCGAACGTCTTTTAGTTCATAGCCGGGCTGAATCACGAGGTTGCCCATGGTGTCGATGTCGAAGCGCGCGTCGCGCTTGTACGTCGTCTCTGGGCAGAAGAATATGACTAGAGGCAGCAGTACAGCAGCGAAGATAGCAACGAAGTAGAATGTCCACTCGTACCCAATGCGATCTGCTATCAGTCCCACGAACACCGGTGTCAAGAACGCACCGCCGAACAGCGCAAGGTTGGAAAGCGCCATGCGCAGTCCGCGCTCATGCACATGATACAAATCGCCCACTGACGCATTGACGAGCGCTTCGAACGGCGCAAGTCCCACGCCCTGGAAGATGCGTGCCCATAGGAAGGAAGCGTAGTGCGGTCCCGTTGCGCCGCCCCATACGCAACTGAAGATGACAATGACGGCGCCGAGGATGTAGAGGTGTCGCTTTCCCCATATGCGTGCGCTGGGTACGAAGAGTAATCCTGCGATGCCAACGCCGAGGAGGTGGTACCCAGTCAAAAGGGCCATGTCAGTGAGGGAGCGCTCGAAGATGATGGCTAGCGACACGGTGTTGGCGGCGAGGAGGGGGGACAGGGTTGCTGCGATGACGGAGAGGAGGGAGAGGATTACTATGATGAGGTCACGTTTCCATAGTGGCCAGTTCTGTCAACATCAGTATACATGCCTTCACAGTCGTACCTTAGTGGATGTCGGGTAAGGCTGAGGCCCAAGTCGCGACTTACAAGTGGATCATTAGGATCGTCTGAAGGCTGCGGAACGAGCAGTATCTTGCCCGTCTTGTCGTACTTCAGATGACTTCGCGCTGCATCTTGCGCGACCTCTCTTTTCCTGTCGCCATCGAGCACGAAGGCCGTCCCAGGGACATGCTCCAAGTGTCGATCCTCCAAGATCCCAAGGCCCATGTTTATTGTGGAGAACGTCTAGAACGGACCAAACTTCGTCGCGGCCAGCCCTGGGTGGTTCAACTATACATTAAGAGCGCATTGTGAGGGCGTGTAGGTGTTGTACGGGAAAGGACGATTTACCTAACGGACGAAGGCGTCAGACGAGGAAAGAGCGATTGTTGGGCTTGGGCTGGAGGTCCTCGGAAGCGCGGGAACTTTCAGGCTTGTAGTAGAGTGAGTGGCCCACACGGGTCGATCTGGGGGTCACAGGTGGGCCGGACCCTTGTCCTTGCCCAAAGCAGGCGGCTACACCATGAACCAGGAAATGCACTAGTGAGGCTGAACTTAAGGCGAAAAGGCTGTGTATGTCAGGCTATTGTGATAGCGATATGATTTGTTTTTCAATTTCGATGCTGTAGTCCACTAGGTATGAGGTTTCCTCCCCTGCTCATCCAATCGCTCCTTGTGGTCCATTCTAGGTGCTCACTCATCTTCTCCATGCTGGTCATGTCTGTGCCGTCCTATGCTCGCATCCTTTGCGACTATCCATACCCAACCCCGCCGAAAAGTAAACGCCGTATGATGAGAAATGCAAGGTTCGCAACCTGGTATCTATGCTGATGTATGCTGCGTGTGCGCCGCAGAACACCGTAGGTAAACACTAGCCAAAATCATTAAATCAGAACAAACGGTATGTGAGTGAGGGGCGCTGTAGCCATAACGCCCCCATGAACCCGAAAAAAAAAACGCCAATCAATGCGGTGCTGCTAATCCGCTTATGTTGTTGTGTCGATCTGATGCAGTGTTTCGTTCGAGAAACAGCTATCGTGCAGTGCCCTGAGACGATGGCGAACTGCGGCTGGCAGGATAAGGCGATGGCGCGCTTGTAATCGAATTGCGCTTCTGTGCTTTCTGGATTTCCAGCTTTTTCTTCAGTGCTCGGTGTCGGGCCCTCATCTGCTCGAGGACTGCCAAACGTTAGTGTGTATTCGTCATCATTAGTATAAGTAAACTTACGCTTTTGAATTGACTGACGGTCCTCAGATTCGAGTCCATTAATCTCTTCGCCCTCGAGCTTACGACTGGACGACTCGTCTTCCTCCTCCAGAATTGCTTCGAGCATGAGGATGGCGGTCCAATAGTTGAGAGCGCAACCCGGCAGATCTGCGCTGACAAGCTCGTTCACAGCAGCCGTCCTGCTCATCTCGAGTGCTCGGTCGTACATCAACTTCTCGGCCGTAACGCCGGTGGTCAGGAGGATGTTCTCAGCTGAGCCAACAGTGGTTGCAGAGCCTGAAGCACCTGTCAGATTCTGTGGGTGGCTTGGATGATCCTCTGGTAGCTGCTGTTGTGCCTGCTTGAGCTTGCGAGCCACGATCTCAGATTTGATGCAGCATTCGTTGAACCTGTCTCGAGTCCAGGACACAACTCGGTTCAGACGCTCTGAGTTTGCGGCCGCGCGACTCATTGCTTCGGCTGATGAACTGCCACGACGCTGTCGGTTCCAGTAACTACCCGCCACATCCATAGCCTTGTTGAGCATGGCAAGCGACTTGACGTACAGAACCAAGGCCTCTTCAGAGATGATCAGGATCGTCTCCGGAGTCAACTCATCGTCCTCGTCGTCATCCTCGATTACATCGCTGCTAGGCTTCCTGGCAACTCCAGTGGGACCGACTCCGAGTCCCTGATCGCTCGGTGCAACGGGTACCAGCTGCTTGTACTTGACTTCTGCGAAGCCATAGATGACGTGGCTCAGTTGAGCAAGCTCTTCGATCTTCTTTACGGAGGTGGCATCTTCGTCCTTGGCTGTCGTCTTGCCACTGTCGCCAACAAGCAAAAGGCTGCTCTGTGCGGTGGGATATACAGGGAATGCAGCGTAGCCCTGAGGTGGTGAGATGCCCTTCATCATTGGCGGCGAAAGGCCGAGACCTCGAATGTTCACCATGTTCATGGCTTTCGAGAGTGCAGAAGTGGCACTTTCAAAGCTGGGACGATACTGTCGACGTCGCTCGTAGGAACCAGGTCGCTGGATGACAGCTGGTATCTTCTGTTGGATAGAGATTGCTCTTGAAGGGACAGTTGCGCCGGTGGTGGACGTTGGCGATCCTTGAGTAGTAGCCCTTCGTCGCAGCGCACCGTCTCGAGTGACCATACGGTCCCTTTGAGTCTGTGGACTTGCAGCAATCTCATCAGCAAGGGCATCGATCTCTACACGACGCTTCTCCACGAAAACAAAGCCTTCGTCTAGGGCCGTGTCCTGCGCAGCTCGCTCTGCCGCATCCCTCATAGCGCCGGTCTCTGTCTTCTGTGGCAAGCACTCGCGCTCAAGACGCTGCTTCAGCCCTGACGACACCGGAGGAGGGTCATCTTTTGAGAAGCGACGACGATGCCCAATAGCCATTGATGGGTCCTGTACCATTGGAGGGCGTGCCGGTGCCGTCATCGCATTGGGAAGGGTCGGACGTCGCTGCTCTCGTACAGGCGCAGGTGCATGCTCTTCAATGGGTGTAATGGGGGTGTTGCTGGCACGTCGGGTTGTTGGGACACGAGGTGGTGTACCGGAGAGGTTGCTTGGACTGGCGCGTGAGACGGGACGGAGTGGTGGTGTCCCTGCGAGGCCAGTCCTGTCTCTAGGCGATCGTGAATACGGGCTTTCTGAAGCGCGGCGCTCCATATCAACAGGCATTTTCTGGACTCGCTTAGGTTGCTCGACCGGTGGTTCTGGTTCCGAGGCTTGCATGTTCAGCGGGAGATCTTCATCGACGAGACCAGGGATTTCGTCGCGGATTACAGGGTCTGAGAAGAAGCTTTCGTACGACATGCGCTCTGTAGGCTTGCGCTTCAACAATGCACGGATGAGCGTCTTCATTGCTCGGCTGGAAACAAGGCCTTCCGGAAACCTAATCTGATCCTTGCGTTCCTCGATCTTGCGCAGAAGCTCGACATGGTTGTTCGCCCTAAAAGGAGGACGTGCAGACATCATCTCAAACATCACAGTCCCTACAGACCATAAATCGGCCTTCGCGTCGTACTTCTCATATCGAAGAATCTCGGGCGCCATGTAGAGGGGAGAACCGCAGAGTGTTTCAGCCAGCGAGGTTGTTGGTAAAATCCTGGCAAAACCAAAATCAGCAATCTTGAGCATAGGCAGCGTCTCGATTCCAACGGCAGGTATTAGCGAGTTTGCGTCAGCGGCCAGTGGCATGCGTTCGAGAGTGCCGCTCTGTGAGTAGTACAAAGAGGACGGATTTAGCAGGAGGTTTTGTGGCTTCAGATCACGGTGGATGTAGTTCTTGGACCTCAGGAATTCCAGAGCGCTGGCCATCTGTTTCGCGAAATGCCTCACTATGACTTCGTTCAGTCCTCCAACGGGCGGGTTTGGGTACTTCTCGATCATGCGCTGTGTTTGCGGGTGGTTGGTGAGGTCCGCCCGTTTCTTGATGAATGCTGATAAATCTCCTAGTTCACAGAACTCCATAATGATGTGCATGCGCGATGGTGTTTCCTGGCAGTCGATCAGGGAGACGATATGTGGGTGGTGAAGGCTTCGGAGGATCGAGATCTCAGACACGAGGTTGTCCTTGAGCTTCTTGTTGAGCTTGTTCATGTTGACAGACTTGATGGCTACGGAAGCTTTCTTCTCCTATTTGAACACCAGCATGTTAGCATTGTTTTATCAACCAAAACCCAACTTGACAAGCAACATCGACGGGACATGGAGCGAGGCAGGGTAGTGACGTACGATGTGTATTCCTCGGTAGACTTCAGCAAAGCTTCCCTTGCCGATGTGTTCCAGGCGCTTGAACTTGCCGATGACCTGGTCTGTCGAGCCTGATGAGGTCGGCGACGCTGCCGACCTACGAGGGGCGTAGGCATTTGATGCTGGTGCTGCCATGATGGCGGTGCTGGCTAACCAGCCAGGGCCAGCTCCTTCTCAGAACGTGTATAGCTGTTCGGCTACCAACGGAGGTGTGGATACAGAGTAGCTGTAAGGGCGTTAAACATGGGCTGGCGGCGACAGTGGAGAGCTGTGTCGAGCGGGGAGCGTCGTGGTCGGTGCCGTTGCTGGCGTCTTGTACTAGGCGGCGAGGCGGTGGGCAGGGATGAGCACCCAGATGTACAGCGAGGCCGTCAACCCAATGTTGTTGAGTGTGCGCAAGCTGCGCGGTAGTGTGTTACAGATATCGACGTAGGCTCCGAGGTGCCTGGGCTGCAGGCGGCCGCGAGCGACTGGCTGGGGATCTTGTCCGGTGAACGGTGCGGAGGTGCAGGCGGACTAGCGATGAGTCGACCTGTGGATGTTGATGCAGTATTAACGGCGAAACGGGGGGGGGAGAAGAATACACGAGTTAGTCAGAGAGAAGAGGAGGCTCAGAGGAGAGGGGGGGTCGGAGCTGCGAGGCAGTCGAAGGTGTGATGCATGGGTATGGCGGTCCTAGTCATTCACGCCAGGCGGACGCGCTAGTGCTGGCGATAACGCAACTGATAGCGGAGCTGCCCTGCACGCGTTGTGTATGCACTTGACGTCTCTGAACCACCGCGAGCTCAGCGGCAGACCTGACCTTTACACCAGAGCGCGCAGCCCCGCAGTACGTCCCCTTTTGCGCGGTCCTGGCGGTACTGCTGCTGTCTCGTGGCGTTATCGTCTCCGCTGGTTTAGACAGGACAAGTCATGTGGTGGACGTCCGAATGACGCCTAAGCTCGTAGTTTGCCCTACAGTCACGCCTTGTGCCACGCCAAAAAAGACGTCTTGCCGCTTGACATTCCTCGATGCCCTTTCCAAACAGGCAACTGTGACTCTATGACCGCAGCAGCCGATCGCAAACATGGGTTTCTGCATACCATGCCGACTCGCCGCGTTGCGGATTGTCCTCTTTGGAGGCGCGTCACGCTGCCTGGCCAATCAGAGAGTTTACCGCATCAACGCTGCCCTTTCGCTCCCCAGATGCTTATCGTGGGGAAGACTGTCCAAGCTGCACCTGTGCCTGCGCCCGGCATTGATAGGCTGCCGGCTGCGCTCGACCCCTCCTCAACATCGTCTATGCATACCGTTTATCATGCAGGAGCGAGTACCGTGGAGCACTTCAGATCGCCCTGGTCCCCTTCTCAGCTATTCACGCTAAGTCGCGGTATGGCGCAATTACCATGGACAGCCTTCACTCAGCATATGACGCTACTTTCATCCATTTCCAAGCAAAGCAACTCCAGCGACAGCCTCAAACACCCGAATGGCAGTGCCAGCCGACCAGGGACTCGCACGAGGCTTTGGTTCTTCATCGATTTATCATTCCAATCGGCATGCGGTCGGCATTGAGGAGTCATGGCGTGTTTCATTCAGCCTCATGCTAAGCCATAGTGACAGCAGCGACATGACCTTGGTACGACCGCAAATATATTGTAAGTGATGCTTCTTCAGAGACATATTTGATCACGCAGGTACAAGGTACAAGCCGTCGAGCCGATGACGTAGATTGAACCCTGCGTTAGGTTCTCGGTGAGACCTGCCGCCCCACGTGCACCATCCGTATGCACGTCGAACATCACTTACAAGAGCCGCCAAATGCCTAACATTGATCGTCGATTCTCCTAAACAACCTGTTCGCAGATCAAGAGACAGCAACGGCGGTTTTCGTCTCAAAAACCAGGGTCAGAACGGAATCGCTATGATCAACAGGGCTGTAGGCCGGAACGACTTTCCGGAAGGCAGCGTTACACTCGATCAGGCGCGTCAATACGTGTAAAGCCTCAGTGGGCTACTGGACGACGCAGACTTGGAAGTGAAGTCGTGCTCGTACTGGACGATGACCTCGTATGTTACGGACAGACTGCAGTCACATGGAGGCCTTGTGTTCATTGCTGGTGATGCTGCCCACACAATGCCGCCGACTGGAGGCTTGGGAGGAAACACGGGTATCGGTGTAAGTTTCGAATCGTGGATCGAAACCTCTTATCGCTGAATTGCTGAATAGGACGCACACAACTTGGCCTGGAAGCTGGCTTTCGTGCTCAAAGGGCAAGCATCCCTATCGTTACTTGAGGGCTACACGATTGAGCGGCAGCCTGTCAACGCATTTACAGTCGACCAAGCGACAGCTCGATTCTACAACAGAATCGACCACGTCCAGCCTAACTTGACAGTCGAATTGGGTTATCGGCATCCGAAAGGCGCTGTTGTTCGTAGCCAAGGAGAAGAGGTGATCAAGGCTTTGAAAGCCCATCATCGCCTTCGGGAACTGCAGGATCCCGACCTCCGCACGTCTCTCTCGGAAATGGTGAGCAACGTGTTTCTACCCTGGATCTGATCAAGCAGAACCTGGTGTTGGTCGCCACTAAGCCAACTCGCCATGGATTGAAGCCGCCAAGGCAGTAACCACCCTGAAGCTTGCTTCATACGTACTGCATGAGTCTTCGAGCCCAGTTCAGGATGCTCAGGGCACACTTAGGGCGAAGTGCAAGCTAGGCAAGGTGAAGCCTTGTTGGTGCAGCCCGATGGCTTCATAGCGGGGAGGGCAGAGACGCGAAGCGAGGGCTACCTGGACGAATCAACGAGGCGTTGCGCGCGATCTTGGGTAAATGAAGCGTGCTGCCATGTCGAGTAGTCCAAAATAGGACGAATCAATCATCGTAGTAAATGAACATGTTGCTCTGGCTGGTGTACGTGATGTGCGATGTGCATGTCGGAGGTTTGGAAGCCCGCGTCAGATGCAGAGTGCGGAATCTAACTCGCTTTGTCATAACCAATCAGGTACCCCTTGTGCTGGAAACCAGGTTGATTGGAGATGCTTGCCCTTGAAGATGACTAGGCATTGAAGCTTGACACCGGTGGCTGAGATGGTCTCAATGATAGATACCCACTCGCAATCCTCTGGAGATTTGATACAAGCTTTCTTCTTTGAAGAGCTTGCAAGCACCTGTGCATTTGTGTATACCCCAAGTGCAACTCCAGTCTCATCCACATTCCATATATTTTCATACTGTATGCCTAGCTCAATCCTAGTACGCTCAAATAGCTCAAGGAAGGCACGTATAATGTCATAACTAGCTGCTGTAGTCCTTGCACTCTAAATGGTTAGGCCAACTATAGATGCAACGCATGGGTTGCGTTGGATGAAATGGGGGTACCCAGAGTTGCCCGAGTAGCTTGTAATTGCCGTTCATGTGGAGGATTTGGGTTGCCATTTCTTGTACGCGTGGGTGAGATGGCGGCTGTGCGTGTGAGTCCTCTTCAAGTACCCACTCTACTAGAAAGTGCTCTTGTTCCGGAGTCACTTGCTGTTGTTGTTGATGAGCTATTGTGTTGGGTTGGTAACCGTTGGTGCGCTCTTGGAGCGTTGATCGGGGAACACCATAGGCCTTAGCAGCCTTCCGCTGACTTGTAAAAACACCAGCATTGAGATTGCTGATAGCAGGTTGTATAGCTAGCTCACAGGTATCCATTTTGAAAGTGTGGTGTTGATAATATAGAGCGTCAAAAACTGGGTAACGCGTTGTGGTGGAGTGGCCAGTCACTACATGTGGCCGAACACTATATGGCCAAGCTTACCATGAGTGAGTTAGACTGATCTCGGGACGAGACGAGTTTGCGGGGGCAAGGTGTTGTGGGGAACAGGGTGAAGCAGGTGCAGCAGCTTGGACTGCCCTTCGACAGGTTCCGGCATGCGACCGTTTTCTCCTTCCATTGCTCCATACTACACCATCTCTCATGACACTTTCATCTTCATCATGCCAGAACAGCTAACCTGCGATCAATGCAGCTCGATCTTCCAGCGGCGCGAGCACTGTTTGCGCCATCTACGCACTCACACGAAAGAAAGACCTTTTCAATGTTCGGTCTGTAGACATGTGAGTTCATCAGTCGTAGTTGTCTAACGCATATGTTGATTGATGTATACTAGACCTTCGGCAGGATGTAAGCTCTTCATCAAATAAATTATTAGACATATCAGTGGTGTTCAGATATACTGTAGCAACTCTCTGGCACGACATCACAGTTCTACCCATGCTGAACCCATTACTCAGATGGTCTCGTCAAGGACTGTGGAACGACAACGAGTCTCCCAGGCTTGTAAGCGTTGCAACACCTCTAAGATCAGATGTGATGGCCAGCTTCTATACGAAAAATGTTCCTTGTCGGACAGCCATTCCTATTACGAAGAACCAAAGAAGCGAAAATCAAAAGCACATCCAAGTAGTAACCAGCCAACTAAGCGAATAGCCCACGGTAACGACATCACCAACAACGACCCGGGTACAAGTGATATCAGTGAAGGCCAACAGACACCAGCTGTCCAGCCCCAACCTATAGCGTTGGCGCCGCTGTTGGGAATGAACACCGTAATGCAGTCTTTCACAATACATACCTCTGGCCAGTCAAGCTCATAATCCCAACCCGAGATGGATCATCTGATAGGTTCCAACGAGATGATCCCATACAGCAGCACTTTCGATCTTTTCAACGCGCCAAACATTTTGGGGTTTCAGAATGATTTTGACAATCTCGGGTGGATGACAGGGAGCCTCGACCCGTACTTACGGCCGATGTCGTTCGATTTGGGCGAGGAGTTTGACATCCTCCAAAACACAGGCGGTCCAGATGCGACCACTAGGCAGACAACCGCATCCGCAGCAGCTGGTGCACCCCTTGGACTGCCTCCTACACCGGCTTCCGATATTGCAGATCTCTACGGCCGCAGTCACTCGTCTGCCCTGGACAAAGACACTGTCGAAGTTAGACAATATCATCCCACTTCAATCGATGTTGATGCAACTCTACACTTTCCGGATGTTGACCCGGCTTCGCTTCTGGATGCTGAGCTAGAGAAGTTCGCTCACGTGGATCCCCTCACGAGCGAGAAAGTGCATGCTATTACACAGCTTGCCGAAGAGATACAACGAGAGCCTTATCATCCTCCTTCCACCAACACCAAGCTGCCACCGCAACCCATACTCAATGCTTGGGTTCAACTGTACTTCGAATACTTCCACCCTGTCTTTCCTATCCTCCACAAACCTACCTTCTTATTGCCAGAAGTCGATCCGTTGCTTATTCTGGCTGTCGCAGGTATTGGTGTCCAATTTTCAAATCTCAAAAACGCAAAGCCCTACGCACGAAGCATACATGAACTCGTAAGGCGACGGCCATCTTCCCAGGTTAGCACAAGTTTACGTACAAGCTGCTCTTCTTGTGTAACGTGTCGCTTGCCGAAATCTTACAGGCAGTTCCAATAGCACTCGCCCGCCGAAAGGGAGTACTCGAAGACGTCCTTCTACACGAGAGAATTGCTAAGCTTCAACTGCCGCGCGAGCAGACTTGGCCGTACACGACCACCCCAAGCTCTGGTCCAAGCCTCTGAAGATGATCGTCCTCGCGAACATCTGCCTCATGGTGTTCAACGGCAATTTCCATGCGGTATGTTCCCACACTTCGCACCTCTCTTCTCATGATACGATTGACAGTCTCCAGGCCTCAATCACGACCTCCTTTGGTGTACTGATCGCTGAATTCCGCGTCGGATACCCTGACATCGCACCACTGGTATCCTACTCCGTCCTGGTCATCGGGTTAGGCTGTCTCCTCTGGACTCTGGCGGGCGTGGTCTTCGAAAAACGACTCGTCCTAATCGTAGCCAACCTGATATTCCTGGCAGGCTGCATATGGAGTGTGTACAGCAAGAGTCTCGAAAGTCTGTTAGGGAGTAGGGTACTAGCGAGTTTTGGCGCGGGTGCGGTACAGGCTGTTAGGGCGAGTGTGGTTGGCGGTACGTCTCCCCTTCTCCTATTCTGAACACTCATATTTTGTTTCTGATGGTACGATAGACGGAACACGATGTTCTAATACGCACGCAGAGGTCTTCTTCGAACGCGACTATTCCTCTGCCGTAGCCGTGTACTCCATCTCTCTATGCGCAGGTGCGCAACTCGGTCTCCTCTTCGACAGCCACATTGCCCTCAACCTTGGCTGGCGGTGGATATTCAAGCTGTGATGTATCCTCATCGGCGCCAATGTGTTGGCAGCTATCTTCCTTTTGTCGGAAACAGCGTTTAGGCTCGATGCTGGGACAGGCGCCACTGCTGCTACGTTTGATGCGCAGTTGGAAGAGGTGCAGACGAGCAAAGGAAAAGGGAGAATGTGGGAGGCATTGAGGAACAACACGGTCGTGTGGAGACATCCGCATGTTCGGAGCGAAGGGCTCAAGCAATGAGCCATAAGCTTTGTCTTGCAGTTAGAGTTTGTGCTGGACCCCATCATCTTGTGTACCGGTAGATTGTGGGGCATCGTGCTGTCCTGGTAAGCCAATGCTCGCTTGTCTTCTTGCAACGTATACTGACAACCTCCAGGTGCTCATCATATCCGTCACAACCGCGCAGCTCTTCTCTCCGCCGCCATTCCTTTTCACACCCGTGGAACTGGGGAATGGGACCGGTATCGCCTTTGTAGGCATCATCTTGGCTCTCCCGATCGCTGGGCCAGTTACAAACGCTCTTTCCAGGTGGATGACAAAGCTCAATAGTCGCCATGAGCCTGAGTACCGTCTATACAGCATAGTCATCCCGTTCCTGCTATGCTCACCCGGTCTCCTGCTCTTCGGCTACACATACATCAAAGGCTCGCACCAAGGACCAGCGGTCGGGTACGCAATGCAGGCCACAGGTCTTGTACTCGTGCCTGCGATAGTGTTGTCTTACGCAAGCGACAGCTATCCGTACGATTCGGCAGAGGTCATGGCTTTCGTGAATGCACTTACGCATCTCATCCCGTTCGCGATCAGCAAGATTGTACCGAAATGGCTGGCCCGAGATGCAGTGAAGAAGCTGTTCATCGGGATGGCCGTCATCCAGTGGGCGATCTTCTTCGGTATTACGATGCTGCTTATTATATTTGGAAGAAGATTCGGGAGAAGACGGCGTGGTTCCACAACAAGTACGGTTACAAGCGGGTTGTTGGATAGTTGTTCGTAGCTGCCATTGCTATCTAGTTCTTGATATCGGTCGTCGTCCTGGAACTGACTTGGCGCGCCTGAAGTGCTACCCACACGTATCGTCTCCCATCGTAAGCTTGTATCGATATCGGAACTTTAGTAGCACTACAGACGTATCAGCAGAATACGGCGCAAGAACAAAAGAAAGATAATTTCTACAGCGTATCACTAAGCTAGGAAATTCCAGAAATCGTATTTTGGAAGTAGCTGGCACTGTACAAGATATAGAACACACGCTTCCACTACTCGGTCCTTCCAACTCCTCCGGATGCAAAACTACGCCACGTCTATTGGTTTGTCTTGCCCTGGTTGTTGGGCTTAGGAACGTAGTCGAGAACGCTCTTCTTCGCGGCGGGCGGGCTGTAAAGGATCTTGCGGGTCTTGAGCGGTGCCCACTTGTACCTGTTACATATGTCAGCCCCAAATATCCAGAATTATTTCCTCCTCGAGAAACTGACCTCTTTACCCAGACGCTGAGAGTGAACAGCACACTTGTGACGGCCAGGACCTTCCAGCCCATCTTCTTGCGGTCGTCCATCTCCGGCTCAGCGGTCCAGTTGAGGAACTCAACAACGTCCTTAGCCATCTGCGACGTCGAAGCCTGTGTTCCGTCCTCGTATTCGACCAAGTCGTCGTAGAGCACACGGGCCATAGCGATACCGGTACCAGGGAAGTAGGGGTTAAAGTTGAGGCCCTCCTGGACGACGGCACCGGCAGGCGGCTCCTCGGGGTAACCAGTCAACAAGCTGAAGATGTAGTTGACACCACCGTGGCGGGCCTTGACCATGAGCGATAGATCCGGGGGCAGAGCACCGTTGTTGGCAGCGCGGGCAGCCTCGTCGTTCTTGTAGGGAGCAGGCATGTAGTCAGAGAGCTTTCCGGGACGCTTCTCGATCTCGCCCTGGTCGTTGGGCTCGGTATCGTACTCGTTCTCTTCGGCGAGAGCCTTGGCCTCATCGACGGTCATCATGGTACCGACGAGCGCTCGGTACGGGACACGAGAGATAGAGTGGCAGGATGCGCAGACCTCGCGGTAGACCTGGAAACCACGGCGGAGACTTTTGGTGTGGTTAGAGCAGGCATTGGCTGACCGGAACTTTGTGCACTTACGCCTGGTGGTCGAAGGTCTTGTTCCACTTGGTGTGCTCCCATGGGTACTGAGTGGGGTGTAGACTGTAGACGTCCTGTCAGCCTCTGCGCGTATCTGTGTTCCCCCTGCCATAATTTCGCTGCAATCAATTGTGGATTCGAAGGGCACTCACCCTTCTTCAGCGGGTGTCATGGCATCGGCGTTGCCTCCGTAGAGGTGGAGGTACCATGCGACGGAACCGATCGAGAAGATGGTGGCGCCAGCGGGGAGGGCGTTGTTCTTCCAGGAAGAGCCAGCTCCCTCGGCGGTGGAGGAAGTAGAGGCGGAGCGCTGTATCACCCAATTCGTCAGCAATTGTATCAATGGGCATTGTAAATCCCATGACCGATGTCGCCGGGCTGCAGATGGAGTCGTCTAAGCTCGCAGGAGCTGGGCGGGTTGTAGAGGGCTTCCGGGTGTCGTACCGAAGCTGTTTTGCTGGCAGCATTGCGGGCTGCAGCGCCGGCTGTGCGCGCCGTACGCAGTGCTGATCGAGCCAACATGGTGATGTGAAGGTGGCTCGGAGCCTACGGAGAGGGGAGAGGGTCGATGGGGTGGACGGCGGTGATGATACCAGACGTTGAGCGCAAGAATCGTGCAGCAGGAAGGCACGATTCTTGGCACGTTATTCAGCACGCAGATGATTGGTTAGCGCTCAATTGATTAGCTTCTCACTGGTCAGCCATCTCGACCACCCTCAAATCAATGATTCCATAGACTTCAGCTGCACGAGACAGCCTCGGGTTTGTAGCGAGATGTAGCTCTTGCCCTTTCAATGTACGCGCAGGCACTTCGCAGCTTCTGTGAGCAAGTCCTAACGATCGGTCGTGCCGGAAATGCAGTATGCTCTTCCTTACGTTCAAGGGTCCTGCAAGTGCCATGCGGCGACCAAGTTGCATCGATATGTCTCTTGCAGATCTCGAGATATCTTTCATACTGGTACCACATGTTACACGTTGTGAGCGCAATCCAGCTGAAGGACTCCAGCAAGGCCATGAGTACACGCCCGGGTTCTCCCGAAAATCTCCAACCCCGTGATGTCTGCTCTGCACTTGAGGTCAACAAGCTTGACCTGAAAACCTAAATGCAGATGCAGTAATGGGCAGACAAGTTATTCCGATGCCAGGTCGACGTGTGTTTTCGAAGCCTAACCGCTAATCAATTAGTCCAATTTCAGGTAAGGGAGGTGGCCATGCAAACTATGCAGTGCTGCCAGTGCTGCCATCAGGCGCTGCTTTTGGAAGTTACAGTGTGAAAGCCCTCAGCTTGTGCAGAACAGCGGTCAGCACGAGCACCACGTGCAGAAAGCTCTCGACCTAGGTAGGTCCTGGAGGCTACAGGATATGACACTCCGAGTTAAGTCTTCGAGTACCCTCAAAGGCTATCCTCGAGCATATGACATCTCTCAAATTGACGAAGATGCAACGAGCCAAGAACAGCAACGCATCTCACGTCACTGGCTACAACAGGTGTTCGTCTGATCTGCTCGAAGGTTTTCCAGAACAGGTCGTGAGCGCTAACCTCCAAGGCCGTGCAACAAGACTATTTCTCCGATTTTTCTCTGCATGTCCAGACGCAGCACTATCTAGGTAATATGTTGCAGTACTTCTATACCCGACGACTCATGAAATTTCGTGAAGGGCTCAAACGAATGCTTGTAGTCTGGCAAAGACTGACGACATGTCGCCAGACCCCAGCGCGTCCGTGATGGGTGTGCGCTGGAGCTGTTCATTGCGGTGTTGAAGAGAAAAGATTGGCCGAGATGCGAGGTTTTATGGTTGGGGCGCGTGCAGCCCTGGAGACTTGGCGTGATGTGCCTGCAGATTCGCGTCTGCTTCCGCCGGCGCGCAGTCTTCCCAAGTGATCAGGGTTCACTGCATCGCAGATAGACAAGTAGATGCGTTGCTTCAGACATCATGGCGGCCTGCGCAGAGCAGATCACGCGTTCACAACAGTGACAGGGCGGCTGCCCAGGCGCGCGGTCACCGCCTCGTTACCATTGTCTGTCCCGCTCCTGAGCCCTCGCCGCAGCTTGCTGCATACAAATAGCCCCACGAAAGCTACTTGCTACCCCACCAACACGTCTCGCATCACAAACACAACCCCGCGACGGACCACCCAGCCCTCCCGACACACTCCCTACATACCCGTCAGACACTGCTCCCACCGCCGCAATATGTGTAGACATTCTGGCGCAGACATTCACTCCCATGTGGACGTCACCAAGTCCCGCGAGGTGCTGCCCACCAATGTCAAGCCGATCCACTACGACCTGACCCTCGAGCCAGACTTCGAGAAGTTCACATACGAGGGCTCAGTGACAATTGAGTACGTAGGCGACCATGGTACCAGTAGGCCCTTGTGCTAACCTAACCAGTCTAGATGTTGTCGAAGACAGCACTTCGATCTCCCTCAACACCAACGAACTCAAGATCCACTCGACGAAAATCACCGCCGGAGACCAGGTCATCTCGAGCAACCCCAAGGTCACTCACGATGAGGACAAGCAGACAACGAAGGTCGACTTCGACCAAACACTCCCCGGCGGCAGCAAGGCGAAGCTCACCATGACCTTCACCGGCACGCTGAACGATGACATGGCGGGCTTCTACCGCTCGTCTTCAAAGGCAGCAGACGGGTCAGACACATGGCTGGCTACCTCACAGATGGAGCCCACCGATGCTAGGCGGGCGTTCCCCTGCTTCGATGAGCCGGCACTGAAGTCAAAGTTCACCGTGACGCTGGTCGCAGACGAGAAGATGACATGTCTGAGTAACATGGACGTGGCTTCGGAGAAGCAGGTAGACTCCAAGGTCATTAGCGGAAAGAGGAAGGCCGTCACATTCAACCCCACCCCACTTATGTCGACATACCTTCTGGCGTTCATTGTTGGAGAGCTGAACTACATCGAGACCAAGGGCTTCCGTGTCCCTGTCAGGGTTTACGCTCCGAAGGGTAGCGACATCGAGCACGGCAGGTTCTCGCTCGACCTCGCTGCGAAGACTCTGAAGTTCTACGAGGAGACATTCGACAGCTCTTTCCCTCTTCCCAAGATGGACATGGTCGCCATTCCTGACTTCAGTGCAGGAGCCATGGAGAACTGGGGTCTGATCACCTACCGCGTGGTTGACGTCCTCATCGATGAGAAGAACGCCGGCGCATCCACCAAGCAGCGAGTTGCTGAGACCGTACAGCACGAGCTTGCCCACCAGTGGTTCGGCAACCTGGTCACCATGGACTTCTGGGAGGGCTTGTGGCTCAACGAAGGATTTGCAACGTGGATGTCTTGGTACTCTTGCAACGTCTTCTATCCTGACTGGAAGGTCTGGGAGGGTTACGTTACAGACACACTTGCGAGCGCATTGTCCCTCGATGCGCTGCGCAGCAGTCATCCTATCGAAGTACCCATCAAGCGGGCGGACGAAATCAACCAGATCTTCGATGCTATCTCGTACTCAAAGGGCTCGAGTGTCATTCGTATGATTTCGAAGTACCTGGGGGAGGATGTCTTCATGGAGGGTATCCGCAGGTATCTCAAGAAGCACGCCTATGGTAACACCCAGACTGGTGATCTCTGGGCCGCTCTGTCCGATGCCAGTGGCAAGGACGTCGAGAAGGTCATGGACATCTGGACCAAAAAGGTCGGCTTCCCAGTCATCAGCGTAACCGAAAACTCCGACTCCATCCATCTTAAGCAGAACCGTTACCTTCGTACAGGTGACGTCAAGCCTGAGGAAGACGAGACCCTTTACCCAATCTTCCTGGCTCTGCGTACCAAGGAGGGTGTGAACGAGGATGTCACACTGTTCGAACGTGAGAAGAACCTCAAGCTCAAGGACACAGACTTCTTCAAGCTTAACGCTGACCATGCCGGTTTCTACCGTACTTCTTACACCCCTGAGCGACTGGAGAAGCTTGGTGTCGCTGCTAAGGAGGGTCTTCTCACCGTAGAAGACCGGGCTGGTATGATTGCCGATGCCGGCTCTTTGGCTGCTTCTGGCTACCAGAAGACCTCTGGTATACTGTCGCTGCTCGACAGCTTCAAGCAGGAGCCTGAGTTTGTCGTCTGGTCGGAGATTGTTACCCGAATTGCCACACTGCGCGGCGCATGGCTGTTCGAGGATCAGGAAGTCAGGGATGCCCTCAAGGCATTCCAACAAGATCTGTGCAGCGGCAAGGCGCACGAGCTGGGCTGGACCTTTACTGAGAACGACGGTCATCTTGAGCAGCAGTTCAAGGCTATGATGTTCGGCGCGGCTGGTCTTACTGATGAGGCCATCACTAAGGCGGCGTTCGATATGTTGGAGAAGTTCAAGGCCGGTGACAAGAAGGCGATCCACCCCAACCTCCGAGGCAGTGTCTACGCCATCGTGCTGAACAAGGGCGGCAAGGCAGAGTACGACATTGTCGAGAATGAGGCCATCAATGCCGAGACAAGCGTTGAGCGCAACACTGCGTTGCGTGCACTTGGACGAGCCAAGTCTCCAGAACTCATCCAGCGCACACTTGACCTCTCGCTCAGCAAGGATGTCAAGACCCAGGACATCTACCTGCCATTGTCCGGTCTTCGCGGACACGCAGAAGGATGCAATGCGCTTTGGAAGTTCACCAAGGATAACTGGGACGAGCTTGTCAAGAAGTTGCCCATCAGTCTGCCGCTGTTGAGCTCCGTCGTTGCCATTGCTACATCCAGCTTCACCCACCGCGAGCACATCCAGGATATCGAGGCCTTCTTCAAGGACAAGAACACCAAGGGTTTCGACATGTCGCTTTCTCAGGCTCTTGATAGCGTCAGCGCAAAAGCTGCTTGGCTAGCGCGTGATTCGGAAGACGTCAAGGCCTGGCTCAAGGAGCACAAGTACTTGTAAAGGGCGGATTGCAGTGGCCGTTGTTCACAACTCCAGTATTTCGAGCTGAGAGAAATGACATAGACAATTGTACAATATCAATATAGCAATAGACACATCACTCACATTCACATGCACTCGGTTATCGTTTTTGCATGTGAATGTTTAAAAATGCGCTGACACAGCAGCTGCAGGACTCAACAGCGACAATTTGGGTTAAAGTTGCCGTGAGCCTTCCGAAAGTGGAGACGCAACGTCAGCACGGGTTTCCCCAACACGCCATGCCGCTAGATGTGAGGACAGTCAGTCAAGGCTTCAAGCCTGTCTCTGGACAAGACATTTGCTGGGTTATGCAGGACTCGACATTGACGCAAGCCAATTCACTCGTTCCATCCCTCCAACTTTCGCACGACTGGCATTGAATGCGCTCGCTGATTTCAGAATACCACAATGCTCATCAAATCCACCAAACACGACGCTTTCGTATAGCAACAGACCACTTCACTGGATACGCACTGCACGTCATACTGGTCGCCATATACCCTACTCCACATCCACGACGTGTCTAAAGCCCTGGAGCTGCACGGCGCAATGCACGAACCAGACCCCTCAGACGCGCAACTGGATGCGCCTACTGCCTCTGAAGTCGAAACACTCGAGCTATTCCGCCGTTCACCGCACCCATACCTTCGTCACAGAGCAGGCTTGAGCAATGCTCAGACTCCCAGCGAGAACTCAAGCAACAATGCATCGGCATCTCGAACACCCCCTCGCCCATCCGACCGCACAATATCCGACGAAGACCGCAGGAAACGCAGGAAACGCAATTCACAGTCGCCGAGCGAAAGTGGTACAGAGGCAGATGACGAAGGCTATCAATTCGTAAAAGCATTGCCTGCGCCTCCCTTAAGGCCACGCAAGGGTCTCCGTGACAGTCAGGGATTGCGAGAGGAGGGGCTCAGCCCACTACTGACCCCAGCACAAATCGAAGAAGAAGTGCGCAAATACTCCGAGGGGTATTTTCAGGAGAAGCAAGATGAATCACAAGCTGGAGAAGCACCTCCAACAGACAAGGAAGCGAAGGCAGCCCGGCAAAAGTACACCAAGAGGCGGCGGAATGAAGTGGTTAGGAGGACAACTGAGACAGCGCTGTTGGCTGGAATAGGCCTCCTCGCTGTCAATGGCTGCGATTGTTGGCTAAAGCTACTCGAGTGGCATAGAGGTGCGTTGGAGTTCTAAAATAGTCGCACAAACACCACGGCTAATCTGTGCTTAGCAGAGTTCGCTACTCATGCCGCGGTCATGGCAGGCGCCATAGGACTGTATCCTCTCAGACTACTCTACCATTCATGGAAGGCAGACCCTCCCTCGACGCTTCGATTTCGCCAGCGGATACGAATACCTGCTTCGTTCGACCCAGCGCCTATTTTATACCCTGTCGCCTTGCCTGCATTCATCTCGGTCTCCCTTTTTGCATCATACCGAAAACCATTACTAGCTAACATCATACTTGGACTGGCTGCATTGCCACCGCAGCTGGTACCGTTCGGCAAGCCATTATTGGGCTACTCCTCAGCTCACTGGCTCATCTCGATCCTACCGCTTCTAGCCTCAGAAAATACCGATATACCTTCGAAACTGCTCGCATCGCGGCCATACAAGCTCAAGTTACCTCCGCCGGAACAAGGACTTGACCCCGAGATACTGGTGTCACTCTTCCCGTTGCACCAAGCTCTACTTCCACCTCTCTACTATTTAACCACAACGAGCTTGCTGTCGACAGAACTGCATCTGCTTTCCGTTGGTTTGATCAACCTTTTGCTCTTTACGACATCCCCGCAGGCGGATATTCTCAAGACCCTGATGTGGCTGGGCGGTGTAGGACTCTTCGTAACATGCGGAAAGGTCCTTAAATGGGGTGTTGCGCTTGCTAGGATCCCACGATGGCGCTTCAGACGTGCCGGGCAGATCATCAAAAACCAGCGATCTTTTCTGCAAACCCTGAACGAAAGCTTGCGACCCAAGCGAACTCAGAGCGCAGCACGAGGACACATCTCGGACAGTGATGCGGACGAGGATGAGCCCATGTCGGGATGGCCACTCCAGAAAACCATTAGCTTCAAGCTGAATATATTAGACTCGATGCGCGGCAACAACTTGGCCAATGGGCACGAACCACAGTCAGCAGTGGATGCGAAGAGAACCAGCTTTGACGGTTTCAACAATGTCGCTGATCAAGCTCATGGAGTGAGACGTATGCGCAGGAACACATTGCCCGCTTTGGTGGCGGATGATCATACGTCGAAGCACCGACTCTCAAATCGGAGACGCTCAAAGTCAATCGCACAGTCTTACCTATCCTTGACACCGACTCAGGCAATGATTAGGAAGTGGGCGTACGCTGGGTACTTCTACATGGTTGTTGTGGTAATGATCCTCGGTCCGCTGAGGTATTTCATTGGCAAATATGCACTTCATAACCATGAACCATTCGGCTGGGCCATTAGCTACCTCTTTGGTAACATCCAGAGAGTGCGCTGGGAAGTGTTTTACTGGAACCTCGATTGGTGGATAGCTTTGCCACTAATACAGGACTCAGATGACTTGACACAGACAGCTGCAAACCTCGCACCGGCAGACTACATTCGCAGTACCCTCCTCGGCGAAGCAAACACTCGACTCCTACTATGCGCCTACTGCGCCGGTATCATAGTCCTTGGCCTATTATCTGTTTTCTCACTATCCTCAGTAGTCGAAGTCGACACCCGCAGAAAAGTGTTCCACGGCACCATGGTAGCCATGTTGCTACCGACCATCTACATCGATCCCTGTTTCGTCGCACTTGCACTGAGTCTTGTCCTTGCCATCTTCTTGCTCCTTGACTTGATCCGCGCAAGTCAACTACCACCTCTATCTCGACCTATCGCTACCTTCCTCACGCCGTACGTCGATGGACGAGATCTACGTGGACCCGTTGTCGTCTCACACATCTTCCTATTGATCGGTTGCGCTATCCCACTCTGGCTTTCTTTAGCAGCTGTTGGTCGCACAGGCGATGAGCCATGGGAAGGCTGGGAAGCCACATCGCGAGACGTCAGTATGGTCGCAGGCGTCGTCTGTGTAGGTATGGGTGATGCAGCAGCATCGCTCATCGGCAGGCGCTACGGCAGACGCAAGTGGCCATGGGCTGGTGGGAAGTCGCTCGAAGGCTCATTGGCTTTCGCCGTGGCTGTCACCATTGGCCTTGTGTTTGCTAAAGTCTGGTTGCACTTTGGCTGGGGCGATGTCAATGCAGTACCGAAGACGACTATAGAGCTAGCAGTTGATGCATCACTCACGGTCGCGAAAGCAGCGCTGTGTGCTGTGGGTGCTAGTCTCAACGAGGCGGTACTGACAGGCGGAAACGATAATGTGATTGTGCCTGTGGTGTTGTGGGTGCTTGTTAGAGGGGTTAGACTATAGTCACATAGACCACAATGCATACACGTTATGACTGACCAGGGGTTGTTGCTCTCTGGCTTGGCAGGAAGTGACGACTGGCACTGGAAAAGAAATGCATAAAGGCACGATGTTCCCATCCCCTTTCTGACCTGCTTTTTTTCCCACTTCCTACCTCCTCGCGCTCCCTGTCCAAACGACCCGCACCAGCCTTTCCGAACGCTCGACCAACCAGATCTCAACAATCCTCAGCCTCACGCTGTTGCCCTGTACGCCAAGATGTCCGACCACGTTAAACCCTTTACCGACAATACGTTCCCGGCGCCCCAGGAAGACAGGTCCGTTGTATCTGATTGGGCCTTTCGCGACCTCGTACCTGGGCAGATGCCTACTGCATGCGCGTTGCCCTCTCCGTCAGGATTGGAACAGCCAAAAACTCCCCTAGACAATGCTGGACCCCCAGAATACAGCACGCAACTGATCTTATTGGGTGAAGATCCATCTGATTGGGACTGGTCAACCTTGCAGGAAGAGGTGGATGATTCCGGGCTGTAGTTCTGTGGCTGGATGGCTCTGAACAGGGCCTTGGTGCCCTTGCCTACCGGCGAGTAGAAAAAAAGATATGTGTAATCCGGATTTGTCCAGTATTCCGCATCAACTTGTCTGTTTCTATCCAGGCTGTCGATCCAAGAGCTTCGGACGGCAGGCTGAGTTGGATTGGCACATGCTCAAGCATGGAATACCACATTTTTTCTGCCCAGCGCAAGGCTGCAGGTTCAGTAGCGAGCAAGCTTTCACTAGGAAGAACAAACTCAAGGCCCATGTCCTAGCTGGACATGACGACAACACGACCTTCAAGTGTTATCAGTCTGGCTGTGGCAGGGTTTCTACGCGCGATGAGTTTTCTATCCATGATCGCCGCTTCGCGCACTTGACAAACGGCCGGAAATGCCAATCCCAAGGTGCGGATTCGAGGTGCTGCATACTACCGCCAACTACTCACTCGATTGTCTTCTACAGCATCTGGCCGAACACGAACTGGGATGCTGACAGAGGTCTGCAGGGCTGCTTGGGATGGAAAGAATACGATGCAACCACTCTGAAGGTAGTCTGCCCATTGTGCCCCCACACCGACCAATTCCATCACCACAAAGACTTCCATCGTCACTTCATCTTTGCTCATTGCCCTAGTGCTCTCGCCCCGAGCCTGGGGCTCGTCACTGGTTCTAGACCCGCAGGTTTTGAGATGCACAGTCGCCAGATTTTCATTCATCCTGTCTGGGAAGATGTCAAGTGTCCCTCTCCTTCTGCTGCAGTCTAGTAACAACCTCATGTGAGCACTGACACTGGAAGGCACTATGATGGTTCGATTTTGATTCTTTTGTTTGCGTTGCTTGTTTTGGTCTACAGTCGCCTTCCAGCACAGTCAAGTTGGAGATTACATCACCGGTGTTGAAGTGCTTAAAGCCGTTGAAAACGAGCTTGTAGCCCTCGGTGGTGATCTTGAGGTCGTTGTCTCGTGGGTTTACTGTGCCACCGATAAAGTAGTTGTTCTCGATGATCAGCTTTAGTAGCGGTCTGCTTGCTCTTCGGTTCCGACGACGTTCGCTGTTATGCTCCATAGCGAGTGGTATCCTGGTAGCATTCCGATCGAGCTTTATTCGTCAGTTTAGGACCTGACGAAATATTGTTCACGTACCCGTCCGCCTCGGCGACTTTTCGAATGGCCTTGTACCCAACACTCCATGGCTGCTCTCCGCCACCGTACTTCTTTGGACCGAGGATCTTTAGAAGGCCAGCATGTTTCAACAGTGCAATCTCAGCTCGTGGAGACTTGTTCTCTTGATCCCTCAAAGCAGCGTCAATGGCAAGGACATCTGCGACTTCCTGAGCGCGCTGGAGCCAGACACTTTCATCATTTGGGATTTCGCTCCACTTCTGCTTGTATTTCAAATAGACAGCTGGGTTGCGGAAAGGACTTGCTTCGCGTTACTATGAGTAGTAGTGCTGTCTATGCCGTTCGTGGAAGCCATTGTTGGGTAGAATGGCGATAAAGTAACACGACTGAATTCATAACAGCAGGCCACGGCGTTCCCATGGCCGTGAATGCTGGAGCACGCTGAGCTTGCTACATATTGCGTACTATGTACCCACATATTGCCCAATCGCGGGGCTTCGATAACGGCGACTTCGGGGTTGAGGAGGAGACAGTTCCGTGACTACCTCCAGCGTCTCATGCTAGACTACAATACAGCCGATATATACCGATTTGCTGGTCCCTCGGTTATCAGGAACGTGTTCACTGCAGTGCTTATCGAGATACATACTGACAGTGGCGCCAACAAAAGTCGAGCCAACCAACGTCCGCCTAGTGCTCCTCGAACTACAATATCCGACGCGTTCGCAATTATTCATCGCAACTACCTCATCCTCCGCAACTCCATCTGCCTTTGGATCAAACATGCATCTCACGGCTTTCCGGTTAGAACTCAGGAATAAGTAAAATCGAGATCTGCACTTGGGACTCCAGCCTCCCGCAGGGGATCAGGACTCTGAGCTTCCCTCTACAAAGTACCGAGAAGTGTCGCACAGTGGCAGCTCTACAATCGAGTCCTTCAAGAGCAGATGAAACGTCAGATACCTATCAAGATCAGCAGATGTCATATGGAATTGCGCAGTAACAAGCTTATCAGCCAATCAGCCCAGAGACGAAGCAGAAGCCGCCCCCGCATTTCTTGAGGGCGCTCAGTGATGGTGTACAGGCAATAACTGCGATCAGAATTCTGATGGGCACGGTCACGCTCTCCAGTGCTTCGAATCCAATTCTGGTGCTCATCGATTCTACTGTGCCTCATCTTTGGCTGCCACGGTCCGTATGCGATCAGTTTGAGCAGGTCTTCGGCCTTAACGTACGATCCGCACACCGATCTGTACATCTTCAACGACTCGGCTAAGCACTCCCAGCTCTTGAATGATAAGCCTTCCGTCGTGATTGTGTTGGGTAATGACAATGATCCCGATGATTTGACACAGATCACGCTGCCGTTCGCAGCATTGGATCTCCAGGCGTCGTATCCAATCTATCCCAAGGCGACACCTTACTTTCCGATCCGACGAGCTGCGAACGATACGCAGTACACTCTTGGTCGAGCGTTTCTGCAAGAGGCGTATGTCATTGCATACTACGAGAGGTCGAATTCTTCGGTGCACCAAACGGTTTTCGATTACCAGCCGCGGAAACTTGTCGCCATCTATCACCAAGGTTATATACACACTAACACAAGCCCGACGTCAAACAAGTCATTGAGCGCCGGTGCTATTGTGGGGATCGTGATCGGTGTCGTTGTCGGATTGGGCATACTCAGTGGGGTGGTATGGTTCCTCTGGCGCCGAAGACAGCGCGATGAGACGTCTCCTGTGCCGTACCCCGAGAAGATGGACGAGCACTCGGTCGAGTACTACCAGAAGGTTATGAGACAAGAACCGCTATATGAGCTCAATCATGACGCTAGTGTGCAGGAAGCGGACAGCGAATCGCACGTCGAGCTCGAGACTTCGAGGATACATCTGGTATCGGACGATGCGCGACAATCTGAATTGCCCGGGTAGATGGCCGAATGTATATTACCAGGAGTTTCGATGTGCGGCCATTCCGATTACTCTTCTATTGGCGAACAAGGAAATCTTCGCGAAGTTTAGACCTTTCTTGCTTGCTGTGCTTCCATCCACGCTTGGATCTCAGTGAAGTTCCTGGCCCACACCACTTGCCGCTCATCTGCTTTTTTCCAGTCATGCAAATGAGGACAGTGGATGCCCAAACTTTGCAATCGTTCAGCTAGCTTTCTCTGTGAGCTGCCGAGTGGCTCATCGCGGATGCAAATACCCAAGTCTGCTTCAAGAAGGCATTCAATATCTGTCCAGCTGTCCCCAATATATACAATCGGTCTGCTAGAGTCGAGACTCGAATTTCTGGACTCGCAAGCCGGCTTCCGTAACCGCGCCATGTGTTCTAACTTGTCACCACTGGAGATGATCAACATCTCCGCGTCCTCCTCGGGACTGATCTTGCCATTTGACACTAGGTCCCTTTCAATGCCGCCAAGCTCGTTGGCATTGATTGCACCTTTCTCCACAGGTGCCCCTGCAGCTCTCAGACAGGAGCTGATGAAGTGACGACTCCAGTTGACACTCAGAAGATCCAAACCGTCATGACCTCGGCTTTGCCTTAACTTCAGGAATTGAGCGAATCCATTGCGCATCTCAACCTTCTTTGAGTCGATGAGACTTTTGGCACCTTCATCTAGAAGCTTCCTAGTCAGGCCTGCAAATATTTGCGATTCAGATACACGGTCGAGACTCGCCTGCTCCACACTCGCAAGAGCCTGAAGCAGCTTCTTCTCATCTTGTACGGTCCTCGGTAGCTTGCCGCCGGGTGCAAGCTTCTCCATCGCAGCGATGTAGTCGGACATGTAGGCTTCTGAAACGCGTTTCCATTCCTCAAGCACAGGCGAGTTGGGCTTGGAAGAAGCTGCGATACTGACGAGCGCATCGAGACTGTCGCGTCGGGTTATTGTGCCATCCCAGTCCAGGATCCAGTGTGTGGGTTGAGAAGGGTCGAGTGGAGGTCTTGCGGCCATTGTGCAGTGTAGCTTTGTAGACGTGCAAGAAAATTGATAGTAAGTAACGGGAGATCTAGATCCGCAAAATCTTGGGAATGTTCGTAACATTAAGTAGAGCTTCCGTTGAGGTGACGTGGTTCGCAAACACAACTGGAAGGGTTGATTGCAGCGAGTCACTGGAAATGAAGACGCAATACGAAATGCTCACGTGACCTTGTATACGAGCGCCTAACGAACTTGCAGTGAGCAACTCCCGGAAAAGCAATTGACTGGAGTCTCCGAATTGCAGTATATCGTGACAACTTTTGCGCAAAGTGCTTGTATCGTCTCCATGTTGTATTGAGAGCTGGCGTCAAGTCGTGTCGTGGCTACGTCAGACTTTGAGAGTGAAGGAGCAAGCACTGTTTCTCACGTGCTGCACAAGAGCTTCGTTCTTTCCTCAGCAATCTGAACCCTGAATCTTCTGGAAAATCAACTTGGACAAGCTGTGGTCTCGAAAGCACTCAAGATAGCCTATTCGAGTGTTGACGTTTTCGATTCTTAACGATCGTGGCAAGAAAAGTCGCCGGAAACAATATCCAGCCGGCTCTCCCCGAGGCTTTTCCAGCGTGCTCAGCAAATAGGCTAGATCTTATTGGCCACATCCTCGCCCGAGGTCCCTACCTTAACAACTTCGATGAACGCAACACACTGACACCAAGACATCCCGCACTCTCCACTCCACACAACCCACAATGGCCTGCACACGCACTTTCGCTCGTCTGGCTACGAGGCAGACAGGTAGGCGGACGCCATACACCAGCTATACGCGCCATTGAGCCCTGCTGACGACAAACACGCAGCCCTCCGACCGGCTGTCTTCTCGCGCGGTTTTGCCTCCGTCACCGACACAGCCGCCCGCGAGCCCATCTCGAAGATCGCTGAGAGCATCGTTCCAGACCCAGCCAGCAAGCCCATCCCCGAGAACAAGACATCGACAAAGCAGGAGCCCGAGCCCAGCCAGGATGCGAAGACAAAGACCTTTCACATCTACCGATGGAGCCCTGACGAGCCGTCATCGAAGCCCAAGATGCAGTCGTACACCCTCGACCTGAACAAGACTGGCCCCATGATGCTGGACGCACTCATCCGCATCAAGAACGAGGTCGACCCTACCCTTACATTCAGGAGGAGTTGTCGTGAGGGTATCTGCGGAAGCTGCGCCATGAACATCGACGGTGTCAACACCCTGGCCTGCTTGTGCCGTATCCCCACAGATACTACCAAGGAGTCTCGCATCTACCCGCTCCCTCACATGTACGTCGTCAAGGACCTCGTCCCTGACATGACGCTCTTCTACAAGCAATACCGCTCGGTCAAGCCTTACCTCCAGCGCTCTACCCCTTCGCCTGACGTAAGTATATACCAATTCTTACCAACAATCGAGCGTCTGCTAACATTGCTTAGGGCCGTGAATACCGCCAGACCAAGGAGGACCGCAAGAAGCTCGACGGTCTCTACGAATGCATTCTCTGCGCCTGCTGCTCGACATCCTGCCCGTCCTATTGGTGGAACCAGGAGGAGTACCTTGGACCCGCCGTTCTCCTTCAGTCGTATCGCTGGATCGCCGACTCGCGTGACGAGAAGAAGGCCGAGCGCCAGGACGCCCTCAACAACAGCATGAGCTTGTACCGATGCCACACCATTCTCAACTGCTCGAGGACATGCCCCAAGGGTCTGAACCCTGCGTTGGCGATTGCTGAGATTAAGAAGAGCATGGCTTTCACTTAAGCAGGATAATGATATGGGGTTTAAAGGGGTCAATAGAAAAGAGATGAGCGAAGATGAAGACAATTAGCATTTGTTGTATGCACGTATATCGACTTTCAAGTTGGTGTTTCTGAGTTAGGCCTGTATTTTTGGAGACATGTACGCGAACCAATACATTCACATTCTACCAATTTCCTGGCTCTTGGCAGCATTGTGGACATGCTTGGATATGGCAACTGTGCCCTATGCATCTCGCAGTTTCAAAATAAGAACGAAACATCCTCGGGAAAGTAATTCCTACTACACACTCTTGTAGCCAACGATTGACTACCTCCAGGGCTGCAATACCATCAGCATCCTCAATGCCTTACGATTGCGACACCGTTGTCAAATTGCATCACGCGACACTACGACCTTCTCATCCGCGCAGCCTATCTCAACCCAGACGACATCGAACGCCCACACCCTCAGGCTGGACCGACACCCAACTAGCCGTCGACCTTCTCCGCGCATTCAATCGCTCAGAACGAGTCATTGATCTCCTGCGCCGCCTACCCCAGATCCGCCCCCTCTCGCACTCGAACAGGTACGAAGTTTACATTGAAACCGTTGCGACTTCCTACCTCCGTGGCGTTGGCCTCCTTCAGAGACTGTCTGCAGACTCCTGCCAAGGGACAAGGTTGAGCGACTGGCTTCTGATGCCCGAAGATGTGGATTATCCGGCTGATTTCGTTTCGTTGACGAATGGGAGTGATGGGGTGTGGTGGATCATCGACACTGGAGAAGCTATGTACTCAGCCATCTGGGCATGTTTTGTCAGAAACGATGGAAGGAGTGTTGACGGGTCTAGGTATCATTTATCCCCCAGGGAACGGCGCTGATGAACAGCGATGCCCCGGAGGGCCAGCCTTGGCGTCAAGGCGCGAATCTATGCGATATTCAAGACTATTTTGATGATAGTGCTAGGCTCCGGCCAGTCTAATGCAGTTAAGGGCGGACCAGAAATTACAACGCCGGTACGAATCTCATCCTTGTCTTGAATACGACTAATGATTCCAACTCTGACGTATGTCTGTGTTTTTGCCTCAGTTGGGATGATAGCCAATCCAGTCCCAGGAAAGATCATGAGGGCTTCGCAGGAATCACAACGAGCTATATCGGAGAGGACAGAGGCTCGCCTCAAACTTTGGTCGTGGCAGCGAATCTTGCATGCTTTCCTTTCGCATCTCGGGGTATGCTCGATATCAATGATGGTTGTCAGCAGGCCTGTGACTCGCGCATAACCAGACTTCAGCTCTCCAAGAGGATTACTGCCTTTGGGGGCAAGGAAGTATTCTTCGAGTTTGGTGCACGCAGGTACATGCCACGAAGGCACCTGCCACGCAGAATTGTACAACACAATACCTTCATGTGCCGCGAACGACCATGTTGGTGCCCTCCAACTAGCAACCTTTCGGGGCATTTTCGGCATCGAGACACAGAAGTCCATGTCTGGGTGGTAGAAGCGCCACAAAAGACTCTGGAAAAAACAGCTCCGCCAGATTCTGTAAAGCAGACATCTCCTGTGAATCGTTGAAGAGCTGCGATGATTCCAGAGAGTGCAGGAAGCTTGTCTGACGGGTACGTTATATCGCGCGATGTGTATTCTTGAACCACATCAAACCACGCCGAACGGCCTTGCGGAATGGTACCGTTAGGAGGGTGACGCAGCATTGTGATCAAGAACTCGTCCTACTTGTACAAACTGTCCTTCCGCAAATATTCCTTCGCAGCATTCCCAGAACATTTCTCACTACGTGAAGTGTACTACACATCGTGCAAGAACTCTTTCTTGAAAACACCATGCGCGATTTATCATGGGCTCGCTCTAAGCCTGGTTAGTCTCTATGGATGCGATGGGAAGTCATTACTTGCTCTTTCATATCTGAGAGGAAATCTCTTGAAAAGGGTTGCTGGTGCTCCAGGGAACTCAGTGCTGTCATCGTGATTGTATTCGAAGTGCAACGTGAAAAACCCTTCATCGTCCAGAAATGTGATCATGGTTCGAGCCTCAAATATAGAAAGTCCTCATCACAATGGCTAGCGCGCGCTGCAGCCAGGGTCAGGAAGGCATTTGAGTACACATCAGCCATGTGAGCAGCTTCACAATGCCAGTCTGCCTCATCGTCCTGCACGATACATAGGCGGTCGACCCACATATAGCGCAGTCCAAGGTATTGCACCAAGAATGCTGCGTCTTGTAGGGTTTTTGGCAATTGTTCGAAATTGATCCCCTGCTGCATGTACGCGCCGTAATATGCCGTGGTTGTTATCATGGAAAGACTCCTGCCCCAGCAGTAGCTGAGCGCGACATACTGTCCCACATCTATCGCTTCCGTTTCAATCAGTCTGCACGACCCGCTCACGAACAGCTCGCGCCAGTTGCCTCCAGCAGAAATAGCATCCTGCCGCTCCGGCAGACTGCTCAGGTCGAGAAGTCGAGTTGGTATAACGTTCTTGCGGTCTCGTTCAAGGGAGCAGCCCTGGTGCTTGCTATCGCAACCCTCAAGCCAACAATCTAGCGATCCTAGAGCTGCAGGGTGAACTGGATCTAGTATTACGGCGAGTACCTTGAGATGCTGCGCCATATAACTATCTGAGCATGCGTATTCAGCCGTGTGATAACCTCCACGCTCACGGCTTCATACATGGAGTAGCGAGTAAGAATAGTCTCCCACCAACTGATTGGCCTTTCATTGCCTAAAATATATTGGCATGGCACCACTCCCCGCGTGCATATTCAGCCAAACGGTATCTCGACCACCATGTTGCATCTTGCTCTTGAAGTGATCGTTGGTCTGAGGCCATCGTAAGATTAGACAACAGAATGCGCACTCCGCAGCGCTAACCTGCAGACGTAGGATGCTCTTTCCATCCACGAAAGTCCCTCAGGAAAGACAGGTCGCTTGGGGAGAGACGTAGCATATTTCGAAATCGAATTGAGTTACACTTATCATAGAAAGACATAACTGACTGTTCTTACTGTTGAGGTATTCCAAAGAAGTATGAAAGGTGGACATGCGATGTTGTGACTGAAGAGGAAGGTGCGAAGATCTGTGCCACCTCCTCGAAGCGTTCCAGGCCTTCCCCGCCCCCAGACTCCGACAACGCACTCAGGGTCCAACGTGTTGATTGGTCTCTACAACCGGCTGTCACCTGTCCATCTCGTTAGACACCCCCAAGACGGTTTGGAGTGTTGGCCTAACCCTCTATGAAGGATGCCGTGACTTGTGTGGCGCGCGGCAACATGCTCGTCCCGAGCAAAACCCCTCTCGGCACGAGTTGTAGCGATGGCTGAAGGAACGACGGGCGGCCGGATGAAATGTCGGGTGACAAGACGGGTCGTACATATATCGACGGCAGAGTCGCAGGGCTTGTACCTTAGGATTTGTCTGTTGTGAGCATTGAGTGTTGGTACCTTTACATATTGAAGCACAGCATCAACGACCGGCCCAAAGCAGTACCTTCATTAACATCAACAACAAGTAATCTCCCCTTACGACCCAAATCCCCAACTCAACAATGCCGATATCCTTCCTCGACCTCCCCCGCGAACTCCGCGACCAAATCTATGACGCTCTATGGGTATCCACACCCAAAATCTCCCTCCTAGACCACCCCTCCATGGGCCGCATCATCACCTGCTATAAATCCCTCCTTACCCCTGAAGCCGCTCTCCCGCTATGGCTCCTCACCTCCAAGCAAATCCTCTCAGAAGCAACCGAACAAATGATTCGGCACGGAACCTGGACCGTCCGACTACGCAGCGAATACGACGAGCAACGTGCTGGCAAGGTCTTGTCACCAGTCCTGGCGAGGCGATTGACGGTAACGCTCACACATCCGCTCGAAGGCCCGAGGCCGCGGTGGCCGCACGTCATTCAGGAAGCAACCCTTCGGCCGTCGAAAGAGAACGTCGAGTGTCTAGCTCGCGTGATGTCTCAAGTCTCTTCCACGAACAACGCGCGAGACGTCCGCCTAGTCCTCGAGCTCGTGCGAGAAGAGCCAAATGCACGGATCGACCTGTCACCATTGGAGGTTGCGAGCTGCTTGAAGCCTGGTCTGCAGAAATTGGAAGTTGTGGTTTTGAGGGAGCAGATTTACCGGACGTATAGCGCAGCGTTTGTTGAGACCATCGGTGCGGAGGTTAAGAGGGTGGGAAACAAGGTTATGGGAAGTGATGAGGATCCAAGCATCGGTGGGTTCTTCCAAGACAGAGGGTTTGTGTACGCGTTCAAGAAGCCAGGAGAGATGGAGCTGTGCCGGGTCGACTCAGCGGTTGGTGGAGTAGGATGCTGAGGCATGCCGATAAGATGGCAAATAATGGAATAACGTGAGTGCAGCTGTAGATGATGGGTTATGTTAGATCTTGAACATGCGAGATCTGGCGTCAATCATAGCATAGTAGTCCTACGTCAGTTCAACTGGTGGGTGTAAGAGTTGTGCTGATCTGCTCTGCTTGCAGGATCCACGACCGTATTCTTATACAATGCCAACTGCTGATATAGCATGTTATCTACATTCGTCCATTAGCTCGAAGTAGATTGGTCTGCGGTACTGAAACGCTGGATATGAGACCGCAGCGCGGGTGAATGTAGATAACGAAAGGATGTACATGCGTGGATGCACATCACAATTCGTCGTGTCACACCACAGCCAGGGTATTGAGACGAACAAGTGCAGCGATTGTGTAGTTTTGTTGCGTACAGTTGTATTAATAGTTTTCTTTACACGCTTTGAGTGTATTATCGAAGAACCCACATGCTATCACCCTTCTTTACAGGTGCAACCCTGTGCGTCGAGATACAGATTTGTAGGAGGGAACAAAGGTCATCCTCATTGTTCACAGTCCCATGAAACGCCAGCCTTGACAAGAGCCTCCCATGGCTTCCAGCAATTTGATACCTCCCTCATACTCCATCGAGCTCCCGGCGAGGGCTTGTGGACACCTCCTGACAACACTGTTGAGAGTAAAGGATACAAGACCTGGACAGTATTCCAAACCAAAACATACAGTGAGTAAGAAAGCTAACGCCGGTAAATCTGACAAGGAAATCTGACCTTGCCTCCCATGAGCGAAAGGTACTATAGCGACACGTATCATAACTTTGACAAACGCCGATTGAGCTCAGGCATCGAAATCCAAGTTTAGCGAAAAGTGTGCTGAGAAGATAAATGAGCATCCGCTCAGTAGCCGTCGCGTCTCCCCATCCTCGAAACCTCGAGCAATGGCTTGTTCCAAAACATGACGTGGCATAAATATGCAATCCGATCGGAAACGCTAGTGAATGCGGGTCGTACATCTTCGTGATAGTCTTGTAGACAGACTTGCTTTGTATATGGTTCTGCGGATTTCAGCCATTGCAATCTGCGTGGTAGGCGCGGCTGATTTTCAATATACCGCAGATGATGTTATTGGCAACTCTAGGCAGCCTAATCCATGTAGAAGTCACCCTTCAGGATTCGCTCCTGCATAGCGTCAGGCTGCTTGGGCTGCTTCGGCATCTCGCGGATGGGAGGCTCCATGACGGCAACGCTCTTCGCACGTTGGTGGGATGGGACGCTCAGCATCGGAGGTGGGCCCGAGATAGAGCCACGCTCGGCCCGGGAGCGGAGGTTCTCCGCGAAGTTGTAGCCTTCGCCTGTGGATGACCATGTCAGCGAGTTTTCATACTCGGGATAGTCTTCGACATTCTCTGCGATAGTATGCGGCCAAACAGAGGATATAGATATAGAACGCCTCGAGGAGTGACTAGGAGGCGATGAAGAGTGTAGGAAGGGTGCTGAAGTGGGCAGAGAATTCGACAATGAAGACAGACCTCGTCCTCGACCACCAGTCGGGGGAGAGGCTTTATGGGTGGAAGGTCTACCATTTGGGTTTCCAACACTACCACTACCCTGCCTAACATCCCGCAGTGCTCGTGCACCGAAGCTGAGCCGTCGTGCGAAGGGGGTAGCTGGGTTGCTGCCAGGAGCAGATGCTGTAGGGGCGTAGTCTTCCTCGAAGGGACTTTCATCTACTGAGCCAGAATTCACGCTAGACAGGCTCTCGGTTCGTGTGCGGGGGTTGGTGAGGAAAGGTGATGTCTGACCCGGTGATGCCGACAGACCAATAGTTGTGAGCGAAAGGCGTCGCTGCTGAGCATTCACAGCAGCTGTGGTGATAGGGCCCGACATTCCTGGTCGGCTGCCCTGCTGTCCCGAGTAGCTGCCTGATCGGCCGAATAGATCCTGGAATGTCTGTCCAGTGATCGAGGCACGTCGGCGGTCCGTAGGGCCCGGAGAAGCATGTGGTGGTGAGTTGCTGCCAGAAGACATGGTGTCGGCGGGAGTTTCGGATTGGTCGTGTTGTTAACTTTTTTCAATGTAGCAGGCAATGGCCTCAAGATTCGTCGTGTGTGCGTAGCAAGGTGGTTGGTTGCAGTGTGCGTCAGGAGAAGCAGGGGAGGGCGAGAAGATGGTTGATGTATTGGCGCTCCGACACAGGGTCCTCGCACGGACAGCAAGTGCAGTACGTCAGTGGGGTGGGGTGGCGTGACAAGCGAGCTCAGTTTTAGAGAGAGGTACGATAGCAACAGCGTGGTGTGACAGGTGACTGATAGTGGAGAACAAGGAGGTGCATGGAGACAGAGGCAAGGACGAGTGATGGACGGAGCTGTAATATAGCAGCCGCAGTGGTGAGTAGAGAAGGCGCGACGGGGGGATTTAGGTGCTAGTCACGTTACAGGTATAGCGCATTTTCCCCGCAATCCGACCTAGGAACAAAGCGCTTGATGTGGATAGCATCGTTGTCGTGGGCCAACCAGGTGACGGCCAGCTCAAGACCAGCCGTGCTCCTCGCAGGAAGGTTGGTCGAGCTGTGCCAACCTCATGCACCATGATCAGCGTGGAGCCCTCCATCTCTGCTCAAGCCTTGGTGCTAACGACTTGGATGCATATTTGGTGCCTCGCGTATCCACCCACATGCGAATTGACCAGGATGTCCGACTGCATAAAGCATCTTGATTATGAATATCTTATCCATCACCTCGTCCTCAGGAGATGCCTGTGCTGTTGCCAGCTTGACATGATACGAGTGTTCTGCATGCATCCTCCTGCGGAAGTCCAGTTGCCACGATTACAGCTATGTGACATGTCCTTGCTGTGGAACCCGCGGCACTGTTTCATCCAAGTAACGACATTGCGGGGCTGACTAACAGCAAGTGCAAGATGTAAACCAAGAGCGAGATAAGCGACCCGTTCCAGCAAGCTCTATGGAGTTGGATGCATTGGATGCAGGTCTGGATGCGCGTTTCGGCTGGCAGACTGCTGGCTTCACCGCTGGAATGAGAGCATTTGGACGAAGTGATGATATGAAGGGTTCCGAACGTCGTTGATCTACACTCTCGGGGGGCGAAGGCACTCTGCATCGTCTGTTTAGCGGCAACTCCAGCCGGCCATTTGCGCAGACGAATGACCGAGTTGCTGTACGACGTGTGACAGTTGCTGCCCTAATTGGCTCTCCGGGCCTTCAGTACAATCTTTGTTGTGGATGATCGGCAGCACCGACATTCACTCCGACATTTATTTGCACTCTAATGTGCTTATCTTGCCCGTCGATTGAGAATGAAAAGGACACGAAGTACCTGCGGTCTGAAAGTTGCACCCGGCTCCACTGTCGTACTCGGCCGTACCTCAATGATCTTACTGCACGGCTGCGCAGCTGTCGGCCACATCCCAGAGCCCTGGAACTTTACAATCTGAATATTGGCAGCGCTTATTGTACATATGCGGGGGCGAGGTATCCGCTGAACGTCTTACGACTCGCGTGCACTGCATGTTGAGTTGTTACGCGGATCTTGCAATTTGAGTGGGTCATCGCCGCATGCGGCATGTTGTAAGGCTTATCAGAGCCCAGACTGCTGGACTTCACGTGAGCATGAGACGCTAGTCGTATGAGCAGGAAAATAAAAGGTGGTTTGTGTAATGTATGTACAATGAATGTCAGAAGTGAAGGAAGAAGAAGAAACTGCATTGGAAACTTCGTCAAAAATTGGAGTTCGGAGAAGTAGAGCTGTCGTCTCGAAGAAGCGGTGAGGCAAAAGTATAAAAGGAACTCAATAGTATGCAAATGCACGATGAAAGAGAGTACGAAGAGAATAAAGGGTATCAAAGAGAGTCTAGAAGTGAAACGGAATAGTCAAAATCTAGGTATCGAGGGAAAGTATAGAGCGACAAAGGCTGTCGAAGAAGATGCTAGAAGAATGAGATTGAGAAGGAGCGAAGCCTTGGAAAATGAGAAGGAGTGGAAGAAATACAAGAACACTAACAACGCCAAACGCTGTAAGACAAAATGTAAGCAATACCCTACGTGTATCAGTCATGGAAAACTGATGTTGTGAAGTGAAAGAAGGAAAAACGGAAAGAACTATCTTGCGCATCGTCTTTCAGGAAGCGGGTCTCTTGAGCTGGCCACCGCGGAGCTCTGAAGCAGCCCTCTTGCGATTGTCGTGCACGACCTGACGGAACGCGTTCAGGTAATCGATAGGTGCGTCATGCTGAACGAGCTTTGTTTCGATGCCCTGTAAGGTCGCCCAGTGATTGCGGATGACATCTTCGTGGGGCAGCGAATGGAGTGCGTTGAGCACAAAAAATGAGGTGCCGGTTGTTGGCTTGCCTATGAGGGCGTAGTACAGGTTGTTCTCACTCGGGCTACCAGGTCGCATACCCCATGTGATGCTCTCGTAAGCATCGACATTGCGATCCGTGACAAGGTCGAGAATCCGAACTAATGCTGCAGCTGCCCGGATTGCGATGTTCTTGAAGTCAGGATCATCCTCAACTTGTTGCTCAATGAAGTCGTTGATAGCCTTTACCAGACCTCTGAGCTTTTTCGCAGTGGTTGGCAGGTCAAATCGCAGTGCATATACAGAAGCATATGTAGGACCATGCGTGATGTACTCGTCCAAGGCACTGAACGTCTGAGTAATACGATTCTCGATCTTCTCGAAAAACACACGACTCTGGAAGTTGGGATCGATGATGTCGCGCATTTGCAGGAAAAGTCCAGGATCCCTAGTTGCGTACTGAGTGAACAAAGCAGCAAGCTCTTGATACTTCTTCGAGCGTTCAGATGTAAGAGGCGACTCCGGACACTTGAATTCCTCTGGCAATGCTTCCTGGGGTTCAAAGACCGAGAGCATACTGATAACTGTTTCTTTGATGTCGTCTTCGTCTTCGGGTACATCCTCGTCCTCATAGACCCAGTCCAGATCGTCAGCGACATCTTCTAGGCCTTTTCTACGTAGCACATCTGCTGGCTTTACGTGCTGGAAAGTTGATCCATCTGTAGAGAGTTGTAAGGGCTGGTCTTTGACGACGTCTGGGACGGTGGAGATAACATGATCACCAACCCAATAGATGTGCTAGGTGACCGTTAGTTATGTATTAGAGGGTGTAAGGAACGGATGAATGTACCTTGCAAGCAACACCGTTCTCATTAGCTCCACATGAACATCGAGGCCTGCGAAGCTTTCCACCCATCGCGACTTCGACATCGTCGTTGATGTAGAAGTACTGTGTCTGGATGCTTGGGTCTTCGTCGTCGACGTTAGTTGTACAATACTTCATTCGGATTCCACTGTCTTGTAGTCCTCGCTTGACCCTTCGACGTTGATTGGTATCGAATGAGGAGACATTGTAGCTCAGATTGTTCGTGGATATGACCAGAGAAGGGGTAGGTGATACTGGCGAGACTGGTTCGACGGAAGGCAGAGGTGAGTCTTGATCAAGATGCTGAGGTGGAGTTCCCTTCCTTGATGCCTTGGCGGCCCCAGCTCGAGTAGTCACCATGGCCTCCTCGAGAGAAAGCTGTGAGAATTGCTCCACTGACATGAAGACTGAACAAGCTGTGGTGCTACATCTTGCTCAAAGTACATCGAGAAGATATATATCGATCAACCTCGCGTGTCCTGCGCCTCGAAGCTAACAAATTCTCCGAGTAATGTGTGGTTGTTGTTCATTTTGTCGTGGGCGCTTAAGAAGTTGGCCTTCTGTGCCGTGGAGCGTTGAGGCGTGTGGACCGGTTGTGGCTGTTCAGAGCAGAATTGTAAGAGACAATGATAATTCGGGACGCCGCAAGACTACATGACCAACTGCAAACAGACAGCGAGCCTTGAAAGGCCAATAGCTGCAGTGCCGTATATCTTCTTATTCCTGAGCTGCATCAAACTTGCCGTCAGCAACATCGTGTTCCTAGCACACATGTTGTGAAGAGTGTGATTTCTGATAATTTGCTGCCATTTGCGCACCAATCAACGAAGACCGCACATCACCTCCAAGCCATTTTGGCCACATACGGCGCTATTAGGGGCCAATTGCACTCTATAGCTTTCCGTATACGGGCAATTTTAGTCCTTTGCCGCCGTGCCCTGGTCATAGATATGCCGCTAATATGCTCTGTCCAGCCATTGCGGGGGAGGGTTCGTGCGCGCTGCAATGCAGGAAGCATTTCACGTCACTGCAGCCGCATCAAAGCTCGTGATCGATGCCGCGCATCTCGGAATAGAGGCGCGTAGGCGCCGTCAATTCACGCAAACGGGGCTCGGAGTCAGATACGATTGCGGCTGTTGAGTCGCGATGGTGAAGATTGATGTTGGAACGCAGGTGATGTGGAGGGCCGTGAAGAGTTTGGTCCGCTCAACCTTCTGGGGCTGTCCCTGCACCTGCCAGTTGTTCCACGCTGTAACACGTTTTCTCCAAAAATTGCGAGGCTGATTAGCTGAAAGGATCGAAAGCCTCCGGTACGAGCTTCTGATAGATTCGGGAATTGTTGTGTTCTGTCATCCAGAGACACCGCCATCATCGTTGAAAATGCCTTGGGCCAACTTTTAGCGACCAGCATAAGCAACCACACTCCGCTTCAGCCCCAAATCAGGGCTGAAGCGGCACGGAACTCGGACACGAAAATAAAGCAAGAGGTCAAGTTTCAGGTCGCTTGTTTGACAAATAGTGCATTGCATAGTTTGTTTGTGCGTCTAAATCGGAGCATTGCACCGCGCTCTTGCCTTGACGGCATGCAACAACACAGCGCGGCAGAGTGTGCCTCCTTTCCACATATCCTGCAGCGAAGGAAGAGAGCCGGGCACTTGGGAATACCGAACCGGTGCTTTGGAGGTAGACAGGCAGAATTACCCATGTTGATCATCGAATAATTGACATTGACCACTAAGAAAAAGGATATAGCCGCTGAAAAGCAAGAAGGCACAGAAACAAACGGGTGTCAAACCCTTTCCATCCTAGCGGACTGCTACAACTCTGCGGCTATGCTCTCAGAGCAGTCAGACAACCAAGCCCCTCGGCTGCAACAGACGGATGTGCGTAGTATTCATGGTGCGCGGCGTTGTAGTATGAAGACACCTCGCGACTGTAACCGAGCACAGCTCGACTCATGGTTCGTATCGTTCGGAGAAGCGCTGTGGGAATGTCCCATAAGGTCCCCACGCTGCGTGGCCCCGGGCGAAACGATCGGTAAGGCGAAGTCCCAATCTGAGGTCATGTTAGTCGTACGCACACCGAAGGAAAGCACAGACTCACGCTGGGTTTCTCACCTGCTACTCCCTCCCGCTCGCATAGCGTAGACAGAGTTCTCTTGTGAGCTTTGTTGGGAGCTTCGCTCCTTATCCTGCCCTACTACTACGACATGCTTGAAGGATAACCCTCCCCAGGGAAGACCCGAGAGTGTGTGATGGTCTTCAAGTTGGGCTGCTTCTGGAGGCGTGTAGGAACTTGCTGCCTGTCGACGATTCTCTGCCTCGCGTTCTGCGTCCTCTCTCTGTTCTCTCGCTTTGGCTCCTGTACCGTATCAGTGACCTGTTGTCCTACATCTGGAAGAGAACACTCACTGAATCTTTGTTGGGCCAGCTTATTCTGGATCTTCCGTCGCTCCACAGGATCCGTTACCTCTGACCATTCTGGGGACCGCGTTTCTGACGAAGATGTATTGGAGGCCCAATGCCCGCCTGCTGAAGACCGGGATTGCTGTCCTTCACCGGGTTGTCCGTACATCATACTGTCTAAGCGATGCAAATGCTAAGCCAACACAAGAAAGTATTGTTCAGAAGATAGACAAATAGGCGTTGTTTCTCTGCTCTACTCTGCTCGAAGTTCGTGGTTCGGCTAGACGACTATGGAAACGAAAGTGCAACATCGAAGTGTGTCTCATAGCTTGGTGGCGATCTGGCGTCCGGCCAATTCTGGCAAGAAGAGTATTGATATAAGAGTGTTTCCCTCTAGCTGTGGGTCGTTGTAGCCTGCGGAATGGCTGTGCGAATATGAAGGTGATGCTCGGAGCTGTGAAGTAGTTGAAAATAGGCACGCACGCATGTCCTAAGAAAGGTAAGAGGTCAAGACCAAATAACAGAAGGTTATGTATACTCTGAAACATAGTTTGAAGTCCGTCCATCGAAGAAGAACGAAAGACTGGTGTCGGACGTTGAACGAAATTAGGGTTGATGTCCTGGGTTAAGCCTTAACGATGTACGGGTACACCGCAGCGGGGCCAGGCAATTGGTAGTCATGTCGATCTTACATCGGAGGGACTAGGTCGCGAAAGGATCATGGCGGAACACCCTACTTGGGCTCCGACACATGGCCTTCAGCCTCTTGCCATGACATCCCCACTGACTGACTCTGACGAATGCAGAATGCATGGAGCCTTGTGTAGTCGGCCCTCCCGTGATGTGGAGTATGGGCCGCACCTATGACGTCTTTGAGATAGTTGGTGCTGACCGGCAAGGGTGACGGTTCAGTCGTTACCTCCGCAGCCCTGCACGGCGGACCGTTCAGCCACTGTGAAACGCGAAACATCTTTAGGTTCAACAACTGATTGGTGTGTCAGTGATCGAGGTAACGCCATGCAGCTCCCGGTGAGTGAGATTGAAGGCACCCGTGGAAGTACCTGCATGGGTCGCTACCATGGGACTGGTATGGTCGTCGGTAAGGCCGGTCGCAGCCTTATCGCAGGGCTGAATTGGTTGCCAATCGTCCCTCAAACCTAGTGCAAGCCATGGGCAACCGTTTGATCTAGCCTAGAGCAGCGGGAGACAATGCTTCAGCCTCCGGATCAGATTGTCTTGATGCGAGTCTTTGCCCTAATCTTACACATTGAGCTGAAAGGAGCTCGGCATAACGAATAATAGAGCGTATGACACTTGCTGTATAAACACAATTGCTCCAGCCTCTCACCACCACGTGAAGCTTGCTGCTTGTTTCCTGCACAATGGGCGGCTCGTTAGATTGATGCCCTACGTGATGGTAGCCCATGTGAGCGCAGACAATGCGCCGAATGGGTATCAAGTGCGAAACTCCCTATACTTAGCCGGAGCGCGAATTTACACGGTGATGTAAGAGCGGAGATGGCTGATAATCCCCAGTGAGCGATTAAGACGGCCTGTGTCGTCGCGGCACGATGGTGAGCAGGAGGGTGGAATGATGCAGGTGAGGAAGTTGCGGTCTCGGGGACGGCGCGATGCTCAATTAGGACACTGGTTCATTGTATTCGCCAATCAAGGAGCTAGGCTCGTGCTCAGCCACCATAAATAAGTGCGGAATGCTTTCGGCGTGACCGCTCATCGACATTCCCATGTCCTAACGCTCGACATCATTGTTGGCAAGGGGGTTCACATGTATGTATGGAGATCTTCAGTAGAGTCGCATTCCCTTCCCGAGGCATGCGTCGACTCTCTTTGTCCGTGCAGCGTAGAGAGAGGCCCGAAAACCCTTTCGCAATAGATGACACTACTGTGAGATCACGGGGTTCGCATTATTAGCCCTATGTAGCTTACAAGCATCAACCCTACGCCATCATCACCACAGCAATGTGAAGCCAGCCATCCAGGTACGCAGTTGCGCGCACTAGGTCCTCGACATTAGCACTCAGAGGCAGGACTGCACCATGCAGAACTGCCTGTGCTAGGAGGGGACTGCGTCTGCTGGGGAACAGTGTTGGAAGGATTTGATTCAATGCTGTGCCAATAGTTTGTGGTTGTCCTGATGTGTTGTCAGCTTGACCGTCTGCTGCCTACTCACCGCACCGCGCACTTACGAGGCGAGAGATTTGGCGTCACTAGACTCTGTACAACCCTTAAGCTGCCGGGACTGGTTCCCTTCTGCTCGCTGCTATTCGCAGCATGTGGAAGGTAGATCCGCACTGGCAGGTGTCGTAATGCGGCACCTTGAGGGTTCAGCAGCTTCTGATTAATAGGGTTATAGAGCGAGAAGTCATGTTGCTTGACTGCAATCCAGAGCTGTGTGCTGTCCTTTTCACTTAGAAACATGACAGTCTTTCCAGTTCCGGTGCGTAAGTAGTCGGCTTCCTTGACACTGTTTCTGAAGAGGTCGTGCATGACTTTGTCTTCGATGTCAAGCCGGACGAGCTGCTCTGTAGGATAATCGGAAAAGTGGACTGTAAGCTTCCACGGTAGGTGGCGGTGCTCGTCTTCTGGCTTTTCGGGTTTGTGAGTTGGCGATGATGGGTCTGATGGATACGCTGGCTCTGCTCCAGAGTAGAGATCGTACAGCAAACCGAGAGGGTAATGCCACTTTAATGGTACACCTTCGTACGATAGCCACAGATCTGCTGGAGAAATATCAGGATAGATCAGATTTGGTGAAAAGAAGGCGTGTAGTCTGTGGATGAGTAAACCGAGATATGAAAGTCTTGGGAATTGGATCTGCAAATCATTATTAGGTTGATTTCAACTCAGAGACGATGCTCTCACCATGTATGGATCAGACTCATCGTAGGTTCTGCAATCTCCATTGTGCAACCGCACTTCTAGAGGTATACTACCATTCCAAACGCTTTCCCGCAGTCTGCTCGTGACGTCTCTCGAAGTCATCAACGAAGATGTAAGGCGGACTTGGATAGACTAAGTTGATTGTGGGGTAGGCGGCGTTACGAATAGCGCGGGGAGCAGAGTGTAAGGGATCTCGGCTGCAGCCAACCATAACAAAGCAAAAGCTACCTCGTCAGCTTGCGCGTCTTTCGTTCCTCACGCGTCTCTGCAACAATCAGCACCTTCGCCATGTGACATCCTGCAGGACTATTGTTCCTTCCTGTTTCACCCTCAATTCAATTCACGGCAATGTACGCACGTAAATGGTCGATCTCCTCCTCTTCCCTCAACCGCGCGCCATGAGTGCACGACTCAGTCGCAAACGATCGCGCCTTGCAACAGACTCGGACGACGACGAAGCACAGCAGCCTTCACCGGCACTCTCTTCACTCAGCGACACTCTCAAGAGATCAAAAACCCAATGCGAACTCGACGAGCTGGATATCATCGAGCCAAAAGATGCATGGATTATTGACGTGGGCGCCATTCTAGCCAATACAACGCTTGCTGCACCACCAGGCAGTGGACTCAAGCCTCACAATAACTGGCACAGATACAAGAAGGGAGAGTCTGTTATAGTACTCTGTGTACAGGGAAACCTGCAACTGCACTATAACCTGCTATGGTACGTGTTATAAAGCTCCTAAAGTCTGCTTCGATGTAACTCGATGTAATACCAGATCGAATTTTAACTAGCTACAGCTCTGCTTTAGATGACCTCTACGCCATCGCGCCCTCGCTACAAGCCCTCGTCCTCTGCCACGATCCTTCCACGCACAAGCCTTCTACCACTGCGCCTTTCTCGCTGCCTTTGATCTCAGCTGTTGACCCACCGAACAACCACTTTGTCCGACTAGGGTTATTGCACCCTCTCGGTGGAGGGAAGTTTCCCTTAGATGCGCTCGCGGTCGTCGACAAGAATGGCCGTCGACGACTTGTGCTACCGTTTGGCTGGGGTGCTGGGAAGCACGCAGACACGCCTGCTGGTCGAAGCATACAGAACAGGATGATGATGTTGCTGAAGCATTGTATTGAGACATTGGAGAAAGAGAAATAAAATGTATGGAGTAACTGCAAACAAAGAGCACGTCAAGAGGAACATGGAGAGCTTACGATACCCAACGCGACGCAGGAATGGTGGCATACAACACGCACTTACTGCGGGAATCACAATTGGCACAATGGAAAGGTTGAGAATGATTATTTGTCAGTTGGTGACGATCATAATCATAACTTCATGACCATGAAGGCTGCTTCATGTTGTAGAGGTGTCGAGCTTGAAAACCCAATCACTAACCGAGCCTGGTCTCCTTATCCTTGATAGGGATATCTGAGCCAGTGGCGCTCTTGTACTGGCCTCGAATGAAGTCGGAGATCTGCTCGTCCTTGGCTTGCTCCACAGCGGACTGTAACTGCATTAGCATATGCACAACGTTCGTTGGGTAAGGTGACGACATACCTCGTTGTCTTGAGGACCTTGTCCAAGGAACTTCTCCTGCACGAGGTCGACGCCTGCAATGTGTAAGTACCTGAGCAGTTGTAGCACGCGATCATGTGAGCTTACCCTTGTCAAGGTAGTCCTCGTTCTTCTCGCTCTCGCGACCACCCCCGGCAGCTGAGTTGAGCTTGTCGCCAATGCCGCTGAGGAAGCCGCCGCTGCTCTGCTGCTGCTGTCCTCCAGCAGAGCCAGATGACTGAATCTGCTCGTTCGAGGTCTGACCCTGGCTCTGGTTGTTGTTGCCGCCGGTGAACTTTTTGACGTAATCCATTGTTGTTGGTTTGTTGTTGGTTGGTTGGTTAATTGAAGTGTAGTGGTTGAAGAGTGTATGCAGGTTCAGGTAGGTAAAGGCAGACTTTATATGGGAACAAGCTGTTGCAAAGCTCAAGCTTGGTAGGCTGCGTAGGGGAGCAAACAGGATCTAAGCGGTCTTGGTAGCAGTAGTGCGAATGATGCGCTGCAGGATAATGCGTACCTGACGTGCTAGCAACACCGAGGAAAGCGCTACGTCATAGGTGGGCAGACCCCTGCCAATGCCACGCTCGGCGACCCCGCATTAGATTGGAAAAAGCAGTCGCGACTTGACGCGTGCCAAACATCCCACTTCGGTACCTCCGACTGATTTGCAAAAGGAGTGATACAAATCCCACCGAACGGCTGTTGCTTGCAAACTTGGAAGTTGGCGTCATGATACCCGTCACTATCGTCACTGGCTTCTTGGGGTCAGGAAAGACCAGTAAGTTACTCAGGATCCTCAACAAAGTTGGTACACTCTCAATTTTCAATGTCGAGGCTGATGTATTGCAGCTTTGATCTTGAACTTGATACAACAACTACCCAAGGACTATAAGCTCGCCCTCCTCAAGAACGAATATGGCGATGTTGCTGTCGACTCGCAACTTGCTTCCTTCCAAGCAATTTCTGGTGTGCAGGAGCTTCTGAATGGCTGCATTTGCTGCAACCTCGTAGGCCAACTGTCCGATGCTCTTGAGCAGCTTTCCAATGATGTCCAACCCGACCGTATCGTTATCGAGACCTCCGGATCAGCCTTCCCTGCCACACTAGCAATGGAAGTCAACCGATTATCGCGAGAAACGAGCAAATACGTACTTGACGGAGTAATGAGTGTCATCGATGTCGAGAATTGGAAGGGGTATGAGGACACAAGTTATACAGCGAAGATCCAGGCAAGGTACACAGACCTGATCGTACTCAACAAATGGGAGCTTGTGGATGAGAGGCGATTAGAAAATGTCGAAGACAGAATATTGGATCTGGATGTCGATCCTCCGATCCCTAGGCAAAAGAGCAGCAAAGGTTGGGTGGACAAGGATATCGTGTTCGGTCTGGATGCAAAGCTGGCAAGAGCTGTAGAGCAGACCACTGAGAGCGGCCACAGCCACGAGCACAATCACGACCACTCGAGTGAGGTGGAAGTTTTGAGCATCACATTGGCAAGCAAAGACGGAAACGGCAATGTTGACACAGACAAACTCGCAAAACTGCTCAAAGACCCCACGAAAGACGAAGTCTACCGCATCAAAGGAGTGCTATACGCATCAACGCCTCCGCAATCTTCAGATAAGGACATCAGCACGTTAACAGCTTCGGAAGGGCGAGGACGATACATCCTGAACTGGGCTTTCGGGCGGTGGACATTCACACATGTTCCTGAGGTATCATCCACAACAGGGAACAGTGAGCCCGAGCTCCGATTGACCGTTGTCACCGCGCGATACGAGTCGAACAAGTGGAAGAAGCAGATCGAGTCGAGCGGACTCATCGCCCTGCAGGACGGCGCAGAAGGGCAACTGACGGTGGAGAAGAAGTCTTAGAATGATACCCAGAGATTGAGCGCGAGAAAGTACCATAACACAAAAGCCCCTCGTGTGACTTTCCAAAAAAAAAAAACAGAACTAAGGAACCTCCAGCCTTTGTTTCGAGTGCTGTTCTTTGGGCCCAAGTTGTGTGATGATCTCAACAATCGTGCCAGCTCTACTCGGGTGCAGAGCCACTCTTCGGTACGTTTGCAGCATGATCACTTTCGAGCTTGGTAGGGAGCACCTATTTACTTCACTTCAACACCTTCCGAACATGGGCTTGCACTTTGACATTCGCCATGCTTCCTATCACTCTAATTGCTAGTCAATCTGTTCTCCGGATCACTATCTTTAGTCTTGTTGCACTTTGGACTCACGTTGAACACAAGCCAGAAGCACGAGATGTAGCATCTTGGATCTCACATCCGTAGAATCTCGTTATATGTCACTTCAGCGTACTCATGGGCAAAATCAGTCATCACTCACATATCACTAAGGCTGTAGCGAGACACATGTTTATGCATAACAACATATTGATATTGAGTAAAAGGCCAGCCATCCCATCATCGTCACAACATCCCTCTTACATATGCCATCAAATGCCAAGAAACCGTCCTGCCCTGTAGAGGCTCCAGAGGAAACATGCCTGTCTCATGCTGGTCCTAGTATGTTTAAAGGCTTTTATGTACAAGATGCTCATATCCTTTCGTATCGCTGCCGAGTCCGTCGAATATGGAGAAGTGAAAAGTTGCAATGCGTTCGTTGTCAAAATTCGAATTCGTTGGTGACGAGTTACTCTTCGCGTCTGCCTACGGGCATACCGATAGGGCGGTACTTGGGAGACCAGACCCACTGGGGGTTGACCTCAGCTTCGGCGTTACGCTTGCCTACAGGCATGCCAATGGGGCGGTGCTTGGGCGACCAAACCCAGTTGCCAGCCTCAGCTTCAGCCTTGCGCTTGCCAACAGGCATGCCAAGGGGGCGGTACTTGGGAGACCAGACCCATTTGCTAGCCTCAACATCGCGCTTGGAAAGTGCGTCCTCGCCATCCTCAACGTAGACCAGGTCGCCCTTAGGGAAGTCGGCGGGAACCTCAGTGGGAACCTCAGTGGGAACCTCAGTGGGAGCCTCGATGGTGGCCTCGAGAGTAGCCTCAGCGACTTCGGTGGCCTCAGGGGCAGGGTTGGCGATGGCAGCACCAGAGACGGTGGCAGCCAGGATGGTGGCGGCGATGACAGCGCTGAACCTCATCTTGATCGTTTCCGAAGAGTATTCCTAAGTGAATGAATAAGTGGGCGATCGATCGACTGTGACCAGATGATTGACTGGTGTGTTGTCGATGAGTCGATGGTGAGTATATTGCGGATGGTGGAATGGAGTTTTATAGCCGAAGTTCGTTATGTAGAAACAAAGAAGCAAATTCATGTCTCTGTTGTAGCATGTCAATAACGTCAATAAGGCGCACTGAGTGTCAATAGAGACGAGTATAGAAACGCAATGGCATCCAATCGAGAAGTATGCTTGAAGGTGAAAGACAGAAGCCCATTGTCGCAGCCGCTTGAGAGTGCAAGGTGCTGCGATCATAATTGTTGTTAAGCATCGCAGAGCGATGTCAGTGCGGCGCTAGAGGTTGAGGTTTAGTCATCCACACTATATCGAAAATGGCTAGTGTACCTCGGAGCTTTGGAGCTTTGGAGCTGCAAGTCGCGAAAGATGTGCGCGTCGTGATGCCATTGAGACAGGATGCGTACACGACTTGCCAACTCGACGGTTCCAGCATTGCGTAGCGTATACTTGAGCCTCTCCAGAAGCTCGCCCTGGATCTGCAGGTCATGTTCGGTTTATAGCAGTCCGAGACGGTTCATCTCGACCAAACCAACACCTGAGAAGCCGTACTACGTTACTACACCCATCTTCTACGTCAACGCCGCCCCTCATGTTGGCCACCTATATACCATGGTCCTCACGGACATTATCAAACGATGGGGTGTGCTCAGAGGGGAGAAGGCGATCATGTGCACAGGAACAGACGAGCATGGCCTGAAGGTGGGTACCCTTGCGGGCTGGTCTTGAACGTGCTGACTGTGTGAAGGTCCAAAGAGCAGCTGCCAAAGCTGGCGTCGACCCCAAAGCATTCTGCGATAAAGGTGCAGATATCTTCCGAGTACGCAATGCGATTCCAAGCCCATAATCCAGCTTGAGGCTCACACGACCTAGGACCTTGCGCGTAAGGCCGACATTTCCAATGATCACTTCGTACGAACAACGGACCAAGACCACAAGGATGCTGTACAATATGCTTGGGTATGAGGACATGAATGCAGTTTGGTTGCATACAACGGCGGCTGATAGTGGACAGTTCCTGCTACAAGAGAAGGGTCTCATTTACGAGCAGAAACACGAAGGCTGGTACTCGATTACCGACGAGTGCTTCTACCCGCAGTCAGGGGTACAGCCATGGATTGAACCATCTACAGGAAGGAAGATCATGGTAAGGCTTGGCTCGACGTCGATTTGAACGGTAGGCTGACAAACCTATTGACGTCCATTGAGACAGGTAGCGAAGTCGAATGGTCTTCAGAAGAGAACTACCACTTCCGCCTCTCTGCCTTCCGCGAACCGCTCCTCGATTTCTACAAAGCCAACCCATATTGGATAGCTCCAGAGCATCGCATGAAGGAGGTTGTGCAATCTGTGGAGTCCGGTCTTGAAGACCTGTCAATCTCTCGCCCTTACGATCGACTTCAGTGGGGTATTCGGGTGCCAGATGACGAGTCGCAAACCATCTACGTCTGGCTTGATGCCCTCATGAATTACGCGACCAAAGCGGGCTATCCTTTCATACCGGGCAAGGAACAGGAAGGCGGTTGGCCAGCCGATTGCCATGTCATTGGTAAAGACATCGTTCGCTTCCATTGCATCTACTGGCCGGCGTTCCTTATGGCACTCGGCCTTCCACTTCCTAAGAAGATCTTAACCCACGCCCATTGGACCCTTGGAGGTGCAAAGATGTCAAAGTCGACTGGTAGGGTAGTGGATCCTTTTCACGCCTTGGATCGATACGGACCAGATGTTATGCGTTTTTACATGGCTCATGATGGCGGTATACAGGACGACTCGAGCTACGACAATGTTCACATCATTCGATTGTACAACAAGTTCTTGAACCAGCAGCTGGGAAACCTTGCGTCTCGCGTCACTAGGGGTAAGAAGTGGAGCGTCCGCGGCGCAGTCGAACGCATGGGGAGTGCACCGGCGGAGCACTGGAACGAGGGGCCCGGTTCGCAGTTCTGGACCAATTCTCTGGCCACTGTCACCTCCAAGGTCAATGGCTCGTTCGATGCCTACGACCCTCGGAAGGCACTGTATCAGATCACTGAGTTTGTGCGAGGAGTGAGTGACTCTCATTTCTCATGAAGCAGCAGCTAACATAGCCCAGGCAAACGCTTTCTTCCAGATGTCGAAACCGTGGGACAACATTCTCGAATTTGCTCCTGGTGAGCCTGGAGAAGATGTTGACCGTACCATTTATCTTGCCGCTGAAGCTTTGCGCATGACGGGTATCCTGCTCCAGCCTTATATGCCGAATAAAGCAGAGATGCTCCTGGATCAGCTTGGTGTACAGGAAGACAGACGAACTCTGGCCTATTGCCAGCCTGGCGCCGACCTTGATTACGGCACGCCCATGGTTATGCTAGGTTCTAAGCACGAGGGCGTACTTTTCCCTCCTCTGGCGAGCGAAGAGTAGTAAGATGGACCTGTCACGATATTGTAATATATGTACTTCCAGACTTATGGCATTGCGACGATATGTTGGGACGCTCAAAGTTGAGCGAGGATTGACATCAAGCCATGCTGTATGGGCGCTTCATTTCTCAATATCGTATTTGGCATGCTCAGCTATCACGTGTATACTGAATGGTGCTTACGAGTGAATCTGCTCGCATTAAATTCTGAATGGGCACGGGCCAATCACGCCCACAAGGCAGGTGCAGCCGAGGTTTGCCAAAGGTGGGCTGTCTAGCCTTTTCTCGTCCTTACACTTTGCGATCCAGCATCGCCTCGCAACATACTCATTGGGTCGCGGCCGTTATGGCTTTCAATTGGGATAAGCTTTCGAAAGCTCAGCGCGACTATCCCAAGCCTAAGTTTGCGCTCTCTTACATCGACAAGTTGTTGAAGAAGAATCCTGGCAACCCATATCTGACAGTAAGTCACTTCAAATGTCATGTGACTACTTAACTGATATCCAACAGACATGGAGAGCCGATGTTTCTCTGCAATTGCAATCGCAGCCTGAAGCAGTTGCTAAGTCATTGCAGGATGTCTGTCAGCACAAGTCAACATTACAGGACGAACAATTACTCCAGTACGCCTACAGGCTCATCGTGGAAGCAACACTCAGATCAAATCCTCAGCTCGATCGCATCAGTACTGTGGGCAATGAAGGCGTCAAAGCATGGCAAAATGCTGCAGGGCTCAAGACTACCAAGAAAGACCGCAAAGACATATGGAATGCTCTCTTCACGACGGCTATGCGACACGGATGTTGGGACGATGTTCGCACGGTATGTTGATGCCACATACAGATTTTTGGTTGTTTTTAATCATGGCACTGATAATGCAGGCGATCGTCAAATACAGAGCAGAGGGAGCATCTTCCGACAAGCTAACCTACTACACACAAATCTTTGCACAACAGATGTCCGCCGAACAGAAGATTCGGGCAAGCCAAGCAACGGGTGTTGCCGACCGGATGGCCGAGATTCAGCTGGGTGTAGCTTTGAAGCAAATGAAAGACGCCTATGAAAGACCCGAGGTAACGCTCGTCCACATCCGCAGCACCAAACTCATCTAACGATATCAGAGCGACCCTATTAGTGTCAAGGACATCCGGGACCTTCGATTCATGGCCAAGATCTATGCGCGACAAGGGAAATGCGCTGAGCTTCTGAAACTATGGAAAGCACCACCTGCTCATCTGCAACCTGTCGTGGAAAAGCACGCTCTTGACATCTCGTTACTCACGGTCGACATGCTTGCAAGCGCACAGCAACATGAACTACTCGAGAATCACATCCTGGATTTGATTGAGAACGCAATCACATCACGGAGTAAAGACGACTCTGAGCCTCTACGACAACTATGCTCAGCGAGAGCGAACATTTGGACCTACTTGCTTGACGCTTCCACGAAGTTATACTCTCCTGAAGAGTCAGTTTCCAGTATCAAATACTTCGATCAGCAGCTTACGAGTATAGATCAAAGAACAAGATTGCATTGGTGAAGGATCGTGTCTTTGCTCCTGACATACTGAAGCTGGATCGACCATTGTGTCTTGTACGCCTGATACTACGCATTTACCTTGGTGAAAGCCTCCTACAAGACTGCAAAGATTTCTGGAAGCAGTTCTCACGGATACCCAGCTGCTTCACCGACCTTCGCCGTGCTGTTGAGAAGATGAGCGATCAAGGGAGGGCAGACTTCCTCACATATATTGAAGAGGACATGATTGCCACCAAACCAAGTACTGAAGATTCTCAGTCCAAGCTTGAGGAGTGGACACGGGCCGAGATCTGTGTCCTGAAGTTCACCTATCTGATTACCGTCTCTCTGACAGCGTCTCGACCTTCGACTGAAACGTTGGAATCGTTGGTCGAAAGGGCGTCGAAGGTCAGCCAGATGTTACCAAAAGATCCCGATCCGATCATGTTGATCGCTTATTGTCTTAACAATATGCATCATCAAAATACAGGTTTGAGTGATGCTTCAGATTTGAACTCCCGCTTCCTTCTACAAGCTACGATGCTAGTACGGGTCGCTGTAGAGCGAGACACCGAGAAAGAGAACCGCCCGTTGGCGTTGCTGGCCGCTCGCTTGCATCTCAGCCTTGGCCTGGGACGGGTCGCCTTCCAACTATGGAAGCATGTTAAGGTCAAGGAGATGCTTGTGGACACTCTGTCCCCATACCTCCTGTCACGCGTCGCTCTTACACAACCATTCGATGTCCAGCACCACCAAGGCTTTTCCGCAGATAAGGAACTGAAGCATGTCGTCGATACTATCGACAGGATGAGGAAAGTCCAGGAAGATTTGATCTTCAGGGATATCAAGCGCTTCCACTGGGATTCTGCGATGGACCTGATCTCCATGAACGAAAAATTGACTTCATCTCTGACGAGACATGCTTCCATCCTCGAGCGCCGTCGCATTGGTCGCCTCAAAGGAGAACCAGCGGGCGATCTACCAGATGTGCACCACAGGAGTAAGATGCACACATATCACGCTCAGACATTAAAGCTAACCTGAACATTAGGCGCTCAATCCGTCTCAGATAACATCGACCGGTCCGTCTTTCCTGCATACGAACACTCAGACGTCCACCGACCCTACTCATTCCTCATGCCCGCCGACATCCCATCTGTGGATTACGCCCTCACGCACAGCCACAACCGTGAATCCGTCAGCAAAATCCTCTTCCGCGAGGGTCTACCCAGCAACTGGACACCCAGCGCCGCTCTCTCAAACACCGCCAACGAAACCGCAGCAGAGCGTCTAATCAGCGAAAACTTCTGGCACCCGACCTCCACCCTCCTCTACTCAGCGCTCAACCCCGACACCAAAGTCGACACCAAACATTTCACCGCACTCACCACGCACCTCGCGCAGCTGCGCCAGGACCAAGAGAAACTGATCGTCTCTACACCGACTGGCGCGGACCCCGTCGACGAGCCGACAATGATCCACGAAAACCAGCTCATCGCGGCCTACTCCGCGCTCGAAGCCCTGCGCGCGCTTTTGCGCCTTGCAAACGAGATCAAAGAGCGCGTTGTCCAGAGCAAGACACCGCACCCTATGAAGGCTCAGGTGCCGAAGGACTGGGCGAAAGAGATTGATGCTGAGGTAAAGGGTGCGTTTGAAGCGATTGGTAGGGTTGCGAATAGCTATATCAATTTGCTGCAGAAGAGGGGAGTGGTAGCTATCAAGGCGCAGGTACGGTGGGGGAAGACTGGGGAAGCGCTGAGAGAGCTGGTTAGCGAGGATGATGTGGAGCATTATGCAAGGGAGTATGCGGATGCTGCGGTGGAGGCGTGGAAGGGGGTGTTGGCGGTTAAGTTGAAGTAGGTGTGGATGTGAGAGATGAAGTAGAAATCGAGAGGAAGGAGGCACGCAAGAAAAGACAATGTGAGCAGCATCAAGAGAACCTAGTGTTCAGTCAGCACAAGAAAAAGGAATGCCTCCTCAAATTTTTGATAATGGAAGCAAAAAAGAACTGACCCGAAGGCGATTTGAACGCCTAACCTTCAGGAGACACCAAACTGGAATCTGACGCGCTACCGTTGCGCCATCGGGCCGGCTGTGATCAGTTCAACATGATTGTTTACGTAATCTTGATGATTTCTGTGAATTATATAGCAATGTTAAAATTACAGCTAAGAACTCTGCTAAGAATTGACAAGGAAAACCTTGACCAGTAAATGGTGGGTATCTCGATAAGAGAGCGTCCAGATTACTTCGCCCGCGCTTTCCCTCCTTCGTGAACAATGACAAACGGAACCACGTAACACAAACCACGCTTGAGGCGCGAAGACGAACAACATATGAAGAAGAAGACAACTGATGGCCTCTCGCACACCATCTCAGGGCTGCCCCGCTTACACTTCCGCCTCATTCCGCTCTATTTTCCCTTTCCCCTTGCTCTGTCCCGACTCTTTCCTCTGCCGTTCGACTTCCTCGTTATCCTCATTCGCATCGTGGTGCTTCCCCCTCCACCCCTCATTATTATGGCTCGGTGTAAAATCGCCCATATGATGCTTCAACGCGCCCGCCTTTGCGCCCGCAACACCCTGGACTTGGTGCCGTAGATGGCTCTCTTGGTACTCGCCGGCCTGTTCGAGGTGGTCGAGTTCACTGATATCGGAGGATGAAACGGAGGACGAGCGAGAGGCTTGTGTGTAGATGACGTGGTCACCCTCTTTCTTCTTCTTCTCGCGCTGCTCGTTCTTCATGTGCTCCATCTTTTCCGCGTCGCCCTGGCAGTCGAGGGTCCGGATGTGCAGGCCGGGGAAGTTCGCTTCGAAGAAGGCTTTCAGCTGCGGGAGCAGTTTTGCGTTTGGGCGGTATGTGCCGCTGTCGTTGTCGATGATCAGTTCGTAGTAGGAGGGGTCGGTCTTGGGCTCTTCTTTGGGCGGGCCGCCGTCCATGTCCTGCGGCGGATGGGATTGTTGGGATGGGTCTTCGGGGGATTTGTTCGGGTGTTTGAGGCGGCGGATGAAGAACTCGCCGGAGAAGGCGATGTAGGCTGCGACGTCGCTGTGCATGGTGTGTTTGGACAGCATGTCGATGCCGAATTCTTTGCCGGTTTCGGTGAAGCGGAAGAGCGCGTCGAGGGTGAGGACGTAGGTGAAGATTCGCCCGCCCTGGTCGTAGTGGACGAGTTCGAGGAATTTCTGAGTGAAGGCTTTGCAAGGATCGGGGAATTCTTTGTATTCGGTGGCGTGGTCGAAATTGTAGACACGTGCGTGCTGGTGGTGGAGGGCTTTGGAGAGGATGAAGCCTCGTACGCCCTTCGCTGTGAACATGTTCTTGACGAAGGGCTTGAAGACGACGTAGCGGTGGTACATGTGTTCGGGGACGGGGCCGCGCAGTTGCAGCTGGTTCGACTGGAAGTTGTATCTTTCTGCCTTGGTCTTACCAGTGCGTCGCGATACATTGCCAGACTCGTCCGGCTCCTTCTGGCCCAGCAGACGGCCCAGTAGAGGCGAGTAGTGCCGTATCCAGAACTGAGGCCCAATTGTATATACGCGACCACCGTGCTCGTCTTGTGTTCTCCCTAGCACTTCTGCGCTGACTGTCAGGGTGCCGCTCATATGCTCGGCCTTGCGTATGCAGACTGCGACAGCGCGCAGCACGAATGCGCGCTTGCTAACCATGCGCTTTCGCAGAGGATACAACTGCTCCTTGATGCCTCCCCAATTCTCATTCACCGAAGCGACTTCGACGTGAACGTTGCCGAGGCGGTCATCGTGATCGGCCGGGTCTTCGTCGTAGATGCGACACTTCAGCTTGAAGCCGCTCGAGGGCACGTTTGCGACGATCCATTCCTGGTTCCACACCGGGTTGGTGTTCTGGCGCACTGTGCGCGTGCGCAATGTCAGCGGCGGGTCTTCCTTGTGGCGGTTGGGCAGGGCGGTCATCAGCTCGGCGAGAATGAAGGGGTCGGCAGAGAGGGTGTTGATGTCGGCGAGCGGCAGGTTGTTCGCGCGGTGGAAGGTGAACTTGACTGTGTACCCGGGCTGTAGTGCGTTCAGCGACTGTTCTCTTGCGCATGGCATTCTCGAGCATGTACCTCTCTGCGCGGTATGGGCGTGTCATCGTAGCCGCCCTCGGGGCCCTTCTTGCTCTCGCTGGTGTTGCTCTCGCTGGTGTTGCTCGTCTGTGGCTTCGACGGCTCGAAGGCCTGCTCGTCCTGCTTCTCAGCGTCGGCCGTGACGCCCGTCGCCTGGCCCTGGTGTGTCTCCTCCATGCCGCTGCCCTCTTTTTCTTGCGCGATTATATACGTTTGCTGTCTGCAGTGCGTCTGCGCTCGGCGGCTTCTTCCGGAACTCTCTTTGCGCTCAGCTCACAATCGGCCCTTGTATACAATTCGGCGGAATCCGCGGGCGCACAGCGACGAGGCGCAGTATTATGTGTGTGGAGGAATGCAATGCGGTTGCAGCATCACCGTGCAGGAGTATCGCAGGAAATGGCGCAGCAGGAGAGGCCGTGTGGCTGGATAAGGGTCCCGCGCGTCGCATGCGGCGGAGCCCTCTTCCAGAGCTGACCACGGGACGGGTGGGCTGTGCTAAGCTTTGATGGTCGTCTAGGCAAAGGCTTGACCCTGCCAGTTGCTGTGTCCCATCCTTGTTCTTGTGCTGTTCCATTTGTCACACCATGACCCAACCATGCATTTGTTCCTCTTTGGTCGAGAAAATGCGCATTAGGCTTCGGGAACACGGCTCTCGGCAACATGTGAGCCTGAAGACGTCATACCGTAACTGCATTGGAACGACTGTAATCTGCTCGTGAGAAATCTTCGAACATGAGGTCATATCGTGAGTGGCAGAGTTTAGCTCGATTTTTGAAAGAGGAGATGCTCTAGTCTACCGTATGTTTGGCTACAGGCCACAACATTGACCTCTACCTCCGTCTATTACAATTTATACAGAAAAGCTTATCAAAGTGTATAGGCTATCATACAAACGCCCGCTCGCTGATGCTGTTCGTTCTGAAAGGGTATCACGCAAAGACGTCAAGACTCAAGTGACACGTGGGTGTCGTCAAAGTCTGGTTCTCACAAGTGCTGACTCGTGGCTGGCTGGCTTACGCCATCGCCATCTCGATTTTCTTGCCCTTCATGCTCTTCCACTCCACAAAAGCAGCGCCGACGATCGACACTGCGCCTGCAGCAACCGACACATAGAACGTCTGTATCAGTGTGAGGTTGTAAGCGGAGAGCACACCAGGAAGGAAGCGGGCTTCAATTGCGTTTTTCAGCTCAGTCGCACCCACAGTCAGGACAAAGCCTGAGTCGAGTTCAGGGACAACATTGTGGAGGTTCTTGATGAGCTGGTTGGTGAAGACATTCTGGCCGACCGAGATGAAGAGTGCACCACCAAGGGTCTGGCTGAACATCATGGTAGCGGTACCGATAGGAATGTCGTCTGCAGGAAGGACCGTCTGGACAGCAACAAGAATTTGCTGCATACCGAAACCAACACCAGCACCGAAAATAAATTGGTAGCCGATCCACTTGGGCGAGTTGGTGTCAGTCTCGAATGTCGACAGAAGACCAGCTCCAATGGCCATCAGGACTGATGACAGGAGCATAAACGGTGTGTAGTAGCCGAAGTAGGTAACGAGACCACCGGCCAACATGGAGATGATGACGAGACCGAGGATGGCAGGCAAGTTCATGATGCCGGATTTCGTTGCAGACACTCCCTTGACAGCCTGGAACCAGATTGCTGCAACTCGTTAGCTGTGTTTCGAGGATCAATGTAGCGGAGACTTACGGAGATAGTAGACCATGACGAAGAAGGATGCACCGAGCATGGCTCCGAACAGGGCTGATCCCCAGACGTTGCGGTTGAGGAAGACGCGAGGAGGCACGGTAGCGTCCTCTTGCTTCCACCACTGTACGGCAATGAAGCCACTAATGAGCACGACGAAGAGAACAAGGAGAGCAATGATACGTCCGTTGCCCCACGCGTACTTGCTTCCACCCCACTGTAGAGCAAGCAGCAGACAGATGATAGCAGGCAGGAACAGAGCAGTACCCTCCAGGTCGAACTTCTTGACCTGCTCCATCAAGGTGGCCTCGTTCTTCTTACCACGGCGTTGGATGGTGAAGAACGGAATGATGAACGCAGCAGTAATAGCACCAAGAGGCAGGTTGATGTAGAAGCACCAACGCCAAGTCAGATGGTCAGTAAAGGCCCCACCCATCTAAAGCTTCGTTAGCAAATGCTTGGTTGTACGAAGCTCCACTTCTCCGCAATTCTGGAGATCTCCACTTACCAAGGGTCCAGCAACTGACGCAATACCGTACATACCACCTATCAAACCCATATAGGCCGGACGTTGACGCAGAGGAACTGTGCTTGCGATAATGAGGATGGCGCCGCTGAAGATACCAGCAGCTCCTACACCGGCGATGGCGCGTCCAATGATCAAGGTCGTCGAGTTAGGCGCAACACCGCAGATCAGAGAACCGACTTCGAAGATGAATAGCGCGCTGATGTAGACCCATTTGATCGAGTAGTAGGTGTAGAATTTGCCGTAGAGGAGTTGTGTCGCGCAGGTCGTAAGCAGGTAAGCCGATCCATACCAACCAACGTCGTTAAGTGCCTTGAACTGATCTGTGATGCGAGGAATAGCTGTCGCGATGATCGTGTTGTCCTACGATGGTCAGCCTCGCCGTTCTGCACTACATCGACGTGACGATGGCTTACCAATGCCATGCAGAAAACTGAGAGGCACAATGCTAATGTGATGATGGCGAGCTTCCATTTCGTAGGGTACTCGAAATCGTCTTCCTCATCGTTGTTGCTGGCCTTTGAGTTGCGCTTCTCGTTGACCTCCGGCTCCTTCTCGTCTGTGGTCTTCTCATGTATGGAGGGCGCAGCCGAAGGCAGGCCACTCTCGCCAACACCCATCTCCTTCTTCTCAAGATCGCCGACGCTACGGGCGGCTGTCTTTTCTGAGTCTGCCATGCTGACAGGCCGCAGTGTTTGGTTGTTTGTTTCGCTCATCTAGTCGTGGCTGCGAGGCTACGTGTGGTGATATAAGGGTTTGCGCCAAGTAAGGGTCCAAGGTAGTGGTTGTGATTCAGAATGAGTAGCTAGTGTGAGGAAAGAAATAGAAGCCTGAGGGAAGGAGGGACTATAAGTAAAACCTGGAAAGGAGCGAGATGATTCACAAGGGCGGAGTCAACGTTATGGTCAAGCTGCAATACCAAGAGGTTCGTTCAGCTCGGTACAATTAGGGTGCGGGAGCTATCTACTTGCGCTTCGGAATGCGCGAAACAAGGTGCCCGGCTCACAGTTGGTAAAGGGTTGAGACTGCGCTTGCCTCTTTTCGGATCCGGAATCGGTCGAATATTCGTCCCTGGTCTGCGACGCCTTGCAAAGTTTGGCCGCCTGAAGCCCTTTGCGCATTCTTCGTGTGTGAGCACAACAGCGGGCGCCTGTGTCAGTCACACCTGCACGTCGCCGTGTTGCATTGGTCTGGTTAGCCGGGTGCAGCTACCCAAATTGCTGGCAAGCGACCTGGCGTTCAATGAGAGCCCGTAAGCCAAGACCGTTGCGGTGTCCTTGCGCTCCGATAGAACGATTCCAGACCACCAGATCCACGGGCAGCTACTCCGCAAATGCGATCTCTCTCATTTTTTGTGGATCTTACGGAAAGTGGGACATGTCAAGAGTTGCAAGCCAAGTATAAGAAGGCTTGAAATGTCTCCATGGGTAAACTGCTCCATCGATTCATGACCCTTCGTTAGCAACCAAAAGGCTGATTGCACCTTTTGTCCGAGCAAAATCGTTATCGTGGGCGCCAACATGGTGTTGAGATTTCGTCCGTCGATGCAAGGCTAACTTGGTTGCCTGAAGATCTGATTGTGTGCAGGTGATCGGTTGACTTGCTTTGTGGCTTGAACTTGGCTTTTCGACCCGTCTTCGCTTCGTGAAAAATGTCGGAGCGGCCAGGAAAAGTCGTCCGACCTCCGACATTTCATCTTCGTCTCATTCGTTTCGAGTTGTCATCGCATCACAAGTGGGGCGGATTACCTCAGGATGAGCACCGGTCAGGTAGTTGCTGCTTGTTGCCTCGCGATCTGGTGAGGCTTGATGATGACAGCACTATAGTACATCCATCACGAACGCTTGCGAAAGGAGTCGCCCTACAAACGGCGCCTCGGTGACCCTCTCGCAACGAGATGCCCATTGTGAACGATGCCCAGTCCGCTGTATCAGCCTCATGTAACCCATAAATGCAGCTGTAGTATGCGGTTCACACGTGGACAAATTGCTAAAGATGGAAACCGCATACCAAGAGTCTAAACAGTATTCAAGAGTTTGTTTCATTGCATTGATGGCACAATAGCAAGTCTTGGATCAACAACAGCGTCCGTTTTTCGCCTGTTGTCGGTTTACGTATCATCGCAGAATGAACCTCATGCTCCCGACTGTTGAATCGTCGGTGAACGCTGTGAGAAGGTGCGACCCACCACAATATGTGCATCTTACTCAGCGTACATTCGCTTGCGCCCACACCCACAACCTCTGCACATATGCCTCGTCAAGCGGCTTTACATTCCCTAAGACCGGCACATGTTTTTTGCTCTCCTCCATTGCGAATTGCGGTCTCTGGGACGAGGATCTTTGTACACCGTTACCATAGGCCTCTTTCCACAGGCCTAGCAGTTTCTTCGCTGGATGCTCGATATCGCTTTCCTCCAGTCGCTGAAGCCAGTCCTGGGGCGAGACAATCTCGAAGTCTGCCTTATTCCTCAGCCAAAGCAGCATGTCGTGCCAAGTAGGCTGACGATGCGGATTCAAGACGTGATAGACAGGTATGTTCTCCTGGCCGCAGTTCCCCTCCCATATCGACTCGAGGAAGGCTTGCGCCGCGATATCCACAGGCAGCCAATCCAAAGCCTCATCGCCTAAATTAGGCAGACATTTGATGATGTTTGCAGTGCTCAACATCATTGGCCATGCCTCCTTAGTATTCCATACCCCTGATGTTGAGTCTCCAGCGAGTTGCCCAACACGGACGACAGCAATCCGACCTCGAAGACTCGTCCGCTTGTCTGCCTCAGCGCAGATGTGCTCTGCAACCCACTTCGACCGCGAGTAGCCAAGTGGAGAAGCTGACGAGGGATTGGAGAGAAGCTTCTCGGGCCAGCAACCGGACTGATCTAGCTCACCATGCATGATGGCGGCCGTGGATGAGCAGTAAGCGAAGCGTGGAGGGTTACTGCGTCCCGCGCTTAAAGCAAGATCAAGGAGGTTTCGGACACCTGCGATGTTGTCTTTGACGAAGCTTCGTAGTTTGAGGCGGAAATTGACGGTCCACGCTACATGAATGATGCATGTTGCTTCCTTGGCCAGCTGCTTGTATAGCTTGTCGCTCATCCCAAGGCGCTCGTCGCTGAGTTGTGCTGGAACCACTTTGACCTTGTCATTGGCCACGCCAGACACGAGTAGACTCGTCAAGCCTCTTTGCTCGAGGGCCTTGCTGACTCGCTCCTTTGCTGCATGCTCGTCCGCTCCTCTTACCAGACAGTAGATGCTTTGGACTGTCTCAGCCTTCTGAAGGAGATCCAAGATGTGCGCTCCAAGAGCACCAGTGGCTCCAGTCAACACAACAATTTCCCCCTTCTTGCCATCCTCGGGCTGACCGTTTGTAGTAGGTTGTAAGGCACGTTCGTCAAACGAACCGTACTGTTTGACCAGGTCCTTCATCAACTGTTCTTCATCCTCCTCGACGACACCAGACTCTCCGTGTCTCCTTCGCAACACGTAGTCAGTCAGACATTTGATTGAGCCACAGTCTTCGATAACGCTCATCGGCAGATGTTTGTCACAATTGGGTATTAGCCCTCTTAGTCGTGTTCGAAGCTGCATACATGCGATGGAATCAACTCCATACGAGAACAGGTCCATATCATCCGTCAACTCCGCAGTCTGGGACGTGATAGACTGTATCAGCCCCTTGAGGTGTTGCGGCAGTTCTTCGTCAGACACATCAACCGACTGATTTGAGTCTTGCTCATCGTAAGCACGGTTGATAATGTCCTCGAATCTGGCCTCTGCCACTCTTCGAATAAGAGTCCCCTTGCTGCTCTTCTCGAGTGGTTCCTGATGTGGTAGAGGGATCAGCATGTTGTATGGTATCCTAGCATGGTCCTGGCTATCGCGATTGAGCTTCTCTACTGCAGGCTTGATTGTGTCAAGCAAGCCTTGATCACTCATTCCGCTGGCTTGTTGAGATCGTAGCAATAGCGCTCCTGGGTAAGGTCGATTTGTGCCGAATATCAAAACGTCGTCCAGGTGGGGTGAGGTGGCTATTGCATCCTCAAGCGGCGTAGGGTCAAACTTCTTGCCCGTGATGAGTATTAACTGAGAGTCAGCACGGGAGTTATATATCCATGCATCTGGGATTGTGGGATGTGGGGCGAATAGGTCCGCAGTTGCGAAGGATCCATCTGGGCGATTTTGTTTGGCCTGCACCACATGTTAGCCTGTGATTTGTTCGTCATTTGAGCAGCATATACCATGTGTGGCCAGCCCGGCTTGATCACAAGCTCAGTCAAGTTATCTTCTCGTGGCTCAAAGCTCAAGAGCTTCGCCGGATTGTAGTTTCGCAGATACTGCCAGTCGTTGTCTGCTGAAAAGTCGCGGAACGATGACATGACAAAACCGCATTCAGCACTTCCAAATCTTGAGATCAGGTTCACTCCACTCTTTGCAAGACGATCACCAACTTCCGCCGGTAACGCTGCGCCACCAACACCAACAATGTCCATCTTTTGCAGCAGAGCCAACCCTTGCTCGTCAGATTCCATCATCTGTAGCACGTATGGTACCGACGAGAAGTACTTTACTCCCGGAAGCCCTTCCGTGGAGGAATACGATGCTGCTACTTCCAGACTGTTGCAGATATTCCGAGCCGTGATAGGTATGTCCTTGCCTGGAAACAGCCAAATGAGTGCGTTACTGGTCCATGCTCGAAACAAGTCGGCGATTCCTCCATGGTAAAGGGGTGTTGTGGTGAAAGTTGCCTTCACAGGTATCTTCGGAAGATGAGGAAGAACCCCCAGTCCTGCTCGATGAGACTGCGGTATGGGTTTTGGCAAACCAGATGAGGTTCCTGAGGTGTGGTGTAGATATGCAACTGCTGTCTGATCCAAAGTGGGCGTCTCGAAGCTTGGCTCCACTGGTTCGCTGATGGCCTGATAGATGTCTTCTCCTTCACGCAGCGGCAGTAACTTGGCAGTGAAGCTAGTCACGTCTTCTTCTCTTGCCAGGCTGAAAGTTTGCTCTGCCCGGTCCGCATGTGCGATGTCATAGAAGAAGGCCAAGGCTTTACAGGATTTGTAAAGATGTAGAATGGCAGCAGGTTGACATTGAGGTGCGATCAGTAGTACCGAGTAACCCAACTTCATCAATGCCAGCCACGCGAAGAGGAACTCTGGCGAGCTGTGACATAAAAGCGCTACTGTTTCTGGACCATTTGGAGATTTGCCCAAAGCTTGTAGTAATCTTTCCGCAAATACGTTCGTGCCTTGTTCAACATCTCCGAAGGCGAGGACTTTGTAGTTCCATCTCTCCTGTTTCGACTGTGGTACAGGAAAACCAACGGCTGGCAGGTACGGGTGGTGTTGTGCTTGGTAGCCAACAAACTGGCCTATCGTAGTGTACGGATTGGGCCGGCTGTTCAAGCTGGCAGCTTGTCCAAGGGTGCAGACGAAGTAGTTGGTCTGCATATCGGTACGAGAAAAGAAATTTTCAGACTGTATTGATCTCTCCGTAGTCAGGGCCTTGTAATAGGTTTGAACATTACGCAAAAACGCGCTCAATCTTATGTGGGCGCTGAAATGAAGTTCCAGAATGGCGCTTAAGTCGTGACATCATGCAGGACCTGAATTTAGCGAGCGGTGGAAGTCTTGCATCGTACAATCAACTCATAATACTGCAGCCGATACCACAAACTGAATCTACAACTACTGAAACAAACATCATTGGCATCTGGAATGCGAAAGGTAGCCGTTAGGAAGTAGTAGCCAACCAACATCGAGACAGCATGAGACGCACGGGCCAACTTCTCAATATGCCGCTCACGTATCTGCAAGTTCAAAGCGTTACTCTATCGACCGAGCTCTTGCCTAACCATCGTGCGTGCCATCGACTTGCAGATGCTCCAGCATTAGAACTTGGATCCACTGCGCCACACGAATTGATGTAAAACTCAAGTTCACAAAAGCACAAGATGCACGCTCGAACCTTACGTCTGGCACTCGTCGACCTACAACAGAGCCGTCTCATCAGCGGAACTTGAATAAGTCGAATACTAGAAGGTACCCTGCAGCGCCTCCACTATCGTCGTAACCGGGCGTCGTGTCGCGGACGACTGATGGAGCCGGAGGAGAAGGTTGTCGTCCACTACAGCATCCGCGTAAGCTGCTGACAATGCTAAGAGACAGACCACCAACAACTTGTAAAACAGCAGGCTCGAAGCCTTCAATTCAAAGCTGATTGGACAAGTCATTGCCGAATTGGATCGTCGTTCAGTGAATACTACGGTGTGTTAGTGTGGGGGTACGCCGATCCTCTGTCTGAGGGTGTGCTGTCTCGAGGTATAGCAAAGCATGATATAGAGGACCGTGAAGTCAAGAGGTGTAGTAGACTAGTGTGAAGGGTAGGCAAATCGTGCTTGAATCTTAGCGAAGATAGGTGCGCACCTACCAGCCGTGATTCAATCAGGCGATATCAAAGTTATATTTGTGCACAAGGCGATCAAAAGCTTTGACAAGCGCACAATGCTGCTGTGTGCTCGTGACACTGCTCGTCGTCACTCAATGGGTCAGAGCTACCAACCTCGCGGTAAAAAGCGCGGTGTGCGATGCTTTGAGGCTGTATCGGACTGCGGGGATACCAAGACCAGCCACCAGCAAACGCTTGGTATGCGGATATATGCATCCTGGCTGGCATCAGTGGTGCGCAAAATCGATAGAAAACGGCTCTGCAGGGCGTCCCTTGGTGTGTGGCAAGACAGCTGGTGGCGAGCGCCCAAGCAGACTCGTGAGCGACTTTTATGAAAGTTTGTCAAGTAGGAAAAGTTCACGGTTGGTGTTGAGTTCGCGCACAAGGCCCATGCGGCCCGAGGTCTTGGTTGGAGCGGTTTATGCAAGGTCTTGTCCAGATCGGGCAACAGCGCTCGAAAAAACAGGAAGTGTTGACGCTTTGTTGTTTAGCGACGCGTCGGACTCGCGGGGGACCTTGCCTGGTGTGTTTGTGAGAGTCAATTCACCAGCCATTGTCGCGCACTGCGCCCTCCCTAGGAGATGTTGTCTGAGACTGTACGACATCAAACAAAAGGATGGGGTACAAGCAAGGCTGGCAGCACTGTGACGCCGCCGATGATGCAGTCTGTGGCTGATGTGGAGCCCGGCCCGTTGCAAGATGCCTGTCCGAACACTGGCACGCTTGTACGAGCCGAAGTGTCAGTGGTTGGGGTTTCCATGGAAATGATTGTTGAGCACGGCCACAACGACACGGCTTTCGATTCAAATGCGTGTTGCCCCAGGCCAAGCAATAGCTTCCCGCCGTCGAAGTCGATGCATTCTGCGCGCTCTCAGTGCCAGTGTGCGTCATTTGGCGCGTGGACTGGTGGAATGCACAGCCAACCGTATTCCCTTAGCGTGCGATTGAGTGTTGCGGCAGTGCGGCACGGGCACGGTGGCCATTCCTTTGAAACCGCTTCTGCAAGAGAGGGAGAAGCCATTGAGGGCTCCAAGGCACTGCGCCAGCTCGACGAGAGCGAGTGTCAATGAAGATGAGCAGCAGATAGATTAGCCGTGGGCAGCAGTTTCCCTCTCGGTGAAGGGAAGCAAACAGGTCCGAGCGTATCTTTCTTCCATGCCCTGCTTCGGAAACTGCATTCAATGAAGTGGACTAGTGCAGTTTAGTGCAGGTGCAGTCTGTGCCGCGTATCATTTAAGACTGCCTCGCTCGCCCGACACACCCGCCTCCCAGCAACCGCCTTTCTCATCCCAGAAAACAGCCCGCATCACAGTAAGTTACTTTTCTCCGCAATCATATATGTCTGGCGCGCATGTGTTCCACCCATTGCGCGCTCACTTTGCCTGCCCACCGCGCAACTGCTCTCCACCGCCGATCACTGTTGATCTCCCGCTGACTCTGCTCTCTCTTGCAGGCATTGATACTCTTTGCGCCATACAGCAATTCACCATGCTCTACTCCTCCGTCATTGTCGCCGTCTCGGCTCTTGCTGGCTTCGCCGCTGCTCAGAACAGCACCGTCATCGCCTGCTGCGAGGTGCCCGTTAACAACGTGTCTGAGGATCTGAGGCAGTCATGGTGTGACGCCCAGGAGAACACCTGCGTCGACCTCTGCGGTGGCCAGGGTGACATCGCCAGCAACGGCAACACCTGCGATGCTGTAAGTTTGCTTGCGAGTGATCTTGCGAAAGCTCGCTAACATTGTTTGGAGTCTACCCTCGAATACACTTGCAAGTGCTCTAATGGCACCACAATTGCCGAAGACACCATGAAGACTTACCAGCAGACCGTTCCTGCCCAGATGTGCTACTTCTGGTACGACGCTTGCATCAACGCCACCATCAACCCCACCACCAAGGAGGGTAACGCTGCTCAGCAGTTCCAGTGCACGCAGGCTCGCGACGCCCAGTGCGGTAACACTACTATCGACGAGTCCTCATCCGGCTCCTCTTCCGCGTCAGCCTCTGCCTCGGGCTCCGGTTCCGCTTCCCGCACGTCTGCTGCCTCCGGCACTGGCGCAGCTGCCACTGGTTCCAGCACCGCAGCTGCTTCCGCTGGTGCTGCTGTCGCCAACTTCGCCCTTGGCACACCTGCTCTGGCTGGTGGTCTCCTCGCCATCTTCGGCCTTGCCTTGTAGAAAGGTTCAACTATCTCAGTGCGGATAGCGGGCCGGTCCCTATTGGGTCGTTGTGGTAATAATGAAGGAGGATATAGGTTTCACGAAGTTACTTTGGCGTCACGTTGCAGGGTCTTGTATGCTCGCTTGCGCATGATATGGTGGAGGAGAAGCTCGAGGAGCTTTAATGCGATGATATGAAGGATACACGACTTGCAATACCCCGAATCAAATCTTCAACTGTTCAAATATCTTCTCTCTGCATACATGAAGTCTTGTTACATGCAACCTTACATCCGCTCAGCTTGCCGGTCATTGTAACGCATTTTCCTTGTGTTGCTCGCACATGTAGCGAACAAGCCTGCTGCATCCGGCAATGTTTAATGTGAGGTTGTATCCTTCTCAGGGTCTTTACAAACAAATAAAGGAAATTTGGAAGCGAGCTGTCAACTGCGTCAGAACCGCAAATGTCATAGTCACTGTCAATGTCAGCCTCGTTGCAGCGCATTAGTGTCATTGGCCAATTTGTCCTGCAGCGTTGCTCAGCTGGTTCGCCCCGACTTCCGGCGTGCATAATCGATAACGATCCTCACAGGGGTGTTGAACGAGCTGCATCATTCAACAATCTGCAGTATCTTGACCTGCGAGCTTCGTCTACATCTCATCTCCGACGCCCCTCCTTCCAAGCATTGCAACCCACTGTCGTCGCGACCCTCCGACTTGTTCATCACAGCTTTCGGCCTCACCGCATCACAGGCAGCCGAGGCTTGAGTATTCCTTCCGCTTCTAGAAGCAATAAGTCTATCGGTGCGTGGCAGCTGAAATCTTAAGCCGCGGTGTGGCTGGGCTATTGCATTTCTGACTCCATTCACATTCAGACTGTTCAAGACATATAAGCTGGCTCTCTTCAAGCTTCTGAGGCCATTGTCCTTCTCGCCGCTCTCACCAGCAAGTTACGTCAGAGCTTGTCACCGCCCCATATCTGCGCAAAAAGCCCCGACGAACGTCAACACCCACGCCAGACACCAGCAAGTGAAAGACGGACTATACAGAACCATGGCGACACTCAGTGCTCAGCGCAAGCACAAGGTGACCATTGTGGGCTCCGGCAATTGGTATGTGACAAGCTGCAACAGCTGCAGCGGACGATTTAGACACGATCAAAGTCAAATGTGCAAAAGAGCCGGCTAACAGATGTAGGGGCACTACAATGGCCAAGCTCGTAGCTGAGAATACCAAGGACAATCCCTCTCTGTTTGAGGAAAAGGTGCAGATGTGGGTGTTCGAGGAAGAGTACACAATCCCCAAGAACTCGCGACACTACAGTGGCTCAGATCAGCCTGAGAAGCTCTCGCAGCTCATCAATAGCGTCCACGAGAACGTCAAATACCTGCCGAACATTACGCTGCCTCCGAACGTTATCGCCAACCCTGATCTGCCCGATGCTTGCAAAGACTCCACGATGCTCGTCTTTGTGCTCCCACATCAGTTCATTGCCAGGACATGCTCCCAGCTGTCAGGAAAAATCCTCCCATATGCTCGAGCTATCTGCTGCACAAAGGGTGTCGATGTGAGCGAGAAGGGCATCCAGCTCATGTCAGAGGCTATTGGGAAGGGTTTGAACATCTACTGCGGTGCTCTGTCAGGCGCAAACATTGCCTCTGAAATTGCCAAGGAGCTGTACTCCGAGACCACAGTTGCTTATGACCCACCGCCAATGGACTCTCGTCATCCAACACCAAGCGGGTCACCGAGCTCTTCGCAGGTCAACCTAATCAATCCTGAGATTGAGCCCGGCAAGCGATCTGCTAATCTGACTCCTTTGCCGTCCGAGTACCCTCCTCTCTCGCACGAGAACATTCGTAAGCTGTTCCACCGCCCCTACTTCCACGTACACCTAGTCAACGATGTCGCCGGTGTGTCTCTCGGCGGAGCCCTGAAAAACATCATCGCTCTTGCGGCTGGGTTTGTCGATGGCTTGGGCTGGGGTGACAACGCCAAGGCAGCCGTAATGCGTGTGGGAATACTCGAAATGGTCAAGTTCGGAAAGATGTTCTTTGGGGAGAGCTCTCGCACTAGCACGTTCACTGAGGAGAGCTGTGGTGTTGCCGATGTCATCACATCCTGCTCAGGCGGTCGCAACTTCCGTTGTGCAAAGATGGCCGTCGAACGTAAAGAATCCATTGGCGCTATCGAGGAGAAGGAGCTCAACGGTCAGAAGCTGCAAGGCACCAGCACTGCCATTGAGGTGAACCAGTTCCTGAAGTCCCAGGGCAAGGAGGCAGACTTCCCTTTGTTCACTGCGGTGTTCAACATTCTGGAGGGCAAGGCGAAGCCTCAGGATATTCCTGAGCTCATTGAGCCGAAGCACTAGGCGTACAGTGTGTCTCGAGGCGGAGCAAACAGGTGGAGTCGGATGCAGGTGTCCGGGTTCCTAAGCAATACCCACTATAGATTTCTAATGAACCCATGTTTGTGGTTCTCTGTGGAGAAAGTATCGTTTTCAGGGCGCAGATTCGATATCAAGTTCTACCTCTTCGGTACGCGTGCCGGTGAATTGCACAAGATACATGCATAGTGCTCACTGAGTAATGACAGCACACAGCACATGCAATTCAACACCGTTGAACGAAGCCAAGGAGATTGTTACCACTCTTATGCTACGCAAACACCGCCAAACTCCGAGCATGCAAGTTGCTGACAAGCTTGGCATCGGTTTCTCGCAGTTGACCAGTCTGCGATGATAAGGAAATTTATTGGTGTGTCTGGGGAGATTGCAGCCTTGCACACGAGAAGGTGTGAATTGTGACTATCTTGCACTGCTATGTTTTGTATGCTGAAGTCCTTGCGCTCGTGAGTCCTCAAGCTCCATTCATTAAACAAGCCTGCATTGCACAATTGTACTCTCAGGCTTCAGCTTAGAAATGCGCCATGCCGTTACCCAATGAACGGTCAGGGATCGCCGACGAATTTCTGCGGGACGATCGCCGCAAGCTTGTCAGACATCGCCATTGCCCATCCACCATCTGATTCAGGATTGAACCAGGAATCCATATTCCGGTCGCGATATGCAAGGAACAGAACCTCTTCCAGCGGTTGCGTGCCGATACAGCGGGTCACGGTGATTGGTAATGTGCGTCGCACTTGCTGAGTTTGTGATTTAGGCACTGGTCAGGGCTCAACAAAGTGCCCAAAGTGCGAGTTTTCGAGATTTCGCGGTGACGTTGTGGAGTTAGACGCGGGTAGTGATGTTTGGTAGCGCCTCGCTACTTCATCGTTTTCGGAATGACGACAATGCATGGCTTTGTGGCCGGCGTTAAGTCCGCTATCCCCTGCGTCTGTCAGGGAATAGGTTTGTGAACGAAGAGTAAATTTACTCTCACTTCACCGTCAGGTACTTGAGTGCCTCTACACTCCCTCTTTTCTTGCTTTGCTACGTTCGCCTGCGCGTTGCAACATCTCTCATCATTGAGCTCAATTGCTCTTGCCTAATCCGGCTATCGACTACATTCAAGAACACTTGGACCGCAGAAATGTTGTGGGGCAACAGTTTCCAAGATCCGCACGATCAGGATCCTAGGAGGAATCCATGGCACAATGAGAGCCAGTACATCGAGAATGGGCGAGAAAGAGTAGCAAGTGGAGATGACAGCAGCGACAGCAGCAACTCTGAGGGCGTTCGCAGGACAGGCACCTGGGGTGAACCTGATGCAGGCAGATTCGACCCTACCACTGCTGCAGCAGACATACACGCTCTGAGAGAGGAACTCGCAACGCTTTCCCGTACACGATCGCAAACGGCTCGCTCAGAACGGAACCATGACGGACTCATGCGCACCATTAGTAGAAAGAGCACATGCCGAAACATGTCTCTTCAGGCACCATGTGTTTCTCACATACAAACCGGTGACTCGATAGCCGCAGAAGACGAAGACACCACAGATACTGCTGTGGCAGCCGAGACGGAAGATGAATTCGAGCTCGGCGAGTTCATGAAGGAGGGATATCTTGAGAAGAGGAAAGATGGAAAGTCAGCGAAGAAGGTGGGCGTTGTCTGGAAGGGTTTGAATGTCAAGGGCGTTGGGTCGACAGCTACCTTCGCAAAGACCGTCCCTGATGCAATCATGGGGACGTTCGGTCCTGACCTCTACCGCCTTGTCACACGCTTCATTCCTGCCCTGCGCCTTGGACGCCACCAACAAACTCGCACACTCATCAATGACTTCTCCGGTGTACTCAAGGATGGAGAGATGATGCTTGTCCTGGGACGGCCAGGATCTGGATGCTCGACCTTCCTGAAAGCAATTGCAAATAATCGAGAAAGCTACGCAGCAGTCGAGGGTGACGTACACTACGGCGGTATCTCAGCTGAGAAGCAAGCGAAGCAGTTCCGCGGCGAGGCCAACTACAATGAAGAGGATGACGTCCATTTTGCCAACTTGAACGTTTGGCAGACACTGACGTTCGCCCTCATCACCAAGACGAGGAAGAACAGGAAGGAAGAGATCCCGATCATCCTTGAAGCATTACTGAAAATGTTTGGTATCTCGCACACAAAGTATACCCCGGTAGGAGATGAATATGTCCGTGGTGTGTCTGGTGGAGAACGAAAGCGTGTATCTATAGCAGAGACGCTCGCTGCGAAGTCTACAATCGTCTGTTGGGACAACAGTACTCGAGGCCTTGACGCTTCGACCGCGCTTGACTATGCAAAGTCGCTTCGCATCATGACCGACCTGAGCAACCGCACAACATTCGTTACTCTATACCAGGCCGGAGAGGGCATCTATGAGCAGATGGACAAGGTCATGGTTATTGACCAGGGTCGATGCGTCTACGAGGGCCCTGCAAAGGAGGCAAAGCAGTACTTTCTCGACCTAGGTTTCCATTGCCCCGAACGACAGACTACTGCGGACTTTCTTACCGCAGTCACCGATCCTACTGGGCGTCAGTTCCGGGAAGGATACGAGGCTAGTGCGCCCAAAACAGCTGAGGATCTCGAGAAAGCATTCCGCAGATCTGAAGCATATCAAAAAGTTCAAAGAGACATCAGCGCATACGAAGAAGAGCTCAAGAGGACCGACTACACTGATGCCAAAGAGTTTGAGGGTGCTGTGGCGGAGAGCAAGAGCAACAGTAAGCTGAAGTCCAAGGATTCGCCGTTCACTGTATCGTTTGTGCGACAAGTCCTGGCGTGTACGAAGCGTGAGCTTTGGCTTACATGGGGTGACAAAACCACGCTTTACACAAAGTTCTTCATTATTGTCTCCAACGGCTTGATCGTCGGATCTCTTTTCTATGGACAATCCTTGGATACATCTGGCGCCTTCACTAGAGGTGGTTCAGCATTCTTCTCTATTCTATTCCTGGGCTGGCTTCAGCTCTCCGAGCTAATGAAAGCAGTCTCTGGTCGACATGTCGTCAAGAGGCACGAAGATTACGCGTTCTATCGACCTAGTGCTGTCAGTTTGGCCAGAGTTCTGCAAGATCTCCCACTCCTGCTGGCACAAGTTATCCCATTCTCGATCATCATGTACTTCATGACTGAACTTGATGTCGACGCTGGCAAGTTCTGGATCTACTTCCTCTTCATCTATACTACGACTTTCTGTATCACTTCGCTTTACCGAATGTTTGCGGCCATGTCACCAACGATCGATGATGCTGTGCGCTTTGCTGGACTTGCGCTCAATATCCTCATCGTGTTCACCGGTTACGTGATCCCAAAGCCGCAACTACTTTCCGAGTACATTTGGTTCGGTTGGCTGTTCCACATCAACCCTGTGTCATACTCGTTTGAGGCGGTCTTGACCAATGAGTTCTCCAACAGAGTCATGGAATGCGCGCCCTCTCAACTCGTTCCTCAAGGCCCAGGCGTTGATCCTCAGTACCAAGGCTGCAGCTTGACTGGTGCTCAGCCAAACTCGAATACTGTCAATGGAGCTACGTACTTACAGACCTCATTCGAGTACACACGGTCGCACCTCTGGCGTAACTTTGGTGTGATTATCGCATTCTCAGTCCTGTACCTGCTTGTCACTGTCTGGGCGACCGAGTTTCTGTCTTTTGCGAATGGAGGTGGCGGAGCCCTAGTCTTCAAGAAATCAAAGCGCGCAAAGCAGGCTGTCAAGGAAGAACCGACTGACGAAGAGAAAGTTGTGACTGGCAACTCAAGTGGTAGCTCTTCCGGCGACGGCACAATAGAAGAGGAGGATGCACTTGCGTCAATCTCAAGCAGCGAGAGCGTGTTCACCTGGAAAGACGTCGAATACACTGTACCGTACCAGGGCGGCGAACGTAAGCTTCTCAACAAGGTCAATGGTTACGCAAAGCCCGGAGTTATGATCGCCCTCGTTGGTGCCTCCGGTGCTGGAAAGTCAACCTTATTGAATACACTGTCGCAACGCCAGAGCACGGGCGTTGTCTCGGGTGAGATGTTTGTAGACGGAAAAGATCTCGGCAAGGCCTTTCAGCGTGGGACTGGCTTCTGCGAACAAATGGATCTGCACGACGGCACTGCAACAATCCGAGAGGCACTCGAGTTCTCTGCTATCTTGCGTCAAGCCAAGAACATTCCACGCCAGGAGAAGCTCGACTACGTCAACAAGGTCATCGACCTGCTCGAGCTTCAAGACGTTCAGGATGCTCTTGTGTCCAGCTTGGGTGTCGAGCAAAAGAAGCGTGTCACCATTGGTGTTGAGCTTGCAGCGAAGCCTTCGCTCCTGCTCTTCTTGGACGAGCCCACTAGTGGACTTGACAGCAACTCGGCTTACTCGATTGTCACCTTCTTGAAGAAGTTGGCTGCTGCAGGACAAGCTATCGTTTGCACAATCCATCAGCCTAGCAGTGTTCTCATCCAGCAATTCGACATGATCCTCGCTCTCAACCCTGGCGGTAACACCTTCTACTTCGGCCCCGTTGGCGAGAACGGAAAAGACGTGATTAAGTACTTCGGCGATCGTGGCGTTCAGTGTCCACCGAGCAAAAACGTCGCTGAATTCATCCTCGAGACAGCTGCAAAGCCAGTCAAGCGCAAAGACGGCAGTCGCATCAACTGGAACGAAGAATGGCTGAAGTCTGACAACGCCAAGGAGGTACTCAAGGAAATCGACCGCGTCAAGAGCAAGCGCAGTCAGGCTCTAGCCAAGCAAGACACTGAGGGAGAGTCTGAGTTCGCTGCTTCTGTCTGGTTGCAGACAACGATGCTCACTAAGCGTACCTTTGTCCAGCAATGGCGCGATCCATCTTATGTCTATGGCAAGCTGTTCACCGCTGTTATTATCGGCATCTTCAACGGCTTCACTTTCTGGCAGCTTGGCAACTCGATCGGCGATATGCAGAATAGGATGTTCACGTCATTCTTGATCATCTTAATTCCACCTACAATCGTCAACGCTGTCGTGCCTAAGTTCTACCAGAACATGGCATTGTGGCAGGCACGCGAGCTACCATCCAGGATTTATGGATGGTTTGCATTTGTGAGTACTTACAGTCTTTCTTCTTCCTCTACTGCACACAGAATTCCCACCCTTGTAGCCCTCCTGGCTCCAACCTCGTACTGCCTTCAACGAGTGTCAAGATACTGAATACCTCCAAACAATGACTAACATCGTCCCAGGTCACCGCACAAGTAGTCTGCGAAATTCCAAGTGCCATTGTCGGCTCGGTGCTGTATTGGCTAATCTGGTACTATCCAACCGGCCTACCCACCGACAGCTCTACAGCTGGCTACGTCTTCCTCATGACGATGCTCTTTTGGCTATTCATCAGCAGCTGGGGACAATGGATTTGCGCCTTTGCACCATCCTTCACCGTCATCAGCAATGTGCTGCCTTTCTTCTTCGTCATGTTCGGTCTTTTCAATGGTGTGGTTCGTCCGTACTCCATGCTCCCTGTCTTTTGGAAGTGGTGGATGTACTATGTCAAGTAAGGAAAACCTCCTGGGTCAAGTTTGGATGAATGCTAACATTGCTCTAGTCCTTCGACCTATTGGATTGGTGGCGTCCTCGCTGCAACACTCGATGGTGTTCCCGTTGAATGCACCTCTCAAGAGACTGCCCAATTTGATGCACCACCTGGCCAAACGTGCTCCAGTTACGCCGGCAGCTTCGTCCAACAAGCCCCTGGCTATCTCCTCAACCCTGATGCCAGCACCGGTTGCATGTACTGTCCATACACTACGGGCAACGACTATCTCGCCACGCTGAACATTCAGGCGAGTCAGAAATGGAGGAACTTTGGTATCTTCCTTGCCTTCTGCATCAGCAATTGGGCACTGGTATATTTCTTTGTGTGGAGTGTCAGAATCAGGGGGTGGAGTTTCGGGTTTGGAAAGCTGTTCGCGACGTTGGGCAAAGTCGTGGACAAGCTCAAGGGGAAGGGACAGAAAAAGCAGGGTGAGAGTAAAGCGTAGACGGTCGAAAACGCAACCCTTAAAGAAAGGCTGGAGGTCTTCACATACTTCTGAGAGTCTTAAATGAGTTTGAACCCACATTTAGCACTGCATAGCCATATACCACCTGTCAGACTGTTCTTCCATTTCATACATGTCTAAGCACCTTTCTCTTGAGGTGCAGAAAAACCAGACTGCAATATCCTGATCTTCACCTCAACCATACGCTGCTGGAAGGATTTAGCACAAGTAGGAAGGCTCTACGAAATCACAAAAACCATTGTAGTCGTGTAACACCTTAAAAGGTTGCAAATAGCTTCTAAACTTGCAACAATTACCTCCCACATTTTGGGTAGACGCGCGCTTCTGTCTGCTGTTTGCCACTTCAAAGCCGTCGTCGCACAAGCATCAATACGCACTGGTTTCTGGTTCTCCATAGCCTTCCATCTCATACCTCACGGTCCTGCCAAAACCCTCTAGCCCAATCTTGCTCTCAACAGCCCTCAACCTCCCCTCCACAACCGGCGTCCTAAGCTCCACTTCCCCAAAGTAATTAGGTTCCGTACTTGTCCTAACAAACCCCACACGCTCAAAGAGCCTCAGGCTTCGCAAATTGTCCTTGTCGATTTTGACCCGTACATGTTTCAGCGCAATCCCTCTTCTCCCAGCATACTCAACACCCATGCCATCCAACTGAGACTGAATATACGACATAAACGCTCTCAGCGTTTCCTGCGCCATGCCCTTCCCTTGCTGATCTTTGCGGGCAATCATTATCTCAAGTTCGCCGATCACGCTTTTCGGTGCATCTTTCTCTCCTCCCTTGCTGTTACCACCTTCGCCATCTTCCTCGCCCTCATCCTCATCATCGTAAAGAAACAAATTCACATCCCCAATCATCCACTCCGGCGCATCCTGCTGACCAGGGATAATCGAACGTGTCCGAGGAGACCTGATGATGTCGTTGTAGTACTGCTCTCCGTAGTGCGTGCAGACGATGAAGGTCAGTTTGTCGGCGTCTTCGCGCCAGGAGCGCTGCATGGAGTATTCTTCTTCTAGGGTTAGGGGCTCGGAGGCTGTGGCTTTTTGGATCTCCTAATAGAGAGATTAGCGGGTGCGAATTTGGATGAGAAAGGAAGGATATGTACTTCATCTTGCATCCACTCATGGTATGTGGGCACGTGGTGGGTGCTGTATGGGACAAGTAGGATGCGCGGGGTCATTAAACCTGACATATTTAGACAAAAGGCCTACAGAGGGTAACGTGGGTATGGAACGACTCACTGGTGAATTCGTTGATTTTCATGGCTGCGGTATCTGACTTCGGAGGTACACACGGAACTTTCTCTGAGGTTCTGACAACGGAGGAATACTGACTGGATCGCTGCTATATTGGTCTAGGAAGTACGGCGACCTCGGTCCGCGATCTCCAAAACTTTGCTCTTCGGACTGACTTTATGTTGTATATCCGCAATGGTGTAAAAGAGGTCTTCAATTTCAATGTCAAAGATGCGGTTGTGACTGCTCAAAAGAGTTCCGAAATTTCGGAATGGAGTGTTGATGACTAGCCTATTACGGCAAGGGCTACTTCTAAGTCTGCATCGATCACTGCCTTCATCCTTTCTCCAGCACTTGCATCTGCAAATTGTACAGTATCGGAGTAATCAAATGACTTAAGATACCGCGTGGGTTTACTTGAAGAGCCAGACATTTATTGAGAAGAAGAAACGGACGAACATGCGGACAAGAGCAAGGAACCAACTTGGCAACATATGAACCCTCCCGCATAGCCAGCTGTCCATCCTTCCAACATCAACACAACCTGGGCAGAATGTCCACAGAACGAACCCGCATCTTAGTGACAGGTGGCTGCGGCTTCCTAGGCACAGAAATTGTATCCGCGCTCCTAGCCACAAAGCGCTACGACATAACCACAATTGACATCAACCCCCCAGCCCTCGGCACCTCAACCTTCACTCAATCCGTGCGGTACGTGCGCGCCAACATCCTTGACCGGGACGCTCTCCAAAAGGTCTTCGATGAAGCAAAACCTGCAATGGTGGTGCACACAGTCGGTGTATACCGCCTAGGCACAGCGCGGTACTCGATGAAGAACAAAGAAGGCGAGTTTACGGTTAATGTTGAGGGGACGAGAAATGTGCTCGATGCAAGTAAAGAGTGTGGCGCGAAGGGGCTCGTGTATACGAGTAGTGTTACGGTGGTGCTGGATGAGTTGGGGAAGGATTTCAGGAATGTGGATGAGCAGTGGCCGACTGGCAGGGCGAAGACGAGCTATGGGCAGAGTAAGGTAGGTCCAGAATCGACATTCCATTACAATATTCTACTTCACTCTCAATCCTCTGTTCATACTCAATACCCCGTTTACATGATGAAGCTTGGAGGTCTTCAGCAGACCCCAGCCATTGATTCATTACGGGCAAAGTCCGTTGTAGTCCTCAGTATGTGTTGACTGTCTCCAACCCCCCCCCCCCCCCCGGGGACATCACACTCTTATATCCTCCCTTTCCGCATTGATCTCATCTGTTCCAACGTCTGACAATCTCCAGACCATAGCCGAGAATCTTGTCCTTTCAGCAACCACCGCCTCCCGCTCCTTCGCAACCTGCTCGCTCCGCTCAGCACCCATCTTCGGCCCCAATGACCCGACCGTAATCCCCACAGTGCACGCCTGCATCGCCGCCTACCAAACACCCTTCGTCCTCGGCGCCGCCGCTGAGAACCTCCAGGACTACGTGTACGTCAGCAATGTCGCAGACGCCCACGTCCTCGCTGTTGCCAATTTACTAAACTCGCAGACTGCGGCTGGCGAGGCTTTCTTCATTACTAATGGCGCGCCCGTTCCGCTGAGGATTCTGTGTCTGAGTATTTGGAAAGAGTTTGGGCATGTTCCAGCTTTTGAGGTTAAGATTCCGGAGGGAGTGGCGTGGTGGATGGGGCTTGGTGCGGAGATTGTTGGGTGGGTGACGGGCGCGGAAGGGACTTTGAGTAGAGGCATAGTAGACGATGCGTGTAGAGATCGGTATGTAAGCATTCATAAAGCGATGAGGGTTTTGGGGTATAGACCGAAGGTGGGCTTGGATGAGGGGGTAAGACGGAGTTGTAAGTGGTACAAGGGTTTGATTCGGAGACGGTCTGTGAAGAAGGAGAATGGTGGCTGGTCATAAGAATGTAGTTGGAGACCAACCGGTCAATTCATAGAGAATCCTGGAGGTCGTCACAACACTCACAGTACAGATGGCTTTGGTACGTATGATCGTCTCTCGTACATCCGTTTTCGCATCTACATACATCGAACTATTGCACCCTGCGTGATATCTAGTTGATAATCTCCTCGGTCTCCTCAATGATCTCCTCAACAATCTCCTCAATCTCCTCGGCCTCACCACCCTCAGCATCGCCGGGCACCTCGCCCTTGGCAGCAGCAATCTCGAGGTCAGCGCCCTCATCGCGCAGCCTCTGCTGTACCTGTTCGCGCCACTGGAGCCATTCCTGGAGCTTTTCCCTGCGGTCCTCGACAACGGCGCGGTTGGCAGAGCTCTTCTTGGCGACATCCTGCTCGTCGAAGACCTTGGAATAGTTACGGAGGTTCTTGCGAATTTCGGACTGCTCCTCCTTAGACAGAAGTGTAGGGGGACGAGGGCGCCACAGGAGCTGCTTGAAGCCGTCGATGTGCTCTTCGCGCAGGAGAGTACCCTTGAAGTCGTACAGGTGGTAGCCGTTCTCCATGCGGTGACGGAAGGCACTAGCGACGGTGGCAACGTAGCGGCCCGTAGGGTCCCACTCGATGTCGGTCACACCGTAGTGCTCGGCCGTATCCATGAGCTGCAAGTTGGCGAGGAGCTCCTTCTCGCCCTTCTCAGAGTCATCCTTGGGCTTCTCGAAGCTGAGATCCCAGAAGTCAAGGTCGAAGGACTGCTGAGACTGGAGAGCAGCGACGACGACGAATCGTCCCTTAGGCGACCAGTAGATGGCGTTGCTGTTCTTCTTGTCGACAGTGCGAATGTGGCGGAAGTTACCGGGGGCACCGCCCTTGAGCTTCTCAGGAGCGAAGAAAGAAACAGCGGTCTTAGGGGGAACAGCAGCCTGGACGACGACCTCACCAGTGGTGATGAGGACGAAACGGTTGCCCTTGGGTTCCCAGGCGAAATTGATGACCGTGTCCTTGATGGAGTCGACGACCTCGACGGGAACACCCTTCTCCTTAACGCGGAAGATCTCGAGGTTTGTGGCAAGAGACTTCTTGGACTTCGAGTGACGGTCGACCTTAACGCAAACGTAGGCGGCCTCAGATTGCCAGTGGAGCTTAGCATCAGAGACGTTGAAAAGGTTTCGTGTACGGACGATCTCCTTGGAAGGGATGGACATCAGACCAACCTTCGCGGGGTTGCTGCCGAGCTCAGGAGTCCAGTAGCAGAAGAGCTGCTCGTATGTCTTGACACCCTCACGCTTGGGGGTAGCCGGGGCCCACTCGAAGTCTACAACACCCTCAATCTTGATGGAGGACTTTTCCAGCAGGTTCATCCTGGGCAGTTCGTAGACTGAGATTGACTGACCCTGGGTCAGACGCGCAACGTACTTGTCATCGGCTGACCACTTGAATGTCGGCCACTGCATCTTCTTCTTGATAGGGTTGCCGTCCGCATCAATACCGCTGGGAACGTCGATTGTAGCGAACGAACGCAGCGGCTTGCCAGTCGCGATGTCCCAGATGATGTAGTTCTTGCCATCCTCCTCGAGCGAAAGGGACGGGACCGGGTGGTTCTCGTCGACCTGCAGAGGGCGGTGCGACCAGGTGGTAAGGTAGTTTTCGCCAGGCGAGTAGTCGACCAGGTTGACACCAGGATGTGCGAATCGCTTTTGTCTGCTCCATGCCTTGCCACCCCACAGCTGTACACCCTGCGCGTGAATCGAAGTAAGGTATGTTCCGCGCGGTGACCACTGAATGAAAGACTCTGTCCAGTTCTCACGGTCGACAACAACCTCGGGCTGATCTTCCCTGTCGTTCCAGAACACGCCGACCTTCTCGCCGCGGTACATGGCGACCTGATCACGGCTGTCCGGGTCTCCCAACCACCACCTCAGGTGCTCCTTCTGCTCGAACGGTGGGATCTCGGGTGCGTGGTACTCCTCATCGATGCGGCCCTCCTTTCCATAGCGGTCGATGTCGGTAAGCTTGTTCACGGCCATGGTGTGTTTTTTGTCGAGCGGGGTCCCGTGGAGCTGCTTGACAGCTGCGATAGCCTCAGCGGGCGCGCTGTACTCAACGAAGGCATAGCTGTGAGGCAGTTAGTACAGGGTCACCTCCAAGTCGCGCAGTCGCAAGAACAATGCTTGCGATCTTTGCACCCTCAGATTCCCACATACCCCTCGGTCTTGCCATCCTCGCCTACTGGCATATGCACGCCATCGTCCTTGACGCATCCCACGCTGTTCAACTTCCTCAACACAAACTTGACGAGCTTCGCCTTGCTGTCCTCGGGAACAACAGGCAAGCCATCGACAACGACGAAGGCGTCGAGGCCCTCATCAAGGCGCACTTGGAACTGTTCTTCGATATCGGTAAAGTCGATTTGAGACTCGTCGAAGTCGTCTTCCTCCAGCGGGAGGTTCTCGTATGAAGGCGCCATTTCGTGTTGTCGTTGCTTAGGTGGGGTCCCGGCGTCTTAAATTCGCCAAAGTCGAAATTCTGCGTGCTGCGCAACCCGGCGCTAGTGGGGCACAAGGATCACGTGCGCTGCACTGCACTTACACTACCCTCAAGGCTGCACGAAGTGTTGACTCATTCTAACACCGTGACTGCGAAATGGGATTTTGTTTGACACCAAAAGACGTTGCTCAGTCATCATGTTCGTGGCATTCGCTGCGGTACCCAAACACCGTCAGGCAGCGCTGTCTTTGAAAAGGAACAATAGCTAGTTCCCCGGGCTGTGCTTTGAGTCAATAACGGCTGGCTAAAGCGGTCATGTTTCTGGGGAGGCTGCATACTGTCATTTGGTCACACCACTTGTAACAAAGTTTTGGTAGGTTTGAGGGAGCATGGCAAATATCTTTCCTGACTCTACAATTTCAGTCAAAGATGAAGCAATGACATGGTTGAAGAGATGGCATTCACAAGCGATGCTGCAGTGTGTAGACATTATCGAGGCTATCCAAAACCCACTAAGCAAAGTAGCTGTCATCCAAGATCGATCCGCTTTCCAACACGCCGTCAGTCGCCGAACAGTCATGTACACATCGCTGTCATCATGTCGACGCCCATCGAGCAATTCCGCAAGCCACCCAGGGCAGGTATAAACTAGAAGCAAACAAAACGAGTAAGCGTCGGCTAGCCCTACGAGCCGCGCTTACCTTCAGCGAAATCCTGGAATGTGTTTTTCACCAACCTTCCACTAGCAGAGACGCGTTTCTGTAGTCGTGCCTCCCGCTCACGCGCTCGTTCGGAAGGAGTACTGCCATTGCCGGCTGTGATATGTGGGAGTGCCGGGAGAACATCACCACTGGGGTTTGGCTGGCCTCCAGGTACTACAGGCACTACACGTTTCCCTGCCTTCTGGTCCGCTTTAAAGTCAAGATATTGCCGTGCAGACGGGCTGAGTGGGATGGGTGCCGCTGTTATCGGTAGATCTGCGCCATTTTGCAACAACAGCTCAGCTACAGGGAAAGGTTTGCGTACTGGCTGAGGTGTTGGTGGTCGTGCATCACGACCAGGGGAAGTTGCAGGCGATGCAGATGCAGAGGGAGATGCAGGATCGGCCGCTGCGAGGGCGAGGAACACAGCATGTGTCCCCCGTGAACGATCTCGGGAGTTGGGGTTCGCTCGTAACGCGAGAGCGTACAAGACATTCTGGATGTCGTTCTTCTTGACCGAAGCAAGCAACGTCTCATCAGGAGTTCCATAATGTGAGACAGTAGGCGAAATAGGGGAAACGTATGCGCGATCCGAGTATTTGGCGGTGATGAATCGTAGTCTTTGTTCCCTTGTTGACATCGGCCCTGGCTTGATCGATGGGTCCAGTCTCGCTTCCCAGATCATGTTGCTGACGCGATTGCCGATCTTCAGAAGTATGTCGATAATATCGGGCGTGAACGAGTTTACATCCAACGTCAAGGACCGCACCTTGGTGATGTGCGTACCCAACGAACGGTGAATACCACTGCACTCGATGCAGATTACAATACCAAGGTTTATTGATACCCAGTCGGCCTTGCTTTCTGAACCGCAATCCGCGCATACTCTGTTCCCGGCATCGGCTTCTCGCACCTGCCTAAGGAGCTTGCCGTCATCGCCTGCAGGCTCTTCGCGCCTGTAACCAGGCTTGTCGCCGACTGTGGCGTGCCGAGATGGTGCTCTGGAACTGTAGTTATTGCGATTGCTGGACAAAGAAGGACTCTTCCCTGTCAAGACCGATGCAATGTCTCGACGAGTCTGGCCAGGTAGTGAATCAGTTGACGGACGATCGTTCCTTCCTGCAGATTCGACTGCACTCTGTAGAGCGTTGTTGACAGCAGATATCCATGATCTAAGATCGTCCTCATTTGTGGCCTGGTAAACGCGCGTAAACTGAGGGGTGATGACCTCAAAGCAGAATCGGCGATCTGCATTGCGTGCTTCACGAACTGAGGCCATACGCAGGTCTATTGGATCCATGTGTAGTTCAAGGCTCTGCTTCCAATTTGTGTATTCGGAAAGTTTGCCTTGATCCAATACAATCCAGAACCTAACAACATTAGCTTTTCATCAGGAACAGACACACCCTAGAACTCACTTGTGCCAGGCCTGCTTGTTCAGACCCTTAGGGTCGACATGGCTGCCTGGCCTACTCAAAGCCCATAACAGACCTTCCTTGCGATGAGCACCGGGTGTGAGCTCGCTTACACAAGCTCGGTCTTCAAGGTCTCTGATGCCTTTGAACTTGTCTGGTTGAGGAGTTACAGCAGCCAGAGTAGCTTTGCTTGCCTCAGGGCTCTGGGGAGAGCTTACGAAAGGATTGCCCGTTGACGCTGGGAGAGGAGGTGGGCTGACTGTGCTTTGGAAAACAGGCGCTATGCTCGATTTTCGACCAGGGAGCTCTCCGTCTGCGCTTGATGGAGCCCTTGGAACGCTACCATTGGCAGTTGCCATGGGTGGAGCCTGCTGTGACGAAGGTGCGTCAAACGACTTGCTATCCTTTTCTAATGCTCTTCTCTTCTCTTCTCTTCCTGTTCTTTGAAGCTGGAACTCTTTGTCTGCTTCTCTGACTTCCTGGCTCAATGCCTCCAGTTGGGGGAGCATGGTCTCGATAATCTTTGCGGTCGAGAGGAAGTTGTTGGCTTGTGTGTCAGCATATCTTGTAAGATGTGACAGCACTTCCTGATCTTTGCGTCCACCGTGCAAATCTTGCATAAACGAAGAGTAGTCGAACCGCTTCAGCTCAAACTTCCGCCTCTTGTCTTGGTACTTCGAGTCTGTTTCTGCCCGCTTCTTTTCTTTCAAGGAGTCCTGCCGTTGTCCAAGATATCGTCCGAGGTACTGGTAGTAGTCCTTACTCTCTTCTTCGAAGTCTTTTCGCTTGGTCTCCGCTTGCTTAATGTCGATATTGTAGAGCTTATATATTGGGTCGATGATAAGCTTCTGAATGTTGGTGGCATTGGACCGTTCGTATGCGAGGATATCTTTCGCGATCTTGTCGAAGTAATGATCGATTGCAGGCTGCACAGCATTTGCGTTTGAAGAGGAGGCCTCCTTTAGGGCATCCATGAGGTCCGACATGGCGTTATTGCAGTTCACCTGCGCTTCCATTGCAGACTCTGCTCGCTTCAGGACCTTCTTCCAGCGCATGCGCATGTTTCCGGTTTTTTGCTCCAGCGACTTCATGGTCGCTCGGAATAAGGGTCCATCGTCCGTTTGGCTCAGGTCCTCCCCGGGCCGCAAAACATCGACCTTGACTGAGGCGCTTGTGAGTGCTGTGGCCTGCGTTGGCACCAAGCTCAATCCATTCTCAGGTATTGCCTCAAAGATTGGAGACCTCGGAGGTATGTTATCCCATTCCCGGTTCTCATCTGCTGAGTCGCTGACTCGCGAGTCTATCGATTGCGCTGAGGGTACACGCAGTCTCGGAGGAATACCAAGTTCTAGTCGCGGAGTTGTGGTTTTGGGACTCTGAAGGGCCTTCGCTGTATCTAACCAGGTCAGTTCTCTGTGTTCGAATAGCAAATGCTAGGGACATACTTTGTACCCAGAAGGCAAAGTTGGCCAAGGTCTCCAACCTATGCGCCCGCTGATCGTACTCTACAAACTTCATGCTGTCAGTGGGTGTTGGAATTGAAGAGACATTGTATACGAACACTACAGCTGGTGCGCCACCCTCCACCTCGACACTCATTTGTCTTGGGAGGAGAGAACTTCCAAGCCCACTGAAACGAAACCGAGGGGCTCCCGCCCGTGGTATAATCCCCGACAAGTTCGACCTGCGGATTCTTGTGGAGGTTGGGGTTGGCGTGAAACTCCCGCGTGACCAGATTGTCAAGTTCTCTGGAACTTGACGCAAACACAAATGTCAAGCCATTTATGAATGTATCAATCAACCCAGTCGGCGCGACAGTGCTTGGCGCGCTGCTGGCATTGTAACTCGAAGGTACCGCTAGTTGCTGGCGGAGTATAAATGTGAAGTTGAACGTAAGCTCTTCGTCGTTTGGTAAGCGAATAAGGAAGAATGGCGGTCCGTCGGTGTTTGGTGGTGCGTCTGGATCCTATACAACAATGTTCAGCATCACATGTTGCCCAGAAGCTTGTGAAACTCGTACCTGTATGTACTCTATGACACTCTCGTCCCCAAGCTCTCTCTTCGGGCTGTATCTCGTTGCGGGGAAGGCATTCGGCGTAATGTTCAGGAGCGTGCGACCGCGTGCGTTGGTGATGTTACAGGCAGCGATCGAGACTTGAGCGTGTTAGCAGCGCATTCGCAAGCTGGTCGATCAGGGTAATTGCCCACATCTAGTTTGGTCGCGCAAGTACAGCGACTCGCCCTCTCCTGCTCTGCTGGCGACCTGACCCATGGTCTCAAGGGTCCAAATAACAACGTGCAGCCAAGGTGGACTCGAAGCACTGTATGTAGAGTCGCAAATGGGTACTCAAGGCGCGCAGATAGAGGTAGACAGACGGAACTGCATGCCTGGCCCAAGAAAGGGAGACGGATCTTCTCGAGATTCGGGTATCTATCGAGGTCCAGGACCGTACGCTTAATTAATATGGGGTTGCCCGGCGCGCGGAGGGGATGTCGACGCTATGGCTTGCGGGCGCTGCGCGGGCGGGGTTTACCTAGGAGCTGAGGGCTCAAAGTATGTTGCTGGGTAACGCTATACGGTGATGATGCGTGCGTAGCCAAAACACGAAGCGCGCTATTCGGGGAACATTCACAGAGACTAAGCCAGACGTCGGGTTGCGATCAAGCGTCTTTGTGCGCGTCGATCACAGGCAGGCGCAGCGCGGGACACCAGACCACGCTACAGCTTGTCACGCAGGAACGTTGGATGGTGAGACATGAACAAAGCACTTGTTCAGACTCGCACGGCCGTTGCCTGCTCACAAAGCCACAATATACATCTTGTGCCTCGTCAGACTCGACGCCCTGGAGCAGGCAGAAGTATTGCTTGCATCTCTATGTGCGTCACCCGGCAATGTGTCCCTTCATGCATGTCTACCTATTTCGAGCTCCAAGCCACATGACGAATACGGTTGTCTAGACGGGCAATAACGAGATGGACTCACGCACGCAAGCATCCACTGGCATAGAAATCATGTACGATCTTTCAAGACCTCTTCCAGTCAAGGAATCGTGACGGGATATGAGCCAGCTTCATGATGCGCATCTACGGTTAGTAACGATGTTCGAACAGGATGGCATTCGTTCCACACAACGTGAGCTACCTAAAGCACCTGGTAGACTCTGACCTCTTCGACTTGGAATCACTCTCCAGTTAGCAGCATCGATTCGTTCCCAATCTGTTGAGGGTTGTTCATCTCCGAAGTTGACTCGGTTCAATGCCGTGGCCTGAAGTAGTAGTGATCGTCCTGCCGGTCCCTGCATTTGACCAGCCAATAGGAGTCCACGGGCATCTGCGGCGGTAGCATTTCGAGATGCAGTTTCAAGCTCCGTCATCGTCGACAACACCAACTACAACCATGGCGCTCCGTATGCCAACCCTACGGAACGCATTCCGTCAGCCTTTGTCAAACCCACGATTCTGTCAACGCCGTTGGGCTCAAGTTCAGGATGTTCGCTTCCTTGCGACTCACGGTACCGAGGAGAGAATATTGTCGAAGTACAAGGACAAGCTCGCCTCCAAGGCAAAGAAGGAGGGAGTGAAGGACATCGCCGAGTTGAAGGAGAAGCACAAAGAGAAGATTGAGGAACTGAGGAAGGCAGCTGTCGTTCCGGGCGCGACAGGACCTTTGACACCACCACCTTCGCCTTCATCCTTATCGAGTGCGTCGCCGTCTGCATCCACTGCAGCGTCATCGCCATGGCCATCACCGCCTCCCCCACCGCAGCCACGAGACCCTAATGCGCCACCACCAGGCGTCAAGACGCTTGAGTCCTTCCTCAATGTCTCCAAGATCAGCACACTGCCTAACAAAGAGGTCGAGACGCTCTGGAGGCTACGCCACGCTTCGAACCCACAGAGCATACACTTTGCCGTCCCTGCGAATATATTTTCCTCGCTACTCCAGACCGCCAAGCAACACCCTGCATTCGTGCTCCCTGTGCCGCGAGAGATCCCCGTCGAGCACCAAGAAGGCGAACAAGCCACCGGCCAGACACAGCAAGCCGCGGAGCTGCACTACCTCCAGTTCGCTCACCCGCATAAGGACACAACAACATTACTGTTTACATCTCTCGCTGAGTTTAAGCTACGGGGCGAGTTCGCCAGCCCGCACACGACCATCACATTTCATCAAGAGCTGTCGAACAGCCACAACCTGGTCCTCGGCCAAGGACTTGTCATCGAGAACAGGGGAATCAGCGTGGATGAGGCAAGATGGCTGGTCATGTGCATGCAGAAATTCTACGTGCAGAGCGAGGAAGGTAAGGGGAGAGGAGAGCTACTCAAGCAGTTCACGACTGGTGATGCAGGATTCCAGGTCGAGAGGCTCATTGATGAGGCCGAGAAGGCCTTGTAGAAGGCCTATCCTCCCAGCAAGGTGTACGACCATTGTATGATACGACTTGTGCATATAGAAAGCACAGTAGACTTGCTCAGAATAAAGCTAACCCATGTGTCTTTGACACAATCTACTTGATTCAGACACGTTCCCCGTCTCCTCTTCGTACTACAACCTAGAGAATCGACACACAAAACGATACAAGCACGATCGCAAAGTGTCAAAGACTCTGGTCTTCCGAATAACGCGTACTTATCACGTACCTTCTGCAATGCGAGAACGCTGCGTGCCTGTAGGTAAAGCATTTGTTAAGTGCTCTTAAAAAAGCTGTACTTACGAGTTCGTACAACAATAAGATCACGATGTTTACGTGGCAATCATGCGAGGCCGAAGGTGTGATGAGGGTCGATTCATCTCAAGGTACTTTCGTAACACTGATTTGACTCCATCCAGTCGAGCACGTTCATGGACTTGGTGTTGAGGGACGCCAAAGATCTCACAGCCTCGCTTAGCCCGTCAGGAACGCGGTCTGGGCTGCCCCGCGCTGCATGTGTTATCGATTGGTGATTGGACGTCATCCATCAAAAAACGAAGCCGTACTTCGGAGGTCCGTCCAGCAATTCTTTGTTAGACATGATGAAGAGTACAATCTTGAAAGCGTAACTTCTCTAGTGAACATTAGATACCGTAGAAGGGTCTTCCTAGTATCCAGTAGCCATTGAATCATTCCACGTGCAGAATTCCAACCCCTCTTGACTCACCTGCGGGCGCGATAGGCAAGACGGCAGTCATCGCAAAAGTTGTACACTACTAAAAGACACATCTACCCACATCCACCCACTTACACCCACATACACCTGCAGCACGCGTATATCTCCGTCCTCCGCCAGACGCAGCAGCATCCAATTAGACCTTCCTACGTAGGCACCCGGTCTCAGCCCGCGCGCAAAACACTCAAGTCTAACTACCGGCCTGTCGCCTACCGCCTATCGCACCATTGTTTGCAACACCCCATACCTTGGATTGCGTGCTAGGTATAAACAACATGGATCTAGTCAACTCGTACGTGCTTCTACTCCGCTTCCTCTTTCCTTCCTGTACAACGTCAAAAGATGCCTCACCTGAATGGAGCCAATGACGCGAATGAAATGGAGTATATTATGCAGAGAGCGCGACAGGGCAGTCGAAGCTTGCCATTTATGACTGACACACTGGGCAACAGTCTGAACGACCGATTGCTCTTCGCGGTACCCAAGAGTAAGTCCATCTACGCCTCAACCGCTCGACATATCTAATTACGACAACAGAGGGCCGTCTCCACCAAGTCTGCCTCGACCTCCTCCACGGCTCAGACATTCAATTCCACCGCCACTCGCGCCTCGACATCGCACTCGTCAAGAACCTCCCTCTCGCGCTCGTCTTCCTGCCCGCCGCCGACATCCCTACATTCGTCGGTGAAGGCCGCGTCGACCTCGGAATCACCGGCCGCGACCAAGTCGAAGAGCATGAATGCGCCGTTCCCCCCACAGCTACAACCGGCGTCGTCGAAGTCCTCGACCTCGACTTCGGAAAATGCAGTCTCCAAGTCCAAGTACCCCAGAAGGGCGACCTGTCCAAGCCAGAAGACCTGATTGGCAGGAACGTGGTTACGTCTTTCACGAATCTTGCGGAGCAGTACTTCAGGAAGCTGGAGGCTGAGCAGAGCGGCACAACCAACGGCGATGCAAAGGATGCAAAGCTGAAGACTAACATCAAGTACGTTGGTGGCAGTGTCGAGGCCGCATGCGCGCTCGGTGTGGCAGATGGTATTGTCGATCTTGTCGAGTCTGGGGAGACGATGCGCGCTGCGGGCTTGAAGGCTATTTCTACAGTTGTATCGTCCAGCGCTATTTTGATCAAGTCGAAGCACCCCTCAGATCCCAAGCTTGTCGATCTGATCACAGCTAGGATAAAGGGTGTCATTAGTAAGCTCTCCTCTTCGATCCTCCCTATGCTTAGTAGGAATACTAATGTACGTTTGTAGCCGCGCAAAAGTATGTCCTCTGCCAGTACAACATCGAGCGCTCGAAGCTCGATATCGCGAAGCAGATCACGCCCGGAAACCGCGCGCCGACCGTCACTTCGCTGGAGGAGAGCGGCTGGGTCGCCATCTCGGTTATGGTGCAGAGGAAGCAGATTGCTATTGTTATGGACAAGTTGACCGAGGCTGGCGCTTGCGATATCCTGGTCACTAAGATCGAGAACTCGAGAACTCACGATTAGACACGATTAGACCATTTCGTGTCACGCGATGGAAAACAGAATACGAATGGTAGATGATATCGAATAGAATGGCTCGTTGTCAAAAGCGTTGCGAAGTGCAGTCTATCTTGGGGTATTCGACCTTTACGGAAGTGATGCATATGAAGAAAATCGTCGATCATCTTGAAACATCACACAAAGCGCATAACATCAAGCTGCACTTTTTGCTCTAGTCACGAAGAGTCGTGACGATTAGCCAAAGAACTCGCCACTGACAAGTGACTCCCATGGCTTTCCAGTCTCCCAGACCTGTTGCATGAGGCATCTCGCTCTGTCAATCTACGGATAAATTAGCATAAGCATGTCGTTGGAAGTAACATCGGAGTACTCACTTGCGTCATCCCAAACCCCTCCACGCCCCTCAACCGATCCATAATCTTCTCCCTCTGCCCTTCATCCTGGGCATCACACCCAGCCACAAACATTGGAAACAGCAAACACGCCTCCGCCGAACTCCCTCTTCCCACCTTATACAACAACTCCACAATCTTGCAGATCGCATTCTGCACTTCCGGGTCCGTAGCCGGCTTGCCCAGCACACGGCGGTAAAGATGCACAAGCCCACCCCAGTGGAACATCTCGTTCGTAGCATAGATCTCGGTCGCATCCCACGCGCCGTCTGACTCAGCAGTAGAATCGCTGCGGTGATTACATCCATTGTGGATATACTGATCCGACAGGCCTTCTTCAAGCTCATGCCGAATATGCATTGCCTGTGCATAAATCTCCGGGCTCGGGTGCCAGTCCTCTTTAATATTGCCATCCTCATCGATGCGCAGCGGTTCGCACAGTTTTGCGAGTTCCGAGATCCTGGCCAGACTGCCGACGCAGCGATTTGTAAAGCCCATCAGGCAATCGATCTCGAATGCCTCGTCTGCGGACGCGTTTTCAGAAGACCAGTAGAACGAGCCCAGCGGCGTGTCTGTTTTGTTGCCGCTGAGCGAGCCCAGGACATCGAGGTATGCGAACCAGCGCGACAGGAAGTAGGCGACGCGGTCTTGTCGGTTTACGCCTTGCGGACCGCCGCGCGCCATGACCAATTGGCGTGCCATTTGGAGGTGGCTTTGCCAGGAGATGGGGACCTCGAAGGTGTTGGAGGCGATGATTTCGAGGCTTGCCATCATGATTACGGCGGCTAGGGTGTTGTTTGAGATGTGGTTGGGGTTTTCTGTGAGCGATTGGCGCAGTTTAGGGAAGACGTCTTGGACCCAGACAGCGATCCGGTTGGAAGGCTCCGGCTGGTTGAGCATGCGGGCACGATGTGAAGCGCTATAGGCTAGCAAGAGGTTCATGATGTTTTCGTCGCGTACAGCCACTGTAGGTATCAGCGATGGTGCGTCTCAGGTAATTGAGCATGTGCTTACTCTCTGGTAGAATCTGGCGAAAGGGGTTCTTTTCGCAATCGTGGGGCACGAGGATGCGTGCTGTGTGGTTGATGAAGTGGTGGAAGTAGAGAAGGTTCATCTTGTTCTCCATGAGTATTGGAGGTAGTGGCTCCAGTGACTTTGGTATTCGTATCTGGACTGGTTTGACATAGTAGCCACCTTTACCGAAAGCCATGTCTCTCGTGCGAGGTTCTGCATCTGCAAAAGGAAAATCGTCGTTGAGTTCCACAGTGCCGATCTCCGGGCTGAAGATAGCTATCGCAGAGTGATCTTTATTTCTGGGTGTGTCGAAGTCTGGTAGGCCCATGTCGTATCCGTATGTCGTGGAGACAGAGTCCATGACTGGATATCTTTGTCTAGGTTCGCCTTCGGAGTCGTACTCTTGCAATCTGCTGTCATGTGTGTTGTTGACCAGAGACTGCACTGATAATCGGAATATGTCTGGAGGAGGATGTGTTGGACTTTGATGATTCGCTGAAGAACGCACGCTTGGATCTTCCGAGCCTACTGAAGAGTTCGGGGTCAACGGCATCGTAGCAACGGGATTGTAGGGTGTAGGCGGACCTGTGTTTGGAGAGTATGCATCAGAGAGGGTCGTCGCAGGTGAGTCTGCCGAATGATTCGATTTGTGGCGCTTGTACATCGAGTCTGCTGACCCACTCGGCGGAGGCATCGATGGTGGAGAAAGAGGTGCTTCCACACTAACAGAAGTGAACCCGACATTGCTGTATGCGAAGCTCTCAAAGGCAGGGCCGGCCGATGATGGGAACTCGATTTGTGTCTGGAATTGTGTCTGGTGGAAAGGTGCCGATGCGGGCAGTCCAGTTACATTCTGGGTGAAGTGACCTTGCTGATGACCGGGACTACTTCCAAATTGATGTGATCCCGACTGACTTAGTCTGACTAACTCAGGATCGACGGCAGTGGGCCTTGATCGAGGAGGAGAATTCCTTGACAATGAACGAGCATGCCGATTTGCGGTATTTGGCAGCACTGATGCCTCTGGGGTTGGCGGATACCAGGACGATGCATCATCCCCAAATGAGAAAGTCGACGTGTAAGGATTGCCAGATCCCGTGCTCGATGCTCCTGAACCCGTGTTTGCTGGCTCACGCTTCATGCGTCCACCCCAGTTGAGTCTGATGTTGTAATCGCATGGCTCGCCTTGACGTTCACAGTTCAAACAGTTCGGCTTTTCCTCTCCACTGTACAATGGTCATTACCAGTCGTATCACACATTGAATAAGTAATAGTCACCATTTGACTTTGCGCGCTTTACAGGGCCTACGTAAGAGGTTAGTGTAGGTGAGTGTAACGGGCATGCATCAACTTGCCAGCAGCCGTTGCGCGATCTCTTCTTCGGTTCGACACCGGGCTTCTTTGGGCGAGGCATTTTGCGCGAATTGGGAAGCGGTGGGTCAATCTGTAACGGGCAAGTGCAGATCAAGTGGCGATGATGTCCCAGGGTTCTGGGTACGAGGTGTTTTATGGCAGCTGGAAGATTGCCATGCACTGAGCTGGAGCCTCAAGCTGAGTGCACTGGTGGAGCGGGGGGTGTCAACGAGCTTCCCGGATACTACGATCAACTCTTGCATGTGTAGCGCGCCATACGACAACGCGGCGCATGTAGTAGTAGTCCTTGCTCGAACGAGGCGTTTTGGACGTTGGCGCAATGTTGTTTGGTCTGCGAAAGGCTGCCAGCTCCTGCATCGTGAGCTTGGAGGCTTAACACGAGGTGGGGAATAGAGCTGCGATAAACGCGCCGCATTCGCTCTAGACGCCTGCTACGGCATCCTTCCGACATGGCAAGCACGTTCTGAAGTGTGGGGTAAAGACCACACACCTCTACTCGCCGATCATCTTGCTTCCTTTTACGATGACCTTCAGCAACTGATTCCCTGAGTGCTTTGCTATCATACTAACATGCTGACTTGCGCTGCTCACAGCGTTGCATCAGCCATGACAGCAGAAAAGGCCCGACACCGGCGTCGCTTTGATTTGCTGAAGTTTCCACTGCACTTCGGTCGTGAATACAAGCCATCCGCCCTTCCAGCGGCTTATCGAGACCTTCAAAGCTTCTACGTTAGCCATAGAAGGTCCGAATTGCCAGTTCTTGCTTTCCATGGCGATTTTGAAATCACTTCAGCCCTATATTGACAACATCGTGCGCAAGAGCAGCCGTAGCTGAGTGACAAGAATAGCTGCCTCGTGTAAAAACGTGTGAGTCTACAGAGTGTACTTGACGATTACCTCGCTACACCACTTGGCGTCATCGTCACACGGAAGATTAGATTTGCTGAGCCATCCAAGAATATCCCATGGGAAATTCGAGCCCGATTTGTCGTGGTGTATGGAACCTCAGAACTGACAAGAAATGAGTCTTGAGAACAAGTAAAGTAATAGATCGTGAAATATATGTATTCATCAGCAACGTCTATCAAATTTTGGCCATCACTCCATATCCATCTTACGCTATGCATGCAAACTATGCCATCTCCGCCCTAGAAAAGCCAACGAAGCAGAAATGGGAATCGTGAAGTGGCTGCCAGACCGCTACAGCCAGGTGCGAAGCGTGAAAGCGGACTCGGTGACTGCCCGGCTGTGGTGTTGAAGCGGGAAGAGGAGTAGCAGAGGATCGTGTCTTAGCTTGGGAGAAGTAATCCCCTCACATGAAGTCATCACTACAGTATCGTTAGTGTTAGAGCATTCATCTTGCATGCGTCTGTACTTACTCGCCAAAATCATCGTTGTCGTATGTCGATGTATCAGCACTACGGCCAACGTCCCTTGCAGCGTTCAAGCTTGTCTTGGTCTTCGCCGCCTTGGTCTTCTTTCCTCCCTTCTCAGCAGCCTTCTCTTCCTTCATCTTCTCGTTGCTCAATGTGGTCAGACCAGAGGCGATTTTCTTGATCTGGTCACTAGGCAAATCCCTCGCGATGCCCTTGCAGAATTCCTGCAAGAACAGCGAGTATTGCCCCTTCTTGGAGTTATTGGCAAGGAGCGGTGTGAGGGTCTCGCGCAGCTTGGTGAACTGGTCCTTCGTGTTGGGGTTGAAGATGGAGAGAGCGCTAAGGTCGACGGACTTGGTAGGGTCGTTGTCGTCGGAGATGGTGACAGCCTTTGCGGTCTTGGACTTGCCAACGCTGAGTTCGCCAAAGAGCTCCTCGGCTTGGGCGCGTGAGCCATCCTGCTCGGCTTGTCGCAGCCTCTGGCGGCGCTCCTCCTCGGTCTCCTCCTCCGACTCGTAGTCCTCCTCCATCTGTCGCCGGCGCAGAGCCGCTTGCCTGTGCTCCTCGATGCGCTGTGCCTTGCTCTTGTGGTTCGCCTTTGCTTCGGCCTCAGCCTTTGCCTTTGCCTCGGCGGCCTTCTTCGCCTTCTCGCGCTCGACTTCGGAATCTTCGGCGTCGTCCCATGCATCTAGGACCTGTGTTGTACATCAGTATATTTTTTCTTATGCATGGCGGGGCACAAGTTGTGCTGGCGCGGGGCAAGGCCTGACGCACATCATCTTCTTCCTCATCGTCAAACTTGCCACGGCGGGCGATGATAGGGGCAGGAGAGCCAGAGTCGGAGCCGGACTCCTCATCATCTGTAGTTGAGCTGATCAGCCATGGTGTTCGTGGGGGCAACGCGCAGTCATGATCTGAGGCGCACAAAATCAGAGTATGACGTACCCCACTTTCCAGGAGCCATGATTGTAGCGGGGTGTGTAGGCGCGAAGACGGTCGTCGAGTGCGGTAAGAGGCTCACGAGTAAGGCTTGGCGTATGCGCGTAAAGTGCGGGAGGAGAAGGTGGAAGAAGTGGATTGTCTTGAAATCACGAAAGAAGTTCGCGGCTGTTTGGGCTCACGCGAAAGACCAGCTCGGTTCCGGTCTGGGTGAAAATTGCCTGCTGCCCAATCATGTCTGATGGCTGCCCCGACATGTGAACTTGGAATGCGACGACCAGTGAATTTGTTGATTCAACCTTTTTCGTTCTGTCTTGAACTTATTGTGCTTGTATGGAGAGTGTCGTATTTCAGTTGAGTCGGCGGCGACTTCCTCAGAGTAGATTGTGTTCGTTCAAGAGAAGCAGCGATCTTGGGTCATGAGAATGGTATTAGATATTGACAAAAGTATATGCAACATAACTGTACAGAACCGCGAAAAGAACCAACAGCTTGCTGGCAAAAAGATGACTTGCGTCCAAAATCTTGCATCCTTCTTTTCCACGGTAGTCCCTGCTGTACCATACAACATGCGTACCAAAAAGGCGGGTTCGAATCGAATGTTAGGTAGGCGAATGAACAAATGCTGATCTTCCTACTATAAGGTGGCTTTTCAGCTTATTCCTCGTGCGTAACCCATGGCCTCCAGAATTTCCAGCCCTCACGAACGTCTTTCGCGAGCTTTCTTCGAGGACCCGCTACACCTACTAGCCTCTCTATCCCAACGGTTCCTTCAGCCATTAGGAACTTCTCTTGGTCGATCTCTTCTCCACCTTCCTCTTCATTGCCGTTGTGTAGTACGGCCGGCCACAGGATTCCGACACCGTCGCCAGCGAGCGTAGTCTCAAACTTCTCAAATCCTTCATTTTCAAGCTTGACTTGAAGAGAATCCAAGATCTTGTGCTTGAGCTTTGTGCCATTTGAGATTATCGACGCGCTACAATCGGCTTCGGAAGAGTTATCTGATTCGTCAGAGGAGAGTTCGTGAGTGCCGTTGCTGTGGCCGTTGGTGAGCGCTGGTGGCTTTGGCTTGATGATCGATATGGCGCAGCCTCCGCCGCCAGCGCCGGTAAGCTTTGTCCAGCCGATGCCGGTATGGTCGATGAGTTCGCGAACACGCTCAAGTTTGGGGTGTGAAACGCCGAGCGAGACGAGCAAGCCGTGATTTATAGTCACAAGCTCGCCAAGATGTTTGAGGGCGGTGTGAGATGTGGGGTCGAAATCTGGTGATGTGAGGAGCTGGTGAGCGGACTCGGTGACCATGCCAATCGACTCGAGAATGTTCTCTGCAAGGGCCGGGTGCAATGTCCTCAAGGTCCCAACCTTTGCGACCTCGGTGGCTGTACTCCTAGACTGTCGTGTGTTGACCAGGAGCAATGGAAGCTCTGGGAAGTTATGAAGAGGTTCGACGCGAGGTGGCTTGCCCTCTCCCATCCTCTGGTATAAGACTGCCTTTCCGCCTGACGAAACTGTGTTGTCGATACCAGACGGGTTGCCGTGAATACACATCTCTCCAACAAAGGCCCAGCGATTGATGCGCTCAATGTTCAGTTCGCACTCTTGCGGAGGCTGGTCTTGGTGAGGTCCGCTCAAGGCGCGGATTTGCATGAGTAGCGCGGCGCTCAAGCAGACGGAAATACTAGCGCTACTGCCTAACCCGGCCCCTATTGGTATTGTTGAGCGTAGTGTGTACACGCATGGTGGTGTCTTCCTCGAAGCTAGCGAAAGGAAGAGGTACAAGAAGGAGCAAGCGGAGGCATGCTGTATCTTGCGTATCGATTCGGGAGCTTTCGGCGACACCTCATCAATGAAGGGTTGTATAGCGGCCAGGAGGTCAGGGTCCAATGCTGTGACAAGGTCGTAATAGTACTTCTTCTTCCCTGCTTTGGAGAATGCGTCCCAAGGCAGCTCGTCGATGTTCCATGTGTGTTCCATCTGTATATCGGGAAAGCGCAGCTTAACGGTTCGGTTCGACTTTGAAAGGAACGAGACGTGCAAGTATGAGCGGAGCGAGATGGCAGCAGCGATCGCAGCCTATACACTGTTAGCTTGGCGTTCCAATATCAGTATGGCATCTGGTGTACCTTGCCATGCACTACAGCGTGCTCTCCATACACAATGACCTTTCCAGGCGCAGACACCATGAAGGGAGGCATCATCGGCGATGACTGCTTCCTCTTCAGAGCGGGCGCGACATTTGTTGTTGAGGGTATGACCGAAGGCATCTTGGAGGTCAATTGTGCGCGCGCAGAGTTGGCGGGCGAGTGTTCAGGTATTTGAGTAGATTGTGACGCTGAGCGCTGTTGGTGTGTGACTGCGGTCCAAGTTTAGCCATGACTTCAGGACTGTTGTGCACCCAAGACTCACGAGGCGAGACGAAGTTGGCTCTACGAACACTGCCGTTGACTGCCATGCCCGTGTATTGCAAGGAGTGTATTTGTGTGGGGCAGAATGCGTCGACACGCTTTCTTCAGGAGGCGTTGAGCGCTGGGTAACCTCGAGATTCATTACATAGACGATCCTAATGGCGCGCTAGCCTTGCCTTGATCAACTGACGCTCCAAGCCGCCATGCAGGAACGCTCGGTAACGACCGGGGAGACTCCACAACCCTGGCTATTTCCTCGGTCGCCATAGGGCTGCTTCCGATTACCAAGACATTTCACTGCCACATAGCGTCGTCACTGTACAGCTGATCGCTGCGCACACGAGCTGCAGCTCAAAGAGACGCAAGGCCAGCCCTTTGGATTCTAGGGTTGTAGCAACAATAGTAAAGGCGTCTTTGACTCTGAACCTTCCTGGTTAAAGACGCCGACACCGAACCACGGCAAACCACCAAAAGCGTTGTTTTTAGATTGGCAATCCACCTTGGAATCTCACAATAATTGCGCATCTGGAGACTTCTTCCTCGTAGACGTAGTGTAGACGCGTTCTGTACTGCCGTCAAAGGCGGAGCGCACCGGATGACACAGCCTCGACTGCAACGCAAGTACTATTGCGTACGATGTGCCCATCCACCACCTCCAGGCTTCCTTCATGAGTCTAAATCGTATGTTTAAACAACCAGATGTGAGTAGATGTTCAATCAAAAAGGGTCAAACAGCTGTTTTTAATCGTCTAATCTACCCATGTGCAACGAACAACGGCTCCCTAATGCTCATACTAACAACAGATGTCCCAAACGCCTCGCTATGCACGTGGAAGTAACAATGTCCGGTTGACTATGCTACTGGAGTCTTGATCATGAAAATCTGGGGATACATGTTAGTACTATGAAGCAGCGTCTATCGTAAGTGTTTTCGCATACCTCTTTCAGTGCCTGCGGATCCATGCTAGCGCGCTTCTTCATCATGATGTGCCTATGTCTGGCTGTCTGCACACCTCGTGGTACAAAGCTGGGTGTAGATGTGCCGGTCGCTGGTACTGAGGAGCTTGGTGTGGTATCGTCGTCGTCGCTTTCTGAGCTGGAGTCGTCGGCACTGCCCTTGGCCTTCTTGGCTTCCTTTGCAGCTCTCTTGAGAGCCTTCTTAAGCTTCTTCTCTTCTTTACGAGCTTTCTTTTCGGCCTTCCGTCTCGCCTTGTCTGTGAGGGGTTCGGGATCGGACGCAGGCGTGGGCGCATCGTCAGACATCGGTTCGGGGTCAGATGAAACCTTCTCCTTCTTGACCTTCTTGCTGGATTTGTCCTTCTTATCCTTCCTGTCCTTCTTGTCCTTCTTCTCTTTTTTGATCTTCTTGTCTTGCTTGTCTGCCTCCTCGCGCAGGTCCATGCTCTTCTTCTTGCGCTTCAACTTCTGCTCGCTTGAGTCTTCTTCAGTAGCATCAGCCACCTCTCGCTTGCGCTTCTTGCTTGTGCCATCGTCGCTGTCCGGCTCCTCCTTGATCTTGGGTTTCGTTGGCTCTAGCTTGACTTCTGCCCTGGGAACTAACTTGTCGCCGACAAGGAAGCCACCACTGATAAAGTTCATCGAGCCAAATTTCCTGTACACATACGCCCTCTTCTCAACCTCCTCACGCCTGGCCTCTTCTTTTTTGACTTCTTCTTCCCTGCCGTTCAGACGTCCCAGAATACTCTCTAGACCTGCAAGACCAAAGTTCTCTGCGCGCTCACTTCCACGTTTTGCGCCCAGACCTAAATTATCATCCTTCAGGAAAACGCGAATGTGCGACTGCGACGCTTGCGTGTAGTGCGCTTCGTGGGCAGCGTCTTTGGCGCCGAGGGTGTCGCCAGTTTTCCATCCTTGTGCAGCCAAAATCTTGTGACCGAACCGCTCGGTGTTGTTCGCCCAGTGAGTGTTCTGAGGGTCATTGGAGATCTTGGAGCGACTAGCTAACTGTTAGTATTTGTCGAGTTGTTGAAGTCTGCAGAGTGTTTGTGTCGTACTTCTTCTGCTGTGCGAGACCCATCTTCACGGCTAGTTGCTTCGGTTTGAAGTTGCTGCAAGAGGGCTTGCGGAAGTCCGCAACAAATTTCTGTGGAGAGCAGACGCCAAGAGTTCGACCCACATGTGGGTCCCGACTCGAAGGACCCTTGTTGCTCTCTTCCTTCCTTGACTTGACAACGCCAAAACAAAGAACAAAGTCGTCAACTGAAGACTCCAAGGCCCCAGTGAAAAGCTCGCAAGCCTCAATTGATCAAATTCTCTTCATCAAAACAACTAACAACTAGCGCTTACTCAGCAGCATGGCCCCTCCACGTACGGCCAAGAAGTCAAGCATCACAGCTGCACAGACTGCCTCACGTCAAGGTCCCACTGCCCGTAAACAAGTCGTCGAGGAATACGACGAAGACACTCAGACCGACTGCATGGATATGGACGACGAAGTTGAAGATGATCAGCTTGATTCATCACAAGGCACTGCAGTTCAGAATGTCATCATGGGAGGTCTTAGCAACGTACGTCAGGGTCTGTTCATCTGCACACTGCCCTAGAGGCTATCTAACAGCCGAACAGCAGAAGAAGCGTCATGTCGTGAACAAGAAGAAAGTAAAAGAAGACTACAGCCGCACCAAGACCAAGTTGCAGGACAATATCACTGCTTTTTTTGACGAGCATGAAGACCAGTCGTAAGTTGCTGTACAAGCCGCAGAAGCATGATGCCTGTCGATTCCCCCTTCCTTGGCTATGCCAAGCTCGTTCCATTCCTTTCTCCGCACGCCGCGCAACTACTGACCGCCTCCCATCTCACCAGCACAGTGACCTCCACAACCTCATATACATCCCAACCCACTAACCTTCGCGACCGCCTCTTGAGGAACTGACCAACTAACACAAATCCCAGAGACACCGCCCACCGCGCCCAACTAAACCGCCTTGCTGACCTACTCGCCATGAAAGCCACCCTCGAATCACAAATGACCAGCAAACTCGCCCACCTGCGCGCAGCCTACGACGCTCACTCAAAGGAGCTATCAACCGTTGTCGACTCTCGAATCAAGGAACTAAAGTGAATCAACACCGTGGCCCACGGTCTGGACTCGCGACTCCTCGTATGGGAGTGTGTGGTTCCCGATTACCTGGCAGCCAAGAGGACATTGAGTGACCCATCACTGCGGTGTTGGTTCAGCAAATCGATTGATAGTCTCTAGACTGCGTTGGGTGGATAAGGGGGACAGGAAACATGTGCTAATTGTCGGTGTGATGAAGCCGAGCGTGTGGTATGGCTGGGCGGTGTACAAGGAGGGCCATGAGAGTAAAGCTTTTGTTGAGTTATCAAGCATCAGACGCGAATGCTTAGGTGCAAGTGGTGGCTCGGCGGGTTTTGCTCAGGCATGCGATCTCTACTGATTCAAACTCCAACTGTAACTAGAGTGAACAGGACTCTGAAGCATTGAATTCACATACAAGCTATGGCAGAGAAAACCCTCGAACGATGCAACGTGGTATAGTCATCAATCTCTACATGAACAAGGTATCATAAATTTATAAGTCGCAATCAAAACAAAACTCCTCTCTTTTATAAGGGCCATACGCTTCGCCAAAAACGCCATGCTCTCACATCACCTTTGATACTCAGGCAACGCTTCACTAACCGGCCTTTCGTTCAGCACTCGACTCCTCACAGGCGTAATAGCCGCCGCCAATTCTTCATCGTCATCATCCAGCATCGGTGCCGACGGCGCCAGGTGCCCGGGTGCAAGACGCATGCTGTCCATGCCATTGACAGGCAGCGCCGACGGGCCCCGCGAGCTCTCTCCCTCATATGAATTGTGTGCGGGCGGGGGCGCGCTGCTCTCCATTTCTAGACGCTGGCGCTGCATTTCTTGCTTGTCGTCTGTAGCGGGGACGTGCGAGAAGGAGGAGAAGTAGTCTGGTGCCGCGCTGGGTGGGGATTGAGGGGGGAGTGGTGGGAGAGATTTGGAGTGGTCTTCAGCACCATTTGTTGGTGGAGCGGAGGGTGTTTGTGTGGCGTTGATGGTGAGCGATGGCCCGGTGGCGGGGGTCTGCGGTGCTTCTTCTGTAAGGCCGGTTGTACGGCGTTGTATTGATGGAGGGAGAGTGGGCGCATGGAAGGACATCGAGGGCTCTGTTGCGGCGCGAAATGGTGGTGGAGGGTGAGAAGGGGCTGAGGAGGACGACGAAGCCTCAGGAAGGTATGGTTGGTTGAGGTCATCCTCCTCTTCTGGTAGCACTGGTGCGGACGCGGGTATGCCGTGTTGGACAACCCCACCTGGTGTTGAAGGGCCATCGGCAGCACCAGGTGGTTGTGATGGTAATAACAGAGCTTCTGCTCGTCGTAGCCTTTCCTTCTCTGAAAGACCCTCCTCCTGGGATGCTGGTGCAGGTGGAGCATGGTATGATTGGCCTGCATCCGGACCACGATCGTTGTATCCAGGAACTTCGTAGTACGCTGGATCGTAGCCGTAGTCGCCATAGTACTGACCATGCTCATCGTACCCATAGTCGTACTGATCATAGCCGCCAGGTGCATCGGGGTCGTCGTAAGATCCGTAGGGCATTTCGTGAACGCCGTTATGACTGTTGGCCGGCAGCCCTTGTGTCTGTTTCCGCTTGCCATTCCTCTCGCTGTCCTTCGTGCCCACGATAACCTCGAACAGTGATGAGATAACGCCTTTTTCTCGGCGAATGCCATCCGTGTCGACGAAGTTTCCTCCCCACGTTGAAAACGTGTTACTTGCGGCTTCATCACGTCCCATTCCGCCTGGTGTGCTTGTTGTGGACGTTGGGACGGTGACCACACCAGCATTGGATACCATACGATCCAGACCAGTAAGCTTTCCTTGAATATCCACAACAACTTCAATGTAGTACTTGAAGGAAATCATGGCGCCTGGTACGTTCGATATCGTGGGGAAGGCATCGTCTGGTACTCGGACAGAGCACTTGATGTCCGCGGTAAGCGTCCTGGGATCCACGAACAACGGTGCAAACGACTGTCCCAAGTCCTTGCGAAAAGTATGGCTCGATCCTGCAGATGACAAAGATAGCCCGCCAAGTCCTGTCCTAGATTTTGGATAGTACTCCTCTGACTTCGTTTTGTCACCTTTGCTGTTAGGTGCAACGGGTAGTGCAGGATGCATATCTACCCTTGCCTGACGGTAAAGTGTAACAATGATACCCTTCAAACTTCTGACGTGTTTGTTGTGATTAACGGTGACCCTGATCGGTATTTGGTCGCCACTGAGGAAGCCGCCTTTAAGAACGTCTATTGTGGCTGTGATGGTTTTCCCCTTGATTGTCGGTCGACTCCCGTTGGCAGCGATGAAACCACCCGCGTCAGTCACGGTGTTGACAGATCGAATACCGTACTCTGTACCTGAAGCACCACTGCTGCTCATCTGACTCGCGAAACTTGTTTCACTTGGTGACGGGCTGCGGGGGTTGATGGTCTCTTCCGGTGTTCCATTTGGAGGCTCTAATCTCGGAGCTAACCGTGGTGCTTCTGGGCCACTGGGTGTGAGAGGAACACTTTCTGATATTCCAGTGTCTGGTCGCGTCCGAGAAGGCTTGTTCCGCGTTCGCCGTGAAATAGGTTCTAAGGAAATGACACGAGGTTTAGGCTCTGCGATTGGTGCAACGTCGATGACATCCCTGAGAGTAACCTTGACATCGCAAGTAGTTGTAGGCGACATTGTTGTCGGCCGCGTCAACGTGGATGTCAACATGTAGCATACTGTACCACGTTCAAACTAAAACAATGATCAGCAACAGGATCCTTAGTGAGCAAGTCAGTGCATTATCCTTACGTCAATGCTGCTTGGCAAGCCTTTGGAAGGGAACTCCAGATCAAAGTTGAAATGGTAGACACCTTCTGCCAGTTTGCCCTCACCACAGAGGACTACCTCATCCTCAAAAAGTGATACGAAGCCATTGCCAAAGTAGCTTCCCTGCTTCTTGCCTCTCCCCAACCCAACTGTTGCCGAGTAGTTCTTGTATGCATCTCCCGGCGCATTTGGGTTCTTGAACACCTGAGCATACCCGTGCAGCGAGACAACCAGATGTGTGATCCTCAGAGGCTTGACGACCTTGACGATGACGGTCCCACTTATTATGTCTCCCGGGACGTACTGGCGATGTGGGTCGTCCGACTGGATGTAGAAGTCGGTGAAGTTGCGCGACTTGGAGGACAAGGGCGACTTCAGTCGCGACAGAAATGATCTGCTGGGCACTGGGGAGTTCGAGGAGACGGAGTCGCGCTTAGAGCTGGAAGTCATGCTACTTGCAACGCGCACATGCTGCGGCTACCCGCGACCGATGTATGATGGCACAAGCCGCACACAACCCAGTGGGCGCCAAGCTACGTTTGCGCAGGATGGTGCGCAGCAATGCCGCACGATTGGGGCCGGAGATGCAGGTCGAGCTTACGAAAGCTTGGTGGTGTCGCGGTAGAGATGTTCGAGAGGTGCCCAGACGGGATATCGAGCGTTTGCGGAGCAGCAGGACGTGACGAATGGGCGAGGAATGCGCTACAGATGTTCGAGGGGGTGCTCGGGTAAGTAGAGCGATGCGAGTGCGCAAACTGGGCGTAATGGCGAGGGCTGGCGGCCGCTTCGGTGTTGGGCGCGCTGCGGAGGGGTGCGAGTCGAGGCCGACACGCAACTGTCTCAGGTCGACGGGGGGCTGTGGAGAGCGACACAGTGACGACGGTGGTCAGAAACTGGAATGCGCTGGCTTGCAGTCAGCATTGCGGATGGCTACATGCGCGGTAGGGGCAATCAGAGTCGACCTCACGGGCGTGGGGAGCAATCGGGGCAGTGCTGCTCTAGCGCGACAAATAGAGGGCCGATCGCAGAAAGCGCAACAACACCATTCCCAGCACTTGCACAGACAATACTGGCAGCTGTGGAGATTTGCATTGCGGGTGGCTGTTTACGTACCACTTGACGTCGGTAGGTAGGATCAAGGCTGTTCCAAGAGGCGCATCAATCTTGGCTGCCAAGGGCGACGCACGCTGCGGAACACAGGGTCTGGATGAGTGCAGATCAGAAGAACTCGAATACGAAAGCTGGGGTAGCCGTCGATATGGGTCAGGAAACGGGATCTGGTTGCGAGACGAGAGAATATTGGAGGTTTCGTCTGGCGTTGGGAGCGATGTGAGGAGAAAGAATGGCCGGGGCAGGGTGGTCGATATTGATCTTCTGAGAGCTGCCCTAGAGACGCACCGTGCCCCCAATTCATGCCTTGCGGAACGGGAAAGGCGTCTGGGATATGGCTGTTACGCGCCGCACAAGTGCGGTCAAGCAGCTGAAGAGCGCCAGTGACAGCGCTCAGGGCAGGGCTTTAGCGTTTCTGGCGACCTCTGCGTCGAAGAGGTGCCCAAAACGAGCGTTTAACCCCCTTCGGCCCGTCGTGTCGCAGCTCTGGACGTTGCTTCAAACATCGCACACTGACCTCTGCCACGTAGATGCAGAGTCGACTTTTGCTAGCCCTGGACGTTCGAGGTCGCACTATCACCTGTAACCCATATCAAATCGACAAAGGGACCGATTCTTGAAACCAAGGTTGCGCGTCCTGGCAAGGCTTGTCAACCAAATATCTCATGTCCACAAGTGTTCGAGAACGTCGACTGTCATCACACGCGGGCTAAGCTTCGCCAAGGGTTGACTCTAATGCTTATCATTCCACGCTAGCAGTGGGGGTGCAGTGCATTCCAACACAGATCATGTGTTCGCACCAAAATGAGGAGTGCAATCGTCGATCCGGCTATCAGTCTCCGAGAGACGTTATTCGATTTGCAGGATTGGGTGGCTCCAGCTAGTGTGTATAAGCTTGCCTTTCTTGATTGTGATTCGCTTTGGTGGGATGCTTTGTGCCGTATTGCCGTATCGCTGTGTAGAAATAGCGTGACCGTTGATACTTTATCAATTTGCTCTCCTCTGATGCGGCACATCCGTCAGTCGCCAATCCCACCTACATATCGACATGAATAAGGCTGGTGGTTCTGCCATACTATGCTGCTACTCTAGCTTTTGCTTGATCTTGTCAATAGTTACTCTGAGTATCAAGGCATTGACACCCAAGCAGAATTTTAGGGATCATGAGGAATACTATAGAGTAGAGATGTTACGTGGATGTTGAGCAACGAGGTGCGGACTGCACATGTTCTGCGTCGGAAATTCTATTCACTCTCGGTTGCATGTTTACGTTCCCTAGCGTAGGGGTTCTTTGTTGTGGGCTGACTCGCATCATTGTTGACTTCAAGTCTTGTCTCGCTGTAGGACTTGGATTGAGCAGGAGAGGTAGGAGGTTCGACGACTTTGAATAGGGATGTGTCTTTCATTCATTCGATGGCGGAGCGAATGTCCAAATTATACCAAGCGTCGATGCTGTGTTCGTCTGCGAGCACTCAGACAACAGTGGACGGCGAGCGCAGACCACCTACCTAGTTGTCTCGCAGTGTCGAAAATCCACGGGCCTAATGTTGGCAATGCTCTCGCTTTCTTCCAAGACAGAGTGAGTGCGAAACAGCGGGTCGCTATATTGTGTGTAAAGTGAGGATTGATAGGTTGAGGCTGCAAGGAAGCGTTAGGGGCTAGCCGGTTACGTCGCGCATGCATGATGACGCTCACCGCCGGGCCACTCTTTGTGCACGCGCCTTTACAATTACCGCGACCCTCCATTGTCTTTTTCTCCTACCTTTTGGCATGGCTACCAAATACACCACTCGGCGATGATAAACCATAGAAACGACACCTGTAAGGCTGGTCGCGACGACATATTGGGCACGACCCGCCCGCGCCATATTCGACTACAGATCTACATCTCCTTGACGCTCGGCGTGGGAGCATTTCTAGTCTTTTGTGTACGACTCCTGCGCGTTGCAACACAGCAACAATGGGCTAACCAACTATTCTAGTTCCTGCGACCACGATGGAAGGGCCTGTATGCCGCGCGCAAGAAGCAAAATAACCTCGCGACTGCACTTCCTGAGCTCCCGGATACCTTCTTCGGTTGGATCGTACCACTATGGAAGATCACGGACGAGCAGGTATTGGCTTCGGCTGGTCTGGACGCTTATGTGGTATGTTAAGAATTTAAAGATACGTGAAGTCAGGCTAACAGGGCTTCAGTACCTGGCGTTCTTCAAGATGGCTATTAAGTTTCTCCTCGTCACGCTCTTCTTCGCCCTCGCCGTTATCAAGCCGGTGCACGACACACATCAGGAAAAGGAGGGCAAGAAGCCATACCTGGGCGGCGATGGCGATAAGAAAGGTGAACGTCTCGAAATGCGTTCGGAAACGCTCTGGTCGACGTTCGGTGGGCACGACTACGAATACTACACAGACTACCTCTGGATGTATCTCGTCTTCGTGTACCTCTTCACAGCGCTCATACTCTACCTGATTGTCTCTGAAACCAGACGGATTATCGATATAAGACAGGAATACCTGGGCAGCCAGACGACAATTACCGACCGCACAATCAGACTATCAGGAATCCCATTGGACCTTCGCTCTGAGGACAAGATAAAGCAATTCATCGAGGATCTTGGGATTGGCAAAGTCGAAAGCGTGACACTTTGTAGGAACTGGAAAGAGCTGGACGATAAGATTACCAGGCGACAAACCATACTGCGGAAGCTGGAGGAGGCTTGGACGGTTCACTTGGGAAGCAGGAGAGTTGAGCGCAGCTTGGAGACCCTGCCCGTGATCCAGCCTCGCCCACCTCAGGCCGATGGGGACGACCGTGAGGACAGTCAACTTCTCAACAACACGGACAGAGACCCTGATTACGTGTCTCCATACGCACGCCAGCGTCCAACAGCGAAAATCTGGTATGGCCGATTCAAACTTCGATACAGGACCGTCGACGCTATCAACTACTACGAGGAGAAACTTCGCAGGCTGGATGATGAGATCAGAGATCTGCGAAAGAAGGAATTCGAACCAACACCACTTGCCTTTGTGACGATGGACAGTGTGGCAAGTGCTCAGATGGCGATTCAGGCCGTTTTGGATCCATCACCACTCCAACTCCTTGCGAATAACAGCCCAGCCCCCTCTGATGTCGTTTGGCCCAACACGTATCTCTCACGGAATCAGCGCATATTCCGATCCTGGACCATCACCTTTTTCATTGGAGTCTTGAGTATCTTTTGGACTGTTCTACTTGTTCCGATCGCTGGCGCTTTGAACACTTGCTCCATCCACGAGGTCTTCCCAGGTATCGCGGACGCACTTGACCGACATGAGCTGTTGCAATCGCTGGTCAACACACAACTGCCGACTCTATCATTGACCCTGCTCAACGTACTTGTGCCGTTTCTCTATGATTGTAAGTTACGTTCTATGCTACCGGTATAATGACTAACGCTGTTTAGGGTTGGCAAACAAGCAAGGCATGATATCGCAGGGCGACGTTGAGCTCTCCGTCATCTCGAAGAACTTCTTCTTCACTTTCTTCAATTTCTTTATCCTCTTCACGATCCTCGGAACTGCGTCTAACCTTGTGGATCTGCTGACGAAGTTTGGGGAAAAATTGACTAGCGCTACTCAGATTGCTTTCGCCTTGGCCAATTCTCTTGCGAACTTGCTCGGCTTCTACACCAACTTCATCCTTCTACAAGCTTTTGGTTTATTCCCATTTCGTCTTCTCGAATTTGGTGCCCTCTCGCTGTATCCCGTCTATCTGATCGGAGCGAAGACTCCTCGAGGTAAGTGCAACCGCTCCAAAAAGGAGGTGGCTATGCTCACTGGGACATTAGATTACGCAGAACTTGTTCAGCCCCCTGTCTTCAGTTACGGTTTCTTCTTGCCTCAGACTATACTCATCTTCATCATTTGTGTGGTCTACAGTGTCTTGAGAGACTCCTGGCAGGTTCTGCTTACGGGTCTGGCTTACTTCATCATTGGCCAATTCGTCCACAAATATCAGCTGCTCTATGCAATGGAGCATCGCCAGCATTCAACGGGTAGAGGCTGGACGATGATGTGTGATCGTGTCATTATCGGTGTGGTGCTGTTCCAGGCCACCGTTGCTGGACAATTGGCTCTAAAAAAAGCGTTCAAGCGCGCCATCTTGGTGGCACCGTTGGCAATCGGCACCGTATGGTTCTTGTTCGTCTACGCACGAACGTATCGGCCCCTGATGAAATTCATCGCTCTTCGAAGTTTGCGGGACCCCGAGCGATCAGACTTAGGGCGCGACGTCCAAGAAGAAGCCATTCACGCGGAACGTGATGGGCGAAGAAGACCAGCAGGACGACTCACCCTGGATGAGGCTAGGGAGAGTGGATCAAAGTTCGAAATTCCAAGTCTTGTGATGCCGTAAGTTCACCAGTGCGCTTGACATACAAAGCTGATGAATTTGCAGCCTGAACGAAGTTTGGCTCGCGAACAAGAACGTGAGATCCACACACGGATTCAATGGATCGACTCCATACAGCAGCAATGGCGACGCCTAGACTGGTGCTGAGCAGTTGCCCTTCCCATTTTGAATATTCTCCTTCTTTCCAGGTCTGCATAGCACCTTCTTGTAGCATGTTGTCTGTAATACCTTCCAGCATAAGCTCGTGGCGTTCTTTCCACCCAACTGATACCCCAATCAAATGCAACTTGGATTTTTGCCGCTCCATGCTCCTTGACCCGGCTCGCTCCACCCCAAGTTGCTAGTCCAGCATTCTACCGACGAATGCGTTGCTATTGACATCACCCTCTGCTCTTTACTTATTGTTACTCAGTATCGTCCCAAAGTCTGATTAGCTGATCCCTACTATACACCTATTACTTCGACCCGAATCCTGCACACGTGCCGCCGTTCTGAAGAGCCTCCAACCGGGGGTGTAGCGACAACGTCTTCCCAGATCTATCTCTCAAGGGGAGTCGCCGGGACCAAATCCGAACCCGTTCTTCCTGTACTCGATCTTGAGCTTCTTCAGGTCACGTCCTTCTTCGAGTCACCGAGCATCCGCAGACTTTCGCTCAGCCCCATACATCATCTCCCTAGACAGATGTCTCAAGCATCAGAGGTTATGGTCGACCCTGCGCGATGTATCGATACAGACACGGGACATGTGACCGAACAATCAACGCTCCCTTCAAACAAAGACCAAGACATCCCAGCAACAAAACGCTCAGAGGTGCTTCGCCATGTCTTTCCTCGCTCATCACGCCGTCTTACGCCTTACAATAAAGGAAGTACACCCCGTGTTTCCAAACCCGATAATTATAGAAGCGCATTCTTGTACAGGCGACAGCTGAAACCCAGAGGCACGTTTCATAGAGTCATCAGTTCATTCTTTGGTAATACTCCAGGACGAGGAGCGCACAGTGCAAGTCCGCAGGCGCGATCAAGAGCGTCAAGCTTCGGTTCGCGACCAGGATCTTCCGCCCACGGCTCGGTCCCAAGTCTCGATCTCGTCTCGCCTGGTGCGTTCTTATTCAGCGGACCCAGTCTTCGATCTGCGGGATCTTACAAAAACTCAACTTCCAGACTTTCAAGTCTAACGGAATCGTTTGGTGACACGCGCATACCCCGCCGTGTACGTTCGGATTCGTTCTCTATGGTTGATAATGCCAGTGGCAAAGACGAGTTGCTGGAGCCTGTTGTGGGTCAGGGCGTAATACGAAGCATGTCAGATGTGCTCCTCGGGATCAACACACCAATAGAGGAACTTGGGGACCCTCTGCTTGAGGGTCTTGATGACGAGACAGCTTTGCTAAGCCCAACCCCTACGCAAAGTGATACCCCGTCAAGCAAGGCCTCTTGGCCCAGGAGTTCGCTCATTGCCAATGACTTGCTCCAGAACCTCGCGGTCACGGCACTCATTCTACGTCATTCTAACACACCAACATGGAAGAGCCTCAGACTGACTTGTCGATCCTGGTACAACGCTGTCAGTTCCATCATACCGCCTGCACGTCCAGCTTCTAGCAGACTGCCTACCGAGATACTGTTAGGCATCTACAACTACCTCAATGCAAAAGACTGCAATGCAGCTCGACGAACATGTCGAAGCTGGATGATGGCAAGCCTGAACAAAAGCCTCCTCATCGCAATGTTGAGTCGAGGAGGGTGGCATAGCGATGGTCAGATGAGAGAGGAAGAAATTACACAGAAGTGCTTGGCTACAGCCAGCAGCGAGGAATGGGTTTTAAGTCGACTTCTCTCGCGGCAGTGTGCTCTAGCCTCTCGATGGACCGGCAACGGTCTGGATGCTCGGCCAGCGATTGTCGAAAGTACTGAGATCGATTTCTCAGAGCTAGCCCATGGCTATGCTCCTCAGAAAGGGCAAGCCAGCGGTGGCATGATATTCACATCGAGCATCTGCGGCAAGTACTTGCTGGTTGCGAACGGCACCCTGGTTTACATCTACGGTCTGAAAGACGGTCTGTTACAACCACTCACAAGTGTTGTGTGTCCAAGAAGGGTTCTTGCCATGAGCATGAACGCGTCTGTGGGTCGAGATGCTGTTGCCGCTCTTTTAGAAGGGAGGATGGGCATGGTATGCGAGCTTCGATACGGTCATCCATCACCGGAGCCTGGTTCTGGAGATAAGTGCGTCGAAGGCGATGGGTATCCGCCCCGAGCGAGTGCTCAGCCGAGAACACCTACTGGGGACACTAGCGACCTACAAGATGCAATAGACTCGGCAGAGCACACTTTGCCTAGAGTTCTTCAAAGCTTTCCGTATGTTCAGAACCCGGATCTGGACTCCTTCAATGCGATCGAGCTCAAAGCGCAAAACCAAGGGTTCAGTCTCCGAGGCACTGATGACACCAGTACCCACGATCGAAATCTGATCGCTCAAACGTGGAATCTAAACCTTCGCGGCCCATTGAAGAATCTTCGGACCAACTCGAAAGCAACGCTACCAGTGCAGAACATCCCCATCGAAAGCGGTACTTCCACTTTCTACCGGCATCTCTGCTCTGAAGACGACCCGCCACGCAATGTTTCGATATGTCCACAGCGTCGATGCGTTGCTTTTGGTTGCTCAGCTGGCATTGAACTACACTGGATCGACGCACTGACGGGACAGAGTCTGAGTCGATAGTTTCCGCTCACATCACCGAGTGATCACCTGTACTTCCTATCGCCTCGTCCTGGTTTCGAGTCAGCCAAGAAGTTGCGCCTCATCTCGAGTGCTGCGCATCCCAATGATCGACCAGCTATCAGCCGAAAACTATTCAACAATCCAACCATCAGCTCGTTCTGGGGCTCCTTTGGCTTCGAGTCGCGCTCTCGACAGTCCCAGAGTTGTGATCACTACCACGCCATACCACTGAGTGACGGCCATCATGTGCTCTTCATCGATCCATCGACCGACCGAGTGACACTGGGGTGTGATGCACCACTTGGCGGGCCTACGAGGCTACTACGCAAGGTTGTGTTCAACCCACCAGAAGAGAAGGTCGTTCCGCGAGCCTACACTGCAGCTGCGGACATGTCGTCTGGAGCTCGAATCGTAGTGGTCTATGGAGATACCGTAATGCTGTACAGCATACCACCAGACGTCCTGGCTCTATCAAGACTTGAGCAAGCAGCGGATGCTTGGGATGTATACAACGCACCGCCATTCTCTTCAATAGACCGACATTACGACCACTGGCTCAACTGGTGGGACGAACCTACAGCTTTCGATCCGGTAAACAGGTCTGAGGCCGATAGTGACAGTCCCATCTGGCCCATCTCCCTCTCTGGCACCGAGATTGGCAGATTATCCGGAATCTGCGAGCTGGCTATCCAGACTCGACCTGACATTCTGATCTGGGCTTTCACGTACACCTCGCAATGCAAGACCTGGCGTCTCCACGACTATGTCGATCCAGTCATCAGGGCAAAGCAGTTCATCGATCGAAGCGGTCTGGTACACGAGTCTTTCAACGTCGATGACTCTAGGGACGTCATCATGCAGGATGCACCACCATCCTCGATCGCTAGCAGCACCATTGATCTGCATGTCGAAGGAGAAGAGTGGGAGAGACCGATGGCTGAGAGATCGGTCATTGTGGGCTTTGATGGGAATGCATCGGGCGTATTGAAGAGGATACCAAAGGCGCTGGCGGTGGAGAATGATAGTTGGGTCGATGATATTGATGTTACTGGATGCGCAGATGCGTGGTTTGAGGGAGGGGGAGATGTTGTTACTTGGTATGAGGTCTGAATAGTGTGGTGCTGGTGGAGGATTTGTTGGATGCTGAGCTTGGGTTTGCAAGATTGGATATTGGAGAACTCCTGGTTATTGTTACCTACCTAATCACACTGCGTGTTACCACGAATGCCACATTTCCCCTCAAGCACTTGATCCTATCTTAACAGCAGGACTGTTTGTTGTCAGAACTCAGTATGTGGAATCACCGAGTTTTCGTTCTTGTTGCTTGATAGCGGTCGTACTCGGAGATGAAACAACATTCCATACGAGCCACAGCGTTGTTTTTCTGCAGAACACCAAAATTCGTTGTCAATCTCCTTTTCAACGGCGTGCACATCGATGGCGCACTCAAAATTGGATTCGAACTCCACTTGGCATACGGTACAATGTGGACCCGGGCATGGTTCAGGGATGAGAAAAGAAAATCGAGAATTGGGAGGCTGAAGGCTGGTGGGTCGTCCACGGGGCGATAAGATAACGAACGTCACGTTGAGAGCAGGGAAATGGCAGGGAAGCGGAAAGTCTGATGAGGTCGCGACTCAGGGCAAGCTGATGTGCCCTGGCGGTGGGGCTGGATCATCATGGATGGAGATGATGGATGGAAACGGAGACCCTCAACGCCCTTTCGCATCATCAACCTGCGACAGGCCGACAGGTCTGTTACATGGCGCTGCAGCTCGTCGATTCGATCTCACCGTCAGAGACCATGGCCAGCGGTCTGGAGGCAGCCCGCGTGTTCAACTCCACAACACCCACATTTCTCACTTGTTGGCTGTCTTGGACAGGTTGGAAGATCAGCTTGCTGGCCTGAAGATCAACCGGCTGCGGGGAGCATTACGCGTTCGACGTGCTATGGAGAGCCTAGAGGCCAGAGCACGTTGCAAGCGTTCAGCAGGACGGACGCTCTGGGAAATCCGAGGGGCGGGAGTGCTAGCAGCTGTCCTGAAGTTTGTATGACTGTGGAGCTGAAAAGGAAATGCCGTGGCCAGTCGGATGCAGCGAAAGACGCACCGCCGCAGCTTGATATGCGGCTAGCAAATGCATTTGGATGCTGCAAAAAGAATGCTGGATGTGCAATGATATCGGTGGGAAATGGTGAATGGGCACGCAATTACGTAGCTGTAGCACATGGCGAACTTTGGTTTCGAGAACGAGGGCAGGGAGGGGCTGGGGATACAGTGGTCAAAGTGACGTCGAGAGGGCCTGGGGTACGAATCGCGTGCTGTTGTGTTGAGGCATGCATATTCATCCGCACAGAGCTTACACATGTGCAGACGACAGGTCAACTCAACACCAAAAAACACCTCGGTGAGCCCCAGCCGAATCCTACAGCCTCAGGAACGCTGGCTTCCGCTCCTGCAGTCTGCGCTGCGCGTGAAAAGCGGAAAGGGCAAAGCCACTCGGCGGCGTCAATATAAGAATACAGGAAGAGGCATTGCTTGGGCGGAGTTTAGGCGGTTGTACTACTTGGCCTATGAGATGCCCATGACCATACCAGAGGGTTTTACTGTAGGACAGCGCAGGACTGGCAGTTCTTCCGAGTTCCGCTCCCCGGAAGCGACCACAGCAGGAGGTGCAGGTTGGGCACGAGCCAATCCTCTGCGCCGCTCGGAGGCCCACAGGCTGAATGCAGCCTCTCCTTTTGCTCTTCGATGGATATCAATGATCTGCCCTGGCACCCAATTGCCTCGCTGCGAGCGAAGGCGTGCTGCTGCACGCTGTATCAAGGCTGGGTGGTCTTATAGCCACCCAAGTGGATGGCTCTAGCAGCAGAGCCGCTAAACATGGGTTCTCGTTGTCAAGGTCAACAAGTTCGCGCACGCCGCGGCCCACGCCGTACAAGATGGATTTGTGACGATAGTTCTGAAACAGCAGCTCAACGAGGGGTGCGGTGTGGGATGTATGGGCTCGATGATGGCGTGTTGCCAGACAATTGCGCGTCAATGGCAGCCGAGCACTGGACCAGCAGCTGTGTTTACCTGAGTGGTGACAGGCCGAGAAGCGTGCCTGGATGGCAATAATGCTTGGTCTAAGTTTGGTACGGTTGCTGGGGGTCAAGCCATCCCAGCATGGATGGTGCGCCGGACGGGCTTACACGACCAGCAACACAACCCAGTGGGAGAGACAGTGTCATAAAACTCTGGTGGCTGAGAGCTGGCCTGACAGTTTCCTCCCCGCTCTGCCGTGCTGTCGTCGTCGATTGTGGCCATTGCAGTGTTCACGTTCACATTCGTCTTCACGTTTGCGTTCGCCTTCAGTTGTTGTGTTATCGCAGTGCTATAGCGGAGCATAGCATTGTCCAGGACCAACGACTCCTGGCCACTTCGGCACGCTAGCCTATCCGCGGCTCGATTTTATTGCAATCGATAGATCGTTTGGCGACTTTTGCGAGTGGTCAACCCCTACTATCCCGCAACTGCATCAGTACTTCTGTACGCCCGTGCGTGCTCTCCGCCTCATCCCTCTCCGCGCGCCCTCACCCGCTCCTTACATCTTCGCTCTTTGTCCTTTGTTACAGAGAAGAGGCTGCTACCCGCGCCTGTGTCTGGTAAGTCGCGGCACTACCCCTACCCCGGGCTCCCAGCGCTACGGGAACACTGTGTAGACGATCCGGCACATTCGGACAGGCGAGCGAGTGTGAGACGTCGAAACGTCATCGCAGGCAGTGCAAGGGCGCGAGAAACATCCAGGGTCTGGCGAGCGAGCGTTAAGCAGCCAGAGTCGCCTCCCAGGCACGTCTCTGCGGTTGTTGGGAGCTGTCGCCAGCGTGCTAGCGCATTGACCGCATGCACAACTGTCTGATCGACATTGCCTGACGTTGGCCTCGTCGACCTCTTGCCTTCTCAGCTGCTGCACTCTCACTGTCGCTCCTGCACCGAACACGCCTCACTCTCAATTGCTGTCGCTGACATCACCTCTCAGCACATTCACACGCACACGCACACGCACACACACACACACGCACCACGCTCGCTTCTTACCGCACCGCATTCCTACTCTGCAGTTTCTAAACATAGTCGGCCACTGTCCACCGCGTGCTCCACTCCTCGCAGCTCCCCGCGTACATGAGATAGCCCTACCGCTGCACGCAGGCCACATCGGGCATTGAGAGCGCCTCCCGCGCAACGGGGACACAGACAACCGCGCCATGGGCAAGCCGGGGCTAGGACTCTTCACGGGGCGCAGGAAGTCGCAAAGCAACGTGCTGGAGGACGTCGTTGCAGGCGGCGCACCCGCGAGCCCTGATGTCGCGGCGCCTGCACCCCCTCCCGGCGACTCGGGCGGCTTCCGCCTGATGAGCCGGCAGGAGGTCGAGAAGACGGCAGAGCGCAGGAAGACGATGGAAAAAGAGAAGAAGAGCACCTTCCCCCGTTTCAGCGGCTTTGGCAGCGCAGGCAACAAGGCTCGCAATCAGTCATTTGAAGATGATTCTCCAGGATCCTCAAAGCGGTAAGGCAGCCTGGCCCATGCGGTAGCGCCGGCGTAACTGACTCCTGCATTAGCGACAGCAAGTCCAGCAGTGGGACGCAATTTTCGACGTCTCGTCCCTATATTAACGGCCAGCATGGATCGACCTCCACCCTGCCGTCCTCCACCGACACTGGCTCCGACGACAACCTCTTTGCCAACGTCCCGCGTCCGCAGATCGCACAGCACAGCAGCTCCCCTGGCTCGTATTTCAGCTCCAAAAAGTCAACGCCAGCCTTGCCCAAGACTAGCTCAGGAGCCCCCTCCAATAATAGCAACATGCCGTTCGGCTTTGGTAAGCGAGATCGCGCTATGACAACCTCCAGCTACGCCAGCACTGCAATGCCGCCCAAGCTCGACCAGGAACTGTCCTTTGGAGAAGATTCTTCTTTCGACGATATCTTCAGCGGACTAAACCGCAAGGCCTCCCCTGAAATGTCGAGACAGCCTGAGCCGACGGGCCGCTCGCTCCTTGCGGAAAAGCGCACATTCCAGCCAGAGCCCATCAAAGTTCTACCACAGACGAACGTTGAGGCACCCTTAAGAAGTTGGGACAGCCGTGGATCAGCCGACAACCTCATGGACTCTCCGCGTTCAGACAACGACTCCCCGCCCGTACCGCCCCCGCACAAGTACCAACAGTACGCGCCCGTCTCGATGGCGCCCGACAGCCCCGACCTGCAATCATCTGCCACATTCCAAGATCGTAATGGTCGAGCCGCCCGCGAGCCCTTCATGCGAGGTGGGGACAGTTCCCCCGAGCAGCATCCTACCTCCATCTCGACGTCATCCGCCAACTCCTTGGAGACACCTCTCTCATCGCGGTCAGCCTCCACCAACGCTACACCGAGAGCACCGCTGCCGCCGTCGGCCATTGCATACGATGATGACGATGAGGACAACATGTTCGCACCTCCGCCGCCCAAGCCTCAAGCTCAGGCATCGCCTGCGCCCAGGCAAGCTCCTCCCGTTGCAAAGGATCCTCCTCGTCCTGTCGATCCATCAGGTTCGCGTGTTATGTCACAGGCAGAGTTCCGCGAGTACCAGAAGAAGCGAGCCGCTGCGCCGCCCCCTGAGGACAGCGATTCTGAGGACGATTACGAGGACGAAGAGGATGCCATCAAGAAACGTGAAGAGGAGGAGGTGCTGAGGCGGAAGAACCAACAGATGTCGTTTGCGAGAGAAGCTATGCGTCGCTCAACAATAGCACCAGTGGACCCCAATAGGCCTGAAAGCATTGTTGACAGTGCCTTTGCATCATCCAGCATGGGCTTCCCTTCGGAGACTTCGATGAAGGCAGACGAGTGGGAGGATGAGGATGTTCCTCTTGGTATCCTTGCGCAACACGGCTTCCCCAGCACAGCACGCAACCGAGTGCCCAGCCAACCCGCCAACGCAGTGCCATCGTACTTCCCTGACCGTCCAGCCTCTGCTGGCGCGATGGGTGGTAATCGTGCATCGACCCTCCCTGCTTTCGCCAGGAACCTGCCAATGGACCCACACAACTCTTTCATTGGTGGTGGTCTAGTCCATCACGCGAACCGCGAGTCGCTGGGCTTCAACAACTTCCCTCGTGGCCCACAGTCTGTCGCTGGCGATGCAATGAGCGGAGGCTACGGGCAAGGTCCTATGGGCGCACCGCCGCCGCTCATGTACCAAGACGCTGGCATGGCTGCGCCGTCTCTCGTCGACCAAATCCAGATGCGCGACATGACTAAGAAGAAGTATCTGGGTGGTGCATCCAGCAAGAAGCCTGCAGAAGGTCCATTCACCGGTATGCTCGGAAACCAGATGAACACGCAGGGTCAGCCCCAGAACCCAATGCGCATGTCGCAGATGCCAATGATGAACGGCATGAACGGTATGCAGGGCATGAATGGCATGAATGGCATGAACGGCATGATGGGAGGTGCAATGGGCTCCCCTGGCCAGATGCCGATGATGGGTATGGGTATGGGGCAGATGGGTTACATGCCGCAGCAGCAGGACTTTATGCAGATGCAGCAGCAGTACCAGCAGATGCAGCAGATGATGGCCATGCAGTTCCAGCAGATGCAGATGCAGCAGATGCAACAGCAGCAGCAGCAGCAGCAGCAGCAACAAGATCCCCGGATGTCGATGGCTATGCCAAACAACATGTTCAACAATAACATGATGGGTCAGGGTCAGAACATGATGGGCAACAATTCGTTTCTGAATGTGCCAGGCATGCAGAATGGTATGCAACCTCCTCAGAACCGGCCCATGTCTGTTATGTCCACGCAGCAGCGCCCATTCTCGACCTTTGGAGGTGGCATGGGTATGGGACCAGGTCCCGGATACACACCGTCGATTGCACCCTCTGAGCGTTCAAACATTGGTCTTTCTGCGCGGTACCGACCAGTCACTAACCACTCGGATGCAGTCTCGAATGGCACGAGCATGACGCTGCAAGCTACCAGCGGCGGCGCCAATAAGCCGGGTGCCATCAAGGGCATACTGAAGAAGAGCCCGCAGATCAACGTCGAAGAGAAGGATGACGAAGAAGACTGGGGCTCGATGGCGGCCCGCAAAAGCAAGTTTGGCAAGGGAAAGGAGAACTCGAGTTCAGGCCTGGAAGACCTGACGCGTGGTCTCAACATTTGAGAAAACAATGTTCTAATGGATTGAAGATTGAAGATATTTGAAGATTTGATGGGGATCTGCGATATGGGAGCGAGTTTGGTTGGGATACTGCATTGCATGGCGTTTCTTTTTTTTTTTCCTCATTTGCGAGACTTGTACGGAAATTTATCGACGCGACTACCCCTTTGCTCATCGATTGACAACATGGCATTGAGGGGGGGAAGAGGGTATTGCATGCATATTTGGGGCTCCTGTGGAGCTTTGTTAAGGTTCTTATGGGACTTCACTCAAGGCTCCTTGGAGCCGTATTCTTCGTAGTCTAGGTCTGGGTGGGAGGTGACAGGATAGAATTCGCTGTAATTATAATACCATATGCTTCGGCTCCTCTCTCTACTCGTTTTTTGACATGCTTGCACACATGGCCTTGCTATATATGGCCTTGCTATATATGGCCTTGCGGCTGTGACGTTCTGGTCTTATTTGGTGATTGCTTGGCGGTATCTTGCATGGCACATTGTGTCTTGATCGTCTTCATCCAAGCGTCGAGTCCATGCAGCGGTCGTGTAGGAAGTGGCGTGAGCGTATTGCAGCAGCTGCTCTAGTTGATGAAGCGTTTCTTTGGATTGTCAGCCTTGAGTATTCTGTCTGTGCCTTTCATCTAGATACTCAAGTAGGCACAGCAGCTCCTTGATGTCTGTCGCTCTGTTTTGCAGGAGGACCTCGCCACGCTCCTCTGCCAGGGCAGGAAAAAAACTTTCTGACGACTTTGTCCGTGCTTCCCGTAGACATGGTGTGTCCGATTGCTCGACCCGTGAAGTATTCCCTAGGGCTGTCGAGCGCGGTAACATACCTCTGCGGTTGTCGGGCCATCGTGATGCGTTGGCTTTGTACGTCTTTTCTTCTTCTTCTTCTTCTTCTTCTTCTCCTACCACCTTTGGAAGAGCGCACGTACTCCATCATGAGGTGATCACGCGTAGCCAGCCACCAAAGCGGGAAAGGCAAAAAGTGTTTAGCTGTCGTACGGCGGATAGACGATTTGTATGCTGTTCCGTCTGAGCTGTGCTCATTGTAGAAGATGTACTGACCCTCGCGGTGCGGCAGAACGCAGTCGCCCTGAAGAGTTCTCCAGAATGCGTTGAACGGGTCCCCGCCTGTGACATATGGACCATAGGAAGGTGGGAAACCCTGTGGTTTGACGCAGGTTTTCAAGCGATCGGACGTCGACGTCGACGCTTTGATCATGTACGCGGTCCAGTCTGTAGGGAAGCACGCTCGAACATTGTCCGACTTTATCGAGATTTGTCCCTCGACTTCAATGGTCTTTTGAAGACTGGATCCTCGCAGGCACTGACTTGAGCGCGGTGGTGTCCGGAAGTGGAGTATGTGGGCGCGTATATCTCGGCCAGTACGCGAGATCGGTCTTCGGCCCAGTAGTCGTGAGAACTCCAGTCTGTACACCAGGATACTGTTCTTGGGCCCAGCGTCCCGGATGATTCCTTCTAATCGCATGCAGGTGTTCGCTGACCTTGATATTCTCAAGTGCAGCAGAAGTCAAGGAACGATTCCTCATAATCTGGTACTAGAGCGACATCCGTTTCTCTGATCAGTTCAAGAATACCGTAGTTCTTGTCGCGAGGTAACGTGGAAAGCTGGTCGCGGGACATCCAAAGATTGGCGAGCAATTCGTTCCTGGTCCCCGCTGGAGCTTTGGTAAACGACCTCGTCACTTGGACGACACTCCTCGTACGAACATGTACCCAGTTAGTCCGAGAGTGAGTTTCTGGACCCGGACGACAATGTGTAACATGATTCCGAACTGCTTCAAGTACCGTTTTCCAGGGAAGCACTCGTTCTCCAAGGACCAGATACGCTGACTCCGAAAGCAACGTCTCCTGTACGACCCAGATCCGGCTGAACCAAGGCCTTTCGAAGATGGCAGCTAGGCCAGCAGCGTTCGAAACGAATGTCCAGTTGTGCCATTGGTAACTCAAGTGCTCGTTCGGTGCGAGCTCGGTGAGCAGATCCAGCGATCGTGACAGCTTCGTAAGCTCGATCCAATCAAAATCCTGCGTGGTGGTGACTGCGTGCTGCACGTCGGTTTTAGCGATGTTTCCCCCGAGGCCAGCGTAGACTTACGCCAGGGCCTGTAGTGCGGAAAGAGTGGTCGCTGCCGGGCCAGATTATGGTCGCAGATGCTGAGAGATTAGATCTGCGGCGTCAGTCGGACTTGAGCACTCTTCTCGCTGAGATTCCCTTGGTCGATACCTGAAGTGCGGTCTGGGACCAGCATTGGCACCGGCATTGTCAGTGCTGGAAAAATGCTTACGTAGAGCGTCCGCCCGGATGGTTCGAGGAGTAGCCTCATCCCGAAGCTGACGCAGGCAAGTGATCAAAGTTTCCTCCCGCCCATACCATCACTCCACAGTGGTATCTTACCGTCCTGGAGAGCTGGGGCCCAAGTATACGATACCGCTCCATAGCTTGGACGCATTTCCAAGAGAGCGATGACAGTTTCGCAGCCTGTCCTGTCCCCGCGCACCTGGAAGGCACGCAAGGAGTCGAGTCGCTCCACCGGGTAGTGATTCGTAACAAGGTGTGTGTTCTGCTGGAGCCTCGTCGTGGGGACGTGGTGCGGCACGTCTTTCAGACAGGCTGACTTGTGCTGTATCGATGTACTTGTCGATCATGTATCAGCACAGGACTGAAGACAAGTGAGTAACATGCGACTGTAACGTAGGTAAGATGCTTGAGGTGACGAGGCTGGGGAACGGGCAACCGCTGTGCTGTGGCAAGAGCTCATGGCGCAAGACCAGATTTTGACCACTGATAGTAAAGCGAAGAACTGGTGTCGTGTAATTACTACTGACTGTGAGCGACAATCGAGATGTGTTCGCCGATCAAACCAGCCTTATCTGCACCCGGGCTGCCTCCCGAATGTGTGTGGTGTTTCGACGTGCACCACATGTCTGGATGGTCTACATGAACGCCTGAACTCCACGCGCCGGGACAGACTCGACATAAACAGCGCTCGACACGCAGATGACGTTCTACCGGCTCAACAGCTCCTTCGCCGCAACGATCTCAGCCTCGTCATACCCAGACTGTCCCTTCTTTCTACTCCCAAAATCCCTAATGAACTCTCCTAGCTTTTTCGTCGCAATCTCATCGAGCTTCTGTACGCTCGCGAGCGTCGGAACTGGCACATCCTCATCGTCCTGCTCGCCCCGCTTCCTGGACGAGACCTGTGTGTCGGACAGCAGTGGCAGAAGCTTCGAGGCCACGATCTTGACTCCGTAGAACGCTCGCAGGTATCCCTCGTTCAGCTCCACGGCGCGGCAGAAATGCTTCAATGCCAGCGACAGCCCGCTCAGCGACGGCGGGCTGGTGGACGAGGCGGACAGGGAGTGCAGCGTGGCGACGTGCGCGTGCGCACTCCAGCTTGTCGGCGCAAACAGCAGCACTTCCTCGGCGCAGTATATCGCCTGGCCCCACGCGGCTTGGCTCGCGTACAGCTCTGAGGCTTCGGCCCAGGCCTCGACGTCTGTGGGGCTGTTCTGGAGGAGCACGGTTAGCGCGGTGACTGCGTCGCTTGTCCGCCCCAGACTCTTGAGGACGGCGACCCGTCGCTTTCGGATGCTGATGTTGGTCGGGTCTTCGCGCAGGATCTTCTCGTAGCCTTCGAATACTTTTTCTAGGCTGGCGGGCGTCTGGGCGGTGGCTTCGTTGTATATCCCTCGGAGGGTGACGATGCGCTCGTTGTGCTCGCCGAACCGGGACGCGAGGCGCGAGAGGAGCTGGGCGGCGGACTCCTCGTCGCCGGTGCGGAGCGCGGAGAGGAAGAGGTTCTCGTGGATCGCCCAGGACTCGGGCGTTTCGCGCGAGAAGAGGAGGGAGAGCGGCCACGGCAGGGAAGAGGTAGGCGGGTTGGAGAGGATGAGCGGTGCCTTCTGGGAGAGGGCGAGGGCGGCTGGAGGGGCGATGTTGGACGGCGGGGCGAGGAGGTTTGCGGTGGCCATTGTTGCGGTGGCCGTTGCTGCGGCGGCCGTTGTTGCGGCGGCCGTTGTTGCGACTGTGTACGTGTTGCAGCGGCGGGGGGTGGCTGCTCGTGCATGCGGACGAAGGTCGATCCCGCGTCCAAGCTTCATTGGGGTCGGCGCCGAGTCGCCGGCGGGATGCGCTTCGACTCGTGCTCCACGGCGGGCACGACACAGCGCTGTTGCGCCCTCGAACAGACGATTGCCGCTAGGAAGGGCTCGCACATGTGCGCGACGTCTCCATGAGCACGCCCACTGGCCCCCCTCTCGACATCCGCCCGCCCACCTGCCCCTCACCGGCCGCTCCTACGCCCGCACCTCTCCCCTCAACCGCAGGTCTCGCCCTGAGCGGGCGCGCGCGGCCATGTTCGAGAAATCGCTCTACGACCTCATCCGAGGCCTGCGCAACCACAAGGGCTCGGAGAAGGAGTACATCGCCGACAGCATCAGGGAATGCCGGCAGGAAATCCGCTCCAACGACATGGACCTCAAGTCCACCGCGCTCATGAAGCTGACCTACCTCGAGATGTTTGGCCACGACATGTCCTGGGCGTCCTTCAACGTGCTCGAAGTCATGTCCAGCCCCAAGTTCCGCCACAAGCGCACGGGGTACCTCGCTGCGGTGCAGAGCTTCCGCAGAGACACAGAGGTCCTCGTGCTCGCGGAGAACCAGTTGAAGAAGGACATCATGCTGCCTACGCCGCCGTTCATCTCGCTGCCGCTCGGCGCTATCCCCCACGTTATCAACCCCAGCATGGCCAATTCGGTGCTGTCCGATCTCATACCGCGCTTGACGCACTCGAGCGCGCAGATTCGCAAGAAGACTGTCGTCACGCTGTACCGACTGGCGCTCGTGTATCCCGAGACGCTGCGACCTGCATGGCCGAAGATCAAGGAGCGCCTGCTGGACGAGAGCGAGGACGCCAGCGTAACGGCTGCTATCGTGAACGTCGTCTGCGAGCTGGGTTGGAGGAGACCACAGGATTTCCTGCCACTTGCGCCGCGGCTGTTCGATCTCTTGGTGGAAGGCGGGAACAACTGGATGGCCATCAAGCTCATCAAGCTCGTATGCGGCGGTCCCTGTCAGCTTCACGAGTCTTGCTAACGTCTTCTTTAGTTCGCGACGTTGACCCCCCTCGAACCTCGACTGATCAAGAAGCTACTGCCTCCGTTCACCAAGATTATCCGCGAAACGTCGGCCATGTCCCTGTTGTATGAGTGCATCAGCGGCATAATACAGGGTGGCATTCTGGAAGCTGTCGAAGGCACCACAGAGGGCGAAGAGGTAGCAAAGCTGTGCGTCGGCAAGCTGAGAGGCATGATGGTCATAGAAGGCGACTCCAACTGTAAGCTCACGGTCAATCAATCCATCGTTCCAGAGTCGGTTCTCACCAACTGCAGTAAAATACGTTGCGCTACTGGCTTTCGACAAGATCGTCGGCTCGCATCCATACCTCGTCGGCCAACAACAAGACGTAATACTGGAATGCATCGACGACCCCGACATCTCGATACGGATGCGCGCTCTCGACCTTGTCGTTGGAATGGTCAACCCTGACAACCTCAGTGCGATCGTGGGACGCCTCATGCGCCAGCTGCGGAACGCGCCTATAGCTACTGCGGCAGACGAACCGGAGAACGACCGATTCAGAAACACGGGCGTGGTGCCGTACGCGGACTCCGACGACGAGGACGCTGAAGACGCTCTTCCATCACACGAGCAAAGATCGGATCAGCCGCCGCCACTGCCTGACGATTACAGGGTCAACGTCATCCGAAGAGTTCTGGACATGTGCTCGCGCGATACTTACAGCAACGTCACCGACTTCGAGTGGTACATCGACGTACTGACTCAACTCGTTCGGGTCGCACCCGCCACCAAGCATGTAGCGACCGCAGACGACGAGGAAGATGCAGAGCACTCTGATGATGATGTAGGCGCTGGCATCGGACACGAGCTACAGAATGTTGCGGTACGAGTCCGAAGCGTACGCCACGAAGCTGTTGACGCAGCGCAGTCACTGGTGCTCGTGGACCGCAGAGACCGAATGTTCCCAGCCTCGGGCAACGGTGGGCAAGGTGTGCTTGAATACGCTGGCTGGCTTGTCGGCGAATATGCATCCTACCTCTCACAACCCGAACCCGTCATGACATCGCTGTTACACCCTGCATCGTTGCAGCTCTCCTCGAAAACGCTCGCTGTATATCTCCAGGCGATACCCAAGGTCTTCTCAAGCATAGCCGGCAACGAGCGGATATCCTGGACCCCGGAACGAAAGACACTGATGTCTCTCCTCATGGCTCGCATCATCCATTTCCTTGAACCACTTTCGACGCATCCTAGTCTTGAGGTTCAGGAACGTGCCGTTGAGTATCTCGAACTGATGCGATTAGCCGCCGAGGCTGCCTCTGGAGCACCGACTGACACCGAAGGAGACTTTGCAGAACCACCGCTCCTGCTAACGCAAGCCATACCCGCGCTGTTCTCTGGCGCCGAGCTCAACCCAGTCGCACCAGGCGCCCAGCGCAAGGTTCCGATACCAGACGACCTCGACCTCGATACCCCCATCAACCCGGACCTACACTCTCTCCTCTCTCAAGCCGAGCAAGAGGGCTTCGAGACAGACGAAGACGATGTTTACGCCGCCTACAGCGAGCCCATCGCCTCCTACGCCTCCTACGCCTCCTCCGAACCCACTCCAATTGCAGCTGCCGACCGCCTCGACGCTCCACACAAAGAACCCGCATCCTACCAAAACGCCGTGGAAGAAGAGTATCTCGACCCCGACATCATCGCCCGCCGGAAAGCAGAGCGCAAAGAGCGCTACAAAGACGACCCCTTCTACATCGACCCCGAGGGCGGCAGCGGCGCCGTCACGCCGCTCAGCAAGATCGTGCGCGACGGCAACAAAGACGGTACCGATCTGGACATCGACTCGATACCGATCATGGACCTCGATCTTTCTACAAACAGTCGCCACGCGTCCTCGGACAATATTCCCCGCGCCCGCAGCCCCCGCAAGCCAGTCCGCAGAGTGGAAATCATGGGCGACGAGACGCTTGGCCCGGCATCCCAGGACCCGGAGCGCGAGGATATCGTTGCGCCCAAATCAACGAACACGCGTAACAAGAAGTCTCTGCTACAGGTTGACAGCGCAGGCCTTGCTTCTCTGTCCCTCGATGACGAGGGCGGAAGTAGTAATCGCCGCCTCGCAGCGCTGGAGATTGAGCGCAAGGAGCAGGAAGAAGCCGAGATGGCACGCGCACTGCAAGCCGTCGAACGTTCACGACTGGAGATGCAGAGGGCGAGTGAGCGAGTTGATTACAAGGAAGAGAGCGTGGTTAAGAGGAAAAAGAAGAAGGTTAGGAGAGTTGCTGTGGAGGGGTATGAGCCGGCGGAGACGCCGCCGGTAGAAGGGGAGGGGGATGCACAGCCGGTCAAAAAGAGGAAGAAGAAGCAGAAGAAGAAGGCCAAGCCGGAGGATGAGATGGAGGGGGCGGAGGAGGTGCCGGAAGGGGAGGCCAAGAAGAAGAAAAAGAAGAAGAGGGTTGTTGTTATGGACGAGGGTGCGTAACAGTAGGTTGACGGTTGCATAGAAGGGAATGAGAGAACACATCGCATGCACAGTAACGCATTCTTGACACTGACGGGGTGATGCTTAGCTTCGATCGGTAGCCAGCTTATGTATGGCGATTCGACGTCAGTCTCTGGCTCTTAGGAAACACCAAGGTCTAGCGCCACGACTTTTCCACCAGGAAGCGCAACAAAGACAACCAACTCTACTTCAATCATGTCAAAAGCCTAAAACTACCCCAGTAAATCGTTCTGTTGCTATGGAGATCCCCACATCTCATAGCATGCTGCAGCGTTCTGGAGTAACAACGGTGCCCTGTGCGAACAAACATGCTTTTGGGGATGGTATCGTTAGCATTGCCTTGCGGTAGCAGGGCTGGTAGTGCAGCCTGGAGGTAGTCAGACTTGTGGCGCCACGGAAGTGAAGCTTCGAAGCAATGCGTCCAATCGTGCAAGCGTAGCAGCTGCGACACTGCCAACTCCTGTGCAACTATATGTAAGGGGCGACGTTGCGTTGAATATGCTCAAGCGCACCTTTCCGCCACAACGTATCAAATGTGTCTCGGTACTATGATGGCAGAGCCAAGCCAGTTTTCAAGGACGTTGGAATCCAAAGTTGAGTGACCATACTTGCTCGACGTCTGCCGACTACTGCCGTGTAGAGATAAGACAACCTGTCGCTAAAATAACTGATTTCTGGAGACGAGCACGCGCTGTTGAACCCAACATGCAAAAACAAAGCATAGTAAGATAGTTGGACAGCCCCGGATGCAGGCCGAGGACGACCATGAGCAAAAAAGATGTCGCACGTATTGGCGGTACCGTGAATCGAACACGGGCTGGCGCGGATCTGGATCGGAACACTAGGTGTTCGCCAGCCACAACGCGACGTCATACCACTAGACAGTGGGGTTGTTAGAACGCTGCGAGGACGATGTGGGATGATTTAAACTTACCCATACCACCGAAGGTCAGATTGTTATTCTGAACAGTGTTGTTTTGATGGATATTTTGAAAAATGTATCGCTTATATATTTAATAGTGTGACTGATATGTATCGAATCAATGTAGCGAGGCTGTCAATTTACCGCTGAGACGGCATATGTGAGCTGTAAATCGAGCGTGCGGGGCGGGGTATCGATTAACCCCACTTCAAACCTCGAACGGCGTGGTTGTGTTGCGGTGCAATTTTTCCTAGTTCTTGGGTCGATCTTACGAGGTTCAAAACCAACACTTGGATGGGAGGTATTCAAAGCATTCCTTCTTAACGACCAAGAATATAAACAAGACGCAAGATGTCGACAACACGTTGGAACAGTGATCGAGTACACACCAAGTCACTCTATCGCAGCTCGAGTGTCACTGGTAGAGGAAGGTTGGACGCACAACCTCTGACATGTACGCTATTGATGGCAGCAGCACGCGTTGATTTCGCAAGTGATTATCAGAAGAGCACAAAACTTTAGCCAGCAGGATTGGTAGCAGATTTCATTGTTACAAGCGCTACATCATGACGGTCATATGTTCCGTATCATCATACATGTCATGCTCATTGCCAGGGCCAAAATCGATACATCGAACGAAGTCATAACCATACTTTTGTCTACACGATCATCGAATGTATCCTGTGCATCTTTTTCGCCGATTTCCTACTCGAGCCGACGATGCTCTTGGTGATCTGCCGACGCAGATTGTCGAACGAACTATTCGATTCAAATATTCTTGGGAAGGAGGTTAGCGTTCTTGGCCTTGCTCGACTCAAGAGCACCAGCCAGGGAGAATTGGGTGTTGATACCATCGACACGGTGGACGGCGTTGAGGTTCTTGACGCAGGTAATCTGGAAGCAAGTGGCGGAACCCTGGCGGGATGCGATCGTAGAGTAGGCAAGGAAGTACTCCCAGATGCGGAACCAGCGGGCACCGTACTTGGCGTTGACCTTGTCCTTGTTACCGAGCCAGTTGCGGTACCATCTCCAGAGAGTAGCCGAGTAGTGGACACCGATCGTGTCGACCATCTTGATTTCGAAACCAGCACCCTCAAGGGTGTCAATAACAAAACCCAGCGGAGTGGAAGCGTCAGCACCGGGGAAGACGTATTTGTTCATGAACAGACCCCAAGTGAAGTCCTCGAACTGCCATGCCTTACGGAGACCAGCGATCTGGAGGAAGAAAACACCGTCATCCTCAAGCATGTCGTAAACCTGACGGAAGAAGCCACCCAAGTGACGAACACCGACGTGCTCGGCCATCTCGAGACAGGTAATCTTGTCGTAGCCACCAGCGGGGACGGGGATCTCACGGTAGTCCATGCAGAGGATCTTGGACTGGTCCTCCTGGATACCAACTCGCCTGAGACCATTGTTACCCCAGGCAGTCTGATTGCGACCAAGTGTGACACCAGTAACGTGAGCACCGTAGTTGGCGGAAGCAAACTTGGTGAGAGTACCCCAACCGCAGCCAATGTCGAGCATCTTGTCGCCCTTCTTGACGCCGATCTTCTCGCAGACAATAGCCATCTTGTTGTCCTGGAGCTGCTCGAGAGACTCCTCCTTATTGATGTCAGAGATTATACCGGAAGTGTAGATCATGCGTGGGCCAAGGAACCAGCCGTAGAAGTCGTCGCCGCGGTCGTAGTGGTCTCGGACCTGCTCCTCGTCTGAGATGGTGTTAGCTGGATTGAAAGCTTTGGCTAATTGTGAGCGATTAGGACGTACCCTGAGACTTGGAGTGAACGATCATCTCGGGAATCATGCCAAAGAGGAAGTGCTTGATCAGACCAAGAGTGAAGCGGGGCTTGGACCAGTCGTGGCGCCATTCGAGGACCTCGAGCATGTCACCGTTGAGCTCGATCTCGCCATCGAAGTACTTCTCCTGGAAGGTCTCGATGGGGATCTTCTTCTTGCCATAGTAGGCGTCGCGGTCCTCCTCCTTCTTGAACTTCAAGTAGTGCTCAATGTTCTTGCCAGGCAGTCTGGCCTTCTCGTTCTTGCGGGGCGCAAACTCAGAGGTCAGCCACCAGAAGGGACCGAGGATAGGCAGAGCCAAGAGAAGGGCGAGAAAAACCCATGTCTTGAAGCCACCGCCCAAGTTCCAGGTGAAGTAGGCAGGGACACCGACTAGCAGCGAGATGAGGAAGTAGTTCGAGAACGAGTCGCGGCCGGAACCCTCAGCGGGGAGAGGGGCATTGGCAATCGTAGGGTACTGTTCACACCAAATGTCAGCTCAATTGCTTTTTCCCTCAGCGCTCAATGGCTCGCCGAACATGCGCCAAAATATTGAGATGATACGTACCGAAGTGGTCTTGACCCCGCAATCGAACTCGGAGACGGTCGAAGACGCCGCAGGCGTTTCGATGAACTCGAAAGTCTCCTCAGAGGTGTTGCCGCTCATCTTGCGCAACTCCAGTGAATTTTGCTGGACGAAAAGAAGACGTGGTGTTTTCGAAGGACAGCTGCATGTGCCAAGATTGAACGGTGTAGCCCACTAAGCGAACCAGGGGAGCTTCGAGTCCTAGCTTTACGCCTGAAACGTCAACACCCCGCGATAACGAGCACAAGAGAAGGGGGAGACGTGTTGATCAGGGTCCCAGGACCAGCAGCGCTGTAGAATTTGAGCTCAAAGTCTTATCTATTGCGATATCCAGCGTTTCTTGAGTGCGCAATCTGAACATCTGCGATTGAGACCAGGTTCGAAGGTTGAATCTCGGTGTTACACCAACGCGGACGCGTGGCTCTCTACGAATCAGCTGCCAGCATCCTCCTCTTCACGTTCTCTAGCGTTTCGCTGCTAACCCCAACTTTCTCCAGTAGGTACCTCTCAACGCCGCCGTACTTCTCCTGAATGTGCGAATGGACCTCTTTTACTAGGCCTGGCGGGCATACAGCAAATTGCTCAGACAGGCCAATCGCGCCGATCTCTTTCATTCGAGACTCCTTCTCTGGCGCAAGCTCGGGCTCCGAAAGCAAGTAATCCTCCTCGATAACCTCGTCGTCAACTTGGGTCAGCCACAAGATGAGCATCACAATCAAGCCCGTTCGGTCCTTGCCTTGTGTGCAGTGGACCATCACTGGCCAGTTCCTATCGTCTGCGAATACATCGAAGACCTGCCTCACCTCCTTGGTGCAGACGTCTATTGAGTTCTTCGCCAGACCAACGAGGCCCATCTCCTCCATATGCGGTGAAAGGATCTTGATTGCATCGAGACGGTATCCAAAGATCATGAGTCCGACCAGCCGGAAGAACTCCATCCATGTGAGCTTGGAGATGAGCATACGCGAGAACGCTGAGCCGTTGAAGTTGATCTCGTGATAGACGACCTCCGGCATCTTCAGCGGCCCAGCAACATCATCGTTGGACTGAGGAACTGCAGCAGATGCCTTGATTTTGGCGTCCCGCTTCTGAGCTTGTTCGATGTGTTCAGTCCTGCCTCTGTTAGTCTGCGCAACGCTCGACGAATCTGTCCTGCGTACTTTGTTCGAAGATCAATGATGCTCCTGACCCCATATTCGTTTACAAGCCTTTCTCTGTCGCGTACTGTTGCCTCGTCTGCTCGAATCAGTAGCTGCATGCACCTAGAGGAAGGCGTGACACTGACCTGGTCGCGCCCCTCGGTACAGTAGCCTCGTCTTCAAATGCCTGTGATGCGTCAGCTCTGCAACCTCTTGAGCGCAGGTTTACTAACTTTCTTCCTGAGGCTCTACTGACAGACTCGCCAACATCTCGGAAGTTGAGCACGCTCTTTAGAGGTGTGCTGAGGTCTTCGGCGTCGGTTGAGGTAGTCGCCTGTGTAGGCGTTTTCGAAACCATGGTTTTAGTGATACGAGAATGCGAACGAAAGCCTGGGCAAAATGTGTGTTTATGGTAGATGTCACTGACGTCGCTTGCTGCAGATCACGCTAACGGCGGTTGAGCTACGTCAGATTCCTGGTTTCTGGGATAGCGGTCGCGTGCATTCGCGATGCAGGCTGTTGAATTCGAGATTAAATCCTTGAGATCTGAATGCGGCTAACCAACGTTAGACAATTGTTTGGAAGAGAAAAACTATCCCACATCCTTTGGGACTCCTTTGTATCATTGCCATAGCAGAGTATCCTATCAAGAAGACATGAAGTGGCCATCTTATGGAATTACACAGACAATCAAGATGTCGATTGATCAAATTCCTGTTGCAGAAGGGTTGCGAACCTCCCAGCCAAATATGGTTAGTGCATCGGCGATTTGCTTGCTCCGCCCGCTGCTATAAAATCTTCGCAACGCCCACACCCATTTCTGTTTCCTTATCAAAAAAGCACAGGGGCCCAGCCACGACCACTAGCATCACCCACTGCTTTTGGTTGCCAGTCACTACGGTGGCGTGGGCCCCGCGAACAACTCTCCTGTTAGGAAACTGGTTTCTCGTTGGGTCGTCTTTAGTGATGGCGATGGGATGTCGGTGTCGATTTTAGGGAGCACATACCTTCTTACTGAGCGTGCTTGTGCATCATTGAAAGTGCAGTGCGCGCACAAAGTGATTCGTAACCTTCAACTCTTCGCAAGAGACATGTCAGTTCTCCAAGACGCATATAAAAATGCCATGGTGAGGTATCATTCGTACCACGTGCGCCAAGGTGGCTATCTTTTACAGACCAAGAATGACTGCAGTCGTGTAAACAACTCTTACCTTGCCGTCTCACACAAGCAAGCAAAATGCAGTCATCGAAGTTGCGCACGATTATGACATAAGGCAACGGTATTTATTCATGAACTGAGGCCATAATGCAAGTCGACATCTCCCATCCAGCAGATTGAATGGCGTGGTGAGAAGCGTCCAAAGTGAAGAAGTCACGAGCATGCATAGTCGAATAGATGTTGTGTGAACTGAAATGTTTGGTATCGAAGAGGTATAAGTTGCGAGTGCAACGCGATCTATCTTACTGTCGTTGTTCAGATTGCCGCCAGACAAAGTGCTTTTCCTGAGTCTTCCTCATCTTTCCTTCTTTTCGACATACTCCGTCTAGTTCTTATAACCATTGGAGTAGCCGTTGGCAATACCCTGAAGACCAGCAGGGATGCCGTTGTTGGCCTGCTGCTTGCCGTTGGGTAGCCCGTCAGCCTTGCCATTGCTCAGCTTCTCGGCGACCTTGTCCTTCTGCAACGCATCCTCGACGGGAACATCGTTCTGTGTGTACCCTGTGTCGGAGGCATCGACGTAGGCCTCAATACCCTCGCCGTTACGGGGGTACTCCTTCATCAGCTCCTTGTGCTTTCGCAGAGCCTTGTTCATCTCCTCAGCAGTTACATCGTTCAGGAAGACACATGTACCGATGGGATTGGGAACGGCAGCACGGAGAAGACCATCACGGGTCTTAAGAATAGCCTGTGTGGCCTTGTCGAGCATGTCCTCATCGAACAGCTCGTGGTCCATGGACAGACCGGCACGGGAGAAGAGGTTCAACAGCCTGCGGTGCTCCTCGTCTGAGAGAAGACCACGCATGTTGGCCAATGTCGCGGAATAAGCCATGTCGATGGAGATGGCGTGTCCGTGACGAAGAGGTGTGGGAGGAGAGAGCTGTTTCGAGTCAGTGATGGTTATGTGTGGGCAGATTCAGAAAACATACCTCATGGAGAGGACTCCATGTGTGGCCGTAGGCGATGACACGGTCAAGACCGATCTCGTGGAGGTTCGGTGTCTCGAGCTTCAACATCTCGTGGATACCAGCACGGTTGATGGTGTCAGCAGCCTGGCGAACCTCCTGGTCATCGCCCTCACGACCGAAACGGGAAGTAATCAGCTTCTCGCAGTACTTGTCAAGAAGATCGAATGTGGGCTTGTGAGCACACGTCGAGATCTTGATCAACTCGGCAAAGCCGTTTCGGACTTGTGCCTCGGGCAGGGTCTTCAAAAACGAAAAGTCCAAGAAGGTGTGAATGGGAGCGTGGTAAGCACCCAGCCTGTTCTTATAGTTGCCGTAGTTAACGGCAACCTTGATACTGACACTGGCGTCGATAAGACCAATGACAGTGGTGGGAATACGGATGAAGTTGGTGTTCCTGCGGTATGCAGCACACGAGAATCTAGAAACGTCGAGTTAGTCCTGTCTTCACAACGCTTTCAGGCCAGAGTGCCTTAGAGATAATTTTACCCAGCAACATCGGTCACTAGACCACCACCCTGAACAGACGTTAGTATATTATCGAGGCAAAGACTTGCCGTTCAACTTACAACAACCAGGACGGGCTCCTTGCGGATGATACCAAAGTCGGTCATGGAGTCGACAATGCTGAGAAATGTCTCAATTGACTTAGCCTTCTCACCGATCATGGTCTTGTGGATGGTCAACGGCATGTTGTAGTGGTCGAAGTATGCCTGCATGTCCTTGCCGTAGACATTGAAGATGTTCAAGTCCATGATGGCAAGGCAGCGGCCCCATCGCTCGTAGCAATTGGCAAGCTGGGGGTTGGCGGGGTTGAAGACGCCGTCCAAGAAGGTGAAGTCATATTCGATCTTCTCGTAACCCTCGACGTGGAAGCCGCTCTTGGTCTCGGCGACGGTAGCTTTGAGGTCTGACATGATGAAGAGATAGAAATGTGTGTGAGAGATACGTTGAGTGTCTGCTGGGCCAAGTTATGGGGTCCTTCTGTTCTATATAAATTGTTCCAGGGCCGACGTCGTTTCTGACCAGGCATAGCGGCCTGAGTACACGGTGTCACTCAATTGGCTCACACATGCCGGCAACGCTTCGTAGAAACGTCAACCATACGCAGGATCCTTCGCACCTATGCCGTGGGCCTGTGTAGGCCTTGTTTGTGTGGATCTGGTACGACTATACATGGAGGACTAAACTGTTACTGGTTGGACATGATGAAATGACTTGAGAGCCAACGAACTTCCAACGGCAGACTCCGGTTCCGGCACATGGGAAAACTCAATTCCTCGATGCGAACAGGGGCTTTTGCATGGCTTAGACAAAACAGTGTAATCGTAATTGCTTGCGGCCCAGGTGCCAAAGGAGCATAGTACAAGGACTAACCGTTTTAGTGCTGCACACGGAGTACCGTCCGGTGGGTATAGAGTCGATTATATTGCGGGGCATTCATCAGGATCACTTCATTGCCACGCCACTGTCCCGTCTTATACACATTCAAAGGTAGGCACAGCTCAACAACACGCGGACGGAAATATAGGCCAACGAACTGGTAGTCTAGAGGCCTCTAAAGCCTTGCTTGTCGCTCAGCCACAAGGAGCGTTGCTTTGCTCTCTACTACCCCTCAACACCAGGGCCAGGAGTCAGTGTAACGTCTTGCGAGATCCTGCGATCTTAGCTCCCGCGTCGGATAGATAGAGTTTGGATGATCCCAGATCTTTGAGGGATATTACCATATCGGGCAGTGCGATTAATCATGTCATGTTCTGTGGAGCTGTCTCCGCTAAACGTGGGTATAGTCAACATGCCTAGAACCGTTCAGAACAGGTACAACTGTCTCAACGTCAACACTCAAAAGAATGCCGAAATGCACCAATCGCATGCCCCACACAAGGCCTCACCACTGTCGTGTTGTCGCGTATCCACATGCTTGCGCGACAAGCTTGCCAGAACAGGGCTGAGACAAACCCTTGATATGCACTGTATGGCGCCATGGCAACATGCCACGAAAACGGTACATTGCACTTGCAGTGACATCCCGCGTTGCTTGCAGGACCAGGGAACGAATGGGCATAGCAAGGGGATCATTGCTAAGATGATTTCCTAACACCTGACGACACCATGCTGCTCATCTAGGTGTTCATTCCCGGGAGGATTGCCTGGCTCGCATCAGACCCAACGAGTGGACCCATTATGCACCTCGCGCATGCAGTACCGCCGTCATCGTTAATCTGATGCCCCGCACTAAGTTACGCGTTGAGGGGCATCCGCTGAGGGGGGCACCCTGGGCACCCTGGACGCGTCGAGCTCCGTCGAGCTTCGTCGAGCTTCGTCGAGCTCCAAGGTCTACCGCAATTTGATATTGCACACAATCAGTACAATCAACAATCATGGGCAGTTTCGATCAGAGCAAAGCATACGCAGCACAGGAAGAGGAGGGCGCTTTCTTCGACGACGGTCGTGAGATCGAGCTCCTGCACTTCGTTTACTCCCATCCCAACATCGAGAAGATTCGGGGCTCGCCTGAAAATGTTCTCTCAGCCATTGACGAATATGGGCGCACGAAGAAATACCTCATGAACGTTGGAGAGGACAAGGGCCGTATAGTAACAGATTTGATTGCAGATGTCAAGCCTAAGACAATGGTAAGTCAATTGCTAGATTGTTGGAGCTGAAATTCTTGAGTTGACAAAAAAATTCAGGTCGAACTCGGCGGTTACGTTGGCTACTCATGCGTCCTTTTCGGTGATGCAATCCGCAAAGCTGGAGGGCAACGGTACTTCAGCTTGGAGCGTGATCCTGCGTTTGCCGCGGTCATCATGTCTCTTGTCGACCTGGCAGGTCTTTCCGATATCGTCAAGGTCGTCGTTGGCTCCAGTGATGAATCAATTGCTCGCCTGTACCAATCTGGGCAGCTGAAGCACATTGATCTCATGTTCCTCGACCACTACAAACCTGCCTACACGACCGATCTCAAGCTTTGCGAAGAGCTGGGACTAATTACCGAAGGCTCAGTGCTGGCTGCCGACAACGTGATTAAGCCTGGAAACCCACCATACCTTGAGTACGTCAGGAGCAGCGTCGAAGAGAAGCTCAAGAAGGCGAAGCAGAGCGGCAATAGCAACACAGAAGGTATTGCGGAGACCAACGTTAAGATGTATGAGAAGAGGTACGGTGAGGCCAAATTCAACCAGAGCCCTGGAAAGCCGACTCTCATCTACGAGAGTAAGCTAGTGAACAGCTACGAGCCGACTGGCGTACCCGTAAGTCTTCACACCAATTTCAGTCATCTGAACGACGCACTGACTTGTCATAGGATGGCATTGAGATCACTCGCTGTACCGGAGAGCAGAAATGAGCGATGACTTCGCACAGCGCGATATGTTGGTATAGATTTGACATCGGCTTCTGGTAGTACAGATGTGTCATCAGAAGACGCAGGAACCCGTGGATAAATGGGACGGCAAGAGCTGTCAGGACACCCTCAGCGGCTTCCAGCATGTGGACATAGTTCCTGCGGCAAGAGCAGCAACAGCTGCGCAATAACAACTAGATCAATTGCAAACCCTCAAGACCCCCCAAATCTCTCAAATTTCTCTCCTGAGAGGCAACACGACTCAATAAACTCAATGTCATCGTCGATACTTGGAATTGATGTTCGGCGATCCTTCGCTCGTGCCTGTCGCCATTCTTACTGCCAAACTTCATACCCCACCCAAACAAACATGTACTCCACCATGCATGTCTCATTACCACACAAAAAGACCCTTTTGCGATTAATGACACCTGGGCCTCGGCCCGCTGAACCTTACAGTATACGAGACTTGCAAAACTCACACTTACCAGGAGTCCACATGCATCAACGTATAACGATGACGTCGAGACTAAATCCGCATTCAGAAGGGAGACAAGAACACATCCGCGTCCGCGCTTGCATGCATACACGACTTGCATGTGAATTCCTTGCATGATAGCAGCCGTCCTAGCCGCTAGGAATTCTTAGTCTCTGTTTTGCGACTTTGTCTTGGGTTAATGGGGTCTGAGGCTTTTGTTCCTTTTGATGAGGTTTGTTTGCTACGACTAAGGAGAGCTAGCTATATCGCGGAGAGAAAGGCTTGTGACAACATCTCAACAACAGCAATGGGCGCAGAGGGTGAGAAGCAGAAGGGCGTCGAGCCTTTCTACTATTCTCATGTGTGGAAGAATGCGTCGCTTGTCGCGCTGAGCGTTCTCTGCCTGCCAGTCTCGGCGGTTCTCGTGCTGTTCAGTCTCATCGTGCAGCGGATCAATGGCCGCGACAAAGTCCTGCAAGCAGAAAAGAGAAGCACGGCTGTCACACAACGCAAGACCATCCTCGTGACGGGGGTCTCGATGACCAAAGGCCTCTCAATTGCGCGAGTTCTATCACAAAACACGCAACACCGTGTCATTGGCGCAGACATCTCTCCCCTCTCTCCAGGCCGCTTCTCCAGCGCAATAGCAAGGTACTACCAATTGGACACACCGAACGGCGACGATACGGAACCGTACATCGATTCCATACTGTCGGTTATCCGCAATGAGAAGGTCGACCTTTGGATCAGCTGCTCATCAGTGATCGCGGCAGTCGAGGATGGCCAAGTGGTGCGACTTGCGCAGAAGCAGGCGAAGGATGCTGGGCGGCGATTCGAAGCCATTCAGTTCTACGAGGATGTGGTCGAGAAGTTCCACGAGAAAGACCAGTTCATCAACTACATTCAATCCCTCGATCTCCCGATTCCCGAATCGCACCGTGTCACGTCTCCCGAGGAGGCCCTGAACGTACTCCTCTGCAATGTTGGCAACAGTGAGGATGGCAACAAGAAATTCATCATGAAGCCAATCGGTGTAGACGACCACGCTCGCAACGCGATGATGACCCTTGTCCCGTTCGATTCGCCCTCGCAGACCAAGAAATACATCCACAACCTCAACATCTCCAAGTCCAATCCCTTCCAGCTCCAGCAATTCATCAAAGGCAACGAATACTGCACGCACGCCCTGGTCATCCGCGGAAAAGTAAAAGCCTTTTGCAGCTGTCCTTCCCTAGAGCTTCTGATGCACTACGAGCCTCTGCCAGCCTACTCTAAGCTGAACCAGGAAATGCTCGCATTCACCGAGCGCGTGGTGGCAGACGGCGGCAACACTTTCACCGGACACCTGAGTTTCGACTTCCTAGTCAAAGACGAAGACAATGTGAAACTGTACCCCATCGAGTGCAACCCGCGCGCGCACACAGCCGTCGTGCTCTTCGAAAAGACGCCCGAAATGGCCGACGCATATCTCTCAGCGCTCGACTACCGCAAGGACTCCGGCGAGCAGGAGAAGCCTGTTTTCCCCCGGACGCCGACGAGTAGCTACTACTGGTTTGGCCACGACTTGGTCAGCTTCTTAATCCTGCCATTTTTGGATGCTATCTTTGGTGCGGGATCGTGGGGCCAGTTCTTCGATGGCGTGGCGACGTTCTGGTATCACTTTTCGAACTGGAAGGATGGCACGCTTACGGTTGCGGATCCGTGGCCATTCTTTGTGCTGTATCACGTGTATTGGCCGGCGAGGTTCTTGGAGTGCTTGTACAAGGGCAAGGCATGGAGCAGGTGAGTACCGACTTGTGTCTTCACCGTTAAGGATGTTTTGCTGACTGCGCATAGAATCAACGTCAGCACCACGAAGATGTTCGAGATCTAGAGAAGACCCCGTGGTTTGACCCTTGGAGATCATCCAAAGACTTTCGTGGAACATGGAAGTTTGATGGCCGCGGTCAACATAGCCACGCTAATGCCATGGTCACACTTCACTGTCGAATCGGGATCGTGTCCCTTACTCGGGCTTTGTTGATTTCGCTTTCGCCGAAGTTTCACGAGAGTTCGCATATAGACCACTGTAATTAGAGCCAGGTGTACAGAGCACGCAGAATACCAATGCAGAAGATGTAGAACGGGGTATATTGATCTATACAAACGCACCTTACTCGGCCATAACCACATCACGGTCCAAGCCCAACCTCGACGTCCCATTCGTAACAGCCTTGACATCACCAACCTCATCCATCTCCCTGAGCGTAAAATCCAGAAGATAGCTTTCATCAACCAACTCCTCGACCCTCTTGTAATGCCTCTCCGAGTACGCACGTATCGCATCAAGTACATCCTTCAGACCGCCCTTCGCTCCAACCTTACCCTTGGGCTGTAAGGTGGAAAGTCTCGACGCAGGATATGATTTGACGACTGTCCAGAGGATCTTCTGCGCTACAGGAGCAGTCCGGACATTGGTGTTCCAGTCGCGCAGGCGCAAGAGGAGTTTGTAGAGTTGTTCATCTGCAAGGTTGGCTAGGACGTCATCGACAGTGGCAAGGCCGGACATGCTTCCCTCATCTGGCTGTTCTGTCTCGGCGACAGATTTGAAAAGAGCGAAGAGGCGGCCTGGCTGGTCCATCTGTAGTGCCAGAGTAATGGCTTCGCGGTAGTTGCCCGAATATGTGTAGTTCTGTAGTTTTTGGTCGAGTTCTATACGCTCCGTTTCGGCTGTTGTAGCGGCTTCTAGTGTTGCAGTTGTTGTGTCTTTCCAGAATGTGATGACGCTGTCTCCGCCTCCGGAGACTAGGGCGCCTGTTTCGGGGTGGGCGACGAGGGCCCATACGCGGTCTTCGTGGTTGTCGAGAGTGGACATGGATTCGCCGGATGATGCGTCCCAGATTTTGACGAGACCGTCACCGGCAGCGGATGCTACCTGTGGACCGCGCTTGTCGCGCGCATCGACAGGTCGGTAGGGTAGCCATGTGAGCTTAAGAACACTGTTGGAGTGGCCTTCGAGGGTGAGTAAACATGAGTAGTCTGACAGACTCCAGATCTTGACTGTCTTGTCTCCACTTCCTGTGGCTATCAGACCCTTGCTGCCAGAATTGGGAGCTTGTGATGTCTTCGGTGCGAACTTGACGGTCCAGACACCACGGCGATGTCCTCTGAGTACACCAACGGCTTCGCCTTCTGCTGCGGAGTAGATCTTGACTGTTCTGTCCTGCGATGCTGACGCGAAGAGGGTGCCTGAAGTGTCAATATCAATGGCATTGATGTCTTTGTCGTGAGCCTTCCGCGTGTACTTTGCGCGCAGCTTCTTTGTATCTTTAGTGATATCCCATCGCTTTACTGTTCGATCTTGCGAACCTGTGACAATGTATGCTGGCGGATGTGACAGGGGATCTGTGAATGCGGCCGAAGACTCCTGGGGCACCGTGTGAGGAAGAGCAATGGCTCCAAGAGATTCCGCGTGGCCAGTGAGTATAGCTGCGCACTCGAACGAGTTGTTCCCGGGATCCAACCGCCATAACCGTGCGGTATTGTCTTTGGCACCCGTGACAAGCCAATGGCCTGACCAATCCACGTCCAGACAGATGACAATGTCTTCGTGTCCCTCTAGTACTCCAACATCCGCACCAAAGTATGTCCCTTCCGCAACGTCTTCCTTCAATGTGACTATCCGGATGTCTTCTGAGTTGGTGTTCAAGGCTAAAAGCGATCTGTCTCGTCCAACATAGGCGATGTCGATAACCTCGTCGTGTGTGCCAGATACGCGTCGAAAGACGGACAGTGGCTCGATAGTCTCCTCGACGAAGGGCGGCTCGACGGATTTCAGCGAATGGAAGTTGAGGACCTGTTCAGCATGGACTGAGATCAGGTAAGGGAGGGAGGGGTAGTAGAGGATGTTGACAATCTCGTCGGTCTCGTTCCCAGGCTCTTGCTCCCGAGTCAGCTCCTGGCCGGTCGCTGTCGACCAAAGTCGAACATTGCCATGCTCTCCACCGGAGTACACAATCTGCCCGTTTGCAAGGAAGCCTGCACTCTCAATACCTTCCAACGCTGCGATTGTTCGCTGTTGCTTCCATTTTTCTGACGTCCAGAGTATCAGTGTCTTGTCTCTGCTTCCTGACACCAGCACCTTCTCCTCTGGCGAGTACTGCAGCCTGCGCACAACGGAGACGTGCGAATCCAGCACTGCGATGCTTTTCTTCTTGTGCAGGTCCCAAACACGAATCTTGCCATCTTCAGCACCAGAAGCTAATCGGTATTCCAGCGTGCTTTCTCCTTGTGCCTCTTCAGCTCTCTGTTGCGACTTGCTCCTCTTCCTCTTCTTGCCGCTATCTGCAGTGTCGGCTTTCGCTGCCACCTCGACCTGGAAGAGATGTAGCGCCGAAACAACGCCGCCATGGCCGTGGAAAGTATGTGTGGTGTATCCTGCGCGAATGTCCCAAATCTTGACAACGCCATCTGCACCACCGGTTGCCACAAGCGTGCCTGTGCTGTCAACAGCGAGTGTTACCACGGGACCCGTATGCGGTTTCAGCGATCGAAGAAGCTCGAGTTCTATCCCTTCATCGTTCGTTTCCGAGGGCTGCAGGGCATATATCTGCATCGACAGCGACCGCGAACACACAATAAGGTGGGATGCGGAGGGGGTTACTGTTGCAATTAGCCACTGCATGCCAAAATCACAAAGTTATACTCACGAGCCAAAGACGTGATGGCCTCGCCATCGCCCTCTGCTCTCGCCAGCTCCTTCCCAGTGGAAAGATCTGTGAGCACTACCTCTTCCTCCAGGCATGCGGCCAAGATGCGCCCGTCTTCACTAAGCGCTATGCTTCCACCAGAGTAGATGGGCTGCAACGTGCGCTCGACTTCGTAGGTCGTCCGGACAGTCGTTCTTTGCGCCATGGCGTTGCGCTGAGTTGCTTCGAGCCGAAAGTACTGCTTCAGGATTCGCGCTGGTGGAGGAAAGTAAGAAAAGTTGCTTATCGATAAGCAGAAGGCGCGGCCGGCGCGTCTCCAGGGCTGACGTCTAGCGACACTGACGCCAGGCACCACTACGACTCTGCCACGCCCTCATCTGCAATGTATCCTTTAGCCATGTCTCCTCACCACTGACAAGGCACATCAATATGGGCCGGCAAGCCTACCTGGCTAAGATCGCTTTCGTACGTTTCCCTGCTCCTGTGAACGTCTTCATAAGACGACTCGATTATGATCCCACGTGACTAATATGAATACTTAGGGACGGTCGGCATTCGAGCCTACTGATGAGGTCACGGAATCAGACGAGTATATACAACTTGCAGCTTCTCAGTCTGACGAGCCTCTGCCTCAACGATACCGTGAAGCCAAGGCTAACAACTACATTCAACTGTACGACGAGCGCGGCAATCCTATCAATCCGCGCTCTCATGCATACGGCAAGAGACTGAGGGATGCACAGAACGACGTTCTAGCCTCAGTAGGTGTAGTTGAGAGGCGCAGGTCTCCATCTGAGGGGCTTCCTGGCTCGTACGAAGAGCGCCTCGAAGAGCTTGAGTCTGAAGAGACAGTAGGCAACGCGCTTGCCCTTGCGTCCACTGTTGTGGAGAACCTATGTACCTGGTGGATCGGCACCATCAGAGACCGGGTTCTCACATTTCGTATCCCAAATGCGATTCCTTTCGTCCAGATTGTGGCTTCTGAACGCGCGGCTTCTGACAATTCGATTGCGTATACTGGCTTCACTTCTCGATTTGTCTCCACGATTGGCATCCAAGCACTCGTCTACGGTGCATACGTGTACCAGCCTATCGATCGTTTGGTGCAAGTCACGCGTGCGAGTTCCAAGACGCGTCGCTTTATTCGGCGCACGAGGAGCGTGTTGACATTTGGGTAAGTGCTCTTGAACGTTTGATCTAGCACGACTCATGCCGTATAGATTCCGATTAGGCCTCGAGGTCCTCTTCTATCCTTTCTCTCATCATGCTAATCTGCAACGACTGGGTCTTGTTGCAGCACGACCATTGCTACCCTACTGGAAGTCTTTCATCCCCTTCTCGCCGTGGTCGCCTCTCACACCACTGTCCATTCACCATGACGCATCTGGATCTGCTATGAGCGTTGCGAAAGCCATCGTCACTTCTCCTGTGGTATTGATGATTGTGGAGCACTTCTATGAGCGCTGGGTTTACTCTGCAATATTCGAAGCCGTTGAGACATTCATCATTCGACCCGATAATGCGGATATAGAGAGCCCGGACGCTGTCAGTAAGGACCGTGCTACATCCATCCTGGGACTGCAGCGAAGATCGCCGTCTCTGATAAGGAAAACTATCAACAGACTACTTGCATTGCTTGGTTGGTGTGAGCCTGCTGACCTGGATGAGGCAGAACGAAAGCCATCGCTCGATTCTGTAACAAGCGCGGGACAGAGTGTGGAAGTCGCTGGCGCCCAGCTTACGGACTTGACGCCTATAAACATGCCAATTTCTCGTACCGACAGACCTGCCACCGACGGCGCCAACGACAACACTGTCACTATACCCATTGAGACTGCAGATGACTTGATACATCTGACCACACCGCTAACGCCTACAGCGTCTGACCACAATGACAATGACCCGAGGATTAGGATTACCTCGCGCGAAGGCATCGTAGAGATGGAAGTACGGTTGCCCCCGCGAATCATTTCCTCTCACACCGAAGTCTTGGATGCTCAGCCCACGTCTTCGAGCCACAACCATCTCACTTCACGAAGAACCAACCGTCAAATAGCGACTCGACCGCATCACCGCGTGACTCAGCTTTCTACCGAGCCTTCACAGATGATCGGCGCTATTGTCAAAGCACAGCTCGTTGGACTTGCAGTGCTTCCTTTCAAGCTTGTCGTCCTTCGGCTGGTTGCGTCTCATTATTTGGCCAGTCTAGAGCACAACGGGACTATGCCACGCTTTGTCGAACCGTTTCCCGGCCTCAGTGACACGACCATTCGATCTATTGGTATTGGCATGTCACGCGTAGCGCTCTGTGCTGCCTCCGAACTGGCCATTGATCTCAGCCTTTGGAGCATACAATATCTGGCTGTCACCACCGCTGGCAAGAGTCTGTTTGGATGGGGTGCACTCTAGGAGAGTTATCTTGTACGACAAACATCAAAGCGTCGTCTGGTCCCGCGTGGATGGCACGCACTTGCACGACTCTGACTCGGAACACCGTCGTGAAGGTACCCGGACGTCTCGCTGGGGTGTTTCGCCAGCGAGATGGGCTCGATAAAGCGGCAGAGTCGACGGAAAATTCTCCGAGTCCCCTGTGGGAGCTCTTGGTTGCGCATGGGAGCTGAATTTGGTTGCGCCTCGCCCATCGGACACGACTCCGGTGATCTTCATGCTTCTCGGATGGCGCCGTGGATACCGAGCATAAGTGGCTGACACATGAGGCTGCTTTAGCATCGAGTGTTGACCTCCACGAGTCGGCAGTCGTATGCTTGGAACGGTTCAACACGGCACAAAAGCCATCGAAAATGTTACTTGGGAGCACAAAACCAAAAGAGGTTGACCACGTTCTTGTTTGACAGGTCTGGCACGTAGGACAAAGCGTTGCAGGCACCATTGTTTATTTGTGGTTTACAAGATACCCATCGTTAAAGCACTGCTCTGGAAAACGAAAGCTCACACACGTCAATGAACACGAAAGTAGTGCAACACGCTTCATTGCATTGAGCACGAAATGTAGTCTGGTTCATTGTAGGCTCCACGTATCACTTGCCATGGGAAGGTACCTTGCAATCGGAGTAGAGACTATTTCACCTTCTGCTCTCCCGAAGCATGTGCGCTCCCTCAATTATCGAACTGCAGCATCAGGCCGTCGGACGAGCAAGTTCAAGTCTACAAAGATGCAAAGGCGGCGGCACGTGTAATGGCGCTCATCGGTAGCGCCAGGGGCCATAGCGCGTTGTATTCGAGCACTCGACGTGTTGATTGGAGGCAACGCGAATGAGGGTGCAGCATTCGACAATCCTTATGTGACTCGGAGATTATTTCGAGTCTGGATGGCCTATCGAGGGTGATTGTGGAGCCGCAATGCAGAATGGGGCTCGAGATTCCGATCCATGGATACGGCGCAGCAATAGAAATGATTGTCCAAAGCTCGAGTACTTCTCCACAGTTTCGTTTTCGTGTATGCTTGTGAGCAACAAACCGAACGGCGTGACGAAACCCAGATAGATTGCCGAGACAGAGTCGAACGACAGACACGAGCTCAGGGTGATGAACTGTGCAGCGACCACTTCCTGGCAAGGCTCTGGCAAGGCTCTGGCAAGGCTCTGTAACAGCCGGTATGGTCCGCCTAAAGCAGCCGGGGGATGCAGGAGTGGAGGGCGCGGAAGCTGCTGCTAGGGACCCGCCGTGCCGCATTGGGAGGACTAACCACTATGGCTGTGATTCGATGTGCTGGTCTCGAGAACTACGGCGCGTGAACCCCTTTCCTGTGCCGACCGTGAGAGCATCTTTTTTCATTGCTTCTGCCGTTCCCCCCACACTCATTACCTGGTCGCTAGCTGGCCTATCCGCTCGTGAGTTCTCTCCACCAAATCAATTTGGACCATCGATCCCTTCGCAGGCGCATTGAGGCCTGTGCATGGCCGAGCATCCATCCCCTGCACGCTTGTTGGGCCGCCGACCATCTGCTGGCTACGCGCTCCTTTCTCCCCGCGAACTCTCATTCTTCGCTGCCAGGACCCTGAAAGACCTTCGTCACTCGTTCGCATAGCTCACCTTGGTCGCACTCTCGCAGCAGCAGCGCACCGCAGCGACATACCGCCCGGCACCGCCAAAATCGCCAAACCGTTGTACCCTGCATCCGCTGCAAGCACCCGCTCGAGCTGCACCACGCGCTTGCTACCATCGCTTGCTGCCGCACCATCTGCACCAGGCCCTCCCAGCGGGCGAGCTGCACCAGCGCTCTTCGGATTGCGCTCCCCGCAAACTGCTGTAAAGAATTAGAGTTTTGTTGACGACGCCTGCCGTGACATTTGTCATGCGTGTGACGTCGTGAAGCCTGGGGTGAAAAAGAAAACAAAAAGCAACTGCGCCCGGGTCGCCTGGCACTCCACGGAGCAACGCCTGGAGCAGTGTCAATACATGCATCGTACAGCACAGTGATTGCTCGTACTCACCACCACAGCCAGCAATATGTCTGGCAATACGCTTCCTCGCCGCTCCATCGCTCCTCCCACAGGTCCGCTCCCCTCTTTGCCAGTGCCGAAACAACGCTCGTCAAACGCCAGCCCCGCCAGTCTTCGAACACCCTCCAGCGGCCTTCCCAGTCCGTCAAACCGCGCCGTCTCGTATTCCAATTCGCCTTACCGTCCAGGCGCAGCAAAACACATCACCTCCCCTTCCGTCCCGACAATAGCAGCCGAACATGCGGCAGGAGGGCCAGCACCTGGAAAGTCGTTGCGCAAGGTTGTCAGCATCGGCGCGTTTCCGCAGCCACCCAAACATGGCTTGCGAACCCCAAGCAGTCCGCTGGCGTCCAGTGCTTCCATCAACGGCGACTCGGTAGATCAGCGGTTATCGACAGGCTCCAAAGCCTCGATACCGTCAAGGAAAAGCAGTCTCAAGAAACCTAGAGCGTCAAATATTGGTGGAGGCAGGGGTCTGCTATCAAAGTCACCACTGTCACCCCCGAGCTTCCTCAACGGCAACGGCAGCGCAGAGTCGGTCGCAGTAGACACCAGCCATCTCAGCCTACCATCTCCACCACAGAGCCGCAACTCCTCGCCTCACAGATCGCGGTCAACGAGCGCAACTACCATCGAAGAAGGCGACGACGAAGCAAGAGGGCGCAAAAACAACAAGACAGATGGTGAATCGACCAACAAGGGCAACGTTGTTGTCAGTGTGCGTGTGCGGCCAGATGTAGGGCCAAAAGATGGCCAGCAAGACCGAGATTGGGATGTCAACGGCAAGCGTCATATGGTCACATACCACGGTCGTGACGGGGGTGGAGATTACATCTACGGTAAGCACATACGGTGTAGGTCGCGCTGAGGTTCCACTAATATCATCTTAGACAATGTTTTTGACACCCAAGACAACAACGCTCGCGTATACGATGCTACGGCAAAACGACTGGTCCGAAGAGTGATGGAAGGTTACCACGGAACCGTATTCGCTTATGGTATGACCGGAACAGGAAAGACCTTCTCCATGCAAGGAACAGCAACAAGTCCCGGTGTTATCCCACTGGCGATTACTGACATCTTCTCGTACATCCGCGAAACGCCATATCGAGAGTTCCTTCTACGTGTCAGCTATCTCGAGATTTACAATGAGAAGATAAATGATCTGCTAGCAGGACCTGTCATTGGCATGGGAGGCCAGCCCGGCCCACAAGAGGAGATCAAGCTACGCGAGGACAGTAAGCGAGGTGTCTACGCAACGCCTCTGAAGGAAGAGATCGTCCAGAGTCCAACACAACTCCTGCGAGTCATCTCGCGAGGTGATCAGGCGCGAAGGGTCGCCGGCACTCAGTTCAACTCTCGAAGTTCTCGCAGTCACGCCGTTGTGCAGATTGTTGTGGAAAGCAGAGAACGCGCGCCCGGCCCTAGCCTAGCTGGTGATAAACGATCAGCCATTATACCCGGTGGTGTTCGTGTATCGACACTCAGTTTGATCGATTTAGCCGGATCGGAAAAGGCAGCCGATGACAAGGAAAGACGAACCGAGGGATCTCACATTAACAAGAGTTTGCTCACTCTAGGAGCTGTTGTTGGTGGACTGGCGGGCAACAAGACGGGTAAAGACGGAAAGAAGGACAACCATCTGCCGTACCGAGACAGTAAACTTACCCGTCTCTTACAGGGTGCTCTGTCAGGTAACTCGTTGGTCAGCATTCTTTGCACAATCCAGATCGGCGCCAGCGGTAGCGTTGCAGCATCGTCCAACCATGCCAATGAGACGTTGAACACCCTGAAGTTCGCGTCCCGGGCCAAGAATAACATCGTCAGCCATGCAAAGAAAGCAGACGATTCATTGGGCGCAGGTGGAGATGCAGGAAGCCGAGCACTGCTGGACCGTTACCGCCTTGAGATCCAGGACCTTAAGAGGCAACTAGAAGAGGGCAAGAAAAAGGAGGACAAAGACGAAGAGGAAGATGAGTTTAGACGAGACAGAGAGGAAGAGAGGGCGCGTGAGCAGCAAGACAAGCAGCGACACGAAGAGCAGATGCTGGAAATGCAGCTTGCTCGCACTGCCCTTAAGGAGCGTATTGAGCACCTCAATCGGTTGATCTTGAGTTCGAAGTCACTCGGCGTCAACAACGGCAGGGCATACTCATCGATGAGCCTCCAGCGTGCTTCTACGTTCAGTCATGTCAGCGACTTCCGACCCATGTCCGTACGATCCTCTGCGAGTCACGCCACCCTCGAAGTGCCGCGCGCCTCGATCCAGTCATTCCCTTCGCCTGTAGAAGGGTCGGAGGAAGATGACTCGGTTGGCGAGAATGGGGACGGTCTTGCAAGTCAGGGTGTTCAAATCCAGGCGTTGCAGGCTGATCTTGCAGATAGAAACCGCTACATTGCCACTTTGGAGAAGCGACTCCTGCAGGCACGGAGGTCGAGCCACTCTCGCCTTTCCATGTCGATCAACTCAAGGCACGGAGATAGCGAGGATGGTGGTCTACTCGCTACCATTGCTGAAAGGGATTCCGAAATCTCGACTCTGCGGGCACAGCTCGAAGACAAAGAGCGAATGATAACTGCGCTAACAGCAGCGCGAAAGAGGAATGATACTGCACACGACGTTGGTAGCGATGGCTCACCAGGAAGCCGACGAACTTCCTCCTACCAGCGCAGCGAGGGCAGCAGCGTTAACATACTACATGCCAAGGGCCCAACATCACCCACTAGTCCTAACAGTGCACCATTCCTCCCTCCCGCACCCACAAACCCAGGAAAGAACATCGAGGAAATGACTCGTATGCTAGACGAGATGATCACAGGCAGAGTCGATAGGGCTGCAAGGCGCAGTAGCCTCATGCCCGCCACAGAGGTCCGACGGCCTTGAACGCATGCAAGGGCGCTTGAGACGCACAACTATCATACGACACTCGCAAACCGAGGATTGCGAATGCACACGTAATACCGGGGCACGTCCTTTGGCTTCCCCGCACGGGCTGAACAGAAACACAAACGATCTTATGGACACTACGTAATGAGGATGAGACACGGCCCTGCACCAGCACGGCGAAAGAGAACCGAGAAGGTATTGCGATTTACATATCTGGATTCACTCCCTGGCGTTATCGGCACTTCGGAATGTGCATGGGGAACCGGTACCTCGCGGCGTTGTGCGCGATGGGACGCGACGCGACGCATGGTTGCTTGATCTATATTACCTTGCTTTTCACATATTGTTTGTACCATACTGTATATCGACATTGGGAGGCTTTTCTAATCGAATGGCCGAGAGGGAGAGGCGATCTGATACCCCCGTACGCTCATCTATAGGTCTTGGTTAGAGGACTGTAATTGGAAGATGACGCTTTGTGTTTGTTTCAGTTGCTCTCTTTCAGGTTGCTGAGTGATGCTTGTGATCGGTATACAGAGCACTGTGGTTCACGCCGGTCCGCAACCTACTTGTGTGCAACAAGCGCGTTTGCCTGCGGTTGAATACTTCCTACATCGATGCAGATCTGTTTGATGTAGATTGGGTGTATGTGGAGTACGCGCCTCGCACCGGGGGTGTGGGAGGAGCCGCTCTCATGAAGCTCTTCCCTTGGTGGCGGTCGTTGGATTCTGCGCACTCATTCGACGGTGCTCATATGCTTTACCTTTGGAACTCGTATCTACAATGTTAAAAATGACACTCCATGTTGTGTTGATGAGCATCGTGTCGGCGAGCTGCAGTTGCCAATGAGATGCATTCACATACTCGTACAGCAAGCTGTCACAGTCACGCTGCATATTGGAAAGTTCCTCGTCAGTCGCTCTCCCTCCAATGTAAGGCGAGCGAATCCTTCCCTTTACAGGCAACGTTGTGCTAGCGCCGTTAAGCTCGTCGCCTTCGCCCAAAATTCATGTGAATCACCTTTCATTAACGCTCCTCATCTTACATGAGGCGTCGTTCAAACAAGCAGCCTATCGTGCTGGCGGCCGTTGAAACCAGTGAGCACCATACGAGCGCTACAAGGGAGCTAGGATTCGTGCGCTTCTCTAAAGTAACGCATCAGTCGCCAAGCGCTCCGCAGGTTCCACTTCGTCAACGTCACACAGACTGGAGTGTTTCAGGTTCTCACACAGATGGTGGTTTCGCGTCTTTGTGCCTTCTGTGATTGAGTGAGGAGTGCGCAAAAGATGAAAGACGAGAGTGGCGAGCAGAACGAAAGGTTTTGCTGTCCGCGAGTTTGTTGTTCGGAGATGCCATGCTGGAGGTGGATCTCGGTGCGGACGGAGCTTGCACCGATTGGGCGAAACCCATTGACAGGCTCCATCATCATACATGTTGGAGTGTTTCAGACTCTCACACCATCCATGCACTGCCCCTCCAAATGATGCTCGCTTGCTCCTCGCTTCAGAGTCGACCTTCCTGAAGATGCTAGCTATGCAGGCCGTGCCCGCTGGCACTAGGGCTACTATGGGATTCTTCCCTTGGACGGTTCCCTCAAATTACACCTACCAGAACAGGCCACTATCCATCTCACTTTGTCGAGCCTCGGGACACTCCTTGATGGAGATCCTGCTCGTTTGTTTAATGTCGTGAAACTTCTCGCGCTCGGGATATTACATCTGAGGCAAAGAACCCCCCTCTCCCCTCCTTCATTGTTTCTTCCAATGACTTCTTGAAGTCCGACTGAAGCTTACTTCTTCTCTTTCTTCTCTATTTCAATTCTTACACTCCTTGACCGAAGGCAACTCGACGCTGCCTCGTCCCCTCTTTTCGGTTACACGACACCTGCAGGGACAGGTGACTATCTGCAGCACTCATCATCGCACTGCAGCTGCCCGAACTGCCGACCCTAATATCAGTGACTTGAACATCCCAGATCCCGACCTTCGACATGCTGAACCAAGCAACACAGAAGCTCTCCAGGATGCATGCTAGACGGAATCCGAACCTATCCATTCAATCCACGGCGGCATATAGCCAGCTTACTCCACCGGTCCTCTCCGCGACTTCCGGTGCGTTTTTGTCTCCCAATCTGGATCGGAGAGGCTTGCTTTCACGATCACCACCCGCTTCGCCCAGTCTTCCGTCTTTGATCCCCCGCCATGGGAAGAAGCAACCACAAACCAGCCACAACCGTCTGATCAAGCGTGTTCTCATCGGAGGTCTAGCAGTAATATTTCTACTCTGGCTGGTAGTCCGCCAACTGCATGCATCAGCACAGTCGTCATCGAGCTACGATGGAGATGGAGAAGAGTGGGAAATGGCAGGAGGAGCGCAATTACCTCAGGAGCCATCCGTCGTTGCTATGGCTGACAGCACAGGGAAGATGAGGTGGACTGTATCGATCCCCTCGAACTTTGACTTCCCGTTGCGACCGGCTCAGTATCGCGATATATGCCACCAGGCCGAAGAGGTGTCTAGAGATATGCGTCAGGAAGCGCGGACGTCTTCTGGCTTTGCGAAGCGTATGCTCAACTACTATCAGAAGGATCAGTACTATATCGATGTTCAAGAGGCGGAAGAGCAGGCACTGTTGCCGCCGTCGAAGGCGAGTGGAAGGCCAAAGGGATTTGTGGCGGATGATATGATTGCGGATGGGTTCTCAACTACCGGACTCAAGGTCTGTGGCAGGACTTTGACGTATGTGTTGGAGACAGAGGATGCAGGATTTGGTAACTCCCTTATGCGATTGTGGATGTCATATGGTCTAGCGAAAGCTGAGAACCGCACCTTCTTCATCGATGATAGCCGATGGTATGTGCGAAGTTGTCCAACTGACATCCGACATCTACTAATCACCAGCAGGCCATACGGAAAGTATCTGTCGTACTTCATCAACCCCCCTACAGCAGGATGCCTTCCTCCGCCCAAGTCGCACATGGTCCCTTGCCCACACAACGCCCGACACATCGTAGTCTCCGGAGCCACGGTCCAGTCAACATTCGGTCATGCCTTCACTGAAGAGTGGGAGGACGCCACCAAAATGCGCGTCCAGCGCCAGCACAAGATATTCGACCTGCTGCGCACCGGCTACGAAGCGCTCTTCAAGCTCCGCACCGACGATGCGAAGTACGTCTTGAACCGTGCCCTAGAACTGTACGGCGACATCAAATCAGAAGGCGGCATCAGCATCGGCATGCATGTCCGCCACGGCGACAAGCACCCCCTGGAATACCAGTACCAGAAAGACTACATCCCGCTGGATCGCTACACCGACACCGCGCGCGAGATTTACATCGACTTGATCGAGAACGCTGGCAAGAAGTCCAAGAAGCGCAGCGCAGACGCAGGCAACACACTTCTTGCACGCCACACTACCTCTAAGATGGTCCTCGCCTCAGACGACCCCCTCGTCTACGAGTCCTCGGAAGTAGGCCCCAACTCAATCCGCGCACAGGACCGCATCGTTCTCGCTACTAAAGCCGCGCTCGAAGCTGCTCAGGGCAAGAAGAATCCCTGGATCGACGAGATCACAGGGTGGGAAGGCGGGTTCTACCGCGATGTGTTCTTCAGCCTCGGCCAGCCTGTTGGAAACGCGAATGATATGCACAAACTCGACAACAACAATGTTCCTGAGCAGGCGATGAAACTCAGGGAATTGGTGGGCCGGGCGTATCTGCTTGATCTGGCGGTGCTGAGTAAGGCTGATACGATGGTGTGCACGGTTAGCAGTATTGGGTGTAGGTTGCTGGCTGTGATGATGGGGTGGGACAAGGCGATTGTACAAGGGAATTGGAGGAACATCGATGGGCCTGGGTCCTTCGACTGGAAAGGAATCATGTGGTAGTTTTCGTAAAGTACATTTCTCTCCGTTGCTCGAAATCGAAGATACCTCATTCACACAACCATTTGACCTTCTGTGGACGTCCGGGCTGACATGACTTATACCAGACCTGCTCATCTCGGTCACAATAAGTACTATATGTATCATTGACTTCGTACTGTACAAGTACTCTACACCCCTCACCTCTCCTCCCTGATCTCCCTTGCCACCCACTTCCTCCTCTCCTCTCTCCACGGATACTCCTCTCTAAACCCCAACAACCTCTTCGCCTTCTCATTACTTATCGGCGCCATCTGCCCCCTCAGCGCCTGCTCGTCTAAAATCTCGGTCTCAGGGCAAAAACTTCTCAACCAGTCAATCGTCTGCGCCTTCCCATCCGGCAGCGTATTCTCATCGTTCACCACATTGAACACCTCGAACCCCAACCCATCCGTCTCAATGCACCGGTTAATGACGTTTCCCAGATCTCGTGCGTCGATATACGACCACCCGTGCACTTTCCACTCCCGCGGCCGCTCGAGGTAACTCGTCATGACCTCCTGATGCCTGTCGGGCGTCACTACGGCGCCGATCCGCAGACAGTAGATATCTACCGGTTTTCCCATTGCTCGGAACCGCTTCTCGAAGGAGGCGGCGACGCGCTCCATGCAGACTTTGGAGGTGGCGTAAACGTCCATGGGCTCTGTTGGTGTGGATTCTGTGATGGGGAAATGCGGGAACGAGATGTTGGTCTCGGCATAGGTGACGCCATAGACGGTGATGCTGGAGGCAAGGATGATCTTCTTGATACCGAGTTTGCAGGCTGCTTCTATTATGGCGTAGGAGGAGAGGGTGTTGATGCGGAAAGTTTCGTTGTCGGGGATGCGGTTGGGTTGGGGAATGCCTGGATTCGTGAGCTGTCTCTTACATGAATGAACAGACGAAGAATGAATTCTGCAGAAGTTCTCTAAAGCCAATCTACTTGACCCCGTATATTTGTTCGATGCGCTTCCTCCTCTTTCGAATCTGTTGCGATATTGGAAAACATTGCCAAATACGTACCAGCAAGATGTATCACCACATCCGGCGTCCGCATCTCCTCCAAAAATGGCTCACTGATCTGAAAATGACAGCTCAGTGCATTAAACGCCTGCGCACCATCCGTAAGATCCGCCTTCAGCGTGTGTACATTCGGATTGTCTAGTGGTGTCTGGTCGACATTGAGTATCTCATGGCCGTAGCTCAGCAGCTTCTGGATAACGTAGCGGCCCACCACGCCTGAGCCGCCGGTGATCACTATGCGCTTCTTAGGTCCTGATGTGAAGTCGGTCGACATGGTTATGGCAGGGGAAACGCGGAATGGGACATAGGTCTTTCAACAGGGCATGTTCCATCTTGGAGCCTTTATACGGTAGTTTGGTTACCGCGGAGCTTCTTCCCCGCATCGTCTGGGAGGTGGTCGCGTCGGCTCTAGCGCGATTGGCTCTGGCATCGGCATACAGCCGAAGTGATAGCCAATGCAGCAGACGCGTGTGGCTTGCCCGAAGGATCGTGTAGGTTTGAGATTGATAATCATTCCATCGGATTGTACATTTATTCATGTCTATCGTTCAGCCGTTTAGCCTCAAAAGCTCCTTGGCCCTGAGCATATCGTCATCTCCACACGGCCAGACACATCCAGCTCGGTCTTACGCCGTTTGCGTGCCGTATCCCCTGATCCTCTCTGCAAATGCCCAGCTCTGGTTCTCCAGCTTGACGTCCTCGTTCAGGTCAACGCCCTCCTTCGTGATGACGGCGATGGAGTATCTGTCCATACTCCTTGCGTCTCTGTAGAAGAGAACCTTCATGCACTCCTTGACCTTCTCTACTGCCTGCTCCTTGGTGACATTCTGCACTGACGCCTCGTCAGGCAGTAATGTTCGCATGATCGGCTGTGCAAGATGCGCTCCAAACCCTGTAGCAATCGACGGTGAAGAGAATGTGGTGCCGAGGAGGTCTGCGCTCGCAAGAAACGGCTTGCCCTCGCCGTCCAGACCGGCGATCAAGAGATGGTTCCACAGTGGGTCGAACTTCGATCGGCGGTTGTACATGACCTTGGCAAGGTATGTGTGGAGGTTCTTGGCGTTGAGGTTATCGTCGGTCGAGGAGTAGTTCTCGCGGATGTCGAGAGAGTTGAGGAGGCGGTCGAGGTACTGCATGTCCGAAACGTCGCCGCCAAAGCCTACCACCACCTCGTCGTTGAACTTCCGTAGTCGCTTGACGTCGGTGAAGCGAGCGAGCGATCCATATGAGGCTGTAGCATAGCATTAGCATACGCACCTTGAAGCTCGGTAAGAGGAAGCTGCATCATACCCAGGTTGTCCGCCGCTATGACCACGCCGTCCTTGAACTTTGCCGCCAACACTGAAGTACCGGTGACGATGGGTGCCTGTGAGTGCTGGGTAGGGCCAGCAGTCTGGAAATGTGAGTGGTCGTACGCGCCGTAGACATCGTCTCTAGGCTATATCGATGTCAGTATGGCGTTAGTTGTCGAGTGGGGAGGCGTCTTACACGGCCCCAAGCTTGCGGAAGGTGGTTCATCGTGCCGTATATAGTTTGGAGATTTCGGTAGTAAGGCGGACTGTACTGATCTGGCGTTGACGGCGTGTATTAGCTGGAAGGCGGTGTTCGGAGGTGAGTGGGTGATGATGGCAGGCAGCTCACGCTGGCGACGATATGCTTGGCAAGTGCAGCTGGAGCTCGGGCCACCTTACACATCAATTCCCGCGGTTGCTCTTTCACCTCAACGCAAGACACAATGCTGGGAGTAAATTATGAGAGTAGTGATGAAGAAGAGGAGCTCCCAGCGACGGCGACTAAGGTGAGTCTTGAACATGCGCCTAGGAGGACTTCGATAGCTACTAATATCGAGTTGGCAAATGTTCCTGTAGCAGCCGCACCCGCGCCTGAGGTCCTTCCTCAACCGGCTCTACGCAAAGCCACTCCACCATTGTCTGCTCCAGTTAATGGACCTGCGCAAGATCCGACTGTGTCGCCGCCTCCAGTAGACAACGATGCCGCCGACGGTGTTCCTCCGGGCTCGCCATACACATCAAGTCGAGCCATCATCCAAAACCTTACCTTGCCCACCGTGCCTGATTTCGACATACCACCTTCGCCGCCAGGGCCGCCGCCGCAACGGGCGACGAAAAAGTTTGCTCAATTCCTTGAGTTGAAGACGAAAGGCCAGCACTTCAATCAACGGCTGGCGAGTTCCTCAGTACTGCGTGACCCAGGCCATTCGCAAAAACTGATGGACTTTGCTAGGATCAGTGAGGAGGAACAATACGCTTCTACGCTTCCAGAAGGTCTTGCTGTACCTGCAGTGTTCCCTCCTTGGGCCTATGTCGAGGAGCTGAGGGCCTCGCAGAAGAGGATTCTCAAGACAAGGGAACAGGAGAAATCTAAGATACCGAGGGAAGCCATTGATTTCGTCTCTGCCACGAGATCTGGTAGCGCGAGTCGCACAAGCACCCCGTCTGGAAAGGCATCTATTTCGCAAAATGCAGGCAAGAGGAAGGAACTGGAGCACAGAAGTCGAGAAGGATCGCCTAAGAGGAGACGGTGAATTGCGAGCGCATTTAATAAGACGGCTCCAACCGGTGTGCTGGCGCATACGTTGCTGACGCTCAATGCGCGTAGCTTATACTAAAGTATAGCAACCGCAGGCGTGGCTCCTCCTGCTATCTCCATTAGGCATCCTCGTCATTTTCTACTGCGCAGTGGTTGAAGTCTACACTTAGCTATGCTTCGAAACGGAGCCTTGGCGGATTTGCACATTTTGGGCGATCGGCGCACTGGCGTCATCAGGGTGCTTGCCCTGTCAGGTGCATAGCGCGTTCAACGTAATCTGAAGATTAAACAACACCGTTTGCAGATACTGTGACATGTCGTATCCTGAGATGAGTTCATGGCTATTAATCAACACCCATTTGGTTGCTTTCACCATTCGTATCAGGTGCTCAATGGCTGTTAATTTGAGCATGGAGATGCTTGGGAGGTTTTATGGTATAAATAATCCTGAAACAGCTTTGAGTAGAACAGCAGAGCGACGGATTGGAACAGACGCTCAGTTGCTCAAAGGTATTATCGGTGTAAAGCTTGGAAAAGCTGTGGCAAGCATCCCCAGTAGCTTTGATGTGTCCTGGAGGAAGCCTTTCGAAGCTGTTGCGTACTTTTAGTGGCTACTGAAGACTGGAGGGGTAATGCCAATGGCGATCAATTGACGTGGAAGCCTCATCTCAACATTTCTAGAAGGCGGTCATCGCCGTGACAGCCGCTCCGATGCTTTTGCGATACCATTAATGCATCCTCTTACGACACATGCGCGGCGGCGGCCAATGAGTTTCACGGCGGGGCAGATCTGCTGAGGTCGCGACTGCCCCTCCTCAACTACTTAAGCTTGGATTCACCCCACCCAAACAAAACATCAGTGCAACTTTTTCACATCCGCCTGGTAAGTCAAGGTCTTCGTCAGCCTTCCATCCGCGGCCGGCCGTACCATCCCACACCTATGCCAGTTTGAGGCTCCGCCGGCCTCTAACAGTCAAGGGCTGGGCAATGGTCGAGCGTTTCTTCAGGATCCACCTCATCACCGGCCGGTGACGCTTGACTAGAACGCTGTAGTCTCCCAAGCACAGTATCATAGGGCTGGTCCACGCCTATATATACTTGACTGCTGCTCAGCTCCACTTCTGCAGTTGACTCTTTACTGATTAATCTATTGTAGCCTCTACACAAACACGCATCATGGCCATCACCAAGATCCACGCACGCTCCGTCTACGACTCTCGCGTATGTCCACTTAACCACAACTATGGCCATTGACGGTATATTGACTATCTCCAGGGTAACCCCACCGTCGAGGTCGATATCGTCACCGAGACTGGCCTCCACCGCGCCATCGTCCCCTCCGGTGCCTCCACCGGTTCTCACGAGGCTTGCGAGCTCCGCGACGGTGACAAGAGCAAGTGGGGTGGTAAGGGTGTGACCAAGGCTGTTGCCAATGTCAACGAGAAGATCGCCCCTGCTCTGATCAAGGAGAAGCTCGACGTCAAGGACCAGTCCGCTGTCGATGCTTTCCTGAATAAGCTCGATGGAACTAAGAACAAGACTGAGCTTGGTGCAAACGCCATCCTCGGTGTCTCTATGGCCATCGCTAAGGCCGCCGCCGCTGAGAAGGGCGTTCCTCTCTACGCTCACATCTCCGACTTGGCTGGCACCAAGAAGCCCTACGTTCTGCCCGTTCCCTTCATGAACGTCCTCAACGGTGGCTCCCACGCTGGTGGCCGCATGGCTTTCCAGGAGTTCATGATCGTTCCTTCGTACGTTCCTCTCAAGTTTACTTTCTGAAAGGCGTGTCTAACACTCAGCAGTGAGGCTCCCACCTTCACCGAGGCCATGCGCCAGGGTGCCGAAGTCTACCAGAAGCTCAAGACCCTCGCCAAGAAGAAGTACGGCCAGTCCGCTGGAAACGTTGGTGACGAGGGTGGTGTTGCTCCCGATATCCAGACCCCTGAGGAGGCTCTCGACCTCATCACCGAGGCCATTGAGGCTGCTGGTTACACCGGCCAGATCAAGATCGCCATGGACGTTGCCTCGAGCGAGTTCTACAAGGCCGACGAGAAGAAGTACGACCTTGACTTCAAGAACCCCGACAGCGACAAGAGCAAGTGGCTCACCTACGAGCAGCTCGCTGAGCTCTACAAGTCCCTTTCCCAGAAGTACCCCATCGTCTCCATCGAGGACCCCTTCGCTGAGGACGACTGGGAGGCTTGGTCTTACTTCTTCAAGACCTCCGACTTCCAGATTGTCGGAGATGACCTGACAGTCACCAACCCTGAGTTCATCAAGAAGGCTATCGAGCAGAAGTCTTGCAACGCCCTTCTCCTCAAGGTCAACCAGATTGGTACCATCACCGAGGCCATCCAGGCTGCCAAGGATGCTTTCGGTGCTGACTGGGGTGTCATGGTCTCCCACCGCTCCGGTGAGACTGAGGATGTCACCATCGCTGACATCGTCGTCGGTCTCCGTGCCGGTCAGATCAAGACTGGTGCTCCTGCCCGTTCTGAGCGTCTTGCCAAGCTCAACCAGATCCTCCGTATCGAGGAGGAGCTCGGTGACAACGCCATCTACGCTGGCTCGAAGTTCAGGACCTCCGTCAACATCTAAGAGGTTGTTTACGAGGGAGAGAAGATTCACGAAAAGCACCACAAAGAAGTGCAATGATTATGATATAGCGACGTTTTCTATACACGAGATGCAACAAATGCAATCCAATACCCAAGTTAATAATGCACTCTACGAGCCTACTTCTTCCTCACTCTCATCTGGAACAAGCTGACAGAGTTGTATAGTCATCATGAAGAATCGTTATGTTCCCAAATGCATCACGTACTGATCGCTGTTCCTCAAAGCGAGGCTACCGTTACGGTTCTCGTTCCTGTCGTTAGATCTGTGTATGTGGCTAACTAAGCTCTAGGCGCATGTAGGTTCCGGGACTACCCATTTTTCGAACAACCATTCCCGAGGTGCTTGACTACCACGACTCTCCGCATATCTCCGTATATTAGCGATTGTCCTGCAGCGTTAACCGAACGACGAATTTACGGATATGCTCGGTTGACAATCGAGCACTTTGCGATATATGCCTACCCATCACTAGTAGAACTTCTTGGTTGGTGCGAGGTTATTCGACGGAATGCGGGAACTCCTCGTTCTTTGTTCTACACGTTTTACAAGCCTTAAGTCGTAGGTTATCTCATCGTGACTTTGTCGTGTCGCCGCACAATGCACCTTCAAGATGCAATTCTATAACATGGAACATCCTTGGGTATTCCCAACCATTTAGGTCTGTTCAACTGAGTTATCCGTATACGATCACCACTGGTAATGTCTCATCGCAGAACTGCCGTTAACACGTCCACAGCGAACCAACATATCGATGTCACGCAGAATTATGCTCGTACCGTAAGTCTCCCTAATTTCACAACTTCGATGCACACAGTGCAAGATGGTATCTACAGTACATGGCAAGTCTTGAGCCTCTCAAACAAGCACGCAACACCTCCAGGCGCCATCTCTTGGTACAGTGATGATGAGGACTTATCTCCTAGAGCGTCAAGATACTACAGCGACCTCTATACGTCGCACGAGCTACAAATGCCACATCAACAGGCGATAACCACGCCACGTCTCACGCAATCGAGACTCGAAAAGCTTCCACTGATATCATTTTCCCTTGTTTCGTAGCGTCTGATATAACGCTGAAAGATGCTGACGTTGCACAGCGCAAATCCGGGCGAGATGAGGGCACACCTGCTCAAAGCCAATCATTCCTCAGAAAGCGCCACCAAAGGGCTAATGAGATCTACCAGAACGGACCACCAGGTGAGAGCCAAATGCTCTGGGCAGGCGTCAGGAACTACCTGAACGAAAGGGAGACCGGTGTTGTCTTTGAAATGTGCTCGCCCAAACGAACGGGTGAAGTTATGCACAAACCGTCATCAGAGTCTGCTGTTGGATGTCAAGCGGCAGATCAACCGCTACGCCAACCACGTGCAATGGTACATGGCATGTCCGAAGGGGCAGACAAGCCGAGAGCACGAAAAGGCTCTGCAGTAAGTTACAGTGACATCTCACGCACATCACGTGAAGTGCCGATCAAGATCCGACGGACAGTCTTGGCTGTAGACACGAACAACCCCTTGCCACTGTCTTCTCCATTGAGCGCTGCGCCTAAACAGCGCACGCGGAAAGCCAAAGGTAAGGTACTAGATATGAACAAGCCGCTTCCTCGGACTCCGTTTTCGTGCTTCTCAGATACACCGAAGCTTATCCAGGAACCAGTAGACGCGTCTCCTGTAAATCTACCCTGGTCTCCTACTCACATGCAAACGGTAGGTCTTGAACCATCAGTATATCAGCCTGAGGCACCGCGGCAAGGCAATGAAGGGCGCTCAAAGCATGCCGAACAAGAAACGCAGCCAACCATCTGGCTGAAAGCCTCAACAAAAAAGCCCTTGAATGCTCATCTACACTCCACTCGTAAGTCGAAACCAAGCAAAGCAGACAAAGCACACGACGCTCTCAAGGCTAAAATCTCCCGTCCTATCCCCATACCACCTAGCGTCAATTTATGTCCAACCCACCTCGCGCCACACCCAGGCACTATGAGTGAGAAAGCGAAAGGTAGGCAAAAGATTCCTTCATCGCCGACCTGGCTTAACAAGCTGGCGCACCCTACAATACCGACGCTACCAACAATGCACAAGACGAAGAAGCGACCAGACTCGGATGAGAGCTTTGCTTGTCAGGGGTTGGGAGAGGGGGGTGTGTATGCTGAGATTATGGGTGACCGTGGGCTGAGTGTGCAAGATGGTGAGCCGAGGATGAGGGGGATGTATTTGCAGCCTGCGCCGCTGTTTACGGGGACGGATGCTGGTGGATGGCGGTTGTCTGATGAGAGCCGTTGTGATGTGGTGGATGTCTATGCTAACCAGAGGAGGACTGGGCGGTGGATTTGACGAAAGCGTTCTGCGTGCTCAGCTTTGTCCTTGTACCTGTAAATTTGATGGCATTAAGCCGTATTCTCTGATGTTGCTCGAAAGGTAATCCAACTTCGATTTGAGGAACATACCTTTCCCCCTTGCTTATTCGTTCACAATGTAGTCCGGTACGTTCCATTTTAAGAAGTCACAATGGTGACGACATCGAACGGCCTACATGGTGGTACACAGTACGCGCAAGACACCAGAATTGTGGTAGTGAGACGTGAAGAAATGTAAGGCGTTCAGTAAAAGTAGCCTTCTCTGCAGTCAGGACTTACACAACAGCTGTCGATCGTAGGAACGTGACCTGTTAGATTTTTGGCCTGTCTTGCATGTCTCACTCCAAGCAAGGCAGAGTGGCAATCCTGTAAATACCGATACCGCTCCAATGCGATGTTCCTCGGCTGGGATCTCGTGCATATTGGCATGTTGGTTGGGTGGCCTGCAGAGACAAGCTCTCTGAGAGGGGGATTCTCTACCTTGTCCAATACCAAGAGCTGCGCGATATGAAAATGCAACCACGCTTTGCAGGTACAACGTGGACACTTTCAGAAGCCTGTCGAGGATGCCAGCACACTTATTCACCACGACCGTTGAACGCATGGCAGATCTTTGCGGCCTGCGTGCCACTCCGCGATGTGCAAAAGACCCCAAAAATAGGCATGAGAGTTTCGAAACAGATTTACCTTGATGTGGCTAGAGGAGGGAGGATATCCAGGTAAATATCCAAGTTTCATCCTGGTGTGTTGCACAACCAGGCCAACGCGTGGCTAATTAACGTTCTATGCAATGTGCCTCGTCCTGCAGCTGCGGCACAAGCCTGCGCTGATAGGCGACGCTACCGTGCTCACCATCCCCAGCCTGCCGTCCGTCACTACGAACTGGTAAGACGTGAGCTGACAGCTGTGGCAAACTTACCCAAGCAGATCGTTTATAATAAGAGTGCGGACGGCATGATGCTCTTATGCCCTGGGCAGGCGGCAATTGAGACAGCGAGTCGAGGAAAACAAGGGTTCGGGGCTCTGTCCACGTCGACTGTCTTGAACTCGAGGTTGTGCTGGACTCCACACTACTGTGGGCTACCAGAGCCGGGCGGCGCCTTCCCTCAGGTCTCAGAGCACCTGCGGATCACGATTGGCGGGATGCGTGCTTACCCGCTCAGCTTTTGAGCTTAATTCGCCTAGCGCGAATGTACTTCGGTGCACAGTCCCTGCGTCCTCCAACCACTCACCTTTCGCAACGGCCATGTCACGTTTTGCAGGCGCGAAACAGCTCCCAGCAATTGGACGTTGGAGATCCATTGCCCTGAAATTCGAGCGCCCACAGACTCGGCAGAGCTTTGCGCCCAAGGGGCACGCGGTGCGAACATGGCCCTTTTCTGCGGGTTCCCTTCTCTCTGGAAGACTTCACCGTCTCTGGGGCGCAAGAGAGCATACGTACGCCCTTGACGACTGACGATAGCACGGCTCTGGACTGCATTCTGCGACTGTGCTGACAGCAGGATCAGCAAGCTGTCAGATATCTTAAGACCAAGATCTTTGCGCAGCAGCGCGTTGGTCTGGACGCGCATTTCTTGGACATCGTTTATTGAGTTCATCCGGGCGTCTATTTCTGGGGCCACCACTCTGCGTCCTCCTTTGCGCGCCATTGCAACCACCTCGTCTCTCCGCTCGACCTATCAGGCAGACACCTGCAGTCGTGCAAGCATCTTGCTTTTTATACGTGGTAAGTACCCGCCCACTATCGTTCCGATCTCTCTCCACCGGCTGCTACCCGTGCTCCCCTCTATCCAATCCACGAGTTTGCAGCCTTCGAAGCGCCTGCTATCTAAAGTCAGCGCTTGCCCGTTGCCTCTTCTTTCTCCTCTAGCAGGTCTCATTGTAATACCTTGTGCGTCTCTGCATTCTGTCTCTCTTACTGCACAGCTCTGTACTTTTGCGACTGGTCTAAGCTGGCCTGGATTATAGTCGTTGTCCCTCTATACACATCTCTACTACTCTATCTTGACGCAACCCTCTCATGAGAGCGCTCTCTCCCACCACGTAAACGCTCTAAAGCTTAAGGATGTCAACCAACAATAAGAAGGGTCTTACAGTTACGATTGAAAGACGGAACACAGACGACTCGACCTCATCAGAAGTCAAGACACCTCGCACAGCACGCTTCGCTGAAGCAACATCAGTGTACTCGCCCATCGACGCACCCAAGTCACCATTCGCGTCGTACCCTACCAACCACTACAAGCCGCAACCTCAAGTATCAGACGTAGGTTTTGGCTACGTTCAGTCAGTCGAGATGGAGGAAACAGACAGAAAATACCTTCCTCCACCAACACCAAAGGGCCCTCTCAAGAGTGCTTTGAAGTCGCCTGGTGCGCCACCACGGACGCCCGGCAGGCCAAGCATGATCTTGAGCCCTACTTTCAGGGAAGAGCGTGACCTTGAGAAGCAAGAAGCTTCACTGGAGAAGGAGCAGGCGAAGGATGTTGTAAGTCCATCTCACATACTAATTGGTTAATTCGAAAGCTAACAATGAACAGAAAGTCAAGGTCCGAGTAAGGATTGCGAAGATCTTCCTGCGCGGTATCAACTTTGCTTGCAGTCTCATCGTCCTTTCCATGATCGCAACTGCACTTGCTGTCTTCCACGCAACAAAGTCACTTCCAAAACGAAACAACCTTCCGCCATGGGCGGACAACACCAAGACCTGGCCGCAGATCCTCCTTCTTACCATCGCCGTTATCTCGCTTGTCATGTCCATCACCGTTATGATCGCGTATTGCAGAGGAGGTCATAATCGAGCCGAAAAAGTAGCAGCCTACTACACCATCTTCGCTGTCGGTTTCTTCATCTTCAGCATCATCATGTGGGCTGTAGGTGCGGCTGTCTTCAACCAAAGCAAAGCGCAAAACAACAACAAAGACATGTGGGGTTGGTCTTGCGTGGACAACAAGAGGCGGCATCTGTTTGAAGATGACATTGCTTACGGTCTTGTCTGCCGTCTCCAGAACTGGGCACTCGTTTGCTGCATCATCGAGGTCGTCATTGAGGTTCTTTGCATCATCATCTACGGAATCGTCTTCTACCGTTTCTGGTCCAAGAGGAAGCTCAGGAAGTCCATGGCTGTTCGCGACAAGGCCAGGTCTGATCTTTACCTTGCTCAGCTCCGCTCGCAGTCAGCACCCAACACTCCAGGGTTCGGTCCTCTTTCGCCCCGCTCAGGCGGCTGGCGCCCACCTCCGGGCCATCCGGATTACGTGGACCCTAACGGCATGGCTCACGACAGCGAGAATGGCAAAGTCCAGTACGCCCAGGTTCGTGAGATTGTCCAGCCACAGCCGTTCACCCTGCAAGCGCCGCCGATCAAGGTCACTGGCGCAACACCTAAGATCAGCCAGGATGGCTTCGATGCGCCCGCACGAACACAGACTGTCTCACCACCAATGCCTCCTCTATCCCCAGGATTCGAGAGACATAACGACCACGTGGCCGCCGCACCGGGCGAGCAGCAATACGCCGCTGTTCCCATCCCAGGAGCTTACACACCGTTGGCATCGCCATCATACCCACCACCACAGCAACAGCAAGGATTCGACTTCGGTCCCAATGTTGCTCGATAAGTCAGCACGTGTGTAAGTTTCCTAGCTCAGGCGGCATAGCGCATATCGTTACTTTCTCTTCTTCAATCTGAGATCAGGGTCATTATTGGGTATGGCTGGCGATCACAGGTGCTTTTGTACATTTTTCTTGGATATATGAGTTCGGCCTTGGCTTATTGGGGTCTTTTATTTTGTCGTCGTTCATTTGTGATCTCCGCGAGATACCTTTGCGTTTGAGTTATGCCTCTCACTTGTGATGAGAAAGAGATATGGTATGAGATTGCGTGGTTTGAGCAGACAGTGTCTGATACGTACAGACAAAGAAACTAAAACTATTACAAACATTATCTGTTGCTTCTCTTGCTCACAATGACTGCGCAATGTGGCTATGACGCAGCTGTCACATTCGATCAACATTGCGTTTCGCGCGTCCAAGCAGCCTTCTCAACGGTTTCATTATACAGATGAGTGACTTTCTTCGAACCGCCTCCTAGCCGCCCGGTGCTTCTCGTACCAACCATGCCACCCGCTCGGCGTGCTTGGTAGCACCGCGGGTTGTGTCAGTTGTGTCAGTTGCGGTGCCACAGCGCGTGCACCATGTGCCGTTCATGGAAGGCCGGGTGGCTGGTTAGGACAGTAAGGGTTGTCCCTCCGAAGTGTGCGTTACATGGCTGGGTCGCAGAATGGGTCGATGTGGTTCGACGGGTATGTTGTGGAGCCGCAGTGATGTGTGGGTTTCTGGAAGGAGGTGGTGGCGGATGGACAAGAGGGCTGGTAGACGGGTAGTCACCGGGACTCTGAGGTAGCACCGAGAGTTCTCTATAGAACCGGGTCGATCGAAATCAAGGGCGTCACTCAACGTGGATATGCAGGCTGTTCCTGGTTGTATAGATCTGCTGGAGACTACAATACTTCGAGAGTTAGAGAATGTAGAGGCATCCAGTGATTGAGCTGTGCCTCAGATCAGACGAAGTCTTCTACTTGTATGCCGGCAGCTCGTAAGATCTCTGGAGCTACGAAGGGTTGATATGGCGCTTCCCGCGTACTCTCGACCTTGATACCCCCTTCTTCCAAAGTCTCCTCAGCACTGAGATATGGAAGCCCATTCTCCGGATTGAACATTTCGGTGTGACCATCGCGTCCAGATCGATTAAAACGGCTGTTACGGTATATACCTTCGCCGTTCATTAAGCCATGTGCGTAACAAGGACCGACCAGCAGCCAGGTGTAACTGGCAGCTATGCGCAATATTACAGGGAATGCACAGTTCAACAAAACGCAAAGAACATCCCCGAATTGCGCTTCGATAGGTGCAAGTCCGAGATAACCTTCTGGTGTCTTGCACACCCATCGAGTCTGGGTGACTTGTTGCATATGATGAAAGTGCAGGTTGCTGTGGACATGTCCAAAGTCTGTACCGCTCGCATCGTCAGACCAAGCCAGCTTTAGCAGATTTAAGCTTCGGGCAAAGTCTGGGAGTCTTGGGTCTGGAGGCAGCCTTGTATCTCGGAAACCGTTTGCGACGAGAACGCGACAGCATACTTCCGACAGAGTGTGGCCTGTCATATATAGGTCGGTCGAAGATTCTTCAGGTGGTTTCAGTGCTCTCACGAACCGGTTGAATTCCTCGCGAGTAAATCGTCTCGACTGAACGAGTCCAGCTCTGACACCTGACACAGTACAACGCAAGCCAGTCTTATCGAACGTTGGCTGAGCTGCGATACGTGCGCTGGTATTCCCTGTCGTGAAATAGTTGTCTTCGCGCTTCAACGGCGTTGACCAATCTGGAACCCATGATGGAATATCGAGTACCTTGGATAAGAGCTCGCAGGCCATAAATGCTTCCAGGTAGGACCAAGTCGTGTACATGCGTTGCGCGACATCTATGTATAGATCTTTCGTCTCCCGTTCGTAACCTGGTTCGATCTACAAACTTCGTTCTTGCACGTCTAGCATACCCAGGACCGAGTACACCTTGTCGCGGAGATCACGACACATAAAGCGGCCCATGTACGCACGAAGATTCATGAATGACAAGGTCTCCTGCCGCGCACTCAAATATGCGAGATAATACTTCGAACCACTGTTCAGAGGATGTTAATGTGGCATTCTGTATACCTTTCACACGAAGGCCATACATGATCTTCCACAAATCATCTTCTTGAAAGGTTGCGTAGCCGCGTTGGAACACAACGCGTTCTGCTAACCGAATTTCCTGTACTATCCAGGCTCTTCGAAAGTAAGGACGCGCAAGTAAGAAGTGGAACTGACCTACATTCCCCGATCGTCCAAGGAAGCGCCCCGCTTTCTTCTGTCAGTTCGATCGTTTGTATTTTGTGTCATCTCAGTTTCCAGCGAGTAAGGAGACGTAGTCTTCCTGCGGTTTCGTCTGTATGGCGACGCATGGTAAATGTTCGCCAGTCCACATCTAGATGTTGTGCCACTTTCTGCAATAGTGCTATTGCCTTGTTGTTGTTATTCTCTTCGGGTCCTAGCCACGATATCACACAGTTGGCTGTCGCAAAAACGGTGCCCATATTGGCCGCTTGAGTGCCCTTCTCTTTATTGTTCGCTTGGTTGATGCACAGTACGTCTATCCATACAGATCGCGGTTTTCTCTTGTGTCGAAGATGCCTGAGTGTAACGTCCAGATTCTCGGTGATTGAGGCAAGTCCTGATTCGTGCATTGAGCTCGCTTTGACATGTGAAGGGTCGTCTTCCGAGCACCATACACATGAGAGAGCTCCATAGGCGGGAGTCTCATCCCGACATCGCGTTAACATCGTACATATCTGTTTAGAGCAAAGTATGTCATATTTCGAATCTTCGGCGAATGAGCCGCACGACGATCAGATCCTTGAAGGAGTCTGGCTGTAGGACAGCCACGCGGATCTCGCCATCAGGCTGAGCCAGCTCGTCGTACTCGAACTTCTTCAAGACAGGAAATTGTATTTGATTAATATCGGTCGGAGCATTCGACAGGTGAGGAAGAAATATGCTCGTGAAACAAGTCGGGAAGCGAGTGGTTGAATGTCTGCGACATGAAAGGATTGCAAGGCCAGGCAACGCTACCCCACTGCCTCGGCGCTAGGCTAAGGCTGTGCGCAGGACAAGGCTGACGCAACGATAACAACATAAAATAGACTTAAAGAAGGAAGGAAACAAAACGCCGTTACATTAGGGCCAACAAGAAGCAATTGACGTTGGTAGCGCATCAACAATGGCGGGAGGTTTGACGGAGAGAAAGAAGGCACGATCATTGGAGGAACTACTGCCATTTAGTGTTGTGATGAACTGACAACTGCTACTACTATGCGCAACGACATCAAATTACCGTGCCTTTGTTGACCTTGAGCTCATGATATACTGCATCCATCAATCGCAAGTATTGTGCGTTTCTGGAGGAAGGACGAAGCCCAAGTCTTTGAAAGTAGAGGTTGCCGGAGAACATCTGATGTTGTCGAGTACAATGCTCCTGACGTTAGTGAACATCAGCTTGACAAGGAAGTATCACCGAGAACCAGCATGGAAACAGCGCGCTGCTGATGGATGGCAATCAGTGCATTGCCTGGGGTATATGTAGACGGGCTCAGAGGGGTGGAGGGGCGTTCTGGTCGAATGATGTCAGTCGCACCGAGACAAACAGCACATGCAGAGGACAAGCACATGGTAATGATCACCAATGGTTATGCGGAACATCACCCAAGTGAATCCTCCATTGTAATGTGATCGAAGACCCGCTCGTTCGAGACGAGGTCAGCTCCATTGATAGGCCTGAACTTGCAAGTTCAATGCTTGCTCTTTTAAGTACACTCCGGGACTCCGCAGGACCAAACCCTCCGAGACGGAATATGCTGGTGAATCGTTCAGAATCTTCATTTCGTACCCTTCTCGCCCTACTCATAACACGCTTATCGGACAATGCCCTCGAAGCGGTTCTTGTACCACTTGACGGTCTCGGCCTGGTTGACGCGGTGGGAGGCGCCGATTCTGCTCTTGCAACGCCTGCGCTTGGCGACGCGCTCACCGGGGCGGGTCATGCAGACGTAGAAGTCCATACCGTAGATACTGCGCCCTGTTAGCGATGGCTTCTTCTTCCTTTCATCTGATTGATTCCACGTACCCAATGCTGGGGTCGTACTTGATACCCAAGTCGATGTGCTCGGAGATACCGAAACCGAAGTTGCCGGACTCGCTGAAGTTGCGCTTGCGGAGCTCGTACTCCTTGACCTTGAGGCCACGCTCGAGGATCTCCTCGGCCTTGGGGCCGCGGACGGTGACGTGGACAGAGATCTTTTCGTTACGGCGGATACCGAAGGTACGGACGGTGTAGCGGGCCTTGGAGTAGACAGGAGTCTGACCAGAAAGCTGCTCGAGCACCTTGGCGGCACGAGTGAGCCTGTCACCAGACTCTCCGACGGAGATGTTGAGGACGAGCTTCTGGATGCGGAGCTCCCGCATGGGGTTGGAGGCCTTGGAGTCGGACTGCCATGTCAATTAGCATTCGATCGCGGTGCTGCTGTCGTCGGTGGGCGCATACCATGGTGACTGCTACGGTGTTAGTAGGCGAGGTGGACTGTCGAAGAGAGGTCGGACTGGCGAAAGTGCAAGTGATAATTTGGGCTCGGCTGTGGGTGTCGTGCGGCGCGCTAGTCGGATTAGCCTGGTGGCCCGAGCGCCTTGTGAGCGCAACTTTGAGAGCTCGAACATCACAGACGTGCAGCTCCACATCCACCCCACCGACAGCACGTAGGAAGGGGTTGTGCGCAGACAATCGCTGTTACCTTATTTTTTGAGCCTCAAGTCGTCCTCGGACGCGCAATAAACATCATGGCCGCCGCAAACAGACAGGGCAAGATGGTAAGTTCTTCTGCCTGGACGCTCGAATCCTTGACCTGAGAGAAGACGCGCATAGAGACTGACTGACGTGCCTTGATATAGCAAAACCTAGTAAGCGCCCTCCAATTCGCTTGAAATCGCCGCGAACTCACAACACGCAGATCAACTACCGCATGAAGGTAACACTTCAAGACGGTAGGCAGATGGTCGGGCAGATGCTCGCATTCGACAAAGTATGTCTTCAGATCTTTGTAAAGAAGACTTTGCTAATGTAATCGACAGCACATGAACCTCGTCCTCGCCGACACTGAAGAGTTCCGCCGCACACGACGAAGGGGGAAGGCCGCGCCCGGCGCAACCCAGCAGGTCACCGAGACTGAGGAGCGCCGCGCCATTGGACTAACCATCATTCGTGGCGCGCACGTTATCTCCCTGTCCGTTGATGGACCACCGCCCGCCGACCCCGCCGCACGACTGGGAGGAGCTTCTGGTGGACCTTCGACTGCTGCGACTCTGGCTGCTGGACCTGGTGTCGCACGACCGGCAGGACGTGGGCTGCCAGTTGGCCTCACCGGACCCGCTGCCGGTGTTGGAGGACCTGGCCCTGGCTTCGGTGCACCACCGTTTGCTGGTGGCCCACCAGGATTTGGAGGACCGCCTCCTGGCTTTGGTGGACGAGGTGGACCCCCAGGTGGACCGCGTATGTCTCCATTCAGCAAGATTGAAGATGCAAGCTCACATTATACAGCTGGATTCCCCCCTGCTGGCGGACCTCCTGGCTTTGGCGGACCCCCAGGCTTTGGTGGACCACCTGGTTTCCAGGGCCGTGGTGGCCCTCCCGGTTTTGGCGGACGGTAGACACATAGGAAGCTCACACGACAATCGAGTTACCTCAGCAATCCGCCTCACCCTTTGCGCCGCACGATAGATTTCGAAAAAGCAGCTTTCTCACTGGCGCATTAGGGACGCACACCAATTGAGCCGGGAAGGTGGTCAAAAGCGAAAGATGCGATTAGATGCAGCTGATCTCCAACACATCTCGAATATGTGTTTGGTTTTTGGAAGGTGTAACAGGCTCTAAAAGCGTACCGTTTGGATGTTCTATCTAGAAGCAGCGAGGTCATGGGCGCATGCCCTACAGTATCAGGAATAACAATCACTACCTTACTTGTTTTCTCCTCACGTTCTCACGTGCCCCAGACATTGCAACAACTTTAGAATGGACCAATAACTCCGTAATGTTCAGGCTGGCAAGCGCACGTGACATCCTCCGAAAAGCGGTCGTCCGCAAGGCTGACCTGTCGCCCGGGACCCGACGCTTGGCGCGAGGGCATCTCAACACCAAAGATTGCGAGCTCCACTCGCCAGGTCCAACGCGCAACTCACCCTTCCGTCCGTTCACCTCGCCGTACAAACCGCCCACCATGGCCGCCGCAATCAAAGCCCTCAATGCGAAGATTCGCTCAAACAAGTACACCGATTACGTCTGCTCAACCCGTAGGTACCCGCATCCGATAGAGCTTGAATTGAAACGGAGGAGGAACAGCACGACGCATTGGATATGCACAGAAGACGCGACGCAGTCAAGAGCGTACAGGATATAGAGAAACAACGGCTGACAGCTTGCGAACAGATTTCTGGGGTCCCGTCAGTAACTTCGGTATCCCCATCGCTGCGATCGCGGATATGAGCAAAGATCCCGAGATGTACGTCTTCCACACTGCCTCACTACCCCTCCCTGTACACCCTCACCCCCAAACCTTCCGCCGCCTCAATTCCCTCCAGCACCTAGCTAACTCCTCCCAGTATCTCCGGCCGCATGACCGGCGCCCTCACGCTCTACTCCGGCACCTTCATGCGCTACGCGCTCGCCGTCAGCCCAGCAAACTACCTGCTCTTCGGGTGCCACGCCATCAACTTCACGTCCCAGCTTGTCCAGGGCTACCGGTACATCAACTACTTCCACTTTGGCGGGAAAGAGGCGCTGCTCAGTGAGAAGGCGAAGGCTGCGGGGAATGAGGCGGTGGTAAAGGCGGGGGAGATTGCGGATAAGGCGAAGGCTGCTGTGAGCAAATAGAAGACTGATGGGGGAGGGGAAAGGAAGAGACGGGGTAGAAAGGTGTGCATGTGTATATTATTTGCGATACCGGACACAGCATCAAGGAAACCCATTTTGACCATCACTAAACTATTTATGAGGCACAGAGTGTGGATAGTCGCTGCTGCAATTGCAAAATTTAGAACAACTGCTTTGGACACGTGCTACACGATAGATCTACATCCAGCTATACAACGGTCAAGGTGCTACATCAACATGCCATGAACACCACACAACAACCACACCAGATCTAAACATCATCATCATCATCATCAGCAGATCTCTACATCAAACTCGTCCGCCCCCCAATCTCATTTCCTCCCTGCCCACTGGGCAAATTCCCATCCCGTCCCTCAACGAATTCTCTATAAATCCTCGCCAACCTTTGCCTCTCCTGCGCACTAATACTACTTCGTCCGCTGCTCAACGAGCTCTCGATATGCTTCCATTGAATCTCCGGCTCCTTCCTCTCCTGCTCCTCTTCACCCACGTCGTCGTCATTGTTATCCTTTCCGCTGCTCTGCGGACGCGCGAGAGCTTTCTGCTTGCGGCGGAGGGCCTGCAGGGCCTGGATTTTCTGGGCGATGAGGGCGCGCTCAGTGAGCTGATGGGAAGTCGCGAGGGACGAAGTCGCGTTCGAATCCGAGGGAGAGGAAGAGTCGCCGTACCGGAAGTAGCTGAAGTCCGGTATCCCCTTCGCATCTCCCTTCGCCTCAGCACCTTTCTTGCCCTTGGGCGACGCGCTGAGATCCGTGTCCCCGAGCACGTCGTGGATGGCCTCGAGCTGCGCGTTGTAGACGACGGCTTGCAGATCGGCGCCGGAATAGCCTTCTGTGCGCTGGGCGATCTCGCGGAGGTTTTGGCCAATAGGGGAGGTGGAGAGGACGCTGGGCGCGAGGTGGAGTTTGCGGGTTACGGCCTTGAGGATGTCGATGCGCTCTTCGACGTCGGGCATGTCGCAGAGGAGGGACTTGTCGAGACGGCCTGGACGCAGCAGCGCGGGGTCGATGAGGTCGGGGCGCGATGTTGCGGCGAGGACGTAGACGCCGCTGAGGCCTTCAGCACCATCCATTTGTGTTAGCAGCTGGTTGACGACGCGGTCTGTGACGCCGGTGGAGTCGTGGCCACGCTTTGGTGCGATGGAGTCGAATTCATCGAAGAAGAGGACGCAGGGTCGTGCGGCCTCGGCGCGCTCGAAGAGGTCGCGGACGGACTTCTCAGATGCGCCGATATATTTGTTGAGAATCTCGGGACCTTTGACAGAGATGAAGTTGAGACCACACTCTCCTGCTACAGCGGATGCAAGCAGTGTCTTACCACAGCCGGGGAAGCCATAGAGCAACAGACCAGAGCGTAGCCGCAGCGGGCACTGAGCGAAGATTGGTGCGTAAGTAGTGGGATACTGCAGTGTTTCGAGAAGGGTCTGCCGTGTTGCTGTCAAGCCGCCGATAGAGTCCCATTTGGTTGTCGAGGACTGCAGCGTTACGTTTCGAAGTGAGGCTGGGGTGAAGCCTTTGATTGCCGCTGCATAGTCATCTCTTGTCAAGGTGACGGTGTTCGATAAATCGCTGACTGAGCGGATGAGAGCTTCGTTACGGGCTCTTGAGGTGAGAAGGACAAGATCCCCTGGCATGTACCCGTCCGTCTGACCGGCGAGGTCGAGGAAGTCGATGGTGCAATCGACGACAAAGCCGTAGTCGTCTGATTTCTTGTGCTGTATGCTGCCATCGCTAGGTTGGCTGCGGTGTGATGTGCTTGGCCGACTGTTCGATGGTGATGGTGGGAAAGCGTGACCGTTTGTCTGTAGTTGTGACTGAGGTTTGGCATCCTTGAATGCTAGCTGCTCGAGCACCTTCCGTCTTCCGTCCTTGTTTGGCGCCTTCAAGCTGACCATTTCACGGACGATGTGGCCGCCAACGATAACATTGTTCAGTGCCTCTTTCCCTTGCGCTGTGGCAAGAAGTACTACTCCCGAGCCGATCGAGCAATACTGTCTTACGATGGAGACGATGCTCTCACTGACATGACGGCTGCGGCCGTTCTCATTACCCACTTGAAGCTCGGTCTCTACTGGACAAAGCTTGTCAAGATCATCGAGAATCACTACAGCGTTACCACCCGACCTTGCACTCCAGGCTGCAGTCGCGAAAAGTCTGTTTAGTGTTTCCTTGATAGTCGCTACTCTTGTTTCGTCCGTTACCAGTTTACGACAAGGGAAGTAGATGGCGTTGAAGAGATATTCTGTTCGTAATTGGTGTGCAAGTAGTTGCGCGCAGTCCGATTTACCGGCCCCTAGTCCACCACTGAGCAAGACGGACGAATTATGTGTCAAGTGTGAGCGCAGCTGATCGATGAGAGGATCGATGCCAACTAGTTCCTGGGGGCTCTTGGGTAATGGACCACCCTGCTGCCAGCCCTTGGCCCAGCTCGATGGCGTCGCGATCTCAGGTCCCAGTTCGATAGTCGGTTTTCGTTCGGGGAAGAGCACCCACGAGACTCCGCTCGAGGGTTGCGACGGCTCGAACTTGACAATGCCTCCTTGCCAGCTCGACTCTGAGTCTGAAAGTGGGGGTAGTATCATGCCGTCTGTGACGGGACCATCCAAAAGACCATTCTTCTTGCCGTATATCGTCTTCAGCCTTTGTATCGCATCTTCCTGCTCCTGTTTCGATTCGCCACCAAACCTGAGGTTTGCATTGCCCAGTGACGCGGCCGAAGCGAACGGTATGACTTTGATGGATTTGACGACTGCCTCCTTTGCGTCTTTGGAAGCTGGGTTTGATGGCTTGATGGCCGACGGTTTTGGCGTCTGACTTGGGGCGCCTTCGATGCGAACTAGCCCGCCAACGAAGCCTTCGAAACCCAGAACCTTGCAGAGGTCAGCCGAGAGTGCAACATGCCGGCTGTCTGGCGCATCTTCCCACGTCCCTATCCTCGCAACTACACGAGCAGCAGGTCTTTCTTGGTCCTGCTCTTTCGACATGTCCACCGGCTCTTGCAGTCCTGCAGGCTTGATGATAGCCACAGAAACCCATGTTGCTCCTCTGAGCGCTTTTGTCCAAAGTACGTCCTTGTCCACCCAGAGCTTGAGGCCATCTGCATCTGCATCTTCGTCTTCGTCGAACCACTCGTGAGCCACGCTGCGGTCAACGCCTCGAAGGAACACTGCACCCTTGCTAGCAACTTCATCTCTACCGCTTCGGCGCCGCACGGTGCTTGCGGCACTCTTCCCACTCTTTCTCGACGCCGCACCAACGCTTCTGCTTTCTCGGTTTGCTGAACTTCCATCTGACTTCTGGCGCGTCTTTGGCGCAACGATGACTTCGGCGTCAGGAGAGATCTTGACGAAGAGCGAACCGGCTGGCGGCGCAGGCGCGACCGAGGTCACGATGATATTTGCGGTGGTTGTTGGGGAGAGGTGGAGGGTCAATGGATGTGGTGTCTGCGCCTGGGGGGTTGGCAATGCGCGAATCTGGGAGAGGAAGTTGAGTTCGAGGAACTGAGCATGAAGCTCTATCATCTCCCAGTCGACTGGGGTCAAGGGCTCAATGTTGATAGTATGCGCCTGCGGGGGGTCCAAGTGCAACTGTATCCCCACTTTCTGACCTTCGTTCAGCCCGACGAGCCTGGCGAACGTCGCATCGACCTCGACAGCGGGAACGTCCTGCTGACTGGCTGTTGCACTTGTTCTCAAGCCGTTCCTGTCGACCACGGCTGCCAGCCTGCGCTTGCTCTGCATGCCCGTCCATCCCACGAATATCGACTTCTGCGGGGATGCATTGCGTGTGTCTGAAGCGCCAGGCGGAGGGGCTTGGCGGTACGAGAGCTCGACGACCACGTTCTGCGCGACCTACATCAGACGCATCAGCGTTGTGGGCTTGCCACGGCGGAGGACGGCTTACAGCGTTCGCATTCACAAGCACCGAGACAAGCGACGCAGGGAGGTTGACGAGGCAGTTCTTCAGCGACTGCTGCAGGGCGACCTCAGCCTGGACGACGTGGCCAGCCGGCTTCTTCGGCGGCATGATGCGTGAGTGTGGAGGGTGAAGGGCACAGCTGCGACCTCGACATTCATGTTCCGACCCGTGAGCTCCCAGCTGCTGCCGAGGTTCTCGTCGGCGCCGATGAAGGCGGCCGCGCGACAGGGGGAGGGGACACCGCCAGGAACGTCAGCCAATGACCTTCGAAGGGACGGGCTGGCTGCCCTACGCGACGCGCTGGCGTGTAGCAACGCGCTTCCCAAATTCTTGTCTCCACCCCCCCCCCCCTCCCCGCTGCACCACTCCAGACGGCCACTTTCCCGCACTCGACGTCTCTATACCCCGAACACACCGAGACGCAATGGCGCTTCTTACCGAGAAGGCGCTCGTCAACTACGAGGAGCAGGAAGGTGGGTAAACACGGGCGCAAAACACGGAGGGCCCCTGCTAAGCAACCACAGCTGCTCTTGTGGACTTCCTCAAGCACTTCAAGTCGTCGTCGTCCGAGGCTGAAGAGCAACTCGAGGGCCTGACCCTCAACGGCAACGGCAACGGCAACGGCAACGACGACGAGTATGACATGGTCGACGAGTCAGACGATCCAGCGCCGGGCTCGCAGCGCAGCCGGCCTTCGAAGAGCAAATACATGAACATACTGCAGGACGTAGCGAACCGCGTGCGCAGCGATGTTCTGATCGACCTGAACGATGTTGAGGCAGTATGTGGCGCATGCATGAGGATAGCGGCGCAAAGCTAACGCACTCCAACAGTTCGAGAAGCTGGCTATGCACGAAGACAGCAACTACAGGCTGGTTGAGTCAATCGAGCGCAATGCGCACCACTACCTCGAAATCCTCTCGAGGGCCGTGGACAAATGCCTGCCGCCGCCGACGAGAGAGATCAAGTACGCCCCGTGTCGATCAACGCCAGGGTTGACGCTAACGTAACACAGCTTCAAGGACGACGTTCTGGACGTTATCATGACACAGCGATCGAAGCGCAACGAGAGGATACAGGAGCTGCAGGGAGTAGAGGACACCGCGCAAGCCGCGCCCGAGTCCATCTTCCCCGCAGCGTTGACTCGGCGATACACGCTCAACTTTGCACCCAGGATAGCATCAGGCTCCAGCAGCCAGCGCCCTATCAAGGCCCTCGCCGTTCGAAACGTCAAGGGCGAGCACCTGGGTCATCTCATTACCGTCCGCGGTATCGCGACCAGAGTGTCAGATGTCAAGCCGGCGGTGTTGGTCAACGCCTACTCTTGCGACCGCTGCGGAAGCGAGGTTTTCCAGCCTGTCAGCACAAAGCAGTTCACCCCTTTGGTCGAATGCCCATCGGAAGACTGCAAGAACAACAAGACCAAGGGCCAGCTTTTCCTGTCCACTCGCGCTTCGAAATTCCTCGCCTTCCAGGAAGTCAAGATCCAGGAGATGGCTGATCAGGTGCCTGTTGGCCATATTCCTCGACAACTGACGATCCACTGCCACGGTGCACTGGTCCGTAAGATCAACCCTGGCGATGTTGTTGACGTTGCTGGTATCTTCCTCCCTACCCCGTACACTGGCTTCAAGGCTATCCGCGCTGGACTCCTCACAGATACATACCTGGAGGCTCAATTCGTGATGCAGCACAAGAAGGCATACGACGACATGATTCTTGCTCAGCCGACGTTGAAGAGGATGAACGAGCTGGAAAGGACCGGCCAGCTGTACGAGTATCTGTCACGTTCGATTGCTCCCGAGATTTTCGGCCATGTTGATGTGAAGAAGGCGCTTCTTCTGCAACTGATCGGTGGTGTTACCAAGGAGGCCAAGGACGGTATGCGTATCCGTGGCGACATCAACGTCTGCCTGATGGGTGATCCTGGTGTGGCCAAATCGCAACTTTTGAAGTACATCACCAAGGTGGCTCCTCGTGGTGTCTACACAACCGGTCGCGGTAGCAGTGGTGTTGGCTTGACTGCCGCTGTCATGCGCGATCCGGTTACAGACGAGATGGTCCTTGAAGGCGGTGCTCTCGTCCTGGCTGACAACGGCATGTGCTGTATTGATGAGTTTGACAAGATGGATGACAGCGACCGAACTGCCATTCACGAAGTCATGGAACAGCAAACGATCTCCATCAGCAAGGCTGGTATCACTACCACCCTCAACGCTCGCACATCGATTCTCGCCGCCGCCAACCCTCTCTACGGCCGATACAACCCTCGCATCTCCCCCGTCGAGAACATCAATCTTCCCGCCGCGCTTTTGTCCCGTTTCGACGTACTTTTCCTTATTCTTGATACCCCTTCGCGAGACTCTGACGAGGAGCTAGCGCGTCACGTTGCTTATGTCCACATGCACAATGCTCACCCGGAGGCTGCTGGGGGTGTTGTTTTCAGTCCTGCTGAGGTTCGACAATGGGTTGCCCGCGCCCGCTCGTACCGACCCACTGTGCCCAAGGAGGTTTCGGACTACATGGTCGGCGCGTACGTTCGCATGCGTCAGCAACAGAAGCGCGATGAGGGCTCGAAGAAGGCCTTCACTCACACATCGCCTCGTACATTGCTTGGTGTATTGCGTCTGGCACAAGCTCTGGCCCGCCTACGGTTTGCCGAGGAAGTCATATCAGAGGACGTCGATGAGGCGCTGCGTCTTACTGAAGTCAGCAAGGCCAGTCTGTACGCAGATGAGAAGCGCAGGGACGACCATACCCCCAGCAGCAAGATCTATCACCTCATCAAGTCCATGGAGGCAAGCGGAGCTGCAGCCGTCGGCGACGGCACACGAGGCGAATTGGATCTCCGCCGTGTCAGGGAACGAGTACTGGCCAAGGGCTTCACAGCGGACCAGTTCGAGCAGGCTATCGACGAGTATTCCATGCTCGATGTAAGTGATATCCTCCTCGAGCTCATCTTACACATGCTAATAATTTCACACAGGTCTGGCAAACTACAGGCGAAGGCACACGACTCGTGTTTATCGAGGCCGGGAACGAGGATGAAGATATGGATGCCGACAATGATTTCTGAGCGATGTCAAAAGTGAAGATAGTGGCAGGCAGTGGAGGGGGGGGTTTTTTTTTTTGGATAAGGCGCACAACGGCGTTCGCGGGCCTATGAGCTTCGGGCACAAGGTTTACAGTAAACAGGCATGTTCGTAAGAGCGAGAGAACATCAATTGTACCATCTCAGATCACGTATTCTCACCAGCATTGCATTCGCCAAGGCTCGATATGCAGCTCAACGTCATGGTGCCTTGCGGGGTCGATCATCTCCAGGCTTCTTGTGCAACTCCAGTGTGTTGCTTCGACAACCTTTGTGAAATATCCTATCATCCTTCAGTGAAGCTCGTCTGCGAAAACGAGTCCTCCCGACCACTTCTCAGATAGGAAACGGCGACCCGTCCATTACCAACCGCGTTTAGTTGGTAGTCAATTTTGGAGCCGCAAACGATAAGCCACCGGCCCGCCCAGAGCTTCCTTCCCACAACACCACCTATTCAACCTTGCTTGAACACCCCCAGAACCCCGCGCACAGCTTCGCAACACCGACCTACAGCTTCACTCCGCAACCATGGCTGGCAACACATTTGCGCAGTTCCTGGTCATCGGACGTACGTAGCCCACACCTACGCGTGCGCCTCAGGCCATGACCCCCTCACGCTTCATGCTATGGATTGGAATCAGCGGAACTAACAAACCACAGCGACATGTTTCTTCCTCGGCATCCTCTTCGCGTCTCTCCCCTACGACTACAACGCGCTCTGGGCGGTCCCCGACGACCGCGAAGCGTACTTTAAGATCCTTGAAGACCATATTAAGTTCCTCTACGCGTCGCCGCCTATCATCAGCCGCATCCTCAACATGGTCATCGGCACGGGAATCCTGGGCTTCCTGCTCAAACTTTTCAAAGCGAGTGAAAGCAATATGCTGTTTGATGGCGCCAGTCTGGTGCTGTATATGGCCGGCATTACGGTGTATTTGACGAATATTGTTAAGGGGTTTCGCGTTGTGACGGCGGGAATCTATGGGAACGTTACGCCCGAGATGAAGGACGCTGTCGCGGATGATGGGGAGGGTGACTATATTAGTCGCGAGGATACGCTGCGAGTCTTTGCCGCGAGCAACACTATCCTTGCATTGGTGCTGGTCGGTGTGTTGGTTCTGCAGGCGGGGCAGTGGTATGCGAAGAGGGCGGAGGAGAATGAGATCAAGGAGATTGAGAGGAAGGAGGAGGAGAGGAAGACGATGGGGAAGAAGAAGAACTGAGGATGCTGCAAGGTGTTGGAGAGTTGATCGTTTGCGCATGCGGCGGGTGCGATGCGTAATACTATATGGTGACGAAAAGGTAGTCTCATTGTTCAATTGCATTTTGCAAAGTCTCAATTCGTCTCAAGTCTGTTCAGTCCAATCTGGGTGCCGCCGACCGGACACCGCTCGTTTGTTGTGCCCTTGCGGTTTCCTCTTCCAAACAACCTCAGACCGCCCACATCGTCTACCTGGCCTCGCTCCGTTTCGGTCACCAGAATTACTGCACCGTTACACTAATGGCCTATCTCTAAGAAAGTGACCTACAAGATAACATCCCAAGGAGCTTTTCTAATCCTCTCCCGACTTCTCGACACTTCCACCTCCCTACCCCACGACAACAACGTGCCACACATGGACCGTAGGAGACGGGCAAGCTCCGCCACATCTAAGAGCCTGCTGAACAGGCAGCTAGCCAGCATCACGGACATACTCGCCAAAGCCTCCCAGCGGCGCGATGAGGAGGTCAAGAGATCCCGCCGTACCTCAAGAGTAGCGCCCATGGCAACAGACCTCGTTTCTTCGTCCGATCCTGCAGCACCTATCTTGGCGGGAGAGCCAGATCATGCACATCCAGAGCCTCCGCCTGCGCAGCTGGATGGTGGAGCTGAAGACACAGAAGAGTCCGCCGCTGCTGCCAAAGCCTCAGAGGATGAATATGCAGAGATTAAGCGTCGGGAAATGGAGAAGTTCCATCGTGTGATCGCCGGGTATCAGGCAGAAGTTGCCGTCGCTAAGGCCTCTAAGGACGACGAAACAGAGAGATTGCGCAAGGAAGAGGTGGAGTTCCAGCAGATGGTCGCCGGGATGGAAGCAGAAGACGCGAGACGCGAAGAAGAAGAGAAGCGCTATGCTGAGGACATGGGGCGCAAGAAAGCAGAAGAGGCTGCGAAGATCAAGGCCCAAGAGGCCCCACGCAGAGCTGAGCGTGAAGCTGAAGCTGCTAAGATTGCCCGCAAGAACGAGACGTCAGACACATCAAGTGAGACACTTGGATCCATATCTTCTGCACTGTCTTTCTGACGCCCCATAGTCTTTGACGCTTCTATGCCCTCGATGAGAGACGGCGACGCCTCACCCAACGAGGATGACCCAAGAGCTATGCTTGCTGAGCTGCGCAACCTGGAGGGAATCACGCACAAATCAGAAAACCATTATAATGACCAAGATCGAGACGAGGGCGACATCAGACGGATGCTTGCGGAGCTTGACAAATCAGCTTCTTACCAACATTCGACAACAGTTACGGGTTACGATGACGATCCACAGCAAATGGTCGCAGAGCTCGCTACATTGTCAGTGCCACACCCTCGAGGAACTAGCTCGTACACAAACGAAAATAGGGAAGACGAAGAAGAAGACGACGACGATGCCAGCATACTCCGCGCCAGACTCCAGAACCTGCGCTCGTCATCCAATGGCTATCCACAACTACCACCAGACCACGTCGACTCTGACAGGAGAGTTGGGTATATTGAACAAGCCGATACCAAGACGGTCGCTGCCACTCGTCTCGAGCCAGAGGTCATCCCGTATATCGTTGCTTTACAGCTAGGACACTCAAACAGCCAATGGGAGCATGTCCAAGGATGGACAACATGTCTGTACAGCTCCGGTCTGAACAGCTACGAAGCGCAGAAAGGGAAAGAAGTCGCAGTAGCACACGCAGAAGACGCGCTGAACAAGATCATCAGCAGCGTCATGGAAGTCGAAGAAATCTCCCGTCGCAAAGCAGAAGAGACAAAATTACAGCGTCGCCTGATCGTCTCCAATCTGGCTGCTGGCGCGGATGAAGAGGAGATAGAGCGTCAGTTCTGGAAGCACCGCTATGAGATGTGAGTCACGAATTGTTAATTCTTGCATTCGCTATTCAGACTGATGATTCCAGTGCCGACATCACATTCCTGCCGGATAGGGATCAGCTGAAGCGTACGCAGACTGCCCACATCGACATGTCCAGCAGGGGGGCTGCGATTCAAGCATCGTACATTACGGGCCAGGTGTATGGGCTTATCTTCGATGTCAAGTTGGCTGTGGAGCGGGAGGGGTGACTTGAGATATAAGGATTGTGGACAACATTTAGTTGAGCCAGTGGTGAGTGTTTGAGAATGCAAGGTTGGTGCCACGCGTGAGTCGAGTCAAGTCGGCACGGCACAGCACCCTCATGGGCTCCTATCGTCCCTGTTCTCTGTCCCTCTGATCACCTCGGTCGTCATCGTAATCTGTCCTGATTGGTATCAAGCAAATGGTGCTGTGTGCCTCCGGAGAGGCGGATGCTACCTCCTCGAGCTCTTCTCATCTCTATCTCTCCTCCTACGATCATCTCGGTCATCGTCATATTCCCTCTCCTTCCTCCGTCTCCGCCTCTCCTCGTCATCTCGACTCCTACTTCTATTCCGTCTATCTCGTCTGTCCTTGGAGTCTCGGCTCCGACTCCTGTACCGCTCGCGCCGCTTGTCGTCTCTCGGACTTCTACTCCGGTCCCGCCTGTCACGGTCTCTGCGTTTCTCTCTCCTCCGCTCGCTATCGTAATCGTCGTCACGGTCTCGATCCCTCCGTTTCTCCCGCCGGTCATCCTTACGATCTCTATCGCGTCGTCGTTCGCTGTCATAGTCCTCATCGCGCCGTCGGTCTCGATCTCTATCGTCCCGCCTATCCCTCCTCCTTTCGCTTTTCTCACCATCGTCATCGCGCCCGCGCTCCTCCTCCTCGGTCACCAAATCCTGGCTCACCAACTTCGCTTTAAGCTCTTCCTCTGTAACAATCTCCCCCGTCTTCTTATTCCTCAGCGTCACCGGATTATACCCCTGCGGCGCATCCTTCTTCGGACCCTTCTTGCCCCTCGCCTTACTATTGAACTCGCCCAGCTCGACATCTTTGGCTGCATCCTCCTTCGCGCCGATACCTAGTAGCGCAGGCCGCCGCTTGACTTCTTTTGGTGCTTTTGCGCCGTTCTTGCGTGATTCGCCGTCGCTGTCTTTCCAGCCCATGCCGCGCAGCATTGCGAGCCCGAAGCCTTCAATGGGCGTGGCTTCGTAGGCATCAAGGTCTGGTTCGTCGGGCGCATCTTGGAGGTCGTTTTGGAGTGCTTCTTCGTCGGTGATGACGGGGACGATGCGCGTAGCGTCGGTGGATTTGCCGTTGAGGAGGGATTCGAGGGCGCGCTTTTCGAGGCGTTGCGCGTCGGTCAAGCCGTCTTGGGGGTCTACTTCCATGGGCTCTGCGGCCTCTGTGGTTCCGTTTTCTTGCGCTTCCGCGGGCTTTGTAGGCACGGTCAGTCCGTATGCGACCTCCTTCTCTGGCTCGTCCATGACCACGTCGCCATTCTGTTGTGTGTGCGGTGCGCGTTCCAGCTGCTTCTTGCGCGCTTCTTCGCGCCAATTGCGATTTGGCAACGAGGGTATGACCAGCGGGCCTTTCTTCTCTTTCGGACCATTGATGTCGATTGCACCGCCTTCTGCTGCGTCGAACCCTGCTATTTCCTGCGCCTTGTTGGTGTCGTCGGGCTCATCGTCACCGAGTAGCGCCTTCTTTGGCTTTGTATCGTTTTTAGCAGCGACTGCTTTGAGGCCTGGCTTCGCCTTCAGGCCGCCCAGCGACATCTTGAAGCCGCCCGTGGCCATGGTGGTGGGAGTAGGTTTTTCGAGAATTCGCCGAATGTAAACGTAACTTGGTCTTCAAGCGCGCATGTCGAGTTTTGCCGAACCAGGAGAGCTGTGCGATTGAGAGCTTTGGCGTTGAGTTGGCTGAATCTGTTGTAACATTTCTTGCGTGATGACATCGATGCTTGGCAGGGTCCGCGGCAGCTATCACGTGTCCGAATAGAGAGCCTGACTGTTGGTCCACAAAGTATGAAAGATGTGCAACGCATGTGGGGTTCGTTTGGATTCTATACCTTCCATACATGGAGTTCGTTCATTCGTAAAGCTATGCTTTTGGCAGCGAACCACCCAGTTATCAACATGCACAAAACCGTCCACCATCCATGTCTACAATACGCTATGACCGCTAACTCCAAATGACACATATTTTACTCCCTTTGTATCTACGAGACATCGTCCCTATGTAAATACTTCGCCGTGTCGTTACCCGCAAATGAGAACGGACTCTTTCCGATCTCAGGACTCCTCGGGTCGATTGGACTTGCGAAAAGGCCCTCATCGTTGTCGTCGTCATCTGTGGCTATAGGTCCCCGGGACTGGAACATGGGGGCTGGGCTTGACAGTGCATTCAGTGATGCCATTCCTGTAGAGTCCTGGCGGGCAACGATCGAGGGAGGTGGAACCTGGACTGCAACCTTCCGTGGCGCTGTTGTTTGCAATGGCTGAGGAGGCTGAGGTGGCTTCGCTGCGAGTGACGAGGGGTTCTCGCCTTTCAGCATCGCGAAGGAAGAGAATGAGGATACGGCAACGTCTGAGCCTTCTGGTGAGAGAGGGTTGGCGAACGGCGCATCGCCGTTTATGTCTTCAGACTTGGGTGTAAGATCGCGCTGGTTGATGCTTAGCTTCAAGCCCGCCAGCTTGTCAAGCAATCGTCCTCCACCAGGCGATCTGGGACTTGCAGGGCCGTTCGTTGGTGGTCCTGTTGGGAGCGAGAAGCTGAGACCGGATGGTCGCGCATTGACGCCGAATGTCTGCTCAATCCATTCCTTCTCTTGCACCGCCATGAGCAACCCGATGCCCTCAACGTTGTCTCGCGACTCAGCTTCAATCTCCTTTTGCAGCACCTGTAATCTCTTCTTCGCCCATATTGTGTGCAAGACACCTTTCTTCCCCGCTGCGCGTGCTGATGCTCCTAGTTCTGGTGGAAACAGTGCAGGCAGCGGGTTCGTGTGCCATACTACTGGTGTCCTACCAGCTTCCTGCGGCCGGTGTGTGAGGGTGACACTCTTGGGCACGGCACTGCCTGCTGGCAGCAGGAAATACATGCGGTTCACATCGTTGGCCTGCTGGTCGTCCGCTGGCAGGACTCTTGTGCTCCCCTCCCATGACACGTGCCAGTCTCCGCGCACACCGTGCGTTGAGTCGTCATCTTCCCATTCTACCATAAGGATCTTGGTGCCCCCGGGTGTGGCATGGTCGTACTCGTAGCGTGCCAGCGCATTTGTGACTGAGATGCTCGGCGACTCGACCTCGTCCTTGTGCGGTCCCTGCGTCGTCGTGTCTACGGACGTAAAGGGCTGTGTGGCCGGGGACGCCATGGGCTTGTGTGGAGTACGATGATCGAGAGCACGGTACGGAGGCGTATACAGAAAGGGTGGGGGCGGAATACGAAGTCGAAATGCTGCGTTAACGCAGGACGGCTGAGTTGCGGGCCCTGGAGGAAGGCGCGGCCCGTAATCGACGGGCTCCAGATCAGCTGGGGCTAATTACACTCAGGCAAAACCTTCTTCCGTCTTGGTAGAGCAACCAGAAAATGCGCTGCAGACAGACTGCAGGACAGAATCGTAATCCGTGTCGAGATGCAGCGTCGATGGAACTTCGGTACCCTAGCTAAATTTAGACGTCAGCCTGTCAGAAACGGGGCAGGACCCACCGACTCCAAGCCAATTGTCGAGGTTGCAGCCTCGAGCACTGGTATCCAATCACTATCTGGAACGCAAGAGGGCGGCAAAAGGTTTGAGCGATACGCCAGTGTTGACTTCAATTCTTCCTGAGCTGGGCAATGCCCCTATCAAGTACTGTACAGAAAGTGGGAGCTGCACTAGCTTCCCAATGCCCCTTTCCCAACCCAAAGTATGCATCCGTATCGTCATAGTGCTGCATCGCCAGTCGATGCTCCGCGCCGTAAAAATGCTTCTAGCTCGCCAGAGCAGATAATGCTGAAAGAACAGAAAGTGGGTATAGTGCGAGAAGAAAATATATGCAAAAAAGAAGCAAGAGCTTTTTGGCGAAAGTCGCCTGAAGTGAATGTGAAAACAGATGAAGATGCTGTCCAGCAGACTGGCGGGGATGCTCAGATGAGCAAGAAGTCCCAGCCCTTCTGTTGCATCGTGTCCCGCCAGTGGACACTCTGTTTGGTGCCCTTGGAGAGGTTGTAGTCGTTGACAGCCCACACCTCGTTCAAGAGCGCCTTCATCCTTCCGAATGAACCGGAGTTGGAGGCATCACCGAGGCGGCTAGTGCGCTCAGAGAACATCTTGCGGAAAGATGAGTTGGGCAAAGAGACTGTGCCTGCAACAAGCAGGGGCCATACAAGCGAGCGGTCAAAGCCCTCAGGTCCAGCTGGAATGTAGTCCATAGCCTTGCTGAGCGCGCTGACAAGGTTGGCGTTGATGGGTTGAGTGCGATCGAAGTCGGGCACCAGGCTGCAAAGGTAGATGCGAGCCGCCAGGCGGTAGACTGCGGTCATGTTCCTGCGAAGCTGCCTGGGGAGGATCTCGCCAGTAGACGAGAGCGCACTATTGTTTGAGCCAACAGGTGGCTCTGTCAGGCTGATCTGCTCACCAAGAAGCTGGATGTGTTGGCAGAGCTGGACGTCGTCCATGCCCTCCTGCTTCAAAGCGTCGAGGCAGGCGATCTCCGAGATCAAGTACATGATTCGGTCTTCGCAGCCCATGAGCTCGGCAAGGCCGGAGGGCGCATCAGCGATAAGCTTCTCGCGGTAGGTATCAGCAAAGGATGGTGTCCTGCCGAGCATGGTTGCGCCGAGGATGTCTATCCATGAAGCGAGGGTCATGTTGAAGGGAGGCTGAGCCTGTTGCTGTCCGTTCATTGCGACAAGCTGGTTTGGGAGTTCGAGCTTGTGAACAAGGCTTTGAACCGCCTGGAAGTGCTGGTGCCAGGGAATGTCAACCAGAGCATCGTCGAATCGACCGACCGAGCAAGGGAAGAAAATCATGGCAAGGGTGGCTTCCAAGGTCTCAGCGTGGTCGCGATCGCTCATCAGGGAGTCTGTGAGCTGCTGAACAGCGGCGAAACGGTTCCTGTAGACATCGTTGTCGACCTCCTCACCTTGGAGCCCCTGAGTGGTCTTCATGTGCAGGGCGGAAACGCTCAGGCAGGCATGCAGGTAAGCCTTGTTAGACTTCAGCGCTGGCAGAATGACTTTGTCGCGGGCTGATCCAGGCTGGTTGGCTTCGAGCACCGGGTAGACCATGTGCATGACATTGTCGATAAAGTGAGTGAGAAGGTGTTGATCACATTCGTCGACTTGAACCATAGGCTGATGGGAAGGGCTGAAGGCACTGTGGGTAGGGAAGTCGAAAGTGTTGAAGTCAAGTGGCTCCTCTGTGAAGGCCTCGCGGTGCCTCTCGAAGTAGTCATGCTGGATCCAGTTGTCGGTAGGGTAACCCTGACCGACGGCTGGTGGTGTCTGGTAGTGGCTGAAAGTAGAGAATGTGGAGTCCCTGCGAGTGGGGACGTCATTGATGAACATCTGGCTCTCAGTCTTGATGTCGATCTCGTAAGGCGCGAATTGACCAGGTTGTTGGTAAACAGGAGCGAATATTGGCGGAGGCATCGCCACGTTGTAGAAGTTGGGTGGTGTTACTGTGTTGAAGTTATAGTCCAAGGAGTTCTGAGAGTCGACTGATTGTGCGCGAGTGCAGGCAATGCCGTCAGAATAGGTGTCAGCTGTCTGCATTGAGTGGCAGAGACTTGGCGGTGTGTTGGTGCTCATTGCGACTCCTTGTGCAGTCTTCTCGTTCAACTTTGTGCGCTTGATGATGTTCTTGATGACCTCCTTCTGGTTTTTCCTCTGCTCGTTGTTGCTCCACCATACTGGTCTCTTGTATTCGCACTTGAGACCAAGATGTTTGCAGGCACGACACGAGTTCTTACCCTCGTCGCACTTCTTCCGTCGCAGACGGCATGTGAAGCACCCTGCAGAGCTACAATTAGCTAAGCGTTCAAGCGGGATGGATCCCTGCATGACAATTAAAAGGGTTGCCCTTACCTGTTCGTGACCGACGGTGCATCTTTGAGGCAGCTTGCTTTGCTGCGTTGGCAGCTGTTGTGGTTCCAACCATGGTTGAAGGTTGCTTGACAGCTGATGTGAGTGCTGAAGAGGGCGACATGGCGATGTATGTACTAAAGCCCCGGGCAATGGTACAGAAAGCTAGTAAACAATGCGGCAATAACGACTAACGCGCGACGGGACGATTTGCAAGGGACAGGATGGCAGGGCTCGGCCGGCTGCTCGTAATTAAAGATAGGTAGACGAAGTTCGACCAGCGGACTTCAGTGTGAAAAGGAGGGAACCAAATTATGCTGCTGTCTGCTTTTCCTTGGAGGGAAGGGGACTGGCATATATGTACCTTAAGAATGCCACGAACGGCACAAATGTGAGCAAATGCTGCTCGATCTATTTCTGGACCCCATACTATCGACCCAGTGGTCAAGAGGATCCATCCAACGGCATGAGAGTGCGAACGCCATTATGCACGTCGTACGGCGCAGTGATTGGTCAGACTAGTCGTACAGGCAGATATCGGAATTTGGGACATTTCGAGGTTGCACCTATTTTGGGGCTTACTTACCCGCCGCGCTAAGACCAGCTGCAGTACTACGCTTAGGAGGGGTGCATATCTAGACGGTTATCGATCGGTTGCAAGGCTTTCGCAAGCTTGTCGAGCACGTTAAATTGACCTTTTCGGTGCTAGAAGAGGATTCCCTGGTTCGCTTCGGGAGCTTTGGTGAAGGTCCGTGTCTCTTGGCTGGTCACTGTCCCCAACCTCTTGCGGGGCAGCAGAAATGCATCCGTGAGCACTTGCAGCGGCTGCGATAACTGGCCGGCCCGAACGTTGCTAGTGACCTGACCCGTCTGCGCAGATCTTTGGCTGTGAAGTGCATGTGGAGCGTTGAATGAACGTGTTCGATGTCGTGAAGCGTAACAGCATGAGGTTTGTTCCTGCTTCAGCGTCGACACCGACAAATGCGTGGTGACTCGTGGCACCGCAATATGCGGCTGTTTCTCGAAGCTATTCGTTCGTGCAACGTGCGGCCAGAACGTTGGGGCAAAAGAGAGGGGTCATGCAGACTGGAGCTGGCCCGATTCAAGGTCGCAATTGTCGTGATCATTTCCACTGCGGGACTCGACAACCGAGCTAGCTAGACGGACGAGAAGACAGAGAGCATGGTCAACCCAACGGGGCAGGTCGGTTGGTGCGCATGTCCGAGCTACGCGAGTTGTGACTTCTCGTGTGACGCGGCACACTGGCATGGGTGCAACATGCAGAAGCGATAGAGCGAAGGCGTGATGGCTGTCTCCGCGCGGGATTGCGCGCTGAGTGGTGCAGATGCATGCGTGGGAGTTGGATTTTGCTTGACAAGCTTTCTCCAGTCCGGCCAATGAGATTGCATAGAGGCCTAGCTCCCACAGTGGGCCCAGCCACATGACAGGGACAGCTCCGCGCAGGCTTGCTACTATATTCCCTTAATTAGGTCATTGACCTCGGGGAATTGTAGCTAATTAAGCTGGGCATTGATCGGGCCTCCGTGAGCATGGAGAGTTTTCCTGTTTGGATGACATACGGCTGCTGCAACCTGCCATTGGTTACCGACCGTGGCAATCAATACTTGATAGTCCACGAATGGCTCTCGAGTACACATGTACTCCTCGGGCTTCGAGCATGCGTGAGATTTGCTCACCTGACAGCGTGGACGCCCTGGTATCCACTCCAACCCGTGGTCTCCGTCCTGGTCTTTGGGAGACCCTTCTACTCCCTTGCCTGGTTGTGGGCCTCGTCAACACAAAGGATGAGGTCGCTCGTCGAATTTCTTTGGCAAATTACCTGGAACCTATTATTCCTTTCAAGATTTCGGCCAGGGTGAACGACTCAGCTTACATTGATGAAGATGAGCTAAACGTAAGCCGTATGCCATCGGTAAAACTCTTCGGAGCGCGACGCAGGTCTGGAAGAGTTCTGAATGTCGAGCACGGTACAACGACCGTTGTGTCGGCGCCGTATTTGCGAAAGGTGCGCAAAGTAGCTTTTCACAGTTCTCTTGGCAATGGAGCGTCGATGTGGGTTCAGGCTAATGCCTGTTCGCAAGCTTCTTTAGCGAGATGTAGTGTGAACTCCAGAGAGCACTTTTACAAGCTGATTCGTCTTGCTCAACCACGCTTCAACAGGCCCATCGTGGTAGCGGAGGGCAAGAGAGCAGAAGAGTCAGTTCGACCCGCATGAGTTTTCAGTCACGGGATCATGGTGTGGGTGTTTCTTGCAAAATCGTTGGCTGAAGGCCTGGCGAGGGTTCCATCGTGATCTCTCACAAGTTGCTCCCTTGAGTAGTGAGCCTCTCGCGGCCGGAGAAGCAGCGGTCAGGGTCGAAGATTGATACGGTGGAGTCATTGAGTCCCGTGTGCTGGCGTCACGGTGAGTCAACGCTTCAACCGCTATCGGTCGCAGATGGTCGCGTTGTACAGCAGAGTGGCCCGAGGAGTCTTCTTGATAGATTCGAGCATGGAGGCTGGTTGAGACTGAATGAGAGACCGATGACGTATACGGAATTGATGTGCATCCGAACACGCGAGTGCACGCGGCTTGTCAGCAGCCGTGCGTTGTGCTGAAATCCCGGCACAATCTGTGATGAGCTGTTGCCAATATCGCGTGTTGCAGATGGCTTGAGATGAGGCTGTCGATTCATACTTTCGCGAGGCCGCGGTCCCTGTCGGAAAAGCCCGTCCGCATCCCGCAATCTGTAATTCATCTCAAACGTTCCCCCAACCTTACTGGCCAGCCACAACGCTTGCAGCCCGAAGCATTACCGGCAAGGGATTCCTATCATCGCCGCTCAAGCCCAAGCCAGAGTCAGTTGACCGCTGGACGGGCAAAAGTTGTTCATGCGACAAGAAAACAAGATAGCTCCGGACCGGAGGTACTTCTAAGAACGTACCATTGTGAGGCTGTGCGACGTGTCGAAGTAGGCACCGTACATTGCATGCGTACACAGCATGGCCAACTCAGATCTGCAGTGCATCTGGTGTTCGAAGCCGGCGTCCGCGATGATCGCCTCTGGCGCCTCTGGACGAATCTCTTTGAGCACTGTCCCGTTGACGGTGCGCCCATTGCCGTCGTCCCGAAGCGAGCCTGATCCAGTGCGGGCCCCTTTCGATCCTGGTCTAGTGCAGTGTGACCTGCGGTGAAAGATATTAATGGCATTTGCTTTGCCTATTTGGGAGCATTTAGGTCCATCTTCAATCTGCAGAGCCACGAATAGCGTTGCTGTCGTGCCCTCTCAACGATGTCGTACAAGCGCCGGCCTCACATCGACCATCATGCGGGCGGGAAAGGTCCGCTCGCGGATTGGCGGAGGCTTCGTGTCTATCTTGGACTCGAGAACTCTCACTGGAGGATACAACCCGGCAGATGTGCTTTCTCTGCAGCAGTTGAACTGTGACAGTCTCAAGCCACCAGCCTTCAACGGTCACTCAACCACGCTCTACAAGAACACCTGCAAGCGCCCTCTACCCGAAGGGTCCCTTTCCGATTTTCCAACGTTGTTCTGACCCCGTGCGCGTGCCATGCTTGAGGCATTAGCCCGGATACACTGTTAAACTGCCATTGAGCGACTGAACCTTTTGTTTCTGAGTGTGCACACTCCAAACCCGTGATCATGGTAAGCAGGAAACACTAGATCCAGTCAACTCGAATAGGAAGTACTAACGACCTCGAAGCAGGCCATGACACCCATTACCCCATTAGAACCGGGCGTAGAGATGTTCGAGAGAGGGAAGTCAAGAGACTCCTTCTTCTCTTCACATCTCACAGTACGATCTTCACTTGAACGACCGGTATCCGGGATAAGCGTCGCATATACCGACATTGAGGATGACTCCAGCGAATTCGAAGAGTATAGTGGCTCATCTGTAAAGCATCTTAGGGAACTCAGCCGTTCTACTTGGCTGACATATATCAGAGCGATAACAGGCGAAGCCAGACTACCATTTCGACTTTCGAGGAAGTGCGAACACCGGGAGACGATATAAGACCACAATATGCTGACTGGTATCTGCCAAAAGCTGTGGAAGGTCCGAGGGGCCCACATCTCTTCCGCGCTTCACAGTCTTCCAACGACTTCGACTATGCTTTGCAGATGTCCCCGCTCCTCCCCAAGGACATGACATCCCGCTTTCCGACATCTTCGAGAGAACCCACACCCGCCACGATCGTACCGCAACAGGAATACAACAACATCGCATCTGCTGTGGCACATCTGGATAATATTGAAGTGCGCGCCTGGAATTCGCGCGATGTTGCTACCTGGATGTATCAAAATGGATTTGAAGACGATGTGATCGACAAGTTTATCACTCACGATATCACTGGCGCAGTATTATTGGACCTGCAATTCGATGATCTTAGAGAGCTGGAGATCCAATCGTTTGGCAAGAGGCATCAGCTGTGGCATCAGATCGATTCTCTACGTACAGCAGATGGCCTCGCTTCTCCTGTCGCACCTGCTCCGATACCTACTCCGTTCGAGGACATCGAGCGCCCTTGCACCGAGGCGAGGGAAAGATCGAAGAGCAAAAACCGAGGTGGACGACGCCGGCGCAACCCTGCAGACGACTTGATCACACCTGCCGAATCCGTTTCCATTGTTGCTATCGAGCAATTGCTGCCCAAGCCGCATGTGTGTGCGAAGGGTGAGCGATGCGCCAAATGGAGAAAGCAACAACGTCAACTGGCTAGACTTCAAGAAGAGCATGGATTCCCCATCTCTCCGGAGAAGGGTGGCAAGATTTTCATTGCAGGAGATCCAGGCAATGCTCACACTGCACATCGCGCCGTTGAGAACGTGCATCGCCCAGTGTCTGATGCGGCACCATCAGAAATCGTACCTTCCGTGGTAGCATCCTCCGACCTTCTCGGACCGGGCGAACTGCCAGACTTCACTTTGCAGGATCTCCAGAAGCTGGAGCAATGCGATCCTCAGGACAATGTGCGACACTTCCTTTCGCTACAAGGCATGGATCACCCCTACGTAACGGCTACACCAATTGAAGCGCCGCCAACACCGCCAATGGACATGTTTCCTTCCCGCCCGCAGCTGATAATACCCCAAACTCAGCACTATCCGCAAGTCTCGGCCTTTTCTGCGTCCACCTCTGCTCACACGATGAAATTCGACCCTGCCACCCTACCAACCCCCGTCCTGTACTCTCCAGAAACCACGCCAGCCCCGCACTCGAACCTCAGGAGTCTCCCAAAGCTCACAATACCACGTTCCATGTCTGCCCAGCCCCAAGGTAACCCACGCCATGCTGTACCACAGAGCTCGTATGTCACGCCGGACACTGCATTTTCGCCGGCTTGTGAAACTGCTATTACTCCAGGCGGTATCTATCGATTCGGTACACCAGCCTCTATGATGGACGTGCCCGTAACGGCCATCCACGTCGAACCTGTGGCTCGTGACACAAGCCAGTCTGTACCACCGAACATGCAGTACAAGATCCAACTCCAGAGGGCTGGATCACGCAGTGAACGACGCCGTCCCTCGTTGACCATGCCGGCGCTTAATGAGGACCATGTGTTCACACCTACAGGTGCCCACTCCGATGATGACAACTACCGTGGAACACAGTTCTTCGACAATAGTCCTGACTCGTCACCCGTCAAGGAGACGGAGCTTGCGGGTATCCAAGAAGCCGAAGACAAGCTCGCGCCGCTTCCAAGCAAGGGGGGCTTCGAGTACAAAGGTGTCAACCATCACGGGTGGATGAAGAAGCGCAAGACCAAGATGCTGCGTCACGAATGGCAGGACCACCACTTCCGTCTCAACGGCACAGTGCTGGCCATGCACCCCAACGAGCTGCCCTCTTCATCTGCGCTACAGACCATTGACGTCGACGACTATGCTGTCGCTTGCTCATCGCTTGCGTCTAATAAGCTCTCTGCTAAACTTCGTGCCCTCAAGCTCTCATCGAGCAAGAAGGAAGAGGTTTTGGCTAACCCCTCTGCTTTTGAGTTCCAGCTCGTGCCTACCGTCGGAGACACGAAGAAGGTCATGCCGCACGGTAAGGTACATCACTTTGCCACCAAAGGCCGTGATGGACGCATTGACTGGATGCGCGAGCTCATGCTCGCCAAAGCTCTCAAGGCCAAAAATGAGGGCTACGAGGTCACTGTCAATGGTGCTGGCATGTGAGCGCATCAACGTGCTCGCACACTTTTGTTGTCTTTTGTTGGAATTGTTTCTTTCTTTAATATATCATGACCGCTATTATACCCTTCCGAGTATTCCTTGTCTCTTGTTTGGTTTGCAACTCCTCCCTTTCCATAACATAGCATAGCACTTCTCTTCAAATCGCAAAGACTTCGGTGGTGGACCAGACCGCAAGGTCGATGGACAGTTGATAATGGCATTTAGCATCTTGGGACCGATACACAAAAGCTGTCGTTACATGGAACCAGACTGTATGGTTCACAGAATGAACTGAACTGGACTAGGAGACATAGGTAGCATATCACGATGAATTGAAACGAAGTCTTACGAACATTCCATTTCACATTCTGCAAATACCTCAATGTAGCTAATACTTGTGATGTATCATCACACTGCTCAAGATGCAGTGCACATCCCAGCATCGGCTGCGAAGCGAGCCCCTGCCACACCGTTCAACAAACCTTCACAATGTGATACAAACCTTGGTACCGCCACAACTGGACTTGACCGTCGGACTTGCTACCACGAAGGTGGTAGTCGAATTGAACAGAGCGCCGGTGGACAAAGTGACAGCGGGTCACGGCAGTAGTTAGGGTAGCATATGAATACGGATAGCTGGCGCAGATTAACTGGTTCCCAGTGGCATAGTCTGTCACATATATTATCGTGTTCTTGTGCCGGGGGAAGCATGTACGACTCCGTGTATGGTGGAACTCTGGTTATTGTTGTGTAGAATGTGAGTGCTTGAATACTTCCACGGCCATGATGCCTCAATACATACCAACGATGCCGGGGACCGACTTCTAGCGACGTCGCTGTGATTGCGGGAACCTGCAAGCGTCAAGGACATACGCAATTACGCGAATTTTATGGAGTTTTGCGAATGCCCAGGATGATTGAATCATTTCCTCGGAGTGGTGGTAGACCACACAATTGATACTCGATAAGTTGAATACTGCATGATCTTAGTCACTGGTTTCCGGCGGCCATGAAGATCCCCATTGAATGAGTATGTTGATGCAATAACTAGCAAGTAACGAATCCTGCCCGTATACACGATATCGATTCTGTCCCAGTTAAATGGTAGTGAAGGTGATGGACGCAGAATGCTGATATGAACAGATGCTAGGAGTAATGCGTAGCAATGTGATTTAATCTGGAACGATGTGTTCCAATCGTGATTCTTGTTCTGCCATCTATTAGAACGGCACCACAGTTTGGCATCATACTGACAAAAGCCAGGAAATGCATATTTTTGTGAGCGAAATTGAGTACGGCTGGACGACGCAAGGGAAACAATACTGACTCGCAATAGCCTTTACGTAAGTGATAAGACCTAATTTGGTGGAGCAGGACTTAACGAAATTAGACAGAATGAAGAACCCCGTCGTCACTCAGCATAAGCCAAAACATGTGTTTACCACAATTGCTTGCTTCGCATATTGATCCTGCTGATCCTGACTTGCACACCAAGTCAAGCCCACACATGCCATAGTGGTGATTGCTAGATAGTTTCTGGACATGAGGTTAAAGTTGAGTTGTGCAATCTCAAGTCTATTGTGATGATGCTCGGACTCTACTCAGATTGAATTCTTTGCAATACATTTCGCATTTAGCTTGCCCGTCAACCGCCTATTGCTGAAACGACTTGAGCAGCTCCTGCAGCTGCGCATATGTGTCATCTGGGTTCTTTACCGAGTGGCCGATCGTCCTCTCATCGCTGTAGATCTCGTAGTCATTGCCACCCTTGTGTGTCTTGTCACCAAAGAAGTGGATTGTCTTGTAGTCCACGCCACCTTCCCTCTCCTTCTCTTGTGCGATGAAATTCAGACAGAACGTCTTGTCCCAGCCGGTAGGGAACACGTCGAAGGAGATTTGTCCGCCGATCGAGTATGTGAGACCGTAGTCGGGAAACTCTTCCTTCAGCTTGCGAACCATGGTTGGCCGAATGTCGTGCTCGATGTCGTATTTCTGGTACTCGTTGCGCTCTTCGGTCGAGGCGTTACGGCCGATGGGAGAGACATTGATCATGCCGTTGCGGAACTCGACGAAAGTACCACGCTTGACTGGGATAGCGAGGTCGGCAATGTAGTGAAGAATCCTGACAATTTACGTCAGCCTTGAGCTCTTCTGCCCGCTGAATACCCGGCTGATCACACCCGTCGCAGTGCGCTCATATGAGAGTGGAAGACGTACCAATTCACGAGCTTGTTGTACTTCTCCTGCCCGATCCACCCAATGAAGCTCTGGCTGGCCTGCTGCTCTCCCAACCGGTATGCTGTGAGACCGTTCTCGGCGAAGCAGAAGTCGAAGAGGGATGTGACGTTGACGTCGGCAGTCGCGAGCTGCTCCTGCTGTTTGGCGAGGTTCGAGCCGCCTACGAAGCCAATGGCGACCTTGTGACGGAGCTCAGAGAGCAGCTGGAGCATCTCTGGCTTGACAAGCTGATTGAGGTGTTAGTAAAGTGTTCATAACGCCGTGAACATTGCGATTGGAAGAACTGGGAAGTTGCTCTGGTGGTAACAGAGAAGATTGCTGAGCCCTGAGGAGCCGAAAGCGTTTGGGCACTTTCGTTCGTAGGGTTTGCAAGCATTGAAGCTCTAAAGAGCAACAAAACTTCTTACCTGACGCGGCTTTGTAAGTGTGTCATCGACATCAAACAAAAGCACTGTGTTCTTGACCGGGCGCTGGTCGAGCGGAGGGTAAACAGAAGCTGCAGCGGCCATCTTGAAAATTGTGCTGATGTCGAGTCTTATGGATGGTAATTGAACAATCGTATGAGCGATAGCTACTCGTTTTGAGGATTTAAGAGTGAAAGTATGTAAGGGAGCTTCAATTGAACTTCGTGTCTTTTGAGGGGTCTTAGTCCTCACCGCCTCGGAACACGTGGGGTCGTCTTCTAACTCGATTGCGACTACCTCCAGGGTCCATGGCAGGGGCTGGTCATGATGTTCGAAAACACCACGAACTCCAAATACGGAACACAGTCAAAGCAGCTTTGGTTGATTGTGATCAATTCCTATATAGAAAACACCTTGCAAGTAGCTTTGGGTACATGAGGATGACATGAATACTACATATATACTCTAGGCTTCATGGTCAACGCAAGGATCAGTCTGAGCTTCTTGGCAACATGAGAGCTTATGCAAAGGATTGCGGGACAGTGTAACACGTCATTGCGGACGCGACTTTGACAGAGTGTCCTTTGTGCGATTGGTCGGTGTCGACAGGTGTTCTCATCAAGAGTCAAACATGTGTACGATTCGTCATGCTGAGGAAGATACACGGCACGCCTCCCAAGCGGTCTATCGCAAGAAGTTAAGGCCTGGAGAATACATGGATCACGAGTGCTTGTTTGATCACGCGAATGAAGTAGAGTAGATATCGGCAATCGCTTCGATGAGCGCACGTAGAAATGCACGAGCCATGCAAGGGGACCGGTCATGCATGAGGAAAAGTGAACGTCAACATTGTACTATCCAAGATTGTTAATAGAATATATACTTTACATATTTATTAGATTACATCTAGCATTCTTGGTCCAACGGTAGGATAATTGCCTTCCAAGCAATTGGCCCGGGTTCGACTCCCGGAGGATGCATAAGATGGTTCTTGTGTCAAAAGCATCTGTTATTTTTATTTCAAACGGTAAATCCACCAACGATATTCTCTGTCTCTTTTTGCAGTCTGAAACAACCCGGCATTGATAAACTTCTCACCGCTCTTGAGCAGCTGTTCACGCGCATTGTTGTTGTTGTTTACGCAGTGCTCAGTACCTGTTCCAATTATGACTTGATTATATCTGCTTTTTACCACCCAGCTAATCAGAATTCACGGCACTGAGCCCACGATGTCAATCAACCAAAGACGAGCAACATTATAATCAGCACTCCAATCTTGCTACGGTAAGGACATGCGCGCAGGTAGATGGAGGGGCGGCGAACAGGAGTGTCTACCTCTAGCACGACTGGCTCCTCAGACCAATGAAGTGCATAGGGAAATCTCTTGCACCCAAGCCCTCCCAACCTTATCGCTGCACTGGCCAGCAATCGGACCAACATCGCTAGCAGTGTCTTTGCAAAGGACCCCGAACGGTGCTCTATCTGAACGATTGATCAGTACCATATCAAGAACACACGGCAACTCCGCAATACTTGGGGCTCACCTTGTTGCACAGGAACATTCCGCATTGGTACGAGCAGCTGACACTCGCACCACGCCTTGCCTAGGTTCTTGAGATACGTCTCACCATCGACACACCACCACCATTGGCCCACACGGTTGGATGTGGGGTTGGAGGCCTAGCCGCAGTTGAACTGGATCCAGGACGTCAGTCTCAACTCAACGCAACATCACCATTACGAGAGGGTGGCGACGTCCGCTCTAACACCTCTCGATCGGGCTGAAGGCGCTGCTTTCTGTTTAATTGCGCCCGGCCAGTGGCTCGGATGCCTCGGGTAGCAGGTCGGGCCTGAGTGCTTGCATCTCATAGTACACAGAGTCAACTGTGCCCTTGAAGACCTGCCCGGGAAAGCGATCGTCAGTGACTTTCATGTTGATGATCGGGAGGTCGCCAAGGTGTATCTTGTTGGCGCTGCGGGGACAGAAGTCTTGCTTGTCTGGCACGGCTGCAGCAAGACCTGGTGCTTAGTCAGAACTCGGTGGAGAAGATGGCAGGGAGAATGAGGTAGGACGCACTTTGGTGCTGAGTACGGTAATGAAGATAAGGGATGACTTCATGGTGAAGTTGTGGTATGACTTGTTCTGAGAAGACAGTGAGTAGGAGCAGTGAGGATTGGAGTCGAGCCTGTGTCTCCTTTCGAGAACTTTTCAGCCATTCTTAAGTACTTTGTCTTACAGCAAGCCAAGAGAAGTCACTTTGTATGCCAACGCATAATCAACACTAGCGATGCTACCATGGCCTACCTGTACATGCGTAGTAGCCCCATCAGCTACTAGCGAGTACTGCCTTCTCTCTTCGTGCAATCTACCAAATAGCTGGACTCTTCGTTCTCCATTTAGACCTACACTACTCCTTTTTGTCGGCTGATACATGGATTGCCAGATCATACAGTTCTCTAGTAGTCTTGGTTCCCCTTGACCTCGTAACCTACCTCATTGATGGATGAACCTGTCGTCTTGCCTAGGCGGCGTATTGAGATTCGGAAGGTCATCTTTGCGGCACAGTTCATGGAGAGCGTAGCCAAGTCTAAATCGGACCGTCGAAGCACTGCTGTAGGCGCGAATTGTCTATCTCGGAGTGTTGCTCAAATGGAGGATTCTCATTAGGGAGCTGTCCAGTCCATTGAACAACACATAGCTTGTCCTTATTCGGCATGCTCGACATACACTGGATATTCCTTCACTCTATTGCGGTGCAATTGTTGCATCTTGCTCGAGAAACCGCGCTTGCGTCGACCATTGTGTAGTTGGGTAATCTGAAGCAGCTCCAACTTGCAAAGACTATTCGTGGAACCAGCTGCCCTGCATTTTGCCACCCCTGCTCCTTTTATCTCTGTAAGGGACAAATCAGGGACCGAGGAAGACGAGTGCAACGTCTCAGATTCGTTACCTTTGAATAGCAGGACCTTTTGTTGCTTGAGGTTGGTACACCCTGTACAAAATCACGAGCCACTGTCTTTATCAAGCACCACGGATAATGCGAGAACAGGATTCGATGCAGGCTTTAAAGTCCATTGTGTAGTGTTGACTTGTGGTCTAGCTCACTGTCGGATGTAATATCGAAGAGAGACACAACTTCTTCTTTCGGCATAACTTCTCTTGGAGCTTCCAAGTTTGCCATGCAGCTCTAATGCCAGGATAAACTCTTGCTGCCCTTGCCATTGCCCAGTCCTGATACACTTCGCATACAGTATCGACGGGCTCGGTCTGGCATGTAGGATGTGGTAAAAACTAGGGCGCAGCAACAAATAGAGCTTTTAGAGGCCTGCGTCCAAGTTAGACTATAGGAAAGCCATGGCATAGAAGCCGCCTGGAGCTGATGATTCAAACACATTGCAGGTAAAAAGGTATTGTCTCGAGAATAGAAAAGTATGAGAACTTTCTTTCATTCGAGCGAAGGTAAGTATTACACACATAACTAATAGGTATCATCTCTGCGTCACCACATTGCGACATCTCCCTAAAGCATCCCATAACATACCGTTAACACGACAAGTCATGCAATAGTGTGTTTAGAAGATTCGGGCGAAGAACCGCTTCCATACGGGCCAGGTCTTCATCTCCTCGCGCTCGCGATTGATGAGGTCCCAGTCGAGCTCACGACGGCCGGTGTCAACATCCATCTGAGAAGTCCTGAGCCATCCAGTGCGCTTCCAGAAGTAACCACAAATCCAGAAAAGCGCGACGACGAAGAGAGCAAGGTAAGCCGAGAAGAACTGCTCGGCGGTACCGGTCTTGCTGCCGATGGGGGACACAGCGGTGTAGAACTGTTCCACGTTAGATTCTGAAATAGCCAAGTGCGAGGAGAAGAGAAGCATACCTGAGCAACAAGAACAATGAAGATGATGGTAAGACCGAGCCAGGATCCGTAGACACCACCAGCTGCCTTGAATGGAATCTCATCCACAGTGTGGCCGTGGTAAGCCCAAGCCCTGCGGAAGCGGATGTGGGCGAGGCAGATGGATCCCCAGGTGAAGAGGGCGGCGAGACCAGAAAGCGAGACGAACCAGTTGAAGACTGTGACACCGGTCGTGGCCATGTTCATGTAGGCGAGAGCACCCCACATGAGGACGAACACGACGGACCAGAGCGGGCGACCGGAACGGTCCATGTAGGTAAAGACCTTGGGGGCGTATCCTTGTTCGGCAAGGGCAGTCAGAGTACGAGAACCACCGTAAACACCAGAGACACCGATGGAAATAACGGAAACCAGAATGACGACATTCATGAAGCTGTCGAATCCTTTGAGACCGCCATCCCGACCGACAATGACGAAGGGCGAGGCGTTGGCGCCAGATTCACCGAGAAGATCCTTGTTGTCAGAGCGGACGAGCAGACCGACGAAGGTAAGACCGAGGACGTAGAAGAGGGTAATACGCCAGAAAATCTGACGAACAGCACCGGGAAGCGACTTGAGAGGGTTCTTCGTCTCGGCAGCCGCGAGACCGACAAGCTCGGTACCAGAGAAGGCGAAGGCAGCAGTGACGAAGACACTACAGAAGCCCTTGAAGCCATTCCTGAATGCGCCGGGGTCGTACCAAAGACGGGCACCCCAGTACTCGTTGTAGATACCGTTATCGGGGCCTCCACCGAGAACGAAGATCAACGCAATGATCATGAAGATGACGGTCGCAGACAACTTGAGACAAGAAGACCAGAATTCTTCCTCAGCGTATCCCAGGGTTCCGAAAACGTTGATGAGAATGATGAAAAACCAGAATATGAACATCCAGACTCCAATGGAGACGCCAGCGGCGCTCGGCCAATATGCGATAGTGAGTGCAGCAACGTTGATTTCGAGCGGCAGGACAATAGCCCATTGGAAAACGTAGTTCCAACCCATGGCGAAACCCCAGGATGGATCGATGAAGCGAGTAGAGTAGGTGTAGAAACCACCAGAGACCGGGTACATGACAGCGAGTTCACCAAGAGCGTATACTGGAAGCTTGTTAGATCCACGTTCGTTAACTAAGAGTGCCACAGAGCTACAAACCGACGTTGAAGATCATGATACCCATGATGGAGAAATCCAGGAAGAGCGAGGCAGGGCCCTAGGCTTAACATTAGTACGTGCTTCTGCAGTGAATGCTCGGATGACACAACTCACACCAGTAGCAAGAGCTTTACCAGAACTGACGAAGAAACCAGCACCGATGGAACCACCGATGGCAATCATGTGCAGATGGCGCGTCTTCATGGACTTGTCGAGGACAATCAATGGGCCACCCTTGGGACGACGCTGGAAGGACTTCAGGTTGAGACCGTTGCGGGTCATGAAGTCCTCCTGTTCACGCCATTCACCCTGGTACTCGCCCTCCTGGGAGGAGACGGTGGGTTGAGTAACGCCATGGGGGGCCTTTTCGTCGACGGGAGCGACCTTTTCGTGGTCCATGATGGGCGGTCTGCGCAAGAAGGAAGGGCAGAATAAAGAGCAAGAGCAAGGTAGAGGCCGGGCAGGCGCGCTCTTTAATGTGCAACGGGATCAGCAGAGGGAGTGCAGCGAGTCCTTTAGCCTGTTCCGCAAACAGTCGACTGGGGCTCGCGGCGCGACCGACCAGGTAGCGATCCCCTCTGGATGCGTGTGCACGGGGCACACAGAATGAGAGACTACTTGGCTGGCAACCGGCGCATCCTTCACGGTGGGAAGCCGGAGCTCGAGGGCAGCGGACTGATACGCTCGCGCGCGAACGTGAATGGCTGACGCACACGATCACGGCCGCTCTGCCTGTCAAAGAAGCGTTGGACGAGAGCGCGCTAGCAGGGGTGGGGGCACGGCGGTGCTTGGCTCTTGCCATCGCGGGGACGTTCTGCGCATTGGCATCGGTGGCGGGGAGTGCTGGGCAGGCCAGTGGGAATAACTGTGGACTCTGGGGAGGCCCGTTGGTCAGACCAGGTGCCTGGAGCGGAGATGAAGCCCAACGCGGACTGATAACCACACCTCTCATCCGTAGGCACTACGTTCCAGCAATCTTTCTAGAACCAGAGCAACTTCTGGGCACCAGCTTGGCCCCGCTTGCTGTCGGATGCGGATGCTTTCACTCATCAGACGGAACGCCTTTTGTCTTGTCAGCTGCCCGTCTGGGCATGTCCACCTTAGGCGCGAGCTTGCAGATAAGATGCCACCCTGCCGCGGCGCGCTACACTGCAGCGACCTTCGAGAAGAGCGTTCTCAGTGGCTGTGAAAGAGGCCAAGCAATTGGAAGGGAATTGAAAACGAATTCCTTCGTGCTTAGCCTGGCCGTGCTCACGTGTGCGTTCCCGTCTCTCGCCTACGCTACTCACCTGCCGTCTTGGGCTAGCTCCACGGCTTCAATCAGCACCCTTTCAGGGCATCGTTCACTTGACCGCCGTATCACCACCATTCCTCTCATTTGTCTTTGTCACAATGGAAAGAGTGGCTGTTGAGGCGTCTCATGTCTTTCAACTGTCGACACGAGCAGACGGCCGTAGCCACCGAGGTTGACAACTTACCCCAGAGTATGGCCAAGCCAACACAATAGTCTGCGCGGCGCGGCGATGTATTGTTTGCGCGCCTGCGTCGTGATACCCCTATGTTACGTTGGACCCTGTCCCATGAACACGGATACTCGGCGCTGCTATCATTGCATCAAGCTAACATCGCCAAACACGATGTTCGGTGAACCCTTATCAGTACGTGGGGGGTCGTTCTTGCCTGCGAGGCGCAACGCTGGCATAAGAGGCTGAGCAGCTCGTTCTTCAGTCGCTGATATCGAACTCAGATCTACGACGCTGACCATCGTCAAAACATTGCTGCGCATTACCGTCATAACCAAGAGAGCGCCTCGCACCTATGACTATACCTTTACCGGCCAATTACAGCCAATCGCAATCAATAAAAACGGCCATCGAGCTTACTCGCGTCGTTCCCATTCGCTAAGCACCGTACGCGATCAGACTAGTGTGCACTCAAATCGAATCTTGTATGGACGCAGTTTCTGCAATTTGAGAACGCTGACATCATGAATCGAGACAACCATTATTTGCCTTGTTGAATCACTCTTATCGCAAGACGTCAAAAGAGGCACTCGGAAATCCACTTTTCCTCGTGTTAGGCGGCTCCACTGATAACTGACAGTTGGGATGTCTAAGCTTATGATCTCCCACACGGACACTTTTGCAGACCCACGATATCTGGGTCCACGCGCGTGCAACTACCATACACTGTCAACACCACAACGCTTGTCGTGAGCGCGACATTGCACTCTCTTCCACCTACCATACATTGTACGTATCCAACGTTCGCAACGTGCTGCCCCGCACAAGGTTCTGTGAGCAATGCAGGGCTTCGGCAGCACATTCCTTTCGGTCAGACCTCCTGCGATGTGCCTTGCGTTGGTGTCTTACACGTGTAGCTGATCCTGAGGCTCTGTACAAGTGTGGTCTAACCACCTCTCACCGGTCCAACCACTCGTGCGATAGGGACTCGAGAGTCGGGCCGCACAACGTCTGCCCGCAGTAAGAGCTTGTTTGAGGGGCGCATTTGAGCTCCTCGTGCACGTTGTTGAGGCATGAAAATTTTCAAAGATACACTATCCTCAGCCACTGGTGTGATATGACAACAGCGCAACAAACGACGCCGATCGCCTGCATGCAAGAATTTCCAGAGGCGCACCGAGTGTTGAAGTTCGTTCTTCAATCTTTGACGGATAATCTGAGTTGCGGCGTTCAGCCTCAGGCACAGATTTGATCGGCCGACACAAGCCGCATCACGGCACCAACGCGGCACCGCCGGATCACCCCAGCTTTTCGCGAGATCTCCCAGACGAGGGTTCCCGGGGCGCATTCCCGCCCGTCTTATTATGGAGCTGTTACGTGAGAGAATCCATTTTGAAACCTCGGGCCAGCTGAGTTGAGGCGCACCACGATTGCTACTCATGTCATGGTGGACCTTCCCCAGCTTACCTTCCTAGACCATCGTATTGAGGTCTTGCGAAGTCTGCGGGGTGCATTACCGCCCGCACGCTTTACGTGAAAGAAATTCACGCAAAACTAAAGCAGCCATACTGTAAGCACGGAGCCTAGGAGGCCTGACAAAACATTCAGCTCAAGCGTAGCTAGACCACGCAGCATTGACGCTTTTGACGCGCTCATACCTGGCAGGCATTGGCGGAAGTATCAGTGCGTATGATATTGTCTATTTCAGATTACGTACAGATACTCAGACTCGATAAGCTCTCAAGCAAAATCTTCAATTTTTGTCCACGTACACCAATAACCCTGCTCACTGTCTATAAATCGCAAGGAAACCACAAGAACCCACAAAAGCCCATCAGCACACGTAGACCCATGCCTGGGCTCCGCTGCTAGTGTCCGCTGATCTTGGTGAGAGAGGAACATGCAGCACTAAAGTCCACCCCATGTAAAGCCGCGTCGCGAAGATAAGGTACAGATAGAGCATTGTTCCGTCGGAAGGAGCTTCAGATCCGGCGAATCGAGTTCGTGACGGACGAGATGCAAAGTAAGCACAGAGCCAGGACAACCTGATAGGTGTTCCGCCATACGGATGTAACAACAGCAACACAACTCAGATCCAGAATAGAGCAACTCTAGATACCATCAATCTTCAGGTGTACAGCAGACCGCCGATACCGCTCGCACACATACACCATCCAAGATCAAGCTCGAGATCAAACCCACCCCACACGCTGAAGCGACTACGTTTGCTCGTCATGGGCTCTGCAACAGCTTCGTCCACGGCTTTGTAAACCGGCTCGTCGAACTCGCCAAAGAAGGCGACGCAGAGAGGCGATTCATAGCCGCAACCCGTTTAGCAGCGAGAAAGTGGTAGAACTCGATCTTCATCTTCTTCCGCTCGGCGTCCGCTGCGTCCACTTCATCAACCCCATCAGCCGCGATGGGTGGATCAGCAAACGAGCACCGCCGCTCCAAGCCCTCCACCTCTTCGAACTCATTACTAGAAGCAGCTGCGCTGTTGCCGGCATAGGGTATAGCAGGCGGCGTTCGAGGCCATAGAAACGTCGGACTCGAGCCGTTCCACGTATCGCCCTCAACCATACTCGGGGTCGCCGTCCTCAGGAACGTAGGCTGCCAGCTAGGCGTACCTGGCGATGGAGTCGTGCTCAGCAAGAAGGTTGGCGATGTAGGCGAGATGGCGCGGTCGAAGATCGATAGCGGGGATGCTGGGAGCAATGGCGAGGCGATTCTAAAGAACGTTGTGGCGGTAAGGCGTGGCTATGGAGGTGAGAGGGTGGGGTTGACTGGCGATTGTGGCGACATAGGTGATATAGGCGAGATTGGTGAGTATGGGAATTGAGATGAGCGTGGTGTTACTGGTGTGTATGGTGAGAGGACCTAGTACGGTAATGTCGGAGGCAGCAATAGGCGTGGTGACACAGGTGGCCTTGCCGTGACTGCTTGATGTGGTGACAACTCGGGATGATCAGGTTCAGAGTAGTAAGACAATGGTGTTGTTATAAAGGTGACATGGGTGACGTTCGCGGTGATGAGAAGCTCGTAGGGAGGATTGATGGCGAACTCGTACAAGGCATTGATGGTGAGTTCATAGGAAGTGGCGATGGGGTCTCTGGATCCTAAAATGAAAGTGATGTGACAGGAAGGGTATCACAGTCGGTCGGAAGAGGGTGTGTTTCTCATCGAGGAGTGAATGGGCGACGAAGACGCCAAAGCCCCGGTTGTAGGGATGGCGATAGATAAAGAATTGGCTCTGACGCGAGCCAGGTGCATGGTCAGTGTTGCTGTTGTTAGTGACTCGACGATTGAGATGAGATTACCGGGCCTAACGATCGAAGGGTGATGGTCGTCTTCCTTTCTGTTCCTCTGTCGTATTGTCCTCTGCTGGTTGTGTGAAACAATATCAGTGCTCAAGTGCGCTATCTTGCACAGCCCAGATTAGCAATGTGGTTCTGAATGTTGTAATCTAACAACCGAGACACACGAGCGTGCGTCAGTCAAACTGAATCGACTATGATATCTACGTGGATGTCATGTGGGACGTTAAGTCAGTGCTGGAAATGTGGCTTAAGACGCGGGAGCTGAAGCATCGACATGTTGTTTGCGCAAACAAACGGAAAAGGAGATTTTGAGTAAGGCAAAATGTTGTTATTCATTACAATCGATTGATATGTGATTGAACTCGTGGATGGAGCCCAAAAGCTCCGCATTATAGCGCATTAGGGGTATATCAAAGTCTGCTTCGTTTCACCATTTCAAGCCTCAGTGACGTTGTGAACCTGTCCACCAGCAACTTCAATCTTAGCACGCTTGAGAGACGCATTGCGTGGGTTGGGTGCCTCGAAGATCTCCTTGAGCTCTTCTAGAGTCTTTCCAGCCGTCTCGACGAAGAAGAAGTAGATGAAGGCGATCTCAACACAAATCCATCCGATATACACCAGGTACAGCTTCCAGCCAATCTTCTCCATGCCGACGGAGATACCATATGTGTTGACAACCATGGCAATGTTGAGGAAGAGGAAGTTGGCTCCACTGCCTTTCGCGCGCGTCCTGTTTTCGAGACACTCGACGGCGTACAGAGTCTGGAGTGGTGTCCAACCCCAAGCGAAGATGATACCGAAGCAGTAAATCGAGACGATGGTGCCGTAAGCGAGATCGTTGGTGGGCTTTGCGGTCGCGGTGAAAGCGGTCAACAGAACGTAGAAGAAGAGCGCACCAGCTAAACCACCAAGCAGCATCTTGCGACGGCCAAGCTTGTCAAGGAGAGTGGCTCCATAAATAGCGCCAAGCATACTGAAGATGGGGTTGATTGCGTTGATGAGCAGCTGCTTGTCAGGGTCGGTGATACCGGCGTTCTTGACCATGACGGGCATGAAGTAGGAAACGACGTTGTTGCCAGACCATTGACCGAAGAAAGCCATAGCGATAACCATGATCATTCGGTAACGAGCTGCCTTTGTGTTGTACAGCTCGCGGAAGTCCCACCAGGGGTTGTCGTTGCGTGTGACAGAAAAGTCCTCGGTGATTTCGCGCAACTGAAGCTGGACAAGGGGGTGGTTCTCGTCACCATCGCCGTGGTATTTGGCCATGATCGCAATAGCCTCCTCACGCCTGTCTTTAGCGAGCAGCCAGCGAGGCGTTTCCGGGAAGAACATGATGCACAACATGACAAGTCCCGGAATGAAGCACTGTACAACAGTAGGAAGTCTCCAAGCCCAAGAGTTGCCGAAGTTCTTATTGGTTCCGTATGTCGTCCATCCTGCGAGGATGTTGCCCAGCCACCAGAAGTTGTTATACATGCCAGCCATTGTGCCTCGGTAGGCGGGGTGGGCCAACTCGACGGTGTAGGCAGGTCCAGCAGCAGAAGCGATCGAGGCACCAAATCCGAGAAGGAAACGGCCACCGATGAAGTGTCCCATGTTGTGCGCAGTGGCCTGAATAGCGGTACCAACCAAGACAAGCGCGCATCCAACAAAGATGCACATACGGCGACCGTACCCATCAGCAAGGAAACCGCAGAAGGGGAAAGCTGCAATCTGTCCCAAGTTGTAGATGATGAAGATGATACCAGTGCTGGATCCCTCGCCAGACAGACCAAAAGTGCTCTGATACGGCTTCATGGCGTTGATAGCTCCCATGAGAGACGAGTCGAATCCGTTCATTGTCGAGACAAGGTAGCCAATACCCATGATCATGTACAGCTGGATCATGCTCTTCGACCATAGCTTAGGTTTCGAGGCCTCAAGAGCAGCAGCTTCAGGATGTTAGTGCCAACCACGGTTCAGTAGATGCATATAACATACCAAGAGCTACCGAAGCAACAGTCTTCTCCACAACATCACCGCCCTTGCGGATGTCATCGTCCACTGCGCTCATCTGGTGGGTGACAGTACCCATGTTCTCTTTGTTGTCCGCCATCTTGCGACTGAAGCACGACAGAGTAGACGTTGAAGCTGAGCAACCGTTGAAAGTGATCGACAACGACCCATACAACCCGGGGAGTGGGTCACTTTATAGACTTGGTGGAAAGACAGGCTTCTCCGCAAAACGGGGAATGCCAGAGCTGCATGAATTCTGCGCCGAGGCAGCTGCCATGTTCAACATGCTCCGATGCCTGTTTCTCACTCATCAAAGCTTGTCGGTAACCGCCACCCGACTCGCCAAGTGAGCTTGTGCCATCGTGTCGAGGTCAGGCAAGCTCAAAAACACTTTAGCAGGAAGACAGGGCGCCTGAAGAAAGCGGATACAATGCTACGAAAAGGATAGGCAGCGGCTGCGACTCCTAGATTATCGCAGTCATTACGAGATGGCTGAGGATGCGTAGTCAAACATGATTCGCGAGTGCATGTCTTCGGCTGCTATGCGAGTCGCGGCAGAGGGTCTCGACGAGTGTGGAGAGAGTGTCAACTGCGCTACGAAAGCGTGGAGACAAATTCGTGGAGTGATCCGGAGAAAATGTGGGCCAGGATGCGGAAAACGTGCAGGAAAACACGTTGGCGCTAAGACAAAGCAGTGAAGGCTAATAGCATTGTACCGAGATTAAGCCATACTCAGTAGCAATCCCGCCGATCTCGCATGAACCCCGCCCGATCCAACACCAGCGTGATCCGAGCAAACCTCAATACGCAACAGTCCATTGCAACCCGTCGGCTATTGCCCGATTACTCTGTCTGCATCACATGAGGAGCAAACTACAGTCTTGGCTTCAAGATGCACACCCGGACGGCTTTCCCAATCAGTACATGCAACATTCCGCGGGACACAGTACTCCGTGTATTGTGGAGCAACATGGCATTTTATCAGTTGAGCAAATGCGCTCGCTAATTTCTCTGTCTTCAATACATCCATCATGACTTCAGGCGCGCATCCAGCAGATCTCCCAGACTGGAACAATCTCAAGGTTCTGCACAAGGGGACTCTACCAGTCCGTGCCTACTTCCACAACTACGCATCAGAGGCCGATGCTTTGACGTACGATGTGAGCAAGTCCAAAACGCACAGCCTTTCCGGAACGTGGAAGTTCGAGCATGCCTATTCACCCTTCGAGGCTCCCGAAAGCTTCGAAGCGCCTTCATATGATACCTCCAAATGGAGTGATATTGCCGTGCCAGGCATGTGGCAGCTCCAAGGATTTGGAAAGGGACCGCAATACACGAATGTCCAGTATCACATCCCGGTCGACCCTCCAAATGTTCCCTTCACCGAGAACGAGACTGGCTCCTACGTAAGGAAATTCAGCGTTCCAGAAGATCTCAAGAGTGGTCAGATCCGCCTCAGGTTTGAAGGTGTCGACTCCGCCTTCCACGTCTGGGTGAACGGCAAGGAGATTGGCTACTCTCAGGGAAGCAGAAATCCCGATGAGTTTGATGTCACCCCAGTTGTTGACAAAGATGGCGAGAACACTCTCGCAGTTCGAGTGTATCAACATTGCGACGGCACATATATCGAAGACCAAGATCAATGGTGGTTGTCCGGAATGTAAGTGTCAGTACTCTATCTTGCTTCGCCGACTAACCATTTTAGCTTCCGCGATGTGTTCTTGGTTGGGTTTCCCAGCGAATCCCGTATCGAGAATGTTTTCGCTCAAAGTCTCCTGGACTCTTCGTACACAAACGCTGAGCTCAAGGTCAAGGTCAGCACCACCGGAACCGGGAAGGTTTCGGTCAAGCTTCTGGACGCAGAGAATCAGACTATTGCCTCGGAAGAGGCGGATGCGAACACAGGATCTACAACAGATTTCAGCATCTCCGTTAAGGACCCTCTGAAGTGGACTGCAGAGTCGCCAAACCTGTACCATCTGGTGGCTTCGCTTGATTCGGCGCAACATGTTGCTCACCGAATTGGCTTCAGGCAAGTTGAGATGAAAGATGGACTAATCAAGGTCAACGGCAAGCGTGTCGTATTCCGCGGCGTCAATCGTCATGAACACCATCCACAATCTGGAAGGACCATCCCACTCGACTTCCTCAAGCGTGACCTTCTGACCATGAAGCAACACAACGTCAATGCCATACGTACATCGCATCAGCTGAACGACCCACGACTATATGAACTGGCAGACGAGATGGGTTTCTGGGTTATAGATGAAGCAGATCTGGAATGCCACGGTTTCGAATGCATCGCCGATTCTGCACTTGACGCTAAAGAGCGCGCACTGCCCTTCCGCGAGCGACAGCTTCTGACCAGGGCAAAGGCTGCTGAGTGGACCACGAATAACCCAGATTGGACCGATTCATATGTTGACCGTGCTGAGCACTTGGTGAAGAGAGACCAGTTGCACCCCTCTATCATCATTTGGAGTTTGGGCAACGAGGCCTTCTTCGGCCAGAATTTTAAGGCCATGTACAACCACATCAAAGCGTACGACGACAGCAGGCCCATCCACTACGAAGCCGATATCTACGCAGAGACCATGGACATGTACTCGAGGATGTACCCGCCGATCGATGAGATTATCAAGTTTGCTGAGGACAAGACCAAGACCAAGCCTCTTGTGCTCTGCGAGTTCATTCATGCTATGGGTAACGGTCCAGGCAACATCAAGGAGTACATCGATGCTTTCTACAAGTACCCCACCCTTCAGGGTGGTTTCGCTTGGGAGTGGGCCAACCACGGTCTCCTCACGAAGGACAAGCAGACATCAGAAGAGTTCTACGCTTACGGTGGCGATTTTGACGAAGAGGTCCATGATGGCACATTCGTCATGGACGGTCTGGTCAACTCTGATCACACCCCTAACGCCGGTTTGGTGGAGTACAAGAAGGCTATTGAGCCTGTACAACTGCTCGAATTTGATGAAAAGAAGGCAAAGTTCATCAACCGATACGACTTCGTCACACTCGATCACCTAACATTGCAGTACTCTACCGTGTCCGAATCTGGTGCAGAAGCCAAGACTGGATCCATCGAGATTCCAGCTGGAATTGCAGCAGGCCAAACATTTGGAATCGACCTTCCAGAGGTTGGCGGATCTGAAGGCGAGGTTCTACTGAGCCTTTCGTTCCAACTGAAGAGCGGAACGCCATGGTTGGAGACGGGCTTTGAGGTCGCCACTGCGCAGGTACTAGTCATTCCAACTTCTTCGTTGAAGGTATCGTCTGCCTCGGGCGGCAAACTCGATGTCGATACCACCTCTAGGAACATCATCAAAATCACCGGCGGCAAGTCGACATGGACCTTCAACACCTTGCATGGCACTCTCACTTCTTGGAGCCGAGACTCAACCGAGCTCATCTCCAAAGCGCCAGAACTCGACTTCTTTCGTGCTCCCACCGACAACGACATTCCTCAAGATGGCTGGGACTGGAACGACAAGAAGCTCCACCTTGCCAAGCCGTTCACTCGCAAGGTCGAGTGGTCGCAACCAGGTAACGGAGAGCTCCAGGTCACAGTCCACCAGCGTATCGCTCCGCCAGTCCTGTCGTGGTCAATCGATAGCATCATCCTGTACACATTCAGAGCCGATGGATCCTTATCGATCAGGGTCAATGGTATTCCGCAGGGTGAGAACCTCCCACGCACACTTCCCCGTATTGGGCTCGTCACGGAACTGCCCTCGCAGTTCCAGAACGTGGAGTGGTTTGGTCGTGGCAAGGGTGAGTCATATCGCGACAGCAAGCTCTCCCAGCCCGTCGGCAAGTACAGCGTCTCTAGTGTCGACGAGCTGTGGGTCAACTACGAAGTGCCTCAGGAGAGTTCGAACCGCACCGATACGCGATGGGTAAAGGTCGGTGACGGCAAGAGGTCACTGTTGGCACAGTTTGTGGATGTGAAAAACGACAGCAAGGACAGGAGGACTTTCGATTTCCAGACCACGCACTACCGCATGAGGGATGTTGCTGAGGCTAAGCACCCGCATGAATTGAGAAAAAAGAAGAGAGACGAAGTTGTATTGAGGCTGGACTCGGAACACCATGGTTTGGGCAGTGGAAGTTGTGGACCAAGGACGCTAGACGAGTATGCTCTGCTGACGGAGCCGTTCAAGTTTGAGATCTTGCTGCAGGCTGAATAGAGCAGTAGAACAAACACGAGCGAAAGCATGGAGGAGCACCGATTATTCTCAGCTTTTTTCAAAGTATAGACTTATGACAACAACTCTTTCCAAGGAGATATGTTCACCGGTTTGACACAATCACAGTCGCATCTCTCCACCCAGACTTGTTCGGTGAAGGGCGAGGGGCGGATGATCTGGTAAGTGTCCCTGCCTGTGTAATCATGCTCGCGGTAAGGGGAGAGGGATGGGTTGGTGTGTTTGACCAAATTCGAGTTGAGATGGGCCAGGGGTAGTTGTAGATTTGCTGATAGAATGGTCTTGGGCGGGGCTTGAATAGCAGGGAGGACCTTGATAGCGAGGTGAAAAGGCGTGCGTGGATGATATGGCTTTTGCACAGTGGTGTTTTGACGTTTATCTCAGCGGTAAAAGACCATTTCTTGGACAAAGACATTGTGACTCGAAGGCGTCCAGAAGTATGAGATATAGAGAGCAGAATCATATTGCTCGTGACTCTTGGAGCTCGTACGTCTTTCCACAATCGGGCTCCTTCTCATTTCAAATCAGATCACCCTCCAATCCCACTAACCCTAACATACACACTCTTAACCTCAAGGTAGTGCTCCATACTCTCCAGCAAACTCTCCCGCCCAGTCCCACTTCCCTTCCACCCACCAAACGGCAAGTCCAAGCAGGTCGTCGGACTCGTGCAATTGACGCCCAGCATCCCGCTTTCCAACTTCTTCGCCACTCTGATCGCCCTCTCGAGGTCCTTTGTGTATAAGGATGCGTAGAGCCCGAACTCAGTGTCGTTTGCTTTTGCGATGGCTTCAGCTTCGGTGGCGAAGGTGTTCACGATCACGACGGGGCCAAAAATTTCTTCTTTTGTGAGGCGCGAGTCTTCAGGCACGTCGGTGAAGATAACGGGGTGAATGTGGTGGGGAGAGACCTCGTTATTGGTGGCGCCTGCGCCGGTGTCGATAGTCGAGCCTGCTTCCTCTTTGCCAAGGGCAATGTATTTCTGCACAGTCTCATACTGTGTTTTGTCCGCTTGTGGGCCGTGGTTGATACCGAGGCATGTTGGATCGCCTAATTTCCGTGCTTTGGCTATCCGTGCGAATGCTTCGATGAACTTGTCTTTGATGCTCTCTTGCACGTAGATCCTGCTACTGGCGAAGCATGCCTGACCGGAATTGGAGTTGATGCTGAGTTCTGTCTCTTTCGCTGCTTGCTCGATGTCTGCGTCGTCAAAGATTAACGAAGGCGACTTGCCGCCAAGCTCGAAGACAACTTTCTTGAGGTTGGACTTTGCAGCAGCGATAGCAATGGCGCGACCTGTCCGTGTTGAGCCTGTGAAAGAGAGGGCACGGACTTTCATGTGTTCAGCCAAGGCTTGCCCTGAAGTCTGGCCGTGACCCGAAAGCACGTTGATCACACCTGGTGGAAATCCGCACTTTTCAATCCATTGCGATACTTTCCAGGACTTTGACAGGGTTAGTGAAGCAATGCCAGGACGAGAAGTAGTGGGCTTACTGTCAATGGCGCCTTCTCGCTGCTCTTCACCACAACACAATTCCCGGCAGCCAGCGCAGGTGCGACCTTCTTCGAGAAGAAGATTAATGGGGCATTCCATGGGATGATTACAGCCACAACACCAAACGGTTGTCGTAAACTCATGTTCAAGAACCCCGGCGTGTTCAAGCTGGTATGGCCTTGCGGATACGCAGCTTCAGCGAAATAGTTGTACTGGGTCACGGCATAACTGACATCAGTGCCGTGCGTGCTGATTGGCTTCCCCATGGAGATGGCATCGAGTCGTGCGAGTTCGTCTTTCTCTGAGATGTGCAACTCAGCTAGCTTCTTCAGTGGCACACCGCGCTGCAATGGAGAAAGAGCGCTCCATGCTGGAAAGGCGGCTTGAGCTGCGTCCACGGCAGCGTTAACATCGAAGAGCGTTGCTTCTGCAACTGTGATTGTCTTGTCAGCACTTGGTCTATCATTCCATGTTTTTAGGTAGCGTAAATCCTACCTTTCGCGACCAGGTTTCCAGTGTGTGGTGAGAAGAGCTCGAATGTACCGTTGTCGCTTGCTGGAACAAGCTTGTTGTTGATCAGTAGCTGTGTTTCGATTACGTCTGTCATGTTGTGTAGTTGAACCTGAAAACCAGGGGAAGTTCACAATTAGATTGTAGAATAAGTCTACATATTGCGCGTGCCTCGATGTCAATCTAAGCGAAATTTACGCGATATTGACCTGCTAAAATCCGACTAGGTTTTGAAGCAAAGGGGGTGCGATTGCAGCGGAAGACTCGGTATGTGGAAGGCCAATTGCGTTTTTGTAGGGAGTCACTGCACGGCTCATTACTGTGTCCGTGCGCGTGCCGACTAGATTCGCGTGACGACCGGGTTTTACTAGGAAAAACAGCAAAATATAAGAAGTTTAATCTTGAATATTTCTACTAATAGTAGAGATATTAAGACACTTTCTATTAGAAAAGTATTCAAATTCTCATTATTTGTAACCTTGTGAAAAAAAATCTAATAATTTGGCTGTTTAACTAAGTTTATTTTTTATTAGTAAAAGAGTAAAGTTCAAAGGTTAATAAAATCTTCTAACGTACCTCACGGGTGAGTTGGTCACTTTTGCCAAGCCCCCACCAAACCACCCTTTCTGTTACGGTATATACTGTTCGGTTCCCAGTACCCATATCTATTGGGTTACTGTACCTTTTTGGTTGGTGTAGCTCAGGTGGGACCGAGCCGAGCCCTCACAGTGAGCGTATGTTCAGCGAGTTGGCTGATCTACTCGAGCCAAAACGGCGCAAGGTAAACAGTCACTTACTGTCGGCTCTACAAGCGCTGCGCGAGTGGATTCGCGCAGGTTTTACGCCTCCAACAGGTGCGCAAACTGCAGCGTTTACTGACAATGAGGTGGAGTCAGAGTACTCCATAGCAGACTGGGAAAGCGATACATACTAATTCTGTACTGTAGGTTTCTTCTACAACACCAAGTCTCTTAATTTAATCAATCAACCAAGTCAATCGAGCCTGTACAGTAATCTAATCAAGTCAATTCACTGCAATCAATGCGCTAAACAAGCCAATCCAAGCGGATGCCGCCAACTTGATTGACTTGCTTGTTGACAACCCTGATCAGCACTCATCCACAACTCCTCGCCTTTGACATCAATCACGAAAGACAATCAGACTACTCTCAACTTTGCGGTCATAGTTAGTTCGATACCAATAATCGCACCAGCAACTTCGAACATTTCACTTTCCCTTACCAACAATGGCTATCCTCAACATCCTAACATGCCAATGTTCGCCAGCCGGTTCAAGCTACCTATACACATTGTCACCGGTCTCCTCGTCATCATCATTATTGGCCTCTCGGTACCCCGACTCTTCATGAAGAACCAACCACGAACTCGAGCCGGCACGATCGCTCTCGGCATGGCGAGCACGACTCCAAATCGCTCTGTATCCCAAGAGACTAACAACGCCCAGGGAGACAAGTCACTCATTCTGCTTACGTACATGCTCGCCGCCGAACACGTCCAAAATTTCAAGAGATGGCACAGCTACAAAACCAATGTCGTCATCAGCTGCCTCGAAATCGTCGTCTGGGGCGCCGTCGCATTTCTCGTCTTCCAAGGCAACCTGAAGACATGTGTAGGAGTGACTTGCTATCTGAGCTGGGTCGTGGTCGGTATTGCTGTTGTCATCAAGTGAGTGTCCACGTCGGTGTCTACATCGTTTACAAATGCTAACGTTGACGTTCACAGTCACCTCGAAATTTACGCCTCGGCTATCGCTACTCGAGAGTTCCGCAATTACCGCAAGATGCGCGATGGCATGCCTCTTTCTTCTGTTATGAGCCGTGGCACCGACGAGGACGAGATGATGCAGAGATTTCCTCCTCAGCCGGAGAATGCGTATCAGGGACATCGTGAGCAGCGTCATGTAGCGCCTCCGAGGCATCATGCGCAGGTTGTGCGTGGAAAGCAGTAGGGAAGTATCCAAACTTTGCGAGGAGGAAAGGAGTTCGGAGAATACAAACCTAGACCGTCGATACTCTGGGGACAAGTCTGATGGTGGAATTAGACTAGAAGTCTAGAAGAAGAGCTCGGAGTGTTACTTCGTGTACAACACATTTTCAACAACAGCATAGAATTTTGCGATTCAGAATCAAAAGTTGACGATAGCTGTATACAAACATTGCTCCAAATTTCAAACGATAGTCCGTGTATACCGCGGTCACCCGAAACTTGTGTCCTTCCGGTGCCGCCCAAGATCCTCGCATGGTATGTCCACCAGTGGTAGCCAGAAGCTAAACAACGAGTACCTCAATGGTAGACCTAGCCGTGGGTTCCACGACCGCAGAAGCTGTGGCCCGGCTCCTTACAATAGTTCTCGTATCCATACGAGGTCTGGTCCCATCCCTTAAGCTTGTAGGTTGCCCATCCTGACCGGTACTGACCACAAGTTGCAGTGATCTTACGCGAGGTGTCCTGTCGCTCAGACGCTTTGCATACTTTGAGTCACGCTGTAAAGTTGCAGTAGTATGCTACAGTACAGCCTGAGATGGAGTAGAAATCCTTGTTCCAATCGACCGATGCACCGTTGCGGCACTGTGCGTCCAGCTGGTTATTGGCTGTGTCCGTGTCGGCATGATTTAGGTCATCACCACCACAAGTGATCGCGTCGAAAGTATCGCGTTTCGTGCGGAATTGGCGCTGGTGGTGAGTTCAGATGGTGTTGCTGCCGCAGGAGCTTGATCATTTTGATCAACCAGAGTGTGGACTTCTTGACCGTCGACGAAGGACACTGCGTAGACACCATCGGGTTGGTTTTCTGGGATAGTGAAGGCAAGGACCGGTGAAAGGAGTAGAACGAGGGAAGCGAAATGCATGTTGACGAAGGTGCGGATTTGGTTCCTAACAACTAATAGTTGGATTGTAGAAAAGTTGAGTGCTTGCGGGTTGACAAACAGGTAGCTGCGCGTTGGTGAGAGCTTTATACTTTCTGTGAAGTCAGTCAGCCAGACCAAAAACTATACTGACTGCCGTCCTTCATGTCAAGTGGTGAACGCGTGTAACCTCCTTCAGCCTGAGCAAATCAACCAACTACCCAATCGATAACCCATGTTAACAGAGCGTAACAGACCTCCCTGCCAAACCTTTTACCTCTTTTGCCTCTTTTGCCTTGATGCTATTAGGGGCACATTTAAAGCAGTGCTAAGGTCGGTATTCTGAAGATCATCTGACGAATTGCCACGGGACCCCAAAGCACCTCCTTTGTGATGTTCAGGGCACTGTCATCTTTGGGGAACACAAAGAAAGGGGTCTACAAGGCCGACAATTCGGCTTCATACCATAAGTATAGGACTTCGGAACAAATGATTGGTATGGCTAACCGGTAAACAGTCCTTCCGCATGATGGCTGCATCTACTAGGTTTTCCTAAGGTAACAGGACTATCGCAATATCCAATTGCAGTGCTGAACAGCTTGGTTCCGAGCTTATACACAAACAGGCAGACAAGAGTATGTAGGGTTGCGCCAGCTGGTACCACCTGAGCTGAGCTGAACCTCAGCCTTCCCATTGGGGCTGTTCTTACTCCATGGCTAATAGCGATGCTATTGCTTGACGGCAATAAGCATTGTCTGCTAAGAGTTAGGCGGGCCTGATAGGCACGGAGGGTTACGGACCTGTGGACAAGCTGATTGAGGGGCAGCGCGGTGCTGAGTCAGCAGGCACACAGCTTCAGGAGAGAGCTGCATACAGAATGAAGTCTACCTTGGAGATCAGACGTAACTCGAAGAGAGGCTACCATCGACCAGACTCTCGCCGGAGAGAATGATGTCTAGGGAAAGACTCATAAGTCGAGTCATTTGTAGATTAGGAACGTTGTTGAGTCGATTCAGTTGCCTATTCCAACTGCTCCAATTCTGCTCCAAATTGGCCGACTTCCTCCGTGGAGCGCGCCTTGAGTGGGCCTCAAGCTCAACGGGCGCAGGGTCCGTGGCTCCACACAGTCTAAAAACGCTCCTGTAAAGGTGTTCCAGGTTTTGTGCACCACAGCAGCGCAAACTCAAATCAATGGGGACAGTCGGTGACGTGCCTCGCGTGGCCGTATCGCCAAGGTGCAGCTGTCAGGCGTTAACTGAGAGATGCTCAAGTCGCAGTCACAGTCGCAAGAACGTGTTACGACCAGTGGTACACTAGGACAAGGATCGCTCTCGCGCTAACGCAGGTAACGACAGAGCAACGACAAACCTTGGTTAATTGAGAAGCAAAACGGACCAGCCACCAGGCTGCATATATGCTCTCACTGATCTCACAATCTGAAGTAGACCAACAGAGCATACAGAGCAACTCCACATAACACGCTCTTGCTGATCTCGCTGCTCTCACTGCTCTGCCGGATCACTGAGAGCATACGGATCACTACGCGGACGTGCTTGGTATATAGTGTCACGGATGCTCTGCTCTATGGTTATATATTGGGACCCATACGGGCCACCACTGGGACCTTGGAGGGTAACCACCAAGAACCAAGAGTATATAGCCACCTTGAATCCCCAAGGCTGACCCCTTAAGGATTCATCTATCTATCTTACTACAATATGCCCTTTTGTCCCATATCCAGTCCCCTGTCTATAGTGACCTCACATCATTTCCCTTTTCTGCAGCACATTGGCATGGTCTATCCACGCAACACCTCTAGCAAGTGAGTCAAGAAACTTCATGATAGGAGACAGTGGTGAATCTTGGTGCAATTGCATGGGCTTGCGGATATACAATGTTTGTGACTCAACCTCCTTTGCGCTGGTTGGTGTTCTGGATTCCCATAGGGTAGTCTCTGGTGGTGGAGGTGTTGGCGTGCAAAGGACCATGTCAAGCTTCAATAGCACCCGCTCTGGGTCCAGGGGAATCAATCCAGCACCTCTGAAGCCTGTGAAGATATTTTCCTTTGTAATAGTCTTGTAATAGGCTGACTGAAATGCTGTGTTGAAGTCGTACTTTAAGCAAGGCTCGTAAGTACTATTCGATTGGTTCTTGGGGATGAGTAAGGCGTGAAGGAACAGTGTGTTGAAGTGAGTGGATTGTGTTGGTTGATCTTGGGAGCTATTGGCTAGAATCGATCGAGACTATATAGTAGAAGGGGATAGCAGTGAAGTGCAGCGGGCCGTTAGCAAACACTGCAACGGACCGCTAGCAAACAGATGGCGATCGGTGGATACCTTCACTCCCTCCGACACAGTGGGGTAAGTCGCCTGGGTGAAACACCTAACAACAGTTTGGGGTAATGATGAGTAGTACAGGCAATCTGTCTAGCTCTGTAAGGGTATGTGTGACAGCGAGCTCAGTAGCCCTAGGGGGGTTGTATCGTAAGATTAATTGCTACCGTTCTCTCGCTACCGTGCGTCTGATTATCTATGCGCTCGCTCGCTCGGCCCACCTATCTTTATCTTGTATTGAAATTTTAGACAAATCTATCAACCTTAATTTGTAATTTCGAAGTAGAAAAACTAGAATGGCTATATTATAAAATAATTTATGTATAAAAGTTATAGATCCAGTCATCTAATATGACTTTAGTATTGAAGTTTTTTTAATATCTCTTCTAGCTAAAGAGCTGAACTATCTTAAAGAGTACTAGAAACAGGCTATTTTGGTGAGGATTTCGGCGCATTGCGTGCACGGACACGGTACTATTTTGTCCAGCATATCGAAGTCTGATGTTGACGCAACACCGTAACAACACCACCGACTCCGCCACATCTGTTTCGTGGTTTGGTGTTGCAAGTACCAAGGAAATCGAGTGCGAGAGCGAGAGCGACGCCAAAAATCGAGAACGAAATCATTGGTCGGCCCGAACGCTTCAAAGTCAACCCTACCACGCGTGTCATCACGTTTCAATTGGCCATGACAGGTGCCAAGCTTTTGGGGATCTGGGATGAGCCTCATCTGTGGAGGCTTATTGTATGGGATTCTCCGCTTGATCGGTGGAGCTCCGGAACATCCGTGAGATCGCCTATGGTTTCTGGTAGCAAAACGCCAGTTTTAGATATACGCGTATAGAATCGATTGCAATGCCTGTTAATGATCCTTCCTAGCGTAAGCCAGTATGTTGAGCCGGCTGTATTCTTGTTGGTAGAATCTGTCTTGAGCCGGTTCCGTGGGCTAGGCTTGCGAGCTAAGGAATTCCTTGTGCACGGAACAGAGATATCATTTTCTCTCCTGTCGAATTAGAATGAGCGCGTTGCTATTCTTGCTGTTCTCCAAGCTGTGTCGAGGCGTAGGTGGCTTGGGGAATCTGGCCATTACTAGAGCCAACATTTGAAACTGCTGGCAGGTAGGACCTGCGTATCCTTTGAATTTTCTACGACTGCTGTGACAACGATGATTTCATTGAAGAACGATATTCTTGTAACGGCCATAGTCCAACATACAATATCCTCGCCAATTAGTAACGATCGGGGCCGGGTATCCATAGGGCTGAACAAGCGGTACAGTCCTAGCGGGAGGGCCAATCGCAACGGGACGGATGAAGGATGTAAGGGTCTCCGGCGCGCTAGACCGTTGAAGTTCGAGCCGTGTGTCAGCGGACAAGATCACTGAGCTACTTATCATTTGCGAACGATGTAGACCTTGCGGCGAGATTAGCATGCCCCGTTATAATGGAGCCTTGTGTCGATCAGACAGACTTGAGCATGAAAATAACTTTGTCAAAGTACGTGGAGCTGGATTGAACTTGTTTGGATTGCTGATGGGGAACAATATGCAGACGTGTAGTCCACGGGTAATATCTGTTGAGAAACATACCAAACTCCATATCCATGAGCGCTATATGCTAAAACATCGCTTGTCAATGCTGTGGGGGTGGTAAAGGTCCTGGCGGAGGCTGACCATGCGGTACGCTCTCGTTACCCATAAGGCTCCCCAATTCGCCCCAATTCCAATCGTGTATGTTATTGATTGTGAAGTCCATGAAGCTCATCTGAGTATTGCGGTCGAATCTTGCAGTGGAGTATGCTGGACCAGAGTACTGCTGTTCGGGATAAAACCGCCCAGGCATATTGTCCGCAAACATGTATGCGCCATTGTTTGTCGAAGACTGGTGGAAAGGATACGTAAGGGTTTCTTGTGGTTGTGGTGGTGGCTGTGAGCTTTCGTGGTTCACGTTGGCAGTGGCCTCTGGTTTGGGTGCGGTCGAGACAGATGATCTTGTAGTGTTCATTGCGTTGACCATGGATTGTAACTCAGGTACAATCGAAGCAAACTTTTCGATAGTGCCAGGCATATGTGGATTCCGCTTGTGCCGCTGTGCCAGGTCGGCCAGTTGTGAGAGCAGGATACGAGACGCAGACATGTCGGTGCCAGTGATTTGGTTCAAGCAAACCAGGTCGAGAACAAGAGCCGAGCTTGATGCCAGGGCATACCAGATGTCCCACCAGGTAATGGCATCGAACTTCCCAATTGCCTCAAGCTTGAGGAGTATGCGAGCTAACGCTCGCCCAGAATCTGAGCACGACTCCGCCATGGCTATAAGAGCTGTGTTCTTAGCGTCCCTACCTCCCTTGGACAGAATGTTAGCGCGTGTGAGCAGAGCAGAGCGGCACAAAACGATTACGGTGTAGTGATACAGGCCATGAAGCATCAAGATGGGTCGCTGGAAAGCAGGCGGATTGGACTCCAACGCCTCCACTCGCAGATGTTGCGGAAGTAGATCTCTCCATCGCTCCATATCTCGAAGTACTCCAGCTGCAGGCGACAAGGGCCCAACGTAGGACTCGTCGCTAGAATTCGCTCGGACTGTCTTCGGTGCACGGCACGCGGAGCCCAGATGCACTACCAGGCGGTTGTACCATTGGCTGTACTCCGGCGGGTTGTGTAGGTCGGAGCCAATAAGCCGCTCGTTAAGACAACTGATCTTACTGCCAGGGTGCTCGATAGCACTGGGTCGATCATAAGAAGAGACCTGCATCTGCTCGTATGCGTACAATGTCCACCACAACCGTTTGCGCAACTCTCTGGCAAGTGGAGTCTGCATGGTATTCACCTTATCCTGGTGCAGACCTATGGCGAAGGCTATGCGCACCGCAGTGCCTGTGAGATTCCAGCAAGCGTCACGGTGGTTCGTGTTGTGTAGGTGGAGTGAGGCTAACAACAAGGCTTGTACGGCCATGATGCTGGATGTAAACATGACAACAGGCAGGAGCGTCTGCGCTCTCCTCCACCACAGCGTTTCCTGGTCTTCTTGAAAAGTAATTCGTGCAACGCGACGCGACAACAGCAGCACGCAGAGAAAACTGCACAACCACGCAGGGTCGGCATTCCCTGGATCCAGCAGCCAGCCCTCGTATGCCTCGCGAAAAGAGGCTTCGTACAGAACAGGAAAGTCTGGGTTGATGTGGTCAAAGTAGGCCCCAATGAGTGACTCGAGGCTAGGGACCTCGCTCGGTTGAGCACTCAGTAGGGCGCGTGCACCAGTGGGTGAGCTGTGATCGACGTTGGACGTTGTGCTCGGGGTGGAGAGGCTGTGGGGATCGCTTCGAGCATCGCCAGGCTCAATGGGCTCCTGGTCCGCGGCATTCCTGCCAAACAGCACGAAGGAGCGAAGCGCCCCTGCGCCAATCAACGATCGCAGCTTCAGATGGAAAGAGAACGAACTGGCAGGCCCAATGTACTGCACCTGTCCCTGCTGGTCTGGCAGCAACGACATCTGCTCATCGCCCTCCTTGTCGCTGCCACTGTTCTGCTCCCTACTTCCTTCCCCATCGCCTGAGCCCGGCAGTGAGATGCCGAGCGAGCTGCCGAGCTGTCGTAATTCGTCCAAATCAGTTACATCAGCCTCAGGCAGCAGACCCTTCACCAGCGACTCCAGCAGTGCCAATCTGTTTCCCAGGCCTTCGACACTGCCGTAGAGACGCTTCTTGCGCGGCTGCGTAGTGAGGCATTCGATGTTGTGGAGGATGCAGTATCGACAGGCATCTTGCCCCGGCTCTTTCCTGCACTTCTGCTTGCGCGACTTGCACTTGTCACACGACGTCTCTGTGCGCTTCCGCTTGTCGAGTGGCACTCTGCGCGAATTCGAGTTTGTCGGTGCTGTAGGTGTCGGCGTCGGCGCCGATTTTGAAGTCGAATTCGATGTCATGGGCGCGGGCGGCATCATCATGGCGGCGACGAGCGATTGGCAAGACGGCAGCGGTCCACGACGGCGGAGGGCATTGGAGGCACGTAAGAAGAGAGCAAGTCGAGCAAGACGACTGCAGCCTTCCGAATATCAAACGTAGGGCCTCGAGGCAGGTGCGGTACGGCGATAGCCACAGCCTAGGCCACTTTTTGGCAGTCCACAGATTCTATTTGCGCCATCTCGAGCTGGATCGGAATGCATCGGCGACTTGCAGCTGCAGGAACATGGGGTCGGTTTGCCCCAGATTCTGCCATGTGTCTGCAATTCTCCGACAACTTTTCCGACATTGAATTTATAATATAGCCAGGGCGCGCCATGGGTGTTTTTTAGGGGTCGATCGACGAGCTCTTGTATCGCTGTTACACCGTTCTTTCCACAAGCTGCAATTTGTTAGCATACTTCTCGAACCATCACGCATGTCAGAACCGACAGCCTGGTTCATCGTCGATGTCTGGCCCGCTCGAAGCCTGGATCACTACTACCGAAGACCTGAACTCCCCTTGCCGTGCTTCTTACGAGCATGAACGTCTTTGAACCACGGCTTCCTACGATACGATGGCCGAATACAGCACCCTTAGGCGCAGCTGCTACTCGTTGTTGATTGCTTGGTTTAAGGTCCTATGTGAGTGTGATGCTACTCGTTGTCTAGCACCACCGCGGAGATGCTGTTCCGGCCCAGGGCTGCATTGGCCGCATGAACACCTGTGACGATCTCCCTCAAGCCTCAATTAGCGAGTGAGATCCGATCGAACTCAGCTATCTGCCACGGCAATGCTCCGGCGACTTGGCTCCATAATGGCACACCATCAACAGTAATCAACTGTCGAAAGAGTTGTACTCTGTCAACAAACCTTCGAGGTGGATGTGGAATGTTGGAGTGGCGTCAGTCTGTTCGTTCCGCGAGTCAGTCACGACTTGATCCGATTTCTCGTCGCTGTCCGGAATTGGACATCAGATGAAAATCTGCATACTGTGCCAGGGAGGCCTCGCCATGAGCTCCGGGTTGGCATCGGCGGACATTGCGATCTCTGTTCGAATACTGACGGTAAACGTGCCTCCAGGTCTAGAACTGGTAAACTGTCTCTATAGGTATTGGTTCGGTGGCTTCAACCTTCTCAACTTACCCCACTGCGCTCGATGCAATGCGAACTATGATATACATATGTGGATTTGAACAGAGGCTATCTTTGACTATGCACAGGGATTTCGAGCTCTATTATGCGGGAGTTGCCGGTTAGTCGCACATTCGCTATCTGCCCGCTGCTCCGAGTGCAACGACACGCAACCCTGATGTTGCATTCTGTTCCCGCCAATATCCTGCAGTGCCAGCTGTCGGATGAGGAAGCTGCATAATCGGAAGGCATTGTTGGCACCTTCTCTCTGAGGCTACAGTCTGACGAGGTTTGCAGGGCTGATGTAGCCCTCATATCAGAATCATCAGCTATCGTGAAGCTGAAACTGAAGTGCAGTCTGAAGGCTTGGTGCTAACGGTGATCAGCCCGCAGTTGGCGTCCAACATACAATCTCGTGGCATTTCCGATGATCTCTCGTGTTGAAGTCTTGTTTCCCAGACGACCACCCCATGGCCGTCACGCTAGAAGTAGGCTGTTCACTTGCGTATACCAACATAATTGGCGGACCATGAAACTCTAATTGCGTGGCAGGACGAACGCGACTGCGAACGTAACTACTCTCCTTCCTTCATGTCGCCCTAGCGTCTGACAATCTTCGATTGTTTCACTTCACCCTGTCAACACCGCGCATCACTGCCTTCAAACCTAAGCGCCATGGTCGGATGCATTCTTCCATGCTATTTGAACCTTGATCTGATAAGCACTTTGTTATCTACGAATCTGCGCCAGCTTTCTCGACAGTCGGCGCTGGTGTTGGGCTCGGCCCCAATGCACTTCGAGCTATGGACCTCATCGACAAGCGGTTCCGCGACATGGACATGGAGATCGCCACAAGGAATCTGAAGCCTGAGAAGAAGCATGTCATGATGGAGGTTATGCGCATGGAAGAAGGCTTGGGCGAAGGAGAAAGCTGGTGAAGCCATGAGGAATGGGGAGCACCATATTTCGAGAGGACTGGCGCACACATGAAGGACCTCGACATCATGACGGGCTTCATCGACAAGGACGCAGTTCGATTCAATAGGACCGTTGCGAACATCGAACAGAGCGACGACCAAATCACATTGACCATCGCCGATGGAAGAGTTGCAAGCCACGCCGTAGTAATCGGTTGCGGTGGAATCAAAGGCCTCACGAGGCGCGCCGTCCTCGCTGATCGGTATCCAGAGTCAGTCGAACCGCAATACACGCACAAATACGTCTACCAGACAATCGTTTCCATCGAAGACACGAAGCAGATTCTGGGAGATGTGGCAACAGATGCGAAGATGTACATGAGCAAAGCCTCGAATTTGTCGACGTATCCAATCAGCGAAGGCAAACAGGTGAACGTTGTTGCTTTCACAAGAGATCCGAACCCGTGGCAACACGACGGAAACACGTACGACGTTGGCAGAAAGACGATGATGGAAGACTTTGCAGACATCAAGGTTGACGACAGGCTGCTAAGATTGCTGGAGGCAAGCACAACAGCATAACAACTCCTACACACTCGTTACGGACGTCAATCACACGAGTAGCATCTCTGCACCCAACGTCTAGTTTCGCTACCTCCCTCGCGACGACGCCTTTCATGAGAACCACCTGACTCCCCGTAGTTTGCCAGACCCACGCGCGCACAGGAGCAGATCCGCACCGTGCAGGAGTGTGGCCAGGTGTATAATTTGAGGGATCCGATGACCGGTGGGGAGATGAGTATTGAGCAGGCGCTGGAGAATCTGAATGGAAGGGTTGAGTGGCTTTGGAAACATGATTTGGAGGGAAATGTGAGGATGGCGGAGGGGAGGACGGAGGAATTGTTGCCGAGTGGGCTGGATTGGTAGGGATCGTGTGGTGATGCGTGAGAGGATGGATGGGAAGATATATGCATAGGAGAAGAGCGGGTGGGTATGTAAGGGGAAACGTTGGACAAGTACACACAAGGGACGGTAGGACATGCATGGAGAAGCTCAAGTGATGATACAAGCAAGCCCTGGCGGCTTTTGACGTGTTGTTTGTGCCCGCAAGATCACCATGGACTCTCTTTTCAAAATCGGAAAAAAATGTCTGACACATCATTGCACTTACGCTCGCAGCTTCGTGATACATCTCCGTTACACTGCAACCATGTCCGCCCTTCTTCTCGCTCACAAACGTTCAAACCGTACAGGACGACACTTGACCTAGGTGGTTGAGTCACCAAAGTGACGTTTGACTCTACCACCGCGTCTCTTCGGCGCGTTCGAGCGCAGAGCAGAGCGCTGGCAAGGGCACGACGCAAGGTCTCTGGGCGCATTGGAGATCAGCGGCTTTCTGGAATCGAGCATGAATTGATGGGGTTCAGGCAAGAGACTGTGGTAATCCGGTGGGCACAAGGTCCTTGTTGTCTCGTCTCGATACCGCTGTCGTGGGCCGCGTGCTGCTTGCCGGTACTGGCTTTCCAGCCTGCGTTTGCGAATACTCCAGTATAAGCTGTGCGTCCATTCAAAGCTGGTCACCCAAAGTGCGGTAACCTCGCAGGCACAAACTCCTCGTCACTTCGTCTCCTTACCGCCGTCGTAGGCCGCGGACTCTCCGGCGGCAATTGCTCTTCCAATCGCACATGCTCATCCAGACCAGACGTCGGTTCGCCAAAGCTAGGAAGCGACACGATGTCCTCGGGCGTTTTCAAGTTTTCGCTCGCTGGGCTTCTGAGCAGTGGCGATACAGTGTCCTGCACCGTGCTCATCTGCGCTTCTTCACTAGCTTTCGAGTTCCGCGACCGTGAGCGCGTGCGAGCTGTTGATGAGTCGCTGGGAGCTAGGCCACGCTTGATGGCGAGTTGTTGTGCTTGAGCTCTTTTGCGTTCTAGTTCGGCTTCTTCGTCGAGCCTGAGACGCTCTTCCTCGAGCGATAGCTCGTCGAGGGTGGGTACGTCGACCTCCTCGATCATCGCGCTCGCCTTCCGCTGCCCTCGCTCCTCGTCGCTGCGCCTCCCGCTGCTGACGGTCCTGCTGCTCGCGCTCCGACTCGGGCGCTTGCTGTTGCTCCGAGTGTTCTTCCCGCTTCCAGAGTTGTTGCTCTTCCCGCTGTCCTCCCACTGCCCCGTCGTCCTCCGCTCTAATGCGATAGTGAACTCGTCGTCGAGCGGCACAGCGTCGTCGAGCTCGTCTTCGGACGGGAAGATGTCGCCCCGGCTGGAAAAGGAGTCGGTGGTGTGGCCCGAGGTGTGGGTGTTGCTGCGCGCGCGGCGGTGGGGTTTGTAGTCGCTCCCCTCGAGGTCCTCGTCGCTATCTTCGATAAGCGGTTGCTCTTCCTCTATGCTCCTTCTTAGCGCGCCAGGGTGTTCTGTGAGATCCGCCGCACTCGGCTTGTACCGCAGTCCCTTCCCGCCCAGCTTGAACGGCAGGCGGCCAAGGAAGCCGAAGTATGACGAACTAGGTATAATAGTCGGGTCCTGGCCCTCTCGCGCTTGCGCAGTGCTCTTTCGCCTCGCAGCATCAAACCGCGGATCGCGCGCGCGCTGGCCGTAGCTCATCGCGCGCTGTCTCCCCGGCTGCTGTGTAGCGCCGTAGTTACTCGCAGTGCCCAGGAACCGCTCTAGATTATCGTTTCCCCAGCCCAGCAAGCCGTCGTTCTCATCCTCCTCCCAGTCGTCGTAGAAATCGAAGCTCAGCTCCGCGCGGCCGCGCGACCGCGCTCGGCTGCGGCGCCGGTCGTTGGAGGACGGGAAGCATGGCGCGATGGCGGCGTTGCAGCAATTGGTGATGGAGGCGAAGCACGGGTTGACGTAGCGCTGGGTGAAGCCGTAGATGTTCTCGGCCGCCGTTTCGTTGGCGTGCTCGATGTTCTCTGAGATGTGCTGGATGGTGCGGTTCCAGCGTGGATCGCCGCGGCGGTACATGATGACGGTGATGCCTGTTTGCAATCGACAAGGGGAGTTTGCTACGGCGTGCGCGGTCGGCGCATCCGGCTCAGGTAACAGCGGGGCACATGTAGCTGCGCGTTGCGGTGGCAGGAATGCTGCGTGTGAGACTGCTGAAGGCTGGCTTGCCGTTTGTTGGAGATGACGCCCGTCCCGCAAGGGACCATTCACCCTACCTAGGTTGCTTGGCCCACCCCACGCCAGTCGGCTACCCCACGTCAAACCAGACCCAACTCCAACCCTTACCTACCGTCATGCGCTATGTCCGCTTCCTCAAGACGCCCCGCATCGTCCCCGAGAAAGGGGCGGACAAAAGCCATGTCTACTGTCTCATCACGCTTACGTCTGATTTGGGCGATTCGTTCTTTCCCTACGATGCTGAGTTGGCGGCAGAACTCGTCTCGCCTGCACGTGACTTCCAAGGCGATGAGATATGGGTATGGCGCACTGTGAAATGGTCTGCGGGGATGAGGGCTCTCGCTATAACACTGCCGTTGAAGAAGTCCTTTACACTAGGCCCCCTGCGCGTGCGGGTTGGTGTCGAGCCCAAGGCTGAACATGATACGCTTGTCAACCTGTCTCAAGAAGACTCCCAGGGCATCGTCTCAGCGTGGAGCGCCGAGTTCAATTCAAACGGGAGCAAGGAGGCAGTGAAACTGGTTGAGCGAAGATTTCAAGTAGCTCGTCGAAGGATAAGCGTCTGGGAAGAGACTGGAGAGAGCATTGCTCGACACTTGTGGTACGCCGCGTTCTCCTCTCCAGACACGGTTGACTGACTTCTAAGGGATGCTGGCATCACACTATCCTGTCAAATGGACACTCTTGGATCGAAGGAGAGCGCCCTAGCCACAGCCCTGGACTTCACATCGCGCGATCCAAGTGCAAGCCTGGGTGTGCTGGAGCTAGGCACAGGCTGTGGCATAGTCGGCATGACACTTGCATCCGTCATTCCCAACTGCGACGTAACACTCTCTGATCTTCCTGAAGCACGGGAAATCGTTGAGAAGAACATCAGTGAATCTGTCCTAGAGCTAAGGAACGGATCGAACCTCTCCTTCGAGGAACTGGATTGGGACGCTGAACTACCTGCCTGGCTCGCACACCCGCGCGCCGGAATCAAACTGGTGCTGGCCGCTGATTGCACATACAACCCTGACAGCAGGTACGCTATCGGTCCTAACTACTTCTCAGTCGCGATCACAACTGACATGTCCCAGCCCGGCGCTCGTCAACACACTGCGTCGACTGGCCGCTGTACATACGAAGCTCGTTGTTGCAATAGCAATGAAGATGCGGCACGATAGTGAATGTGTTTTCTTTGATCTCATGGCTGAAGCTGGATTCAGGGAAACGGCGTTGCTGGAATATCTGCTGCCTGGTGATGTTGAGCCGGGGGAGGAGAAAGTGTATCTGCATGTCTACCGGTATGGTTCTTGATGCGAGTTCTGCCATGCCTTCAATATAGCTTTGGACGTTAAGATACCCCAAGTGATTGAATGATCAGAAGCCGTCAGCTCATGATCGAAATCGTCTAGTCTGTCTCCGCTATAACCCCATATTCCCAAATGTGATGTTCTTCTTCGTCAATCCTGCGTAGATGTCATCGAGCACATCTCTCTTCCTCTTCCTGCTCTTATCTCTTTCCTCCTCCTCAACCCGCTCCTCCTCGTCCGCCTCAACGTCCTCATCCGTCCGCGGCTTCCACGCACAAATACTCCCGTCCGCGTGCGCAGAATACATCTCCACATCGTGCGCCCTCCATGCCAGACTCGTGATGCGATCCTTCGCATTCCTCTGACCCTTGCCATTCGCACTGTTCGCAGCAGCGACGTCAGCAGCGCGCTTGGCGACTTCGGGGCGCCGCATGCGCCGCAGGAGTTTGCCGTCGAACAGCTCGTAGAAAAGGATCTCGTGCTCATTCGGGTAGAACACGACATCTGCACGCGCGGGTAGGTTGCGTCTGGGCGGTACGATAGGGATGGTGGGCGCGAGGCCGCTGTTCTTCACCATGGGGCCGAAGTTGGCGAGTGTGTTGGCGTACGTGCTTGTGTCCCAGACTCTGATCCTTTGGTCGTGTCCTGCAGTGACGAGATGTCGTCCGTCTTCCGTCCAAACAATCCCGTTCACGGCGCCGCGGTGCGCTTGTCCGTGGCTTTGGGCATGTGAGTTCGAGTGCGTCGGTGCGCCGATGCGACCCACGGAGTCTTCGAGGTTGAGAGACCCCAAGGAGCCAACACTGCGCCGGATGTCCCAGAAGCGCACTGTGCCGTCTGTTGCGCCAGATGCGAGGAGGTGGTCTGTCACGGGGCTCCAGGCTGTAGAGAGCACGGCGCCCGCGTGTCCGGCGAGACTGTGTGTTGTTGCACCCGAGCGGAGGTCGATTAAGCGGACGTTCGGACCTTGGGTCGCGCAGGCAACGAGGAGATGTGAGGCGATCGGGGAAAGGGCAATATTGTAGATCACGGCGTCGAGGTCGAAGGAGGCTGAGGCTTCGAGGGTTTCGCTGGAGTAGAGCTTGACGGTGTGATCGTAGGAGGATGTAAGGAAGGCGAGCGAGTCGAAAGGGTAGAAGCTGAGCTGTGTGATGCCTAGCTTATGCTCCTTTGCCGTCTTGTTCACTGCTGAGAGAGGGAGGTACGTCTCTCCGCTCTCTGTGCTGGCGGTTTGGGCTTCGAGATCCCATATTGCGATTGAGGAGTCCGCGCCGCCGGAAAGTAGGTACCGTCCCTCGAATCTGTCGATCGTCAAGGCATTCACGCCTGCGATATGTGCCGGGATACGCGCATAAGGGTCGTCTGCAGGGGGCAGTCGCTGGCTAAAGGTCACGCCGGCTGGTTGCAGCGCGTATATGAGGCTGGTGGCGGTTGCGCGTTTGAGAGCGTCATTGTGTGTGAAGCCATATGCACGATCGAGCAAGTGTTGTTGAGTGGTCATATGCGCCTACATGCTTTGCGCGTGAAGGTTGACAGAGAGCTCGTGGTGACTCGAGCGAGGATGACGTCGATCGCGCCTAGTGTCCGCCCTTCACCGCGCTAGACATTTCGGTGCAAGCACCAAGCCACTGTACATCAGCAACGACAATGTCGCGCAGGCCCTACTACGGAAGATTCACACGTCCGTCTTCTGAGTCTCCAGTCGGCGACAAGGACGTAATAGAGGAGAAGTCATTCAGGCGCACTGCCAATGTCTACGATGCAGTAGCAGGTAAATGTTTGACTTCGACAGTAATGTAGATGTGAAACTGACGATAGCAAAGGACGTGTCACGCAAGCTGGATTACTTGGCAACGTCAAGGACGTGAAAGGCTCTCGACAACCCCTTCGACCAGATGAGGTTCTTTTCAAGCAGGCCAACGCGCCGGTCCGGTACGAGGAAACTGACTACTACAACGCTCATGCCCAACTGCCAGCCGATCAGCAGCTACCAGGTAGCGAGCTTCTGACCGCGATTCATGCGTATGTGTCGAAGCTGTATTCGCGAACTTCTGAAGGCGATGGCCAGCTTGCCTGGAAATGCATGGATGAGACTGCACTGATCGCCTTTGGCATCCTTATGGAAGAGACTGCGAGAGAAATACTTGGCGAGACAGGTGACTTCGCTTTCGTCGAAGCGGCCAACGAAGAGGAAGAGAAGCTGCTAGGTTTAAGGGACGAACAAGAGACCGATGTGGAGAGCTCTAAATCAAGGGAAATGTCGAGGGAAGTGTCGATCGAGGTGGACAGTGAGTCAATGAGCGACGATTCGCGTTACTCTTCAGAAGAGTCGGATTGAGAGCATTGCTCAATAGGGCAGCTTGGACAGAGTTGCAAGCGATTATTCGAAGAATAGCAACGAGACAGGATAGAAGCATGACCTCTGACGACTGCAGGTGCTCGGAGGGATGAGCCGAGTGGTGCTGGACGAGAGCTGCACCGAGCGTCTCGCTGCACCCGAGACGGCTCAATGCAACTACATAGCCAGCGAGTCAAGGTTATGCTTGGTACGATGCTGATGTTCGCGTTTGAAGTTGTTGGGTGGTTGAGCTGCGTGACTGCCTCCCCGAGTGCTGCTGGTTAGCGTCATGCATCGAGGAAGGCACCCCTCGCGTTTCTCACGTTTCTTCTCCTCAAAGCCCAAGCTCTCGCGACTCATTCCACTCCTGTATCCATTCATACGAGACCGCATTCTTTTCAAAACCAGAGCAATCATGGTAAGGTCACCAGCACTGCACCCATTCACACTCACTGACCTCATGCAGGCACCCAAGACTACGATCAACGCTCAGAAGCAGGCCACCATCCTCGCCTGGTTCCACAAGACTGCACTGGCATACAGCATTAAGGACCTAGAGAAGCTGATACCTTCAGTCGCGTCCATCAACGGCATGGCGGTGAAAGACTACCTGCAAGCGCTCCAAGACGACTCCCAGATCCGCTCGGAGAAGATTGGTAGCGGCAACTGGTACTGGAGCTTTCCGAGCGAGGCGAAGAAGGCGAAGGAGGACTCTTTGGCGAAGGCACAAGAAGAGTACGACAAGGCCAATGCCACAGCCACGGAGCTGCAGGCGAAGGTGGACCAAGCTGGTGCCGCACGAGCAGAGGACGAGGAACTGCTCGCGGAGACAGGTGCGTCACTTGCATCGCGCAAAGGGTTCATCACTGATATCTATAGGTGGTGACCGCAAAACACTCGTTACAAAGCATGAAGATCTCACCAAGGAAGTCGAGAAGCTTCGCACAGAGCTTGCTGCATACAGCGAGTATGACCCTATCGAGCTGGACAAGAAGATCGAGGATACCCGACGCTCGCAGGCCGCTGCTGACAAGTTCACTGAGCACATCTACTGCATGGAGGGCTGGCTCAAAGAGCGGGTGTCGGATCGAGAAGGCCAGGTCGGTGTCCTGAGAGAGCTTTATGGCGACGAGTGGGATGACGAAGATGGAGGACTCCATGAGCTCTGATGCTCCGCATCTGGATGAACATGTTGTGCGACATATAAGCTAGCTCGAGCTTGAAGATCCAGGATCTAGGGATCAATATGCGGGAAGCGAACATTCCAATTATAGGGCCAAGTAGGCGCCACGCATGTGTTTGTCAGCAAAATCTCTCTTGCGCAGAACTTGAAGCATCATTTCGAATCATTCAGCACTACGTCCAAATGCGTGCCTGAGTCACTCTAATGACTGGTCTAATGCTACTCGCTTGGTGGCTGATGCTGCGCTGCGCGTGCACGGCCTCTTCGTCATTGATTCGCTTGCAGAAGAGCGTCATCTCGTAGCTTTCACAAACCCTCACTTACACCCCCACGCTTAATAACCGTCTTCGCTGGCCTGCGCCGACCGCCTCTTCCTGCTGTTTTATTGTACTTGTTTTTCCATTCTCTGTAACAATTAGCTTTTCAATTGCCTGCACATACCACCGCCCACAAAGCTTTCCATAGACGAATACCCCGCGATGGCCGATACTGGAGCTCAAGAGAACCCGCAAGGACCTACGAGCCCGGCGCGAAGAGGTGGAAGGGGCCGTGGGCGTGGAAGGGGAGCACATTCTGGTGTTGAGGACGGTCATGAACAGTTTGGCTCTCGGGGACGAGGCAGAGGCGGCTCCTCAGGTGGCCGCGGACGAGGTGGTCGTGGGAGAGGGGACGGCACAAACAACCGCGGTGGGCGACTAGCAGTCGACAAGGGCAAAGCGCCCGCGGTGGAAGGAGAAGAGCGAAGCGAAGCTCTACCCACGATCGCAAAACCGGCCTCAGAGGAGGCGGTGGACGACGATGCAGAGGTCTGCTTCATTTGCGCCTCGCCCGTGCAGCACACCGCCATTGCACCATGCAACCACAGGTCCTGCCACATTTGCTCAATTAGAATGAGAGCTCTGTACAAGACTAAGGCTTGCGCGCATTGTCGAACTGAGTCTGACCATGTCATCCTTACGGACGACCACGAGAAGCCATATCAGGAGTTCTCAGCCGGCGACTTCTTCAAGACCGATGACAATCTTGGAATCAAGTTCGAGAAGGCAGAGATTTTTGAAGACGCTAGGCTGTTGTTGCAGTACAACTGCCCGGACAGCGAGTGTGATGTTGCGTGTTTGGGCTGGCCGGATTTGCACCGTCATACGAAGACGGCGCACGGCAAGGTTATGTGGTAAGTATCAGCAGTACCCTGATGTCCAGTATATGTTCTGGCCAATCGCTGACTGAGTCTAGTGACCTGTGTACAAGAAATAAAAAGGTCTTTACGCACGAGCACGAGCTCTTTACCTTTGCCGAGCTCCGGAAGCACCAGAAGTTCGGCGACGACAACCCTGGCGCGATCGATCAGAGCGGTTTCAAGGGACACCCTGAGTGCGGATTTTGTCGCCAGCGCTTCTACGGAGACGACGAGCTATATACACATTGTCGAGACAAACACGAGCGCTGCCACATCTGTGACCGTCGAGATGGCAGCCGGCAACAACAGTATTACGTCAATTATGACGCTCTTGAGCAGCACTTCCGGAAAGACCACTTCATGTGTCCGGACCGAGAATGTTTGGAGAAAAAGTTTGTCGTCTTTGACTCAGAAATGGATCTCAAAGCCCATCAGATCGAGGCTCATCCGAATGGTTTGACCAAGGACGCCCTTCGAGACGCGAGAAGGGTGGACATGTCTGGATTCGGGAACTTTCGCGCACCACATGAGCAGGAGCACGGTAGGCGAGACGATCGGAGACGAGAAGGTGGCAGAGCTCGTGGTAGAGGCAGGGATCCAAACGCAGAAGCACTGCCTGCATCATCTGCGCAAACACTCAGCAGAGCAGAGCTTGCATACCAACGACAGGTTGAAGCTCAGCAGTCTGGAGCAACTGGACGCACATTCGGCGGTCAGCTCTCAGCTCCTACTCCCGGCGAGGCGTTTGCAGCTCGGCCCGCTCCCAGTGCATCTGCACCAGCTACACAAACTGCATCGAGACCCAGCCAACCAGCTATGAACAACGTCACGAACGGCGTCGGCAACTTGAATCTAAACTCACAGCCCACCGTACCACAGACTCCGCAAGACCAGGCGCGACTTCTGCGACACAACGCTGTTACCGAACGAGCAACGAATATGCTGCGGAACGACCAGATCAAGTTGCAGCAGTTCCGAGCTGATGTCTCAGCATATCGAAACGACAAGGTCTCACCAGCGCAGTTCATCGAGGGGTTGTTTGCCCTTTTTGACAGCGATTCGAAGGAGCTTGGCAAGCTGGTGAAGGAATTGGCTGACATCTTCGAGATCCAAGCGAAGCAACAGGGACTGCTGAAGGCCTGGAGCGACTGGAAAGCGATCAACGAGGACTACCCGTCATTGCCTGGCTCGGCAACAGAACGCGCCTTGAACGGCGGTACTGCGACCAGTGGAGGATCGAGAGTGCTGAAGCTCAAGAGCTCAACAGCACAGTCGCAACGGTCGCAAGCCAACCGAAAAGCAAGTTGGTCAACTGCGTCATCGGGCAACGCATTCCCCGCCTTGCCAGCAGCGGCCTCGTCAAGTCGCAGCGGCGGCATCGGAGCCAAACCTGGCCAGACACCGTGGATGTCCTCTTCATCTAAACCTGCGCCTGTCCGCAGCACGGGTGTGTCGCCTGTTCCATCTCGCGTTGCATCGTCGACTGAGCTGGCCAACAAGAACAACAAGGCGATCGCAGATGCATTCCCTGCTCTGCCCGCAGCACCCAAGCCAACAACCACCATCTTCAGCCCTGGATACACAGGTCTCGGTCTGCGACGGGACAACAGCGGTCGAAACACACCAGTCAACCAGGCTTGGGGCGCGCCAAGTGCTGGCGCAAGTGGATCGACAACACCAGCAGTCGAAGACAGTGCAGGAGGCAAGAAGAAGGGCAACAAGAACAAGAAGCAGACACTGTTCCATTTCGGTTAGAAGCAAAGGGACCGTCGAAGGTGGTCTTGAAGGCTTGTGAGTGGACAGAACACAGCAAAAGCAAGCACAACAATCGTAGGATGCAATGTTGATTATCGCCCAAGCGGCTTCAAATGTCAACATAGACATTGAGATGTGCATCGATAAAATGAAGAACAAACCAGATCCCATGTGTGGCTAAATGAATAAATACTTCGAAGCCTTCATCTAGCAACCCGCGATTCCAATAGAGCTGTTGACGAACGGCGATCCAAGAATTGTGGATGCTGCCTAGCCTGGTACCCCTCGCAATGTAGCAGCAATGACGAGCAGCATTGCATGATCACCAAGAGCATTCGAAGCTCTGGAACACTCTAATACAATTCCAGGTACGTCGACGACTCAAGGGACGTCTCATCCACACCTCGCGAAGGAACGATGGCTTGCAGCACTGGTGAAGCTTGCTGGCACCGGTTACCGTTGCTTTGGGAAGGGCGCGCAAGTTCCCGTGGGCACCTTGCAGTGGGAACGAATGGGACGAACGGTCGGCGCGATGTGGTAATGGGGGAACAAGCATTGCACCTGGTCCACTGCGATTGCTCAAGTCTCAGGAGACTCTGACGAAGTGACCCACGGTACTGAGGCTGCACCTGAAAAAGCACTGCACCAAGCGGTGGTGTCTGCGAGTAGAGTCGGTGCTTCTCTTAGTTCTTGTCCGTTTTCGTTGCACGCTTCTTGTTCCTCCACCCTTTCCCTTCCAACAATCTCACAACCACCTCCCGTTACCCAAATACCAGCTGTGACGGCGGGTACCACCATAAGAGTTACACACAACGCTCGCAGCCTCGCAGTGTGTGGCCCATTTGGCTGGTACGAAGACAAGAACCTGTTGGAGCCAGCATCGTCCCAGAGCGTAATTTCCGCCTTCCCCGCAAGCCGCTAGTAGCGACTTCCCGCAGCACCCCTCTGGCGCGATAGCTAAGAGAGCTCTCGCCAGCAGCGCGCATCGCACAAAAGTCAACCACCGCAGTCTCCAGCAGCAGCGCAGGCCGTTGAACAGCCAAGCCGTGATCGCTGCTATTCCCCCTGGGCTCCTGAGCTCCTGAGCTCTCCACGCATCTTCACCCACCCAGGTTCCACTGCCAGCGTGATCGACCGCGCAGGCGCCATATTCCAGCCATCATGTATCCCCATTCTCGTCAGAGCAACCAGTATCCTATCCCAGCACCACCACCACAGCAGCAGCGACCAGGCGCTGGGCCGCTGCCTCCACCACCGCAACTTCACGACCCTACCCAACAGATAATGCATCTTCCTGCACCCGGACAGCAACAGCAACCTCCGCCGCAGCAAATGCAACCCCAGATCTTGTACCGCGATATGCCTCCCAATGACCAAAATGGCGACTACGTAGGCCAGCACAACGGCAAGACCTACAGGTGCGCATCTTTCCTTTGATACTACTTGCATGTGAGCTCATAAATTGCAGGTTACGAGTCGACCAGCAGCCCATCAGAGCCCGAATGTGTGGTTTTGGCGACAAGGTAAGACAGCTCGCGCAGCAACCCATTGCTTTGGTAGAGGCACAGAACTGAGACATGTGGCCAACGACAGGACCGACGCCCCATCACTCCGCCTCCTTGCATCCGCCTCATATTGTGCGACGCCGCAACAGGACAGGAAATTGATGCTAACGATATCGACACTACCTTCTACACACTGGTAGTCGACCTCTGGCATGAGGATACCTCGCGCGGCGCATGCAACTTGGTCCGCCACAGCAGCGCTGCGCCGACTGTCAGTATCAGTAGCAGCGTAACTACCTCTTTCCCTCCTGCGCCAGATCGCCAAATGTTCTTGGGTCACATGTCGTACAATGCCTACGGCCAGCCAGTACCAGCACCGCATCCATATGGTCAGCCGCAGTACTACGGCGGTCAGGCGCCTCCTGGGTTTCCGTCATACGGCGCAAACTACGCTCAGCCAGCCGTTCCTGCAACTAATTCAAGCTCGAACCACACGCGGAACCTCATCGGCCAGACCTCAGTCAACGCTTTCAAGCTGAATGACCCAGAGGGCAAACCTGGCTTCTGGTTCGTCCTTCAAGATCTTTCTGTGCGCACTGAGGGCACCTTCAGGTAAGCTTTGCGATTCGAGTATTTCCACTGGCCGGCACTGACCACCGTAGACTAAAATTCATGATCTTCAACATCGGCAGCGGCGAGAACGTTAACAGCATCCTTGCGCACGGCGAGAAGACTCCCATGCTTGCCTCCTGCTTCTCGGATCCATTTACCGTTTACTCCGCGAAGAAGTTCCCTGGTGTCATCGAGAGCACGACTCTCAGCAAGTGCTTTGCGCAGCAGGGTATAAAAATTCCAATTCGCAAAGACGGACCCCGCACCTTGGCCAATCAGTCCGAGTACGATGCTGATGACTGAGTGTAGGGATGAAGATTCCGATTCGCAAGGATGGCCAATATGGCCCTCGGATGTGTCAAAAGACGAAATATGAGGACGACGACGAAAACGTTGTCGATCAACCCTGAGCTGCACGACCTACGTTTCTAAGAGATTCGTTCAATTTGGTGCTTAAAAGCGATGCACTGTCTCTCTATTCTTTGTTGGCACAGGAGTTTCAAAGTCGATCCTTGGCAGTGTTGTTGTACTTCTGTTGCTCGGTCCAGACTTTATATAAGATAGACGAGCTGGCGTTCACAGATCTTGTTGGTTACACTACGGATATGGAATAACCACAGAAAAAGGGAAAGGGACGAGGGTTGTACGTAGATGGCAGCGAATGAACATCAGGAGTCTAGATTTCTTCCCACGCGTGCTACATGTGAAGCATATCCAATCGAAGTGTTTTTCTCACAATTCATTAGAGAGAAAAGGCTCTATCATCAAGCCCCAACGTCCTCACCACATGCTATCTTCACAAATCATGCAATTTCGCGGCAGGTGATCTCTACAGTTCGCGGGAGTGATTTAGTGAGACACATTGTCGCCGCTCGGACTCCAACGGTACTGCACAACGACAGTAAAGATTACAAAGCCCATCAGTGCAACCGAGGGGCTACATAAAATAGCAATCCATGTTTGCCGCAAACGAAACAGGCCAGTGACTGGTTCACAGCACACATTGAGACCCCTGGGAAAAAGCAAAAAAAGTCAGACGCTCCGCGATACGAACACAGCTCTCCGCTACGCGTACGAACAGGTAACTGGCTGACTAGCGAGAACGGCGTCGGGCTTGTTGGAAGCTTCCGGACCCATTGGCCGATGCTGGCTTGGGCGGGGCCCTTGTTGTTGTCGTTAGCCAAGCGTCCGGTGTGCTTCGATGTAGAGATTCTGCTGAGCCAACTACTGTAGGAAGAAGTGCAAGATCAGCCCCTCGATCTCTGGGGCCAGTGTGCAAGTTCTATGACCATGGTGAGCTCGCGAGATCAGTGTGCGCGTTGTTATCTACCCTTCGTCGATGGTACCTACTCGTGGAGCAATCTGTTTTGCTGAAAGTCTATTTGCACATTAGCCTAGCGATCTCGAAGGTTAAGTGGTCTGGAGATCGAGGCGGAAATTGTGTGATGGGTCTTGAAGATGACGACGTGCAGGGCTTGAGGGTCTTCGCCGATGCGCGACAACGGAGGCGGCGATCGGCATGTGGCGGTGAGGGAGGGAAGTTGGAATGGAGCCTTCGTCGATGGAGTCGCACTCTAAACATCTGTTGTATGAAATGAACCGTCGACTGATTCTAGCTCTGCTATCAGGCCTGTGCTGGTTGAACAAGCATTGTGCTCTTCGCCGCAAGGTCTGTATCTGTACATAGGTGCGTATACATGACAGTATGGGCTGTACGGCTTCTGCAAGCCAGCCAGGGATCGTGTCCTTTGCCGAGTGAAATGGCCTTGTGGCGCTAGATCTCGTGATGTCCCATCTGTCGACCCTCGCAGCATGTCTTGGAACGTAGGCAGCAGTCTAACATATTCGTTGATGCGTGTGGTGTCTCGTTATGGGCAATTGTCCTAACAGTGCTGTCTGTGGTGCCGGCTTTCTGCTTTCGATCTGGAGGCATGATGTGTTGCGACACACTCGGCGTGAAGTCTTCCATGGCGGAGTGAGGCTACTTACAGGATAGGCAACTACTTTATGCGAATCGGCTACTGTGGATTTGACAGGTCTGAAAGGCTCTATGGATTGACAATGCTGTGAAGCTCTGCTGAAGAGTCTGTGTTGGCGTTTTGTTATCGATCTTCCTTGACTAAGGACGTCTATACGCGCTCCGCCAAGTGGGATCCAGTACGTTGGCTGTAGTTGCAACTTTATCAAGTCGATGTTCAAACGGAGTTTAATGGCGTCCAACAAGGGAAAGTCATACAGCAACCAGACACGAATACGCGTACGAGACTCAGATACGGTAGGCCCTATCTTATGGTAGACAGCTGCAGTCCCAGATCGGGGAAGCGACGCGCACCAGACCTCCAGAGACATCAAATCGAATGTTTCCAGACTGGTACTCGCAGCTCTTATAGATGTCGCAGCGCAGAGGTTTCGTTGTGGTCCATGCTGGCTAGCATCATATCGAGCACGAAGCGTACCGGAACCATCCGCCTCTGTTTGGATCACAATGTTACCAAATCGTATCTTCTAGATGCCTGACTGCCTTGCACAAAATTCCAACCCCTGTCGACATCGATTCTGGCATCGCTAAGGACGGAAGAGGACCATGGTTCGCAGGACATTAGATCGCGGAGTGAACCCTGGATGCGGAAGGCAAGGTGCGTGTTGGACCTGATCGATTCCATGGATCGTTGGCTTTCGTGCATCTCCTAATTTCCACAAGATTGAAGGTACGTCCGCGGAGGGTGGTGAACAGTCAGGGTGTCTCTCACAGTTTGAGAGTCCATTTAGATGCGAGATGTCAAAACAAAGCAAGTACATGGTGAATGTGTAGAAGTGCCGATTGTTCTGCTGTTGTGGAACTCAGCACTGAGCGGATACAGGAGGAAGGTGTTGTGTATCCACGCCGGTGCAGGATTTGTGGTCAGAATACTTGGTCTGGATGTGATAAATCACTATGCGCGGTCGGTACCCCAAACTCACCAACAACAACGCTTGCAGATGCAGCCATTGCAGCGACAGACCCTGCAGTGTCCCTTACTCAGTGACAGCCCGAAGATCTTCCTATCGTTGCCGCCAGACTTGCCTGGTATCTGTTATGTCTTCTCTTGCCAAGCTCACACATTACTCGTGGTTCATCAACCCACCCTTTCATACGCTGGCTTGGAGGCTCCGCGGCGGCTAGCTGTCTTCCGACAGCATACCCCTGGTTACCTTCCCGTAACAGGCTGACGCTGCACCGCCACAGACGCACGGTCTCTAATGGAAAACTTTGAAAATTGCATTAGCAAAAACACGAAATTTGCATCGTGGGTCGCGGGTACGTGTGCGTCACCATTTGGCCTCAGGCCAGATTCGCTGTGATGATGACCGCGCGTATGGGTAAGCTCAGGGGTAGCGGAGATCATGTTGGGTCGTGGATGGTCTGAGGTGGTCCATGTTATCTGGCTCGAGGGAAAGGCAAGCAGGCCGAGAGCTTCGTGGCCTGCAACTGCTGACTGCCGATTGGTTGGCAAGAAGACTTGCCGCAAGGGCCGGAAAGACACGTGGAAGTCCGGAGGGTGTTCGGATAAGGCGCGGCTCAATGTGGGGGAGAGTACTCCAATCCTCACGCCTGCAACTCCAGATTGAAAGGCGTATGCAATCCATAATCTCCAGATAGCTAGTGGCAGTTGCACATCGGGTTCTGAGACGCTGTATGGCCGAATAGACGCCAGAGGGGCTTCCAGCGAATAGATATTGTTGTTGTTGTTGATGATGCTGATTGGTCCCAGGCACAATGACCGTCGTACAGGTAGAACAATGAAAGCCTAAAACTTGTCCTGCCTTGTTAGTGGAACCTTAAGTGGAGTTGAAATGAACAGCCCTCACTGCGTAAGCGAGGAAGACAAAGTGCGATAAGAGAACGTCAAGAACAATGATGATGGAGAGGACAATGATGTGGAAACCATGCGACTACTATTACTTGTTACGCAGGAAGGGATCCAAAGGACTTCCAAACGCCGATATGATACAGCGGAATAAAGGAAATGCCTGCGAAGGTGCCTGAAGGATACAATCATCTGCGCGTGCGCGCCAATAGGCCGTATTCTTCGTATCTTGACTTTCCAGTGATTCTTCGTCGACCTTCGTTCCAGCCGAATGAGCAAATGTAGAGTATTTGCTGAACTTTCCTGTCATAACCGTATGCGTCCAACATTATGAAGAGATTCAGGTGGTAAGGCGCGCCATTGTTCAGCGTGCAATTGTTGACTGATCGATGCGCAGAGATCCCAAAGAAATGCAATGCAGAACACCAAAGCTATGCAACAAGTGAGGTTCCAGCAAGCGCACACTCAAAAGGGCCTCATCTGAGGGATGACAGGTCCGCCCAGTTGTACGGGTGGTATCATCGGGACCCCAGAATTCGATGGACCCAGACGGTGAAACATTTGAATCAAACGTTCACCGACGCTGGGTTCGAGCTCAGTGCCGTCCCTTGCGATCTTGACCTCGCGGTTTGCATTCCAAGGGTTACGGAGACCACGAGTGCGATAGAAAGGAAGGCGGGTTGCAGAGAGCCATTCAACCTTGAAGGGTTTGCCCCAGCTCTGCGCGACGACGGGTGAATCTCCATCAACTTGGGTCTCGACCTTTTCGGTCACCTCTTCTTCAGCCTCTGAGTCGGACAGTTCTGCTTCCCAGAAGATTGTTCCTCGGGCTGAGTCGTCAATGATTCTTCCCCTTGGTGCCCATTCCGTTGCCGGTGTAGGGATCGACTTTGGTACGTCTGGTGCGTCCATTATGTTCTCAGCTTTCGGTGCCGATCCTATGAGCTCTGAACCGTCTTCTAGGATGGGTGATGTCATGCGAGCATAGCCAAAATACTCCCCGGACTTGTTGGCCGAGAAGATCAGATAGACATTCTCTGCCGACTGTGTAATGTTAGTCTGGATCCACAAGTAATAATATGCAAGGTTGGACTTACCTGGTAGGCCTTGTTCAATACGTCTTCGTTGTGAGACTGGGTGGCCCAGATGCCGTTTCGTATACTGAGTTCAAGGTCTTGCAGGGTAAGACTCTTAACAATGAAGTATTTGTTAGCGGCTGTGGATTTGGCAGGAGTCTCATCGCCGCTCTGATGTGCCGGTAACTCTGAAACTCCATCTTGCAAGCCATCCACGGCTTCGCCATCTTGCTTGGGAGACATATGCGGGGACGCGCTGACCTGCTGTGTGCCTACCATAGCCGAGGGGCCGGTAGGTACCCCCGATGCTGGTGCTGAGCTACGGCGCAGTCGACAGACAAGGCGCACTCCGTTGAATCGCGAGTCGTGAAATCTGTGCATGGCAGCAGTGCATGAGGCTTCGGTTCGGTAGTTGACGAAAGCGCAGTTGCTTTTAGAAATCAAGAAAAGGCTCTCTATGTCCTTGGTAGCCTCGCGAGAGAAGTGGTCTTTCAGTGACACCACTGTCGTACCCGGTGGAAGATTTCCCACCCAAAGAGCGTGACCTGACTGCTTCGGTTTTCGAGGAGGTCCACGAGGAATTGAGCTAACAGAAGCAGGGCGAGGCATTCCTGAGAAGGTTAGTTGCACTGCAAAGGACGGGATCTAAAGGTACCTACCCGGTCCTTGATAGAATGGTGCGCCGAATGCAGCAGGCGGGTCACCATGCACCATTCGCGCGCCCGTGTAGCTGCCCTCATGAGGTGACAGTTCCACGTTCTGACTAGGGACGCCGGTTGGGGCTGTCACCAAACTGGGTCTCCTTCCAAACATTGTCTGACTCTGTACGCCTTGCGCTGCATATCCTGCAGGGTACTGCCCTTGAGCTCCATAAGGGGCCGGATAATACATATACTGAGAGGATTGCGGGTATTGCTGGTAAGGGTTCTGCATCGGAGCGACGCCCTGGATCCGTGACTGATTTGGATTGTACGTAGGGTAGACCCCACTTTGTGTACTTTGCGATGGCATGTAGCCTTGTTGGTAAGGACTCGTTGCATAGCCTGAGTTATAGGAAGGGTGTACAGGCATATTGCCGGAAGCGTACGTAGGTATTTGCAAGTTCTGTCCGAGCTGATAGACGAGAGCAGATGTCGACGCGCCGGACAGCGAACGGGGAACGGACTGCGAAGACTGGTGATGCGTGTCGGAGCCGTAGTCGGGCAATGCGCCAGCCATTGCGCCCATCTTGAATGCGGAAGCTTCATGTTGTTGCGACGAATAATATGGTGTTGCTTGTGCGGATGAAGGATGGTCAGGTCGGTGCTGTCCCTGGGGAATGGAGCTCAGCTGGGAGTAAAATGGGGTGTTATTGTCCTGCGCCTTGTAAGGCGATGAAGATAGTAGGGGCACATGCTGGTCATCACGCGCAAGACCAGCTGCGGTGAAGTCCATGGTACGGGATCGTGAATCGGGCGGTAAATCACCCATCTGTCCTTCGACGACAATCGGAAGCGCAAACCACTGCTGGACCCAAACGAAAGACATGTCAGCCCATGCTCCACGTGTAAAACGAGTGACTAGTGAACGACAGTTCAGACGTGACAAAACAAATGTCAACCGAAATGGCGCCGCAATACAATACGTACCTGAATCTATATCAGAAAGCCCTAGACAGATGTGGCAAGCCGGATGAGTTGGTAACCGAGAGATTGAGGCTTCGCGATGCCGGATACTCGAGTATACCAATGAGGGTACGAAGTAAAGGAAGATCAGGTGTAAAAAAAGAAGCTTGGAGTTAATAAGACCGAACAGTGGACGACTAACGGCTGCGGTTGAGGACCCACTCAAGAAAGTGCTCGCTTGGAGCGGAACGAGATGATGATCAAAATTGCACGGCCACTCATATAGCAGAGCCGAGGCCTTTGAAGCCTTACAAGGACGTTAGTATAACGGCAATGGCCGGAAGAAGGAGCCTGATGAGTCCGTGGAGGCTGGTAATTAGGAGCTGGATAAGCGAGGGGTTGTCGGAGAGGTGCTCACTGGCTTGATCCAGAAATAACGGGGATGCCGCGCGAGGGTTTGCAGGTCCTCTTGCCTCAATTACCTGCAAGCCCAGTAAAGGTGTGTAATTTGATTGGGTGCAAGGCTGCAGATTGTGGCTTCTGGAATGGCTGTGCGACGATGGGATAGGAACCGATACTCTGGAGGCGAGATGATCGACTAGATCCTGTAAAAGATAGGCAATTGGGTGCCACGAAATGATTACAAGGTAGAGCAGGTATTGTGTAGGAAGATATGCTAGAATGTGGCGAGTGAATCCGTTTCTAGATTGCCAATGGGCCAGTGGCGTTCGCTGTGGATGACCCGTGGTGAAGCTTAGCGGACCCTTCTTACCCTGGCATTTTGGCAGACGGGAGAGCTAAAACTACCGGAGGTATGACCCCAAAGACAAAGCAAGTGACGGCAGAGCCAACCCTGAAATTCAGCAAGTGCCGACTGTGAGGAACTTGAGCGACAAGGGAGAGCAGACGTGCTTCCCAAATTCGCAGCAAAGCTTCGGCCTTATTCTTTGGGTTAGGCAGATATCCATGAAGTAATGCATGGGCAAGTACCCGCCCGAACGAGTCTAAACGCGACAGGGATTGTGAGCCAATGGGAAAGGCGATGAATGCCAGGAAACGTTCGGACTCGACGGACAGGGGAGCAGCCGTCGGTGCCGCGTGGCTGTGCCAGATCAAACTGACATGATCGAAGTGCCAGAGGGTGACTTACCAGATAGAGGCACCCAGGAGAAGAGACAGTCTGGTGCTGAGCTTGGCCGTGGGTGAGCTCGGCTCTCCTGCAGCACGATAGGGGCCCTGCGGCGGGTCTGCAAAGCAGGCTGGCAGAAAACGGCGCGCCAGACTGACGGAGAACGAAAGTCGCTCGAACGTTGTAAGAAAGACGTCCGGCGCCAGTCCACGACTCACTCGCAGCGGTTGCAGCCGTTGTTCTCGAGAAATGCAATGGAACCAATGGATGTGCAATGTAGCTCTTTGCCACCCTCGGTGACACCGCGTCGCAGAGGCCCCCATGCCAGTCGGGATCGACAGTAGCGCTGAGCACAGCCGCGAACCTGCAGTCTGGAGATCAGTGACAAGGGAGGGTAGCAGCAGAACCTTTGGCCTATGGGCCTTACGGAGTGCTTGGGACGGTTGACACTCCAGTACCGCGTACTGGTAGCTCGAATCGCAGCGTCTCACAGGACCCTTCGTTGCAATGTGGTGACGTAAGGCATGCCAAATCGCATGCCCCAATTTCCATATCGCTGATGCGGAAATTGAAGTTTCTCTATCAATTGTGACATGGGAAAACGAGCTTTGACGTTGACGTAATTGTGGCGCTAAGCTAATTCGCAGGGTATTCAACGACACTTGTGGACCTTGCTTTCAGAGTTCGTTTCGAACCTACCGTGCAAGCGCAACGCTTCTGAACCGCCGGAAATAGTGAAAGCATGCCGGTTTTTAGTCCGAACAACTGTGCTTTTCGTCATTGTTACCGACCGTAAATTCGCTGCAAAGCCGCTGGGCGGCGTCAGAACCCATACCTGCACTGTGCAGTCTCGTGAGCTTTGCGTCAGCACTTGAAAATAAATGCGGGCGGGATCAGATCATATATGTGGCGAAGGTACGAAGCGAGTGTGGCTATGATGGAGATCTTTACTATGACGGGGCTTCGAGGCCGATACCCATACCCTCTTGGACAGAATGGCGTACAAGAAGCGAATGAGCATTGCCGGTTCCTGGCGATCGTACAATTGCTACTCCACATTGTGTTCAGAGTCTGGACTTGGACCCTGAGCGTACCAACTTTAGAAACGAACCGGCGCGAACGACTGCCAAACTCTGCAACGTTCGAGTATTTGTTGACGTTGATCGACTGAAAGTTTCGAACGAACCCTGTGCCTGTCTGTCTTGCGTGTGCCTCCGCACCTCGGTCGTCTGATGCGTGGAGCTTACGGCTGGAAGCTTTTGGAATGTCTGGGTCACGCGATGTCTATCATTACTATCTTGAAACTGTGGCTATGAAGACGTGCACTTCAGAGCGCGTCCCGCATGAACAGTCCTCATCGCAACTCCCGCACGATTACGACTGCAAATGAGCCTTACGACACAATGATGGGTCGGTGAGCGTTATCATACCACAATGCGACCGTTGCACGCGCCAGTTCGCCTTCGGATGGGTCTGAATGACTCCAGTCTGTCATGTATTGGCTATGTCGAGACATGCAGATGTCGCCTTGCTGTTGATCTACAAAGGGCCGACTCCACTAACTGAATGCATGGCACTATGCGATAGATTTTATGCTGTAATGAATTTCCCCAAGAAGTCATCGATGTACTGGAAGTACCCTGGCTCTGCAACTGTATCGTTGTGGGTCCCATTAGGGAGCTCTCGCCATACCTTTGGAGCTTTGCAGACCTTGTACAGGCGGGCCATATGGGAGGCTCTGTTGCAGTAGATCAGCGATCAGGTTCACAGTCGTACGTACATGTTGTGTACAAGCAGAGGGCTTACGGGACAATCTCATCTTTCAAACCGCTCAAGAATAGGAACGGTATTGTAGTAACCGTTGGCAGTGTCTCTTCGCTGGGCCATATCTGGTGACAAAGCGGTGCGAGGAATCGAGCGGGAGGGAATGCACTGCGCAGTGTTAAGATGTCAAGCTTTCGCTCGAGAATCATTGACGACTCACGATGGTATGAGCTTTCTGATCGAGGTAAACGTATTTTCCAGAACAACACCAGCAATGTCGCCCTGTTTTTGGTTGCGAGAAGCTAGTCCAATAGCTACTGCACCTCCAATGCTCTGTCCATAGATGACTATCCGCATGCCTCGGAGTTCTGACCGATTACGAATGTAATCCAGGCCTGTCTGAGCATCGATCATGAGCCCCTTTTCGTTGGGATCGCCAGACGATAAGCCATAACCACGATACTGAAGCATGAGTACATTGCAACGAAGTTCGTTCGTAAGTATCTTAGCAATTGGAAGTCGATAGCCGATGTTACCAGCATTGCCGTGAAACATGAGAACGGTCACGTTACGGGCATGTTGCTTGTTTGGTCGAATATAGAAAGCGCTGAGGGATTCGCCGTCTGGTGTGGGAATGAACAACTCTTCGTAGTCGGTGAGACCAAATTGGGGAGGTCGTGGAACGTTGGTCCGAGCATCAGGTGGAAACGCTCTGGGGTAGATGAGCTCACTGGTACGTTAGTGGAGAGCTACTGTTGTCATCGAGTGAGACATACTTCTGTTTGAAGTATAGAAGACCACTACAAAGCGCTGCAATACCGGAGGAGGCCAGGAGAGGTATCCGTAAGTACGACACAAACGTGTCTAGAGCGGTACCCATGTTGACTGATATGACTTGGAGGATCTGCTGGTGGGATATACCGTAAAAGTAGTCGCCGCCTCACTGGTAGCTCGTGGGCGAAAGCCAGTACGAGAGGTGCTCTGTTTTCACTTTCTCATGGGCTGCTCTAGTAGTCGATAAATACCTATCGTTCACTGATGTTGATTCGAGCGGTCCTTGATGGACTGTTAGGTGATGGTGTCGTCTACACGGTACGGCGGGCCTGTAAGCCCCACTTCGCAAGCGCGATGAGGATGCCAAGCCGCAGGCTGTAGCTGTTGCGCGTTTACCATCATCAACTCCACGCCGACAACCTTACAGCTCGCTCATCGCCCACACCACAGTCGCAAAACTCCGTCTTCTTGCAACAGCCTTTTCTCACCCACAAACAGCTGAAGCCGCAATGATGATGTCCACTGGGATGCTAGGAGAGGGTAACTAGCTTTGCCCCATCACACAAGCTTGATACTCACATACTCTGCGCAGATGGCATTCACGTCGACATGAACCACCTGAAGAAGGGTGAAGTCAAGTAAGGTTCATCACACCAAGCTTAGAAGAGTGATGCTAACGAACCACCGCAGCCTGGGTACCTCTATGTTCGTCGATCCCGCCCCCGCCATCCTACCTGCTCTGACAGCTCAACAGTATGGCGATCAACTTCAAGGACGGTGTGATATTAGCGGCAGACAGCAGAACGACGACCGGCGCCTATATCGCGAATCGAGTCACCGACAAGCTCACACAAGTTCACGACACCATCTGGTGTTGTAGATCCGGCTCGGCAGCGGACACACAGGCTGTCGCTGACATTGTACACTACCATCTCGGCATGTACGGTATCACCAACGACGAACCACCAACAACCCAGACCGCAGCAGCCATCTTCCAGGAGCTCTGCTACTCGAACAAGGACTCTCTCTCGTGAGTGGTGCGGGAACTTTGTGTCGAATACAACTGATGATTAGTTAGGGCTGGCTTGATCATCGCTGGATGGGACCAGAAGCACGGCGGCCAGGTGTACTCCATCCCACTCGGAGGTTCTCTGCACAAGCAAGCGTACGCGATCGGCGGTTCGGGGTCCACATACATCTACGGATACTGTGACGCAAACTGGAGGGAGCAGATGACAGAGGAGGAGGGCATCAAATTTGTCAAGGGTGCGCTCTCTGAAGCCATCAAGTGGGACGGCAGCTCTGGTGGTGTGATTCGTATGGTAGTGCTCACAGCCACTGGTGCACAGCGACATCTGTACCTGCCAGACCAGAACTACGAAGGCCCAGGCAGGCAGTAGTCCGTCGGTGCTAGAGGGTGAAGATGCGTTCAAGACAAAAGACATAGATCTGCAGCTCTGAGCGAGGCATGACCATTACGATGAAATGAAGCCTTGTACAAAAACCAGTGACGGTCAATGATACGGGTTCAATTGATGGGTGAAAGCGGCACTCTCATACGGACAAAGTGTTCAGTTGTCTGAGCAGCATTTGGCATCAGTTCCCTTCCCCTACAAAGTAGGTAGATGTTGCAGTTGAGGCTGCGATGTGGACCTGTGTCAACCCAATCAAAGCTCGGCTTTTTGTGCGACTCTCATCCAACTAAACGTTCACGTGGGGTATCTAGCAGTTTCAAAGAACGATTTCGAAGGCATTGAGTGTAGCCCGGTCAAATCGACAGTAGACCTTGGAAATCTTGATGAAGCTTGGCCAACGCGCCTCCGGCTCTCGTATCGTCCCGGGTCTTTGCGTAGTGCTTTTTGGGCAGGCAGCAGATGCACAGGGTGCCGCCATATGACGAACCTAGTCTGTGCGCTACTGACCGAAACAACATCTAACCCTCAACACCACAACTGAACCTAGAGCCCACTTTTCTCCCCCTCACCTTGCTACAGACGCGTTGCCGTCCAATTCATTTTGGCCACGGCAAGAAAGAGCTGGGCATGTCAATCCTCGATTGCCCTTGAATTGTTGCGCTTCACCGTCTGCGCCGGCTGGCTCTGCGACGATAAGAGCTTGTTCGCGCCGGCCGAAATCAACGCAGCACTGCCTCCTCACCTGGCGCGTCCTCAACACACGCTCCTTTCGAAACAAGACGGTGCTGGCATCGCGCCTTCCTCTGCAGTCTTCAGACTCAGTCACCCCTGTAGAACTCAACCGGCCTGCGACCCGCGGCATGGGATCGATAGTAGTGAGCGACTTCGGTGGGAACCACTTTCACAACCCTATATTTGGTGGTAGCAGTGGACATCAGCAGGCACAAGACTCACCCTCTACACACTCTGGACGGCCCTCGTCGTCAGTGAACGCGCCGCCTCGAGTCGTGGCTGACGTTCCAATGGCCGATGCGGGAGCCCCACCATCCAGCTCAACACCAGCTCAGCGATCGCAGCAGCACGATACCTCAGAAGCCAGCCCAAACACTGCCACCCAGCAGCCGGCATCTCCTTCGAGCCCACGATTCCACCAACAATCGCAGCAACCTACGCCCTCTGCCACACAACCTCGAACCATACATTCATCAGGGTCGACTCCTGCCCAGGGCTCACCAGCACAGCCGCTGCGCTCACCTGTCGAGTCGAATGCAGCATCGCCGCGAAAGATCAAGGTCACCAGCTTGGCCCATATACAGAGTTTCGCTGTCGATGAGTCCAGCCCGTTCTCTCAGACGCGCTCATTGTCGAGGCGTCAACGGCGAGACCCTGCAGACGTCGGGCCACAATATGAAATCAGCGAAATGCCTGTCTCAGATATCATCGAGATGGTCGCCGGGTTGCTGACCAAGATTACCACAACGAACGACCGACAGCACGACCATTTGCATCGCCAGATACCGCCTGTTGACGGAGCATCCGGGCTGAGCCAGCAGACAACCAGTGTATTGGCTTTCCATGGGAAGAACGTACCCAGCATATCGATCCTTAGCTATCTCAGCCGCATACACAAGTACTGTCCGACTACCTACGAGGTGTTTCTCAGCCTTCTTGTATACTTTGACAGAATGACGGAGAGGGTGAATGCTGGACCTATGCTTAGCCTTCGTCAAGCCAACCAAAAATCATTGGAACGCTCAGAAGCAGCTGCAACGACAGTCACAGCAGATAATACTGCCGTCCAGACCTCCTCAGTTGCTGCTCAAGCCGCAACACCACCACCATCCGGATCTTTGGGCAGGCCACAAGAGCCCTCAGCCCAAGGCGCTCAACCCCCGTCACCGCCCCAGCAAGACTTGGACTCTGACGGATATAATCTCTCTCACTTTTTTGTAGTCGACAGCTTCAACATCCACCGACTCGTCATTGCGGGTGTCACTTGCGCAAGCAAGTTCTTCTCTGACGTGTTCTATACCAATTCTAGATACGCAAAGGTATGTTGGTGTTACACACAGTTTCTTACCCATAGCTAACATGTACAGGTTGGTGGTCTCCCATTGGTGGAGCTTAATCATTTGGAGCTGCAATTTTTGTTGCTCAATGACTTCCGCTTGGCGGTGCCTCTTGAAGAGATGGAGGCCTACGGAACTATGCTGGTCGAATTTTACGCACGAGAGGTTGTCGAACAACATGAGAGACAGAACGGAGGAAGACAGTAATTTGACGTACTGCGCATTCAGAGAATGGAAGCAACTCACAACTGCGCGTTATCAGCTATAATGCGACTATGGCACAAACGGATCGAGACCGCTGTATCAAACTGGAACCAAACCTGGCTACATGGGCACGGACGGAATGGACAAACGGTGCTTTTTCCACCGAAATCAACTGAACAGGTGAGTCGCTATTGCGATCTCGACCATTCGAATACGGCGTTCAAGTCTTTTCTAAGACTTCGGTCTCTCCTGGCCTTTTGTTTTGAGCGAAACCCGTCTTGTCGATTTTCTAGACCGGACCCTCACGCTGCTTAAGCACTGAATTTCAGTAGTGCAAAGCAGTGGTGAAATCTGACGAGATTACGAAGGCTTTCGTCGATTGCTACACTTGCTCTCGGTTCTTCCATTGCTTTCTCGAAGACCATTAGGGCGGCGTTCATAGAGGTGTCGTCGGCGACCATACTATCGTAACCATGGGTAATTTTATACTGAACTCTTGCTCCCTGTTTGTGATCAGTGATGTTTGGTTGTAGCGAATTGAGACGCACCTTTGATATACAGCCCGTTCTGTGGAGCGTTTGGGGATGCCTTGAGTCACTCTGATGACCATTGAAAGATATGGTCCTTACCAAGCATTCATTGTAAGAATGCCGGTCCATCCACGTGAGGTGTTGACGAATCAGGTCGTTGCGTTACGTCACCTCAGCTGGGGAAACCCGGGGAAACAACAGAGGCGATCAACAACCTCTCGACATAGAACAGGATATTCAACCTTACTGAGCCTGTCAACAATCTGGTGTACCTCCTTCCTGTTCCATGTTTGAGAATGAATCAGATCCGTGTCTAGAATCTGTTTAGAATCGCGGCTAAAACTGACGAGCCGTGACGTCACATCAAAACAAGTGAATGACCACAAATAACACCTTACCGCGGGCCACTGCATTTCGCATTCTGTACCTGCGCAACCCCTCCAACGTCCACAATGAACGCCTGAATATCCCTGCACCTTCCAGTCATCCCCGCTATCCACCTGCAGCCCCTATCTAACCACTGCCATCATGTCATCGAGGTCGACAGATGTACCAAAACGAAGACCTGTTCCTAAACAACCTGCCGTCAAGCGAAAGGCTGGTGTTTCTGGTAGCCTGCATCTCACCTTCCTGGCGGTCACAGCAGTTGTCGCCCTAGTATTCAGATGGCCTTTCCGTTGGATATTATCGGGCGCTCCTCAATTAATCTACGCCCTTCTTCTGGGTGAAGCCAAAGGCAACCGTGTCTTACCCTTCGTTCCTATATGGACTATCTTCGCCACAGTCAATTTCATGTACGCAGTGTGCTCGACATCATGGCTGCTCTTTTGGGTCTTCTGGGCTGCATGCTGGCCTACCTTTACCATAGCCTGCCTGTTCATGTTCGATGCTCCTGCAGGTCTTGCAAGACGCCTCTCACGCAAAACATTCCTTCGAGACTTGCACTTCATCAACGACCAGATCGCATTCTTCGACCTTCCAGCTTTGGAGATTGACACAGAAGTTAAGGGCCTATTCGTCATCCGTGGTGTCACGCTGTCACTCTCGACTATGACGCTGGTCGCACATGGCATTGAGGTTGGCATCAAGCTCTCGGATGAGATTGAACTCGGTATCCAGGTCGACAAGGTGACTGTACCTCTCTTCAGAGAGATCCATGTGGATGATGTGTATGCCAACATCAAGGGGGGAGAGTGGGAGGTGATGTTTGGAGATGTTCCTTACGGAAAGCCTGAAGAGGAGGATAGCGATGACTCAATGATTGTCGCCGACACTGCCCTCCTAAAAGCTGCTGCTGCGGCGCGCCCTGCGGAGATGGTTAGCACCATGACCGCAGATGCTCCACCCACGGACTCTGAAGACACCAAATCAGCCTTCTCTTCTGTCAAGAGGTTGTCTCCAGACGAAGAGAAAGCGAACACCAAGTATCGACAATACATCAGCCACATCGAAGACACAAGCTCGATCCAAATAGCGAAGAAGCAATTGATCGAGAAGTCACGCAGAGAGGAGAACACCCTGGATCCCGATAAAATCGACGATCTCCGAGCAGCTATTTGCGCGCAGATCCATAACGGCCCTTCGATCCCACACCCCCCTTCCAAATCCATCAGGGTCTCAACACTTAGCAAGACATCGTATCCGAACGTCAAGAGGTGGCTGCATCGCTTCCCGTTTCTGTACCGAGTCATGCTATTTCCCATTTGCTACTTCCATACTGTCAAGTTCAATTCAGTGTCAGCTGCGGGTTCCGGCAAGTGGTTTGTAGCACTGATGCAAAAGTATCTGTTCAAGCACTACTCTTCGCAGGACGGCGAGATCCGCAGGCTAGAAGCCCGTATCTCATCTTTCTTCGCAGAAGCAAACTTCTGTGTTGAGCTGACCAAGATCGTAAGTAGCGCTTCGTTCCCAATCAACACAAACTATGATATCAAGTGCCAATTCGATATGGCCGACGTCATGGCATACCGTTCGCTACCAGATGCTGTGGATCTAAAGCGGGTCGTTGAGCTCGGAGGCCTGGACGCCATCCTCAACGTTCCCATCTTTCTGTTCCCGCACCACGAACACATCTTTCCCGAGATGCCAACCGATCTCAAGAAGATGGAGCTCGAAACCGCGATTCAAGAAGCAGAGAACACAGCAAAGGTGATGCAAGCACAGAAGACGCTCAAACAAATGAAGAAAGACGAAGCGAACATGCACATCAGCGCACACGCCCACCTCCCAATGGTCATCAGCCAAGAGATGCTTAACTTCATCGCAGCAATCGTCAAAGCAACCAAAGTCATCGAAAGCGACAAGGACTTCGAAGACGCAAAGGTCCTGCGCGAGCTCAAGCGTGTCAGCACTAACGCTTCTGACAGCGAGTCCGTGACCAGCATGAACAGCGTCGCCTCGGACGCTACAGTCAGCGAGGACAAGAGCTTCAAGGCTTTCTTGCGCAAAGTGGACACTGGGTTTAAAGATGCGTCTCAAAAGACTGCAGCAGGCATGCGCAAAGCTGGTGTCAGTACGGTATCAGCTATGGCTAACGATCGCTGGATTGCGAGACTGGTTGGCAAGGTTACGAGGAAGTTGGAGAAGGCGCAGGGAGAGGTTGGGTACTCTGGTGATGTGCCGATTGCGTTGGCGCCGTATCGTGCCCGGCATGAGGACGATGCGAAGATCTTGCCGTGAGGTAGATGTGAGTCGGACGGCCGGGAGTGCATGATACCCTGGGGTTGGTCTTGTGTAGCATTAGCAGCATCCATAATGACGAGGTAATGATCTACAAATTCGCAAGACTTCCGTGACGTGCCGTGCTATTGCTATTGCCATAAGTCGCATTATTACGGACCTCTGTGGTTCTATCCGATCTACAATGCCATAACCATGCAAATGCAACAGTATCTTACATATACAGAAAATCATACATGCTCCGGATCACTCCTCCTTCCAGCCTCTACCTCTTCAGCCGACTCCCGTCAAAATCCTCCAACTTCGCACCAACCATCTCCGGATTCTCCCTCAACAACCCCCCAACCCTCTCCTCAAAGGCCTTCACCATCGCCTCCGCAACCTTGGGCGCGGCCCCCGCACTCAGCGCCGCATAAATTGGATTCGCAAACGCAAATTCCAGCTTCAATTCAATCCTTGTCTCCTTCTCCCCAACCTCCTCAACCGTCCACGTATTCCGCAAATGCGTCAAGAGCCCCTCGCTCCCCTCTTTTTTTATCGCTTGACTCGCCGCGCCGTCGAGATGGTGCTTAATCTGGTCGCGTGGTAAGGCGGTGACAGTGTCCCCGCCAACGCTCTCTACGAATCTTCCCGGAACGCAGTATACCCGCGACGTGAAACTCTCGGTCAAGTTCCCGAAGCCAGAGGTCAGGATGCCGATGCTGGGCCAGCGCCGCCCGGTCACGGAGTCTGGTGACGACCAGTGCGTTATTGTGCTGCGCGTGCAGTAGGGCAGGAAAGAGGAGTAGGAGGGCACGTCGGCGATTATGGAGTAGATTGGCGCGCTGGGGTAGGGGAGCGTGCGGGAGGCGCGGAGGGTTTGGATTTCGGGGGATGAGGCGCCGGAGGAGAAGATGTTCGGGAGGAAGTGCCGTGTGTTTGTAGGGCGCGGTAGGCGGAGGGCGGGGCGGAGGACGGGGCGGAGAGCGGGGCGGAGAGCGGGGCGGAGGAGGGGTTCCAGGGTGGCCATTGTGGTGAGGTTTGGAGCGATTGGGGGCGTGTTACTGAAGCATCATGGGCTTTGTGTAGGGAGCAAGATGATGGGAATCGTCATCGACGGCGCATGGACCCTGTATGTCAGGGCCCGTCCTCAGCCAGCTGCTAGCGTGAGGCCTTATCGATAAACTTTTTACTCCGTGAATATTCTCCACCCCACCATCCCCGCGCAGAGTGCCACAACACGTCGAAATGGCTTCCAATCCAGAAGAGATGGCGGACGAGCGCTTCCAAACAGACAACAGCGTCTCCACTAAACAGCACCCCAAGCAGCAGCTCTCCAAAGCAATGGAGCACATGCGCTTCGCCGTAACCGTCGACCCCGTCACCTCCACCCCGACCGGATCCACACCACCTACAGAAAGCACGACGGAGAACGACGCATACGGCGTCCCAGCCGCCATCCAACCCCTCCGTAACCCCGCCTCGCGCTCCCACGACCCCTCCAACAACCAGAAACGCAGCGACCCCTTCTCCTTCGGCTCGCGCATCCTGGAAGAAGGTGACAACATCTTCGAGTTCAACGCGTGGGACAACGTCTCCGTCGACGACACCTACAAGGCCTTTTCTGAAGACCAGTTCTCGAAACAGCGCGCGGACCCGGTTTCGGACTTTGACAGGAAGCGCTTCAACGACAACCCCGAGAAATGGTGGAACACATTCTACAAGAACAACAAGACAAACTTCTTCAAGAACAGGAAATGGCTCGCGCAGGAATTTCCGATCCTGAGCGAGATAGGCAGGCCCGACGCACCAGCCGCGACGGTGCTAGAAGTCGGCGCCGGCGCAGGAAACTCTGCATTTCCCATCCTCCAGAACTCCCAGAACCCGAACCTCAAGATCCACGCCTGCGACTTCAGCAAGAAAGCCGTTGAGCTCATCCGCGGCCACGAGCTCTATGACGAGACCAAAATCCAGGCCGATGTCTGGGACGTCGCGGCCTCCCCGGACAGCGAGAACGGCGGGCTGCCCCCAGGGCTCGGCGAGGGCAGTGTGGACGTGGTGCTCATGATCTTTATTTTCTCGGCGCTGAACCCGCGGCAGTGGGACCAGGCGGTGCGGAATATCTGGCGCGTGCTGAAGCCCGGCGGGCAGGTGTTATTCCGGGACTACGGGCGGGGTGATCTGGCGCAGGTGCGGTTCAAGAAGGGGCGGTGGATGGAGGAGAATTTCTACGTGAGGGGGGATGGGACGAGAGTGTATTTCTTTGAGCAAGACGAGTTGGAGGAGATCTGGGGTGGCAGGAAGAGCGCGGGGAGGAACGGCGAGGCGGAATCTGAGAAGGCGCAAGATGGAGATGCAGAGCTGGCCGAGAAGACGCAGAGCCTGGCGGTGCAAGATACGAAGGCACGAGACCCACGGCCGGCGTTCGACATAGCGCACTTCGGCGTCGATAGGCGCATGCTGGTGAACCGCCAGCGCAGGCTGAAGATGTATAGGTGCTGGATGCAGGCTGTATTCAGGAAGCCTGGGTCAGACGAGGGGCTGCAGAGCGAAGTGCCTACAAGTACATTACGGCAGGACAAGGAGGGTGATGCTGAGGGTGAGGGTGAGGGTGAGGGTGAAGTCGCTTAATATGAATTCAGACTAGACTTTTGTATATACCCTACAATCAATTCTCTTCGACTCACGACGCTCAAAAGAAATATAGTGTGGGCACTCCAGTCCGAAATTGACGCTGCATTTTCATCAAGAGCTATACAGATCGCTGTTTACCCATAGGAGTTGTTTCCAATCGGCTTCACACCCAGCCGCTCTACGCCTCGCTAGCCCCTCCCTAACAGCTGCAGGTCCCCACAACCCCTCAACATACGCGAGCTTGCACCCCCAGCATTCTCCTTCTCCTTCTTGACCTGCTCGGGGTCTATGATAACCGATAACCGTGCCCTTGCCCTTCCTCTCGCCGCTCTCAGCAAGATGTACCAATTTCTGAATCTCCCCAAGACCATTGAACGGATTTGCATTCATCGTGACGCCGTGCTCGGCTACAACTTGCAGAATCTGACGCACTTCTTCGAGTGAGGAGACGAGAGAGCCTCGGATGCGGAGATCGCGCAAGATGAGTTCCTGGAAGGGCACGATGACAGTGTGGGGCTGGCGAACGTTGTTAGCATGGTAGTGAAAAGGGAAGGAGAGAGACGTACCTGCGCGGTCTGAATGACGGGCGCCGTGCGTCTTTGTAATTGCACATGCCAGTCCTCATTGCATTCTTCGCGTCGCCGAACGGCGTGGACCTGCTTAACCACTTCCTCGTGGCCCCTTCCGCGCGTCGATGACTACGTCCGCACCACCCTTCTTTGTCAACTCGAGGCCCTCGTCTCGTGCATCGATACCGACGACGTTCAACCGCCAATGCTTCCGCACATTGAACGCCAAGATGGCCCAGCCCGCCCCCACTCTTCGTCATAGTGTTATTTGAGACAAGCGACTACATAGTCAAATCTCAGTCTTACAAGTGAACCAAAGGGACAAAGGCAGGTGCTGCCCATATAAGCAGCACCTCCGGCATAGTTAGGACGATAGAACTTTCATCTCAATGCAATATAGATTAATTGATCAACACATAGCCAACCACTCCCCCTTCTATACACCTGAAAGATAACTCTGCGGTAAATTGTAATCCTTGCGCAAGCCAAAGGTGATGCCATCTCGAAAGACACCTTATCCGGAGCACAGCAGCAGTCCTCGAATCAATCCTTGCATACTCCGCAAAACATGTAACACCGACATACTCCTCAATCCAGGGACAATACTGACTATAATTCTCCGGGTCGAGACAATCGGGACACATGCCGTAGGGGTGGTAGATGATGCCTGCCATGACTCTGTCGCCCTCCTTAAAGCCCCTAACATCTGAGCCGATTGCCACGACGGTGCAGGATCCTTCGTGTGAGCCGGGGGAGTTCGGTTCCCATGATGCCCTCGAGACCATGAAGTCGGTGTGACAGAGGTACGCGACAGCGACTTTGATGAGCAGGTCGTGAGGCCCTAGTTATGAGGGGACAGGGACCTTGTGGAGTTTGTTGAATTCGGTGACTTGCGCCGCAAGCATCTCTTTCGGTGTGTTTGGCGACATGATGGGTGTGAAACAGTGACCGGGAACGAGTGTGTTGAGGTGTTGTGAGATGGCCCAGAAGGTGTGTTTGAAGTCATGGCGAGCGGTATCTGGTCCAGATCGTTATCAAGTTCTTAGAAGTTGCTCCGACAATTTTGTCTGGATTGTATGGCAATGTTCAGCGGAGAGTGACGTTTGTTGCCTTAACTCCGTAGAGCGAGGAGCGGGAAGGTCTCCGGGTTACTCTTCGACCAACCAGCAAATATTTCGAGGGCTGGAACATAGGCTATCTCGCCCCTGTAACTTGTCCTTAAGTCCCAAATGTAAAGTCAAGAATCGGCTCTATGGTTTTCGACTGCAGCGGAGCTGACTTCTGCATCTCTTTCAAGCTGTCAGCCAGAACAACGGCCTGCCTCGTACCAATGCGCAGCGCAATGAAGTACAGCATCTGGATCACCCATTGTCGCATTTCGTTGCTCGCCAAGTCTGACAACCCGGCGGCATACAATGGCCAGATAAGATGGTGCATGCCAGTAGGCCTAGCTGGGTCGAGAAATGTGCCAGGTGGATGGATCTGATATCGAGCATGGTCCGGATTAACTACTTCAGGAAAGGATCCTGCAAAAGGGCCACCTGATGTAGGCGCAGGCCATTGTAGAAAGATGATCATGCCCGTCAGCTGTGGCACAGATGCACACACTGCTGCTATGGTGGTTCGTATAATTTTCTCGGCAGCGGCTACCTGTGGCTCGACTTCCTCTCTTGAGAATAGAGGTGGATTACATGCACGCCCCTTCCAGAGCTGTTCGCGGATAACTCGATACAGACTCATTCGACAGGACCTAAGATTGTTCCACATTTGAGCAATCCATGAATCCGTGTAGACGTGATAGAAGGTGCCATAAGCATACTTAGATGGCTGCTTAAGGTGAATGGTCTCATATCGCCAGATCTTCGGGATAAGCGCTTTGATGCTGTCGAGCTCGCGGTCGAGGCTGATGGCTCTGGTAACCAAAGTGACTGGATCACTTTCTTTGTCTCGGTTAACGTCAATGGCGTCGTGCATGAAATTCGTGAGTCTCGTCGTCCATTGTCGACCGTGAATGGCGTAGTTCGATGATGGATTGCAGTAGTCGTATAGCTCACGCATGCCGTCAGGAACTGCTTGGCCGGCTTCTAGACTGACCAACATCATCAGACCATAAACTTGATGGAAGATACGCCTCGCGGTATTTGACTCGAATTGCTCCTTGCCTCGGAGATTCAGGATAGCGCTTGCCCCTTGCATGTGTTTCGCCCATGCTTGGATCGACCGATTGTCATGGAACACGAAGTTCTCGTACATGCCCAGCATAATGACTGAGACCAGTGTGGTGTCTTTTACCGCAGTTTCTTTCACACGTAGGGCGTTGTTCGTCATGCGTAGGGCGGAGCCATAAGCTGCATGAGCTTTCGCCATGATCACTGAGTTCTTTGTTGAGTTTGCAAGTCCAGCTAAGCTTGCGGCATGGACACTACATCGAAGAATCTCCTCGCAGCCAGGCTCATTCAATGCCTCGATTACCCATTCGTACTGCCCCCTTGGTATGAGAGTTGGTTGCGACACATGGTTCGAGATGAAGAACCCTACGGCTTGGTCTTCGACTGATGACGTAATCTCCATGGTCATGCTTTCGGGCGTGGGGTATCTTGATGCTGATGGAAAGTACGGTCGCAGACTATGAGTATCTGTATCCGTCCAGATAATGGGGGAGCCCTTGGAACCGCCTACATCTGAAAGCTGTCTTTCTCTAGACCCCGAGCTGGTTTGGGGGTTCTGCAGGGCCAATGCTTCATAACGCTTCTCCGCCTTTTTCGCGACGACAGCAGTCTCGTCTTTGAACATCATCGACAGGGCGTCGCGATACCCATAGCACTCCTTGCCGGATCGAATACATTGTGAGCAGGTAGGTCGCTTCTGATCGCACTACATCAACGTCAATCTAACGAGTCTCAAGCTCTGATTCGTCAAACGTACCTTGACCTTCCTCTCCCTGCAGTGCTTACATCCTTTCGATGGTCTTCCAATATTGGGCATGGTGTTTGATGAACAACATTTGAGCTGATTGACTCGTAAAGTGCAAACGCACTGCCCTAACGCTCATTCAGAGGGGCGGTTGCCTAGCTTGGTTCAACAAACGCAGGCTCCGTATCAGGCACGTTACCATTCAGGTCAATAGCATCTGCGCACTCGAGAACTGTCACCCTCATGTAAACATCTGTTCATGCATGGTAGGATTGACGGAGGGATGAATCGGCAGCGGTCACTGATGTCTGCCTTGCAGGGAGGTGGGAGGATGACAAAGACGGGCCGAAGCCGAAGCGAGCAGGCTCGTGCATCTTCGTCGTGCAGCAGGTGCTCTCCATTCACAACGCCAGCACATTGCCATCGACAGCATTCTTCAACTGTATCATTGATTCCATTCTTACTACTAGGGTATTTGAAAAGAAAAGCGAGTGGACCAACTCCGTCGTACACATCACAACTTCCCTGCTACATGTACTTGGTTAGCCAGTTCTGTGAGGACATTTCCTCCACCCTCCTGGCCTCTGCCTTCACAGGCGTCACATAACTCGGCTCAGGTTTGGCCATCCCATAGTTCGACAAGTGGCTTTCCTACTGCGCAATGCCGTTCGTGGTGAGCCCGTTTATCGCATCTCCGTTCACGTAGCCGTTAGAGTACCCGTTGGTCGCATGCCCATTCGAGTGTCCATTGACTTCATTGACTCCGTTCACTACAGTCTCATCGTCATAGTGCAGTGTGAGACTAGTCGGAATCGGGCTCTCGTTTGAACTGGCATCCAGGTAGTGCCTCATGGTAATGCCAGCGAGCTTGTGCTCTGTTGTGACGAAACGACCCTGCTTTCCTGGTGCGCGGCGCACATTCTTCAGCTTGAACACCTCGCGCAGGGTTGTTGCGAGTGAAGGACCAACCAATCGAGCACCGAAGCAGAAGTGGAGGCCGTGCCCAAGAAGTGTGTATTCCTTAAACGAGCGATGCGGGTTGAGAATCTCCGGATTGGGGAATGCGACGGGGTCCATGGCCGCCTTGGATGTGGCGATCAAGACTGTGTGGCCCTTCTTGATCGTCACAGGCCCGTGAGCACCGTCCATGACCGTGATGTCTCGCGTCGCTACGCGAGGCAAACCGGGAACGACTCCTACGTGGCGCATGCCCTCATACACAAAGCCTTGCAGCTCGCGGTCTGACGCCGCAGGATCCATGTGGGCAAGCTGGATGATACGCTCCTTGTACTTCTCATAGCCGGGGCTGAGATACAAGTCGATCAACAGAGACGCTTGTTGTGTAATGTTGCCGGCAACAGGCGCACCCATACCAATGCAATCACCAACCTGGTCCCCAATTGGCAGCTTTGTATTGGCGAGTGCCTTATAGATGCGATCAGCATGGGGGCCGACTTCAAAGGCGCTTCCCTTCGCCATCCAGTCAACGAAACCCTCCAGTCTGCCAGTCTGCGTCTTGAGATGAGTCTCGAAGATCTGTCGCAACGGCGCAGCCGCTTTCATTGCGCCTTCCTTCAGCTTCCATTCGTTGGCCGGCATAATGTTGAAGCTCTGGTACATGAAGAGGACAAGGTATGCGGTGAAAGCTTCGTGGAGGGACAGTAAGCCTCTTGGTTGCTCTTGCGTCTTCAACGGCAGCGCGAAGCGATCCGCAAGCCAGAGAATAGGCACAATGTTGGTCACATCCCGAACAATGTCAATAGAGCGCCTTCCCTTAGGACCTTTGACGGAGTTCTTCAGGATCTGCTTGCGAACGTTCGTGCTGAAGAAGTCCGTAATGTTCTTCTCAAAGCCTTCCTCGAAGAAGATCTTGTGGAGTATGTTCGAACGAGCATCGTGCTTCTTAGCCTCGTCCCAGCCGATCATGAAGTCATGCCCAGCGGTACAATTGCGGATTGCAGCCTGGTACATGACTACGAAGCTGTCACGATCTTCGAAAACCTTCTTGCAGCCTTCTTGGGTTTGAACGCTGACTATGTCGTAGTCGTTGGGTGGTCGCTTGAGATCGTACTTTTCCAGAACTTTGTTGCCTTGCACGATACCCTTTGCTGCCTCTGGGGTGTAGAAAGGCAAGAGCACGTACGTCGAAGTACCGGTAAATCCACCGGGGAGACCTTGGAAGAGCAGTCTCGGAAGAACTCCACCATAGGCACCGGGAGTCGTTTGCTGCAACAGAGCAGCTCCCCAGTTCGTCAATGTGTTGGCGTTGAAGTCATAACTGAGGAAGCGATCGCCGCGCACCAGAGCAACAGCGTCATCCAAGATACCTCGTCCGGTGGTCTGCCCTGGGCACACCCCGCTACCTGGCATGGCAGGCTTGGTGCATTCGGCCATCAAGCCAGGGTACAACTCCATGTTTTCAATGTGACCGTAGAGCAGCTCCGCAGCGCGTGCTGTCTCCTTGTCGGCGTTCCAGTCTTCAAAGGTCTCGTACGGCTTCAGGTTCAAGTATCTGCGGAACTCGTTGAGCGTACAGACGTTGAACATGTCACGGGCCTGTAGCTGACCCATCAAGTCTACAACCTTGAGACTTGCTGGTGTGCCGTGCGCGCCAAATGCATGTGCAGGCTCTTCAATGCAACTCTTTATCAACTCGGACAGATCGCTGTCTTTGAAACGGCCATCCGGCCCTCTCTGCAGGTTCCCGAAGGTCCAGTTCTTAGCTTCCATGCCTGGGGCAAAGAGCTTGTGACCATATACCTTCATGACCTCATGGAACATTTCAACAGTCACGTCGTCGATGCTGCCTAAGTTGGGGTGCACGGAACGCACGATATCCTCCATCCACTGGTCGTCGGCAGCGCTGAGTGCAGCATGCCAATGATATAGTACGGCAAACTCCACGGACACCGCACTACCGGTGCCTCGTTCAACGCGGGTCCCACCTTGTTTGATCTCTTTTCCGAGATTGAGAGACCACTCAGAGTTCGCTCGAGGGGTGTTCAAGATCGCGGCAACATAGTCTTTCAGAACTACAGATGCAAAGAAGCCAACATTGATGTTGCGCGTAATCTGGAAAATATCCTCGTCTTGCCTGTTACTTGGAGTAAGCATGATGTAGACGTTTGTGGGATGTGGGTGCATACCACTCCTTTTCCTTCTCATTAAGCTGATCCCAAGGTTTGTACTTGCCGTCCTCGTTGACAGAGTACAGTGATTCCGCGACGTGGTTATGATTTCTCGAGAACATCAGGAGCACTGCAACCACGCCAGGCGGCATCATCATGATACGTTCTGATGCGATCGAGTCTGGCCAGATCAAACCACTCTTGTATGTCCGGACCCGCTTTTGCTCCTTGTCCGTGTTTCCATATAATGTGCTGAGATCGACGTAACTGGAGGTTTCATTTATCCAAGGGTTCTCTCTGGAGGTCTGGAAGCATTCGTGAATGACTACTGTCGCGAACGAGAAGAAGAGACGGTTCAACCCGGATGGATGTGGGCGGAACGGACCGTCACGTTTCAGCAAAGCTTCGTAGACGTCCTCGACATTGGGTAGGTTGGGCCCTTCGCGCATTGTCAGCTATCTCGTTTCTGGAAGAGACAGCTCGCATACCTTTCGGTTTGGATGGTGGCACATTACGCGTGTAAGGCAAACCAGCCTTACCCATCTCTGGGTTCCAAGGGTTGTTTCCACTGCCATCATGTCGACGATACCGTGCCGTAGGCCCAGTCATAGTGGGCGGAGGGTGTGGAAGATCGTGCCATAACATGGATATGAAGCCGTCCGAAACCTTTTCGCTCAACCCACTATTCAGCGGCAGTCCCTGTAGCATCTCGACGCCATGTTCGAGCAAACAGTCCTTGTCGTCTAGAGGGTCGCCAGAAGCCAAGGTTGTGATTGCCTCAACGGCAAATTTGGCATTCTTAAAACCAAGGTTCTTGATGTCATCCTTGATGGCTGTCTTCTCAGCGGCCTTCATACCGCTGGAAGCTTCAGCCGACCGACCATCGCTGGCTTTGGTAGGCTTCTTCATGATAGTGCCCAGCAATGATCGTAATTGGCCGGGCATTGTGAAAGATAGCACGCGTCACCACGTGCGAGCGCAAACAATAGGTAACAAAACAGGAGGAAGAATAACGTGTAGGTGGAGTGTTAATGGTTTCCAGGGAAAGTGCCGGGGTCAAGAGCAGCTATGAGGGACAGCTACGGAGCAAGTCAAACAGTGCCTCCCATGGCAGGAGCAACGCACTGACCCGTTCGATTAGATCCACGATGATCGTCAGCAAGAACGACGCAGTACTCTGGTCGGCGAATATCTAGATTTGAGAGCTGCAATGAAGCAACCCTCATTGGGTGGCTGGCGGAGTGGAGTGCAGCTTCGTACGCTGGTATTCGCTAGCAGAAGCTGCATTGGGACATGAAGCGATGCACGGCCAAGACTGATCAATGAACAGTATACTCTTTCCAGCTGAAAGCTCCACTCTCGTGAGCGATCCCCTGACTCACCGATCATTTCTGGATGGCAGCGAGTGCACGGCATGTTGTTGCGTGGAGCGAATGAGAAGACACTGTCACCATGAAGTGTGGAGACGCCCTAGATGCAGAAGGAGAGAGCTGGTCTATTAACAAGGTAGAAATTGCCGTGGAGACCATGCATGCGGGCAGCCACCCCCGGGAGCTCAATGGTAGACGGCGGATAGAAGAGCTAGGGCGGCAGGCGCTCGCTTTGCGGACGGCAGTCTGACCGATAGCAGTTCCTGAACGCGTCGTCCGACCGAGCGATCGGCATACCGAGTCAGATGCTAGCAAAGTGTTGGCGATTAGAGAGCACCTATCCATATCACAGATTTCTGAATGAGCGTGTGTAGCGTGGTAATGATCAGCACATGGTCGTCGTGCTGAGTTGCATCGCGCACGCAGCTGCAGCGACCAAAACGGGTTGCCCGTTCAGCTGGTGAAGCACAAACCAGGGTCTGCAGGATAGACCGGCGAGATTCGATCGGCTTGTACCGAAACACAGTTCGATGGTGGGCGAAAGTTTTGGAACAGATTCGCGGAAGAGAAATCGATCGATGCGGGCCGCTTCCTTCCTGGTGGGGCGAAAGCAAGGGTTCTCTCGCCTGATTGGGAACCAGACATGAGTTGCTTCTCCCAACGTCGCCGAACTCGACGATGTACTCATGACCCGCATCATTGATCAATAGCACTGCAAATCCGAGGGTCCACTCCGGGCCAATCGCTAGCCGGGCGTTTTATGACGACGCGCATTATACTCCCCTAGTCATATCGTGAGTTCCGTATGCAGCAGTTCTCCACCTCCAATCTCTGCATAGGTGCTTAGCGTCTGCATCAAGGGCTCCCATTGGTACAACCGACAGTTGTTGAATTCGTTTGAACCACTCCTCGAATCAATGCATCGCGAAAAGACGTCCCGGCTGCTGTGCAGCACACCAAGAATGGTCAAAACAACGCCCACTTAACATGTGATATCCCACGAGGTTGAAGGATCAACAAGCTTGAAGGCTTTCGTAACCGAGAACGACAACGACCAGCCAGCACATGCATGGTGGCCGATCAAGCACGCTGGCGGTAGTAATTTAGCGTTGTACCAACCATGAACGGTAACAACCATTGCAGGTGGGATCGTCGCATATGGCCATAGCTCTCCTCTGCAAGAGATAGTCTTGCCACGAAGCTTCTAAATGAGTCGTTGTGTGGGTCATTGTTCCCTTATTGTCGATTGCAACTATCTGCTTCCCCTCTCGTCGTGCTTGCCAATCCTGCGCAATGGCGCAACAAGGAACAGAACAACAACATACTCAGGGCTTGTCATCACGGGCTGTTTCGCGCTCGCAACACGGCCAAATGGAGTCCGCCGCACCTATGCAACGCCGGAGCCATGTACGCAAGCAATTCGTTCTGTGCTTCGACGGCACTGGCAACAAGTTCAGCGGCACGGACGCGGACTCCAATATCCTCAAGATATATCGTATGCTCGATCGCAATGGCGATGATCAATTCCATTATTACCAGCCTGGTATCGGGACATATGTTGCGCAGGCCAATAGCTCTATGTCCAGGACTGGACGTATCGATAGATTCAAACACTGGTACGCAAAAGCGAAAGATAGCGCAGTCGGCACTTCATTCGACTTGCACGTTATGGCTGGCTACCGAGTAAGTCGAATCATCTCAAGTTCCAACAATGGACATACTCTATCATACAATATCACAAACATGCCACTCCGGAGCTCCGATAGCACGCATCGACATTGATATCAGGCTGATCAATCATGCCAGTTTTTGATGAGATACTACACTCCTGGAGACGACATATATTTCTTTGGCTTCTCTCGAGGCGCATACACCGCTCGCTTCCTGGCGGAAATGCTTGACCACGTTGGTTTACTCTCAGTAAGATACTAGCATGTATGACAGTTGCCATCGCTGACACGCCCAGGCTGGAAACGAGGAGATGTGTCACTTTGCCTGGAAGTAAGTGAGCACTACTTTCTCTCCAGCTCTTGGGCTGATCAACGATGCAGGACGTTTCAGAAGTGGCAGTGCCGGTTGGAAGGTAACGATGAAGAGAAGAAGGAGAAGAAGAAGCTTCTCGAGTTCATGTGCGCATTCCGAGAAACCTTCAGTCGCCCAGTGCGCGCTATCCGATTCCTCGGTCTCTTCGACACAGTCAACAGTGTACCACACTTCGAGAACGCATGGATGCAACGCAGCAGATTTCCATACACTGCAAGAAGTTCGGCACGTGTTATACGACACGCTGTTTCGATCGACGAGCGACGCGCAAAATTCCGCCAGGACCTTATCTCTCAGGCGAAGCCTGACCACGCAATGCTCTACAAACGTCAACATCGGAAGCATCACATGAAGGATTTCATTAATCGTGACGAGACAAATGATGACGACGAAACATGTCAGAACGATAAAGACGTTGAACAGCCTAGGGGCCGTCGTAATACCCTTGCTCCGCCTGACAACTTCAGGGACCCGCACGAGACTTCGGGAGTGCGTAGTTTGAGCCCGAACTACTCGTGTAGTAACGTGTCGGTGCAATCAACTGATCCCATTCACACACAAGATTCTTGGGACGAAGATGAGGGTGAACAGGACATTATGGAGGTCTGGTTTCCAGGCTGTCATGCAGTAAGTCTGCTCCTGCAATATTCGAGTGCCATGAATTGACTATTTTCAGGACATTGGCGGAGGCTGGCCCCTCGAAGCAGAGCATGACGCTGCATTGAGCCATGTGCCTCTCGTGTGGATGGTTCGTGAAGCGCAAAAGGCAGGCTTGGAGTTTGATGAGGAGAAACTAGAGGCCTTGAACTGCTGCCACGAAGATCGCACATTCGGCGATCCACGACACCAAACGATTGTACCCGCCATCGCCGTTGACCCGGGTTCGCCAGCTCTTGATAATGGTCAAGTTAACGGGAACGATGATTTAAATGCCACCGCCAACGGTTTCGTCGATGACAAGCACACCCTAGCTCACCACCATACCCACCCAGACACAAGCTTTCACCGAAAGCTTCACTATGCCGCAACACAGGGCCGCATGCACGACGTGCTCCAGTTCAACAACGGAGCTGGCACGATGGGCGTCGTCTCTTGGAACATCATGGAGTACCTGCCCTTCCGACGCATGGATCTCTGCGAAGACGGGTCCTGGAAAGCGATCAGATGGCCACTGCCTAAGGGTGAGACACGTGACATCCCAGCCGACGCTATGATCCACTCCAGTGTCATCAAGCGCATGCTCGCGAACCCAAAGTACAGGCCTGGCAACTTGATTGTTGGTGGTGGAGGCCGGGGCGTGAGGACGGCCCCCGAAGAGATGGGTATCGGCAAGTGGGTGTGTTGCGGTGAGGAGGGGCATCCTGTGGGTGAGTGCTTCGTCAGGAAGGAGAAGCCGGTCAGGAAGGGGACCGAGCAGAGCTCGCATTCTAGTATGATGCCGAGTGGACCGCAGGGCAATTACTTCTCTGGGCGTTAGAGGACAACATCAGCGTCGATGTAACGTACTCGAACCCAGAATCAGCCTCAGAATCTAAGTGACCTAAGATACGCCTTCGACACCTTCACCTTCGACCTTCTGGGTTTGTTCAACGCAAGACGAGGAACTAAATCACTCAAAAGGTCTACGAAAGTTAAGTCCCGTCTCCCTAGTGAATGAATTCGTCCAGGCTTGAGCTGTTGTGTTGGCATTAAAATCCTCCATTCTTACATTCAGACAAGTTGTGTCGACCATTATCGCAGTTTGACCACTGTGTCATTCCAGCCATCTGGGTAAACCTCTGACATCTAAACGCTACCAACAAACTGGTGATAAACATCTTTCGGGCGAAGTAGCACGTAAGAAACCCCTCTGAGGGAAGCTAAGATGTCGCTTGCTTCCATAGCTCTTAGACCTAGTTCAAATAATCCTCATGACGTTTCGAATAGTCTTCATTCTGCCCAGTATCTTTTCGGGGGTGCGACATGCGAACCTGAAGTTTTGAGAAACCGGACCCTCTACACCTGGAAGGAAAATAATTTGTGGCTTTGAATACGGGTCTGGACCCCTCGAGATTCCAGGCTCTCAGTGCACGCGCGAAGTTCGGGTTATCTGAATGATCCCGTCAGAGGTTCGCGGTGTACGACTGTAACCTGCTTTCCCCCATACATAGGACAAGGCTTCAAAATTGGGCGATAGACTTGTCTCATTATGCAGGTGGTCAGACGAGGTACGCCTGTGGTCAGCAGGTGGTTGTGCCTCAGGTTCTCATGTAGTTGGATGAAAACGTATCGAAGCGAGGCGAACGTCTAGGGCTGCTCGTAATCAGGGACACCCTAAGAGATTGAACGAAGACCCACATGATGCGATTGGACCGTAACAATAAGACCGATACGTGGCGAGCGAGGCTGGAGGAGTCTATGGTTGACTTGCGAGACAGAGCATCGACGCCGTGACGGGAAGAAGCGTCAACCGAAACGCGAAATTCCACAGTGCGGTTGAATGTCTGCGCGGCTCGCTTGATCAACCGTAGGTGAGAAAGTTAAGAAAGGATGATGGTGATTTGAATAGTCATCGTTCGATTTGGTAAATATGTGAAGAGAAAGATGTTCATCAATATGCCCCAAACCATGTGCGCAGATCCAAGACTCAACACGCTTCTCTATCCAACGAACGTCTATATGCACCCGCATCAAATGCTTCAGTCGCTAAATGCAGCAAACCAACAACAAAGAGAATTAAAGAAAGTTGAGAGAGCTAGTAAACAGAGCAGCTGACCTGCGCCCTAGTCATAGCAGAAGTGAACATAGCCTGCATAGCCATGTAATGGAAAATGATACCTCCCAATACAGCGACGTGCCAGATGTTGTGGCTGCAGCCAAAGTAGTCGAAGAAGCCAGGGAACCAGCGCTCAGGGCACTTGCTTGCGTACAATACTGCGCCGATGATGTACACTAGAAGACTCTTGGTGATAGGCGCGTAGAAGTACAGCGCCCACTGAGGGCCACGGGTCCACGACAGCTGGAAGAAGGGAATGAAGCCTGTCAAAGCGAGAGAGCAGTAGAACGCAACACGCAGCCAAGCCATGTCGGCGCGGTTGAAGGTCGGCTGCCAGGGAAGGATGACACCACCGACACCGAGAGCAGCAGTGAGGGTCATGTACGACCAGCGCGAGACAGGCTCGCAATAGAAAGCGGCGTACTCGGTGGTGAGGATCGAGGCGGCGACAAGAAGTGAAATGCCTGTGTAGTCGACGCAGGCGAAGCGCTCAAGCAGAGTCTGTTCCGAGATGCTGCTCATGGTGTGCCAGATCGTGGAGCAAGCAAGGCATTTGCAAGCTGCGAAGAAGAAGACACCGGCAATGAATATATCAGCCTTGGTCGACTGGCTCCAGTTGACGCTGGATGGGTAGAAGTAGAAAGCCAAAGCAAGGACCATGATGAAGCCCAGGAGATGAGACCAGATGTTGACGAGCTCGTTGTGGAAGCCAAATACGGAGCGCACGCACGCCCACTTGCCTTCTGAGAAGCGGTAGCCCTTGAGGATATGAGGGTTGATTCTCCAGGGCTCAGGCAGGTCGTCGTAGTGGAGCAGGCCATGCTCCTTCGCGCGAGTCAGCGCACGTTGCACACCGTGTTCGATCGTGATCTCCACGGTTTCACGAGCGCGGCGAGCCTTGTCGAGACCGCTGTCGACCACGCCCTTAGCAGCTTCGATACCTTCATCCATTTTCCTTCGCCCACTTTCGTACATCTCGTGGGCATATGAGCCGAGCGTGCCGTCTTTCAAAGCATATGCGCGTGTTTCAAAGTCCGTCAAATACGAGTCCATCAACTGTATTCCCTCCATGACCTTCTCGCCCAATGTCTCTTGCGACTCCAGCGCTTCTTTGTACCGCTCTTCAAGTGTCTCAACGAAGACTGAGGCTTGCCGGCGTCCAGCTTCGAGTGCGCCGTCGGATATCTTCGAGCACGATTCGCGCACGGCGAGGAGGGTTGTGTATGCATATTCGACGCCTGCGTCATATTTGAGATGGCCATAGTCTTCGAGGAAGTCCAGTCTGCAATTGAGGTCGGCCAGGAAGTTGCGAAGCTGTGAGCAGGGTCAGTCATAGCGATAGCATTCACATGAAGAGCTTCCTACCATCAGCTGGAAATTTTCCACTTCCTGAACGCAGGGTCTGGTGTGCCATGAGTGACGTCGCTGGCGCTGCTCCTCAAAGGTGCCATAGCCAGGACGACGCAAGCGCTGCATTGGCTCCTCTTGCGAAGTCATAACGGCGGTGCTCACACCCGTGGAGGACATGGAGCGCGGCATGAGGGGCAGCGAATTGATATATAGAGGTGCGCGGGGCTGATTGAGGCGTGGCGAGACTGCGGTTGCTGAGGGGTCCAATCGACAACGGTTCCAGATCAGGAAGGTCTGCGGATTGGCTGCGTAACGAGTCGTCTGGCTGACCTTTGCATGTGCGCGCAAAGAGGCTTTCTGGCTGGGTGGCTTACTGTCAAGGAGTGAACTGGGGGCTCTGGGCTAAGGACTGGTGGGCCGTGTTCTCCGCGAATGGGTGGAGTGGAGTACGCGGCGTGGATGGCGAGCCGAGAGCGGAGTGGACAGCAGCTGGCCGCAGAGAATTACGAGGTTATGTACAGAAGGCCGACCGAGAGCTACGGTGCTGTGGGCGGCAGGATGCCGATTGAAGTCTAAAAGAAAGTGGGAGGGTGGAAGCGACGGCGCCTTTGGCGTGTTGGCGCTCGTCATCCAAATTTCTTATCCGAGGCTGGATCGAAAGGATGGGGCTGTTTCGGTGCTTCCCGGGCCCTGCATATCCTGGCAGTCAGGTACAGAACATGAGTTCCTGCCTAGGGCTGATAGTTGACAGGTAATAGACATTTATTGCTTGTTTCATCCGTGCATACATACCGATTGCAAGAAGTGGTTGCCCTACATAGCATTGTCAGGTTCAACAAAGCACACGGGAGCATCGTGGAAGAACGGCTCGAACGGCTTGGCACTTTCTCCATTCGACTTGGTGCCCTTGTCCACTTTTAACACATCCATCACGGTTCGCCAACACATCGTTTGCTTTGATTTGTTTGTTGTGGGCAGCTGTTGATCGTTGGTATCATCTACGTTCTCGCACTTCAAGTTACATTGTCGCAAATTCCATGTTCAGCTCGCTCTGTTCTCTACTTTGCGTTCTGCAAGGCTGGCCGACGAGGTAGCTGGCTGGTAACGCCTATGACGGACTTGCTCCCTTCACCACACTGCGCCGTGCCACTCAACAAGCCTGCAGTTGCTACCCTGAGAAGTAGAGAGCAGTGTTCCACGTGGAATTGGCACTGCTGGTAATGTTTGACCAACATGCTCCTGCGTAGGTTACGCGACTATTGAAAAGTGCCCATCATTACTCTTTCTCTGCACCTGCGTATTTTCTTGCAACCTTGCTTTGACTGTGCAATACGCACACTACATGCGCCTAGCACTCAGCCTGCAGTCGTACTTAGTATTATCACCTGCGGCTGCGAAGTCGCATGTTGAGAGCTTCAGCTGGAGCCTTGAATGTCAGAGATCCGCAGGTTCTCTCCTAGACAGTCATCGATCATGAGTCTCACCGGCCGCTTTGTACGGGATCCCTTGTCAAGACCGGATCACTTCCAAATGCCATCAGTAGAGCCTCACCCCTCACGCGTGGCCAATGGTGGTTGCGCCCTCGGCGTCATGTGTGCTACACCTTAGCGCTGCTTATCGTATGTCATACCTCGCACTGCAGCACAAATCCAGCCAAAACTGCCAACACGGCACGCCAGGCAGCGCCACGATCTTCGCCGAGCATGCAGTTTGGTCCCCAGTTTTCAAGCAGTTCTCTTCGTACATACAGCTTCGTTGCCTCCTCAGTCGTTGGCCAATCAGCGACGCCCTGACCTCTGCTTGCGAACTCCCGGTCAGCGATGCCCTGCATACCTTAAACGTACCATGACCTCAGAACACGAGAATCGCAACTTCACGAACCATTCAGCAATTTTTGACATCTCCACATAACACTTCTGAACCCAGACTTTGGATGCTTCGATATTAACGAACCATGGCGGTACTTGCAGCGATACTGCCAGTTGTCTCCCGCAGTTCTTGTCTTGCGCTAGACCTGTATCAATTCGCCGCCTCGTCGCCTGGAGAGGCAAAGGACCTTGTGAAGGCCGCAAATGCGATCAACAATTTCGCTTCAATTTTGAAGCAGGTCGGAACAATCATCAAGGAAGACGATCGGTTACCTTCTTTCGAGGTATGTCACTCTCTGCATACCTGCTACGCCACCTTCACATTTGCCATCTCGTATGCATCAGGTTGAGTAAACAACGAGAAAACTTCTCTCGTTCTCAAATCTCAGCTTCAACTTGACATGGATGCTTCGAGAAGAGATGGACACAAGACGAATCTGGCGACAAAGACAGCTGGCGAACTCCCACCATGCTTACATAGTGTGTACGTCGAGACTAACATAATATCCAGGCTCTCGACGTACTCGAAGATGCCACTGTGCAGTCCCAGACTGTCTTGAAGGAGATCGAGAATGCGACTGAGCTTCGCAGGAATGAGCAAACCGAAGAAACAGATGAAGCTCGATCTTCAAAGGGTCATCCGCGCAGCGGGTCGCTGAATGTGACAAGGCTGGCCTGCTTTGCCGCGCATCTTGAGTGCTTGAGGTTGACCCTAGCTGTTCTCCTGCAGACTTTGTACACCGCTCAAAGTATCATGTGGTCAAAGTAAGCGAACGCCTCCCATACCTAAACGTCGTTACAGAAACGAGCAACCGAAGATCAGTACTTATGTTGTGCGACAATTCAGAATCTTCGGATTTTGGGACGCAACACTCGTTCTCATGTTCATCATCTAGTTTTGTACCATTACGCACTTTTGCTGACTGTCTCTGTAGACTTCGCCCTACAGTGTCGCCAAAACAAGCTGCCAAAGCAGTGGCAAACGAGAAGATTCAGCTCCAAACACTCATCATTGAGCAGCAGATGTCGATACTATCTGCAACAGTGCTCCACAACCAGGTGCCTCGTCAAGACGCTCGATTCTTAATGGAATCAGACAGCTCCCAGAGTCTCGTCATAACAGGACGCGAAAATACATCGCCGAACTCAAACCACCTGTATCAGTACCAGGATAAGTATCTAGGAAGTCTTGATACATCCGGATCTACGGAGGAAGGATGGCTACCGACTGTTTGTAGCATCGCTGGCCCGAGGACTGAGCTGCTGCTGGAGAGATGGACTAGTCTGCCAGACTTTGATCAACGCCTCCGTGATGCAGAACGTAAGGCCCGTACTCAAAAGCACGAGAATCAGCAGGCAACCGTCGAATCAGACAGCGAAGAGGAGGAGAGGCAAAGGTACGGGCCCAACGGTGCAGGCCTAGCTTCACCACCACCTCAACGATCTGGTAGCGTACAGCCGCTTTTTATGGACACAACTACTCTACCTATCCCAGTGCCAGGCTCTAAGTTCGGACCATCAGCTCCAATGTCGCCAGCAGCTTCGCCGAGAGCTTCCCGTACGACATTAGAGATACCTGTGTCGCCCCGCACCAGCATAGGCAGCTTACCGGTCGAAGCCGCAGCAGCAGTCGAAGCCAAAGAGGAAGATGACGACCTCGATCTTGAAATACCATGGACTCTGCGTACCCAGAAGTACGAGTGGAGGTTCATTGATGGCAAAGTTGTTGGCTCGAATACCGACCTGCCCTTTTCAGCTGCATATGCCGAGCGACGAAGTTGGACAGAAGTTCTGGCGAGCTGGGCCTGTAAAGAGGCCATTCAGGAAGCAGGCTACAAGTTCACGCAGGTGCAGAAAGAGAGAAAGGACGGGCGCAGGACGAAGTTCGATACTTGCTTCTGCATCGAGCAGCCGCTGAAGTTCGACCAAGTCAAACGCCTGGTTGAACGGACTGTTGAGTTATACCGAAAGAATGTGTCACCGACTCCACCACCACAACCAGCACTACCGCGCGTCCGACGTACCTCCTTTGATCGACCACCTCCTGGTCCACCGCCAAGCTACCTGGCTAAGATGGCTGCGCAAGACCGTGATCGGACACCTACTGCAAGTAGACCACAGATGCCTTTAGAAAGATCGTCCAGCACAGTGGCATACCGTCCACCACCGCCGCCACTAGACCGCTCGATGTCTATGCCGGGCCCAGGGATGGTCCCTCCACCGCCATATCCACCGAGTATCAACTCGCAAGCACCCACTCGACCTGTGGCAATGCCAACACCAGGACCAATGCCAATGACTAACGGCCAATACTCCTCATTGCCGTCTCAAAGCCTCTACCCTCCACAAATACCCCCTCCACCACCAAACGCGCAGCAGTACCCATACCCACCTCCACCACCGGGTGCACCCTACAGCAACTACCAGCTTCCGTCACCTACGCAACTCTACGCCAACCCATCGGGCCCACAGTCACCGATGCGCCAGTCGCATTTTGTTCCTAGGTCGACGGACAGGTATGACGACGATTCGATGACCTCTGATTCCGGAAGTGGAGAACGGAGAAGACGTAGATCGAAGTCGAGGAAGAGATATGAGAAAGAGGTCGAAGGGAAGAAGAAGAAGTATGGGAAGAGTGCGGCTGTGGGGACGTTGATGGGTATTGGAGGGTTGACGGCGTTGCTTGATGGGTTGGGTGGGCTGTGAGTTATGCATGGCGATTTTTTCTTCTTTATAGATTAGTGGGACGATTAGATGCACGAATCTTTTGACTACGCCAGCGTCACACAATTTCCATATCACAAATCTCATCTTTTAAATCCATTCCTGATATGTTGAGATGCCGTTCACTCTGCCGTGTGTTTCAATGTGCCATCCATATCCCAAACGCCGCGCTATGCATAAACCAAATCCCCTCCTCCAGTGTCCCCCATCACCTACTATCAGCGACATCTGGCAGCCTCTCAATAACATACTTCCCCTTCGCCACACTCACAATTGGCACACCGGGAATCTTCCTAATCCTCCTCTTCAAATCCCTATCATTCGTCGCCACAAGATAAATTCTATGCTTCATAACCCTCTCCACAATACAATCATCCGCATACGTGCCCTTGTGATCGCACTTCAGTCTCTCCCACCTCTCATCCCTCGCAATGCGTAACGCAATCCTGTACTTCGGGCCCAGCTTCTCCAACTCGGCCATCACGCAGGTGGTGATGATGGGTGTGGCCTTTGCGTAGAGCAGGTCCATGAGCGCTTTGTCCAGCTCGAGCTTGGCGTGGACGGTATGGGAGAGGAAGTTTGTGTCGACGAGGACTGAGTAGGGCGGGCCAAGGGCGGTGTTGGCCTGGAAGAAGAGCGCGGAGGAGACCTGGGGGATTTCGCGTTTGGCTACTTCGGCGGCGGCTTTCTTTTTGGCTTCAAGTTCGCCGTCGGCTTGGTTCTTCTTTCTGCACAAGGGTGTTAGTATGGATGTTGAAGAGGTGGCGGGGCGTTGGGCGCATACAGTCTTCCATCTTTTTGGCCTGCGGCTGTTAGTCTGGATTTGTTCAGGTCTGGCACTTGTGTAGCTCACCGATGACTCTCTTCATCTGCGCGAACTTGCGCGTCTTCTTTTGGACACCCATGGCTGCGACGTTGTGCTGGTACGTTCGCGTGCGGATGTCGATAACGCGCTGATACTTTTTGGTGGAGCACTTCAGATACGGCTGCCAAGAGTTCGACTTCTCAAAAATGTCGGATGTTGCTGCCGCCGACCAGACGCTAGAAGCAGTGGGTCCCAGGAATAGCAATAGCGCAGTGCATCACGCAGGGACGAGTTTGACAGGCAAAGGGTTCACGATGGGAAAACTGGTCTCCTTTCTACTTCTTGGTGGTGTCTGAGTGAGCGCAGCACCACGTGACATTGCAGCCATCGTTTCCCTTCTTACCACCCGTCTTGATCATCGCTATTTGACGTTCGTCACCGTCCCTCGCTCATCCCGCCGCTCCCCATTCCAATCGCTAGCCCGTGCCAAACACCAAGCGAACTGGGCGCTCGATCCTCACTCCGCCGCGCCCCTGCAGCCCCGTTCTCTCTCTCCACCAACAGCCCAGCAAACAGGGTCCTCTCCACCTCTCGCTGTCCTGTCGCTCGTTTCGCCCTGACATCACTGCACTCGACCCGCGAGCGACGCTCTCCACTCGTTCGCGAACAGCCTCGTCCCCTGAGACACGATCAGCCGCACGACTCGGCGTCAGCCTTCATCCACGCTGTCCCCTTAGGCGGGCCCCTCGATACCCCAGACCACACCACAACCCCCGTCGAACGTCGTACACATTCTGCAATGCGCCCTTCGGTAGGCCTGTTGGGCTTGCTGCTCGCTGCAGCGCCTGTTGTCCTGGCGCAAGACGACAGCGACTTGCCACAACTGTCAACAATTCAGCAGCCGGACGGACAGGGAGCGTCATCCAGCGTGGCAGCATCGTCCGCGGCAGCATCTTCAGCCCAAGCATCCACCACAGCAGCAGCAGCAGCATCATCTTCAGCGCAGGCGACATCAGCAGCACAGTCGAGCGCAGCAGCATCAGGGACAACAGCTGCGAGCGCTGATGATAGTGGCTCCTTCCCAACTGTCACACAAGGCATCGTCCAACTCTCAGGCCTGCCTACACTCGCTGGTGTCGGTGTGCCTGACCAACGAGTCCCAGACACATCTGGAGCACTCTTTATGCAAAAGTCGGATCTTCCGGACGGAACCGTGTTCATTTGTGTCGGCGCGATCTTGGGTTTCCTCGGTGCTTGCGTGCTTCTGTGGCGAGGTCTCGTTGCGTGGTCGCTGCATCGATCCGTCAAGCGCGCTGCTCTTGCGCAGAACCTGGCTGATATGAAGGCGATGTCAGCAGTGCCCGGCAAGAAGCGCGGCATGTATACCCATGTTGGTGCCAGCTCAACCATGTCTCTGGATCATCTGTCTGCGGCGCCCACTGGCCATTCGAGGCCTCAAAAGCCATTCGCTCAGGCCCCGGGTGGCACACCTCCCAGGGCCGCATCTTCTTTGTTCTTCTCTCCTACTGCGGGCGGCGCAGCTGGTCTCGCACAGCAGGGCAACCGTTCGTCGAACTACCTGCCCGCTGGCTACTACGCTGCTGGTAACGCGGCGCCTGCTGGCGGGTCTCCAATGGCACATGTCGGCGGACACGGCGCACACCTGTCGACCAACTCGCTGGCCTTGCCAGGAAACCGGTTCAGCCGAGCATCCGGCATCTCACCTCCAGGATCGCCGTCTCTTCCACCTTCTCGTGGCTATGACCGCGCTCCCCCGTCCAGAGACGGCTTCTCCAACTACAACCGCAACAGCGTTGCTACTCTTAGCACACCAGGCAACACCAGGAGCGGCGTCTATGGCCACGGTCAGGCTAGCGTAAGCAACTTGTCTTTGAACGTACCGGGCGGAAGTACAGAAGCTGGTGGCCGAGCTCCGAGTGCGTATCTGGAAGATTTGTTCGAGAACCACGGCGGTTCGCGCTCGCAAGAGAGGTTCTAGAGAGATCTCAAAGTGCAGCCTGTTGTGCAGCGGATGTCAAGATCGCAGTCTTTGATCGATCGTACGGCGGATATCTACCACTCTGTATACGTAGCCGGCAGAGAAAGAGTGTGGGACGTCGAGATGGCTCTGGAGAGGAGCAAATCTGCGGTTATGTGGAGAAGCAGAGATAACCGGGGAAGACCACAGTCGACACCTTTGTTTTGATTTCGACACACCAAGCTACCAGTCTATGGGCACCGTACTAGGTATCGCGGTTTTGTGTTGAGGTCGTGCTGCATGCGCGGGTATGCAGTGTACCTCGTCCTTTTTGAAGCCGTGCCACCTTGCGAAACGGGTCGGTATCACATACCCAGTTCACAACAACTTTTGGTCATCTTTACGATCGTTGGCATTTTTGAGAGAGCTGATACATTGGCGGGTGTTGGCTGGTTTGGTTCAGTTCTTTTGCATAGATACCTTGAGATAGCTATTGTTCGTAATGATGGGAGAGTAAGCACGTATTGCTTGTAGTAATTCAATGTAAGAAGACCAAGTCTTGGGGTCCAGTGTTACGGCTGGAATGTGTGCATGCTCGTGATACCCAAGGTGCTTGTACGTTCTGTGCTGTAATGCTACGTAGCTACTGGTCGCTGGGTATCCTGGCAATACGGGTTTGAGAATCGGGTATGAGATGGCAAGAAGAAAAGACCTAGACTGCCAACACTGAGCAGTCTGTCAGCCGGTTATCAAGCTTGGAGGCTATCAGCTTATTACATCCGCGGACTCGTGGTCATTGGCTGGGAAGGAGGTTGTTGCTGTACGTCGAGACGCTAGCTTGGTGCTTTGATATCTTGTTTCTTGAGCTCCAAAGTCTGGTTACAGATGCAGTAGCGCTCACACTTATGCAGCACAAGGCGATGTCCCGTCTATGTGCGCAGCGAATTGGCTGCGGGTTTTGAGGATGCTCCCATCCCGCTGCTAGTATAGTAGTGGGAGAGTGGGAGCGCACTGCAATCTCTAGCGTGGGCAGAGCGGTACCCACGCAGCCTTGTCTCAGCGCGTACGACCATCTCAAGAACCTGTTGATTGCACTGCCATCTCTAGCGTGACAGAGCAGCATTTGGCAGGTCTCAGTCTTGCGCCGGATCCGCAAGTCTCCTTCGGAGCCAATTAAGACAGCAAAAGACCGGGATGGCATTCGACACAATCGCTGTAAACAAAAGTCCACTCCAATCTTTAGTGTTGAAGAGCAACTCGAAGCCTTACATTTCCCTTGCCGTAAGGAACTCTAGCCACGCGGAGCATTCGTGATAACACGATTGGTTTGCACGATCAAGATCACAATCAAAGCAAAGAGATGTATGGTCACGCAGGTGGCTCCGAGCGCTATCGAACCCCCCCTCAAGGAGGAGGCGTAACCTGCTCAAAGCCTAAAAGTGCCGTCTCACTCTAGAACGCAAATATGACAACCACGCGGTAGATGTACCCGACGAGGCCGTTGATTAATCGTCCATTTGTATTGTGTGTGAGGAGCGAAAGCCCGGCTGACCGCACCAAAGATTTTGATGATGCGAGCGCCAAGGCCCCGGGCCTTCTATTTTGCCGAGGGATTGCCAACTCAAAATTTCTGTTGCTGTCGGACACACTATGCAACCATCAACAAACACTGTTACTGCGCTATGCGACCGCTCTGTGGGCATGCTTCCTCGAGACGACTGAGTTTGTCGTTTGAAGCTGCGTGCAGAGTGGGTTGAGAGTGTTGTGTACCCCACGATTGCCTGCTTTCTGGATCTTCGCCCGATGGCCAGAGAGCAACATATCCTTCTAGTGGGAGAGGAAAATAGGTTTTTAGCAGGACCGTGTCTACTCCACCCTACGCATTGCCGTCTCTTTAGATGTGTAGGACTATTTATATGACAAACATCTCTTGATAATGTACCTTCGTATGCTGTGATACTCCTGGTGCTGAAGGTCGAGAAAGCAAGGCTGGAAGCCATCTTGCGAAGTCTGATACTTCCGTGGAGCGCTCAGCACGAGACGTTCAGAAGCCTGAGCAACGCTGAATTCCAATCTCGTTGCCCGAGCAGCACTGTTGATTCAAATCCCACAAGATCTGTAATACGGACGAACAGGGGAGCAAGGCTGGCGGTCTGGCTGAATATAGACATGGCGCTAGAACCCTGTCTGGACGACGCCATGTGTTCAGCGGAACGGGGTTGCATTACTCGTCATCGCGTGCGAACTAAGCAACTCTTTGCGGTCCCCTTTCTTTGCTTTCTTGAAATGTTCCTGCGTGCATATCGATAGTAGAACCCGGTGCTGTGCTACGTGTGCGCCGTCGAGTCCTCAAGCCCTCCCCCGAGCCCCCGCCGCATACGCAACGTTCTACCGCTCCGAGCGACTGAGCTCCGGTCGAATCCTTGTGTGACGCTCACGGCGCAACGATATGGCTTCCGCCCTGAATAAACGCCAGCAGGCGCGTAATGAGCGTACGCTGCAGGAGCTAATCAAGACGGTGCCTGGGAATGGGACTTGCGCTGACTGTGGTGCAAAGAATCCAGGTAAGGAGAGCGTGCATGCTGATGGACCTGAGCTGACAAGGCTGTAGGATGGGCAAGTTGGAGTGTATGTTCCCCTGAAGCGACTCGAACGCCGTGTCTCGACTCGTCGAATTCTTTCGTATATCGATTCCAGTACTGACGAACCTAGTTGGGCATCTTTCTGTGCATGCGCTGCGCAGCCCTGCACCGCAAGCTGGGGACACACATCTCAAAGGTCAAATCGCTGAGCATGGACAAATGGGACAATGCGCAGGTCGACGTAAGAGGAGACATGTCTAAGCAGGCCTGAGACAACGTTGACAGCAGCAGAACATGAAGCGCATTGGCAACGCCGAGTCGAACAAGACGTACAACCCACGCAACTCGAAGGCGCACATACCAATCGATGTCGACGAAGTAGATGGTGCTATGGAACGCTACATACGGCAGAAGTATGAACAGAGGATATTCATGAACGCCTCGCAACCAGGCACGCGACACAACACGGGCAGCACGAGCTCTGAAGACAGACCGCCACCACTACCGCCAAAGCCAACAGGGCGATTTGGGTTCGGGTTGAGGAAGACATCGACTTCGAAGTCTCCTCCAATGTCTCCTGGTCTTGGGTTCGGACAAGAAACATCTCCGCCGCGCGTGAACAAACCGTCTCGAGTCTTTGGCTCAAACATCCACACATCCGGCGATGGTCTGGACTCAAAGCTGGCGACGCTGCGAGACATGGGCTTCCCAGACGACAAGCGCAACTCGACCGTCTTGAAGGGGTTGAATGGCAATCTGGACAAGACAGTGGAGGCATTGATTCGGCTGGGAGAGCAAAACTCCGGAAAGTCTGGGCGGACGACACCAACTCCACCGACGAAGAACGGGGTGAACGGTCTCTCGTTCGACAACATTCCGCAAAGCACACCTGCTGCCGCTTCGACGAATCCGTTCGACGCGCTGGATGCAGCGCCCCTGGCTCAATCACAGCAGCCGCAGAACCAGCAGTTCAACTATGGCGGACAGCAACAGGCGAACCAGCAGGCGAGCTCTTACAATCCATTCTTATCACAGGGCTCGCAGGGGCAGTACCAGCAGCAGGGAGGAGCTCAGCAACAACAGAATTATGCTCTGCAAGGGCAGTATCAGCAGCAGCAGCAGCAGCAGCAGCAACCCCAGCAACAACAGAATTATGGCCAGTCATACAATCCATTCGAACAACAGCCACAGCAGCAACAACAGCAATTGCAGCAGAGCCTGGAGCAATCATTCCAGGGTTTGCAGCTATCCCAACAACAGCCTCAGCAATACCAACAGTCTCAACAGCCCGCACAGCCATTGTTTCCTAACCGGACAGGAGGACTTGGACAGCCGAACCCACCTTTTGCGCAAACGAACCCATTCCAGCAATCTTTCACACCACCACCAATGCCACAGATACCCGAGCAATACAGCTCATTTTACCCACCCCAACCACAGTACCAATCGATGTCTCAGCCAGCAAGCCCAGGAAATCCCTTCCTGAAATCTTCAAAGAGTCAGATATTCACACCCTCAGCAAACTCCAATCCATTCGGCTCGAGCCTTAGCCAACAACCTCAGCGATTCCAACAGCAGCAGACAACGCAACAGCAAGCATTCAACCCCTGGACAACCCAACAACAGACGCAAACGCCAACCACACAAGCTCCTAACCCGTTCAACAGCATGGGACAAAGCTACCAACAGACACAAACTCCCACATCCCCAGCGCCGAACCCATGGCAGTACCAGCAACAACCCGCCCAACAGTCCAGCTACCCACAGAGCAACCCACCATTCGACAGGTACGCAGCGTTCTCACAGTACAGCCAGCAGCAATCTGCGCCCCAGCGCTCTGCAACAATGCCAAATCTGCTGCTGGGCCAGACAGGCGCAGGAGCCCAAGCACCAGCACCAGCCGCCCCTTCTGCGCCTGCAGCAACTGAAGCTCTGTCGTTCTCCGGTCACTCGAATCCGTTCCAGAGCGCGGCACCGACACAAGCTGCGCCGCAGGTTGGGCAAGCTAAACCGTTGCCTGCGCTTTCGAACATGCAGGGTGCTAGGCATGTGAGTAACGAGAGTGTAGATTTTACGGGGTTGATGGGTGGACGGCATAGCCCGGATGCTTTTGGGAGCTTGAGTTCGAGTTTTAGGAGATGAGGAGATGGTAGGAGGTATGTGGAGTTATATTCTGCATAGCGTGCGTTATCGAATCATGGAGATGGAAGTTATAGGGAAATTATATGCACTTCAGCATGAGATCGACTAGCGTAACGCTTTAATTCAGTTCTTTCTTGAATTGCTCAGAGACGCTGTTGTGCTGCTATCGTGTTTGTGATACTTGCTTCGAATGCACAACAATGTCGTTGTCATTCGTGGATTCCCGTCCCAAGACCTTACAAACAAAAAAACTTTCTATTTCCTCACATGCACCTCATCAATTCTCCTAACAAGAGTCCACGCAGGAACTGCAAGATATCACACACGTGCATCGTCTTGGCACCGGGCAGCGTAACGTGGCTCAACCTGCAGGGATCCCAGCCTCTCAACAAACAGTGGTGAATTAGCTCGTCTCCCTTTGACGCACGCAAGCTGCGCAACGACGATCGTCCAAGCTCGCAGCTCCACACGTTCGCGCACCGATCCGATCCTTCAAAATCCATTTGCGGCCCCAACCGTGCTCCCGTCCTGACACCCATCATCTGCACCTCCGCGCAGCCTTCAGTGAAGCTCAAGCATATCACGACCATTCGACGCTCAGGGTCCAAGCTATCGCTCAACGTTGGGACAGCCCACAGCGACAACACATCTGTGGATCAGCTATTGCAGGGAAGAATTATAGAGAGGAAGGTTGAGGCCCAATTCGACCCACTTCTCACCGGCCGACCTTCTGGACTCGTAGAGCTGCAGAGGGAGTCATTGCGACAGCGTATGTCCGTCAACGTCAACAACACTCAATCGAACGTCGCGCATACCTACGTCGAAGCCAGAACACGTCCACCTCAACCCTCACGCCACATCAAACCCGCTTCAACAATCTACAAGTAGCTTTCACTCCTTGCGCAACCAAACGACACACACCGACACACACCGACACACACCAACACACAACCACCACACACCCGCAACAATGGGCTGGAACCCCTTCTCCACCTCCCCCACCCGCTCTTCCTACTCCTCCTACTCGCGCGGCCCATCACGCAACTACGCCCGCAGTTCCGCCGGCTCGTCCTACTCCTCGTCACACCGGGCCTCCACCTCGCGCTACGGCCGGCAACCGCGCGACGGCTACCTACAGTACCTGTACCGCAAGCTGCGCCAACTGTGGCGCGACTTGGTACACTATGCTAGGAGACACCCGTACAAAGTCTTCTTCGCGGTGATCATGCCGCTTGTTAGTGGGGGCGTGTTGCATAAGCTCGCAAGGCAGTTTGGGGTGAATCTGCCGGAGATGGGGGGTGCGGGGACGAGAGGAGGGTTCAGTGGGAGTGGGCATACGAGCCACGGGGGAGGGGGAGGATATTATGGGAGTGAGGGGTACGGGCCGGGGCCGTCGAGAGGAGGGGCCGGTGGGCAAGGAGGTATGTTTGGGGGGTTAGACGTGCAGAGCGTGGCAGGTGGCATTGGGAATCTGGCGACGATTGCGCAGATGGCGAGTAAATTCATGTGAGGCGCAACGAATTGCAGAACGAGGGAGGGCGGACGATTTGGAATGTGATTGGTGCTGGAAGAGGGCGGTTGAACGACTGGGTGGATGTTTGATTGGATCTTCATTACATCTCTTTGAGATACATTCGCGCACATTAGAGATATCCCTAGGCGTTTTTGGAGTAAATAGAAAACGATTTTTATCTTTGCAACCAAACCAGTACTTTCCATCTTAGCGTGCGTTAGACAAACCCAAACCCCCCCAGCCCTTCACCATAGGATATCACATCATACTATTACCAAGAAAACCTCGTCCCAACCACTCACCAAAGACACTTTCAGCGCTCAGGAAGTCAGGTCCTAACCACTAACCGCACTACTCAACACCTTCGCCGCAAGACTACTCAACAACCTCGCCTTGTCCGCCTGCGGCATCTCCTGAAACACGGCATAAACACTCTTCCCCTTCGCATCCCTCACACTACCCAGCCTATTCCCCGCAACCGCGCCAGCAACCATGCCCGGGAAATTCGCAACAATAAAGCCCATCGCGCCACCACTCAGCCCACCAACGACACTCCAGAATTTCCCTGTAGGACCGGCGTCTTGGTCGGCCATGCCTTCCTCGCGCAGCATCTCCTCAAAGATACCGCCGAACTGCTCTTCGCTGAACTTATTGTGCGACTCCTCTGTATTGCCCGCTGGCTTCCCGCTGCCTCCAAAGCCAAACGCCGACCACGGGAAACTGCCAAAGTTGAATCCCCCGGCTCCTTGCTGACCCGCGCCCTGGCCGCCAGCCGTATGCGGGATCTCCTCCTCCCACGTCTCGTCTGGTGTCGCCGTGCTTCCCGTCCAGTTGTTGTATGTGCGGGCGGCATCGTAGTCTCTCCTTCGAGTGGGATCAGAGAGGGTGTAGTAGGCGTCATTGATGGCTTGGAAGCGCTTTGTGCGTGCTGCGCGCTCTGGTGAATCTGACGGTACACGATCCGGGTGGTGCTTCAGAGCTGCTTTCTTGTAGGCGTCGCGGATCTGTTGTTGTGTGGCTTTGGAGTCGACGTCGAGGATCTTGTAATAGTCTTGCGTTGCTGCGAGGTGTTAGTGGGGGCTGTACGTAGAAATGGTTGAAGGCTGGAACTTACCCATGGTGGGCGATTGTGTCTGGCGGTGGGTTGGGAGAGGGTGGGGAGTAGGGGGAGGGGTATTTGTAAAATAGGTGGAGGCAGATTCGTGAAGTAGGTGGAGACAGATTTGTGGTGTGTTTTGCGCAAAGGCAGCAAAGTGAGAGCTCAAAGGCAAGGTGGTGTCGCATTGACACGATGACGTAGCGTTTCAAACGCGGAATCCAGCCACTGTGGCTTCAGTTTCACATGTAGAGCATGAAAAGTCAAGATAATGAACATAGTGCGGTAAATTGGTATAATCTTTTAGAGGCCAGATCTATGCAACATTCACTTTTGAGATATCTGTTCTACATGCTTCCAAGGAAGCCACCTTTTCCGCCGCTTGGGGTGATTTCTTCTGTAGACAACATGAGTGTCTACCTGGCACGACTCTGAGCCTTGGTCTTGCGTTTCCTTGTCTCGCCGTTGATGTTCTGTGCGGTCGCAGACTGGATGGCAGCCTCATCCTCAGGGAGCTCGGAGGTCTCGAGGAGAGGCTCGTCAATAAGCTCCTTCTTGCCGAGGATACGGCCAGCAGACTGGTTGTAGATGAACTTGGGAAGCTTGAACAGAAGGGTGTCGTAGATAGTAGGCGCAGGCTCCTCGTCAGGCTGTTGTTCGTCAGTCAGGTCGTCCATGCAAGTGGAGTCGTAGGTGTGCTTACGTCGAGCAAGAACTCGCCCTTCATGCCATCCTCGGTCTCCTCCTCAAGGAAGACGTTGCCGACGGAGTCGACGATCAAAACCTTGCCGTTCTCTGCCACGATGCGCTTCTTGGCGCCTTGAGGGCCAGAGATCAGCTCTGTCTCCTTTGGCGTGCTGATGCCAGCGGTGCGGGCCTTCTTGACAGCCGCGGGCTTCTTGCTGTTCTTGCGCTGATCCTTCTCCCAGGCACGCGCTTCGCGGCGGTTCCTTGGGACGAACTCAGGCTCCTTCTCCTCCTCCTCCTCGTCGCCGTTGTCAAATTGCTGAGCGTTAACAGGGACGTTTGCGCGAGCACCATCAGCGCCGGGAATGCCCTGGATGGCAGTCTCGTCACCCCACGCGGTCTTGCGTGCATGTCGAATATAGCGCTCAACGAAGTCCTTGCGGCGCTTCCAACCCATGTGCAGGGCGAACCAGTGCATGCCGCCTCCCATGACGATCAAGACACCGAACAGAACAGAGCCGAGGCCGGGACGGAAGCGGTTGTAGTAGTAGCCAGAGCCCTTCCAGGCAGGGAAGCCATTCTTCAAGAAGTGATCGTAGCGCGCACGTTCAGGGCCCTTGAGGATGGTTGCAACAACAGACAACTTCTGGTACCTGGCAGTGACCTTCTTCATGTGCGCATCAATCTCCTTCTTCGAGGGGCCCTTGCTGGACTTGACACCAGGTGTCTTGCCCGTCTTGCCAGCCTTCTTTGCATAGTTGGCAATGAAGATCTTGCGCGCCTTGTCGGGGTGGAGTTCGCGACCCTTTGTGCGGTAGGCTTTGGTCAATTCGTCTTGGTTCGCGCTGGGCTTGACACCGAGCATGTCATAGAAGGTGACATTTGCACCTTCAGACTTGATGACTTCGTCGCGCAGACGGAAGATCTCGTGATCTATGCAGTAAGACGTTAGCTAAGCTGCAGCTTTGGAGGTGCTGGACGCCTGTATGTGGGGAACTTTTCTGGCACAGGATGCACAGGGGGACCCATTAGACGGAATGTGAAGGATGTACATACCCTCCTTTGACCAGGCAGCAGCAAAGGCCGCAAAGATGCCTAGCAGCAGGGCAAATACGGCGGCGGACCTCATGGCTGTTGGTGGTGGAGGTTCAAGTCGAGTTCAAGCCAGATGGCGAACTTTACAAGCAATGGGAAAGTGCAGTGGCTTGTGCGCCCGTAGTGCGGTGAACCGCTGGAGATGCAGAGCGTGGCCCAATAACGATCTGGTCCAGAAAGACCGGTGAAGATGGGGTACAGGTGTAGCTATGGCTTGGAGAGAGATATATGTACAGACCGCTACTCTCCATCGCCCTCAGTTTTATCACCCAGAGTCTGCCCGCGCCGCTCTTCTTCGCCTTCAAAAATGCTACCAGGTGTCCTTACCACGGGCATGTGAGACGAGCTAGGATTCTCTAGGAAGCTGTCAGGGCGCACTGTGGCTCAGCGCGTTTGTCTCTTATTTTGGATCGCCGCGAATCCACAGCCAGTGTCCAACAAAAGTTAAACCTCAGCGACACGTACTCCTTAGGTGAACACCCCTTCACTGCGCCCACACTCGCTCACAGCCGCGTCACCAACACTCTCTCTTGTCAGACTCGTCGTATCTGTAAGGCAGCCACTTTCCTGATATATTGCATCGTTTTGCACAGTTCAGAGGCCACATCTGCCCTCTCCCAACACTATACCATCCAATCCGGGCACGCGCAACAACCGCTGACAATGACTTCCCCTGCAGACCGCGAAGAACAACGCCAGACTCTCATCACCCCCGACGTCCCTCAGCCCAACAGCACTCAGACGAACAACCTTTTCGCTTCCACCATGTCGCGCTTCAACATCCCCATCTCCGCCCTGACGTCCAGGATGGACCTCTCAGGACGCTTCGACGGCCTGCGCTCCACCTCCGTCTCATCGCGCTTCGCCAACTTGCGCCCCATCAGCGAGTTCCTCGATGTCAAGCGCATCTCTAAGCCCGCCAACTTTGGTGAGGCGCAGAGCCGCGTCAACTACAACCTGGGCTACTTTTCCAGCAACTACGCTGCTGTCTTCGCCATGCTCAGCATCTACAGCTTGCTGACCCATTTGCTGCTGCTCTTCGTCATCATCTTCGTTATTGGAGGCATGTACGGCATTGGCAAGCTCGAAGGCAATGATCTCCAGGTCGGCTCCTGGCGCGCAACCACCTCGCAACTCTACACCACGCTTGCCATCATCGCCATCCCTCTTGGCCTGTGGTCTTCTCCTTTCTCTGCTGTTCTCTGGCTCATTGGTGCCTCCGGTGTCACCATCATCGGTCACGCTGCATTCCTTGACAAGCCCATCGAGTCAGCTTTTTCCGAGGAGGCGGTCTAGACGGTCGGCCGCGAACTCCTCATGCTTCGCCCCCATGGGGAAGACCATCAGGGCGTGTGGGGAGATATATGGAGGGGGGAGACGACGTGTATAGATTTCAGGATGTGGGCAGTGATACCGATATGACCGGCGTTAATGTAGAACATGGATACCAGCAAGCTTCGACTGGCAAGCAGTTTCTAAACAAGGACGATTTATACTTCAACGACATGGATATACGGGCATGGGAACGAAGAACGGCAGCACTCGGCGGTGCGCCTAATAGGAACGACCGCGGCTACCAGGAGGACGAAGGCTACTACAATGATGCTGGAGAACCTATGTCTGCAGCTGAATACGAAGAAGTGCTCTTTCAACGCGTCCTCGACAAGATCCGATTAGCAAGAGCAGCAGACATTTCCGATGTGCAACTCACTCCCGAAGAGCTTGATGCGTATCAGTCGAAGCTTTACGGTACAAGGACGCCCGCAGCGCGTCCGCCACAAAGCCCTCGATCTTCACCTCTCAACGATGCCATGGGTGTAGCGAACGCCAGCACAACCAGCACGAAGGGCTCCAGCAGTTCGCGAAGTAAAAAGGTGCAGCAGAGGTCATCCTTATTCGCTTCGAAACCCAAGAAAGACAGGCCAAGCAGCCGCAAACGAGCCCCCTCAAACGTATCGAGCGCACCTCCACCCGGCTTCATGATACCTGGTCCAGATGGACAGCCAATCTACACGCCCATCAACGCTTGTCAGGGCAATTTGGCTCGCGATCCCGTGACACCGCCTCAACCCACATCTCGGACCCTCTCGAATAACGAACGGCCTCCAATGCCCGTGCGCGTCGCTCCGCGAGAAATGCCAGGAGCCTTCCCCGGCGCCCTTCCAACCTCTCCACACCTATACTACCCGTCAACTCCCTTGGCCGAAACCCATCCTTCGCCGCAAGATCTGGCGCTCGGCTACGACGGCCTGGGCATCAGCACTCGCTCCCTCAAGCCATCTTCAATGCAATCCTCAATGCCCAAGACGACACCCGTAGAACCCTACCAGTACCACACCTTCAGCTCCTCGTCGTCCACACAGTCCTCACCCAAGCTCAAGTACACGAGACGCGTGTTGAGCGCTGAGAGCAGTTACACCGCGATGCCGCGTCGTGTTCCTGTGCCGGCGCCGCGTCCGCCGCCGGTGCAGGCTAATTACTTGGATTCGAGTCTCAGTCCAAGGGCGTCGAGTTTGAGGGTTGAGAGGGCGGCGGGTGCGGTTGATGAGGAAGTTGTGTTGGGCGATGTTGATGCGCAGACTGATAGCGGGAAGTCTGTGAAGGGTAGTGAGAAACGTGGGTCTGGGAGTGGCGGCAGGAAGGATGAGAGGAGGAGGAAGAGTGGAAAGGGAAGGAAGAAGTAGTGATGTCTGTGGTGTTGTGTTGTCTAGCAGTCCGTTAGAGCGAGGTTGTCTTGTTCGAGTTGTGGGCTTTAGTCTAATTTTGAATTTCTTGGGCATGGGTTTGTACATGGGTTCGCAACTGAACTTCGATCTACTGCTTGCATCTAAAATCGTTCGAAACGCTGCACTTCTATGTCCAACTAATGGATCAGGGTATACCATAACGTCTCAAAAACCTGAAGCGCCACATGCCCACCATCTCACAGTCCAGTAGTAACCCGCATCTGTTCCTCCCCCCTCACCACCCCACCCCTTCTCGGCTTCCCAAACAAACACCTCCACAAATCATCATTCTGCACCGCCTCGCCCCCACCGCCCTTGCTAAGCAGCTCTCTAAGCGGCGCAGCCTCCATTTCCGCCGAGTTCGCCTTGTCGAGCGACGTCTCTTGCTTAGCCACAGGTGTTGCTGTGCCAGATGTTACTGCAGACTTGGAGGTATCGGCGCTCTTCATGTGCTCCAGGCGCCGCGCGACAGAAATGTCGTAGATAGCTTCTTCGACTGTGTTGCTGATCAAGTACATGAAGATGGTTGTTGGGCGCTGTTGGCCGATGCGATGCACTCTTGCAATAGCCTGCAACTCAATCGCCGGATTAATGAGCGGTTCACATAGAAACACGTATGTCGCGTTGACCAGATTCAGCCCCGAGGAGTCGGATTTGGCGTCGAGAAGGAAGGCTTCCATTGCGAGGTCTTTTTTGAATTTCTCGATGCCGTCGCGCTCGCGGATGTTCGAGCAGCCAATCTTCCAGGCCCGGAACGCGGTTTCCAACACGTCGAGGAAGTCGCGGTATTGGCTGAAGATGACGGATTTTGCGCCTGGGTCGTTGGCGCGGATCCAGAGGATGTGTTTGGCGAGCATATCGATTTTGGAGCCGTAGGAGCCGGGGAGGTCGATCATCTTGATTTCTTTCAAGGTTGTGTCGGAGAGGTCTGAATAGATGGACATATCGGTTGCCTTTGATGTTGGAGAACTTTCTGATGATGGGGAGTCGGGTTTTGTAGGGATCTCGCTGGGCTTGAGACTGATGTCTTTGAAGTCGGAGCTCTTTAGCTTTTGCTTGCAGAGTGGACATGTTCGGTGTGCATGCCACCACTGGTTGATGCACTCTTTGCAGTACTGAGATGGTTATTAGTATGGTCCGGTTTGGAGATCGGGATGATATACCTTATGTCCGCAAGTTGTGAGAACACCGACCTCGATAGTCTCTTGACAGATAATGCAATCCGCAGCCGCACTCTCCTGGTCCCCAGCTCGCAGATTCATCAGATAAGCGTGCTTCGCTTTCGAAGCATTCACACCTTCCAGAGCCTTGCTTCGCCGATATTCGAATACCTGGAAAGCAACCTGGTCAAACTTATCGTCAAGCTTCTCCTTGTATGCCGCCACAGTATCCGAGATATGTTGAAACTGTCGGTAGTATTCCAGACGCTGATTCATAGTACCGCGGAACAACTCCTGTTCTTTCTCCATCCCAAGTAGAGCCTTGCTTTGTTGTGACATGATGGTCTGAACACTGGTCAAGTGCATCTGAAGCACAGAGGATTCAGCTGCAGCGCGATTGTCATCGTTCTCTGCCCTCCACTGCAAGGGAGTGATCTTTGAGCGAAATTCTGCAACTACGCCCTTCAAAGATCCGCCATGCAAAGTCGACATCAGCTCCTTTCGCTGTTTCGCGAATTCAAGAAGCAGCTCAGGCGCATGGCCTTTATCTTTCTCTGGATCTGTCTCACGGGCTTTCTTTTCCGCTGTCTTCAGTTCTTCGTCAATAAGAGTGTCTCGTAAACCATGAACTGCGAGATTTCGATCGGCAACGAGGGTGCGAAGCGCCATGATGGACACATACAGCTCATCTTGTGCTTTCAAAGAGTTTTCATACTCTTCTCCAGTAGTCTCCATATCGTCATCATCGTCAGTGAGGCGCATCAATAAGATCTCGACAATCTTTGTACGCCATTCTTGAATCTTTGCCGCTTGCGCATTGAGGAAGTCGCTGACCTCATCGATCGTTTCCAGAACCCGGCGGCTCTCAATACCGCCAAGGTCTGGAAGATCGTCAACGTTGGGAAGCTGGCGGTATGGTCTTCCGGCTTCAATCTTCCTCATTTGTCGTTGTGTGGTGGTTTTGACCTCCCCGAGTAGTTCACGTCGAATCACCTTAGCCTGATCGTACCACTCTGTTTCCAACTGCTCCTCGCGATGGGATTGTTCCACATCCGCTTGCTGCGCATCAAGGTATTCCTTAACCTGGTGATGTGTCGTGGCAATGAAGAACCTGCACATGTGTTCAAGTTCTAAGAACGATCGCAGAGATCTGCGCATAGCCGATATGTTGCCCAAATTCTCTTTCTCCAATTCGTCTTCGGCCCCAGATTCTTCGTCGTGTTTGACTGTGGTGGCTGACACGCCTAGCCTCTGCTGCTCCTGCTCAAGATCCTGTCGACACATGGAGACATAGACCTTCGTCTCCTCCAGAGCCGCTGTGTAGAAGGGCAGTGCAGTCTCTGCGCGATTCTCAATATTGCCAGCATATGCCATAACGTGACCCATTTTAATCCGGTTGACGATCGTCTCACGAGCATCAGCCTTCCATCTGGTGCTATTCTGATCAATCATGATCTCCAAAACTTCGTGAACCGTTCGTAATGGTCCATTTCTTGCACCTAAAGCTCTTTTATTCTTGCGCCCAACATGTGCATGTAGACAAGTTTGCCTCAACCGTACCAGCCACTCACGCATTTTCTCGAGGGTTTCTGGACTGGTGGGATCGCTGTCCGCGTCCAAGGGCTCTCCTTCTGGTCCCAGCCAGCACTCATCACACATTTGACGAACAAGATCGGCGTAATTCTGCTCCTCGATCGCAGTAAAGGGTATAGTGATGACGGCACGCTTCTGCGGAGGAAGACGAAGATCATTACGAACTTTGTCCTTGGTGTGCCGCAAAGTGATCTGATTGAATATGGCGTAAAAAGAAGATCTGTCCAAGCGACCCCACACGACCTTATTCTGGGCAAAGGTATCGCATCTCAAGAACATCAGAAGACCGCGCAAGTCTTGTACGTCTTTCCGCAGTGGGGTGCCAGAAACAGCCCAAGCGTTGCATCGAGGTATGACGCGCGCGACTTTGGCCGCATTGCTGACACCACTTTCCACCATTTGAGCCTCATCCAGACATACTCTCCACCACGATATCTCCACGAGTGGGCTTTTGCGACGTTCATGACGCCGCTCGTGTCGGGAAGATCGAGCAGGAGGCGGCGTAACATAATGAACCTCCTTCGATAGGACACCATATGTCGTCAAAACCACATCGTAACGCATCAACTCTACAACTGTTGCTGCTGCATGTTCTTTCTTCGATGCGCTTGATGGCGGAAGCCCTTTGTAGTGGAGAACCTTCAAATCTGGTGCGTGCGTGTGTATCTCGCTTCGCCACTGCTCGAGGATGCTGGGCGGAGTGATGATGAGCGTGGCACTTGACGCTCGAACGTGGGCCCCTGTGTTCGTATCGAAGACTTTTACATCTTGAGTCTGGCGTTTGTGGTGCGAGATCAGAGCAATAAGCTCCACAGTCTTGCCGAGTCCCATCTCCTCCGCTAAGATGCCACCTCTTAACAATTGCAGCGCGTCACCTTTCGCAGCGTTCAAGTCGGCTACTATCATGCCGCGAAGCCCACTGACATAGCATGTACTTCCAGTCACATCTTGTGTAAGACTGAACGATGCTGGTGTGACATCTTCAACGAAAGGCTCAAGTTGTCCGGTCGCTGAGTACGCCACGCCTTCTCGTCGCAACAACCAGTCAACAGCCCTCTGCTGAAACGGATAGAGGGTCGTGTCCACCAATTTGTGCTGAATCTGGGGAGATATCTGTAAGTCGACTGGCGGAACGTATACCGAGTCGTAGAAATCTGAAAGTGCCCACGGTGCATCAGACTGTGCGGTTGCGCCACGGAAATACGTCGACAGCAAGCGCAGGTCCTCCTTCATGAAATGGGCACTCACGGAGGGATCTTCCACTAAAGACATCCCCAAAAGCCAGCGAATCTCCACGTCCAACCTGTATGTATGCGGTGATGTGGGTGACAGCGAAAGTGAACATCGAGAGAAGGCAGCCCGGGCCTTTGTTCGAGTCTTGCGGCCGTGGGTTGTGTACGCTAGCGATTCGACAACCTTAATGTGTGGCTTGACAGACTGGAGAGATGCGGCATCGATGGTGGTAAGGACATCGATGCTCGTATTGGTGATTGCTTCGAACAGCACGATCTTGGACTGACCGGCGCCAAGTTCGGAGAAGGTCTCTAGGCAAAGAACAACAGGCTTCTCGGTGTTCGATAGTGACGGGACCGATTGTACTGAAGCGGGGCCGGACGCGAAATTCTAAAGACTCGTTAGTCTGGCATGCTTCGTAGTACGATGTGCGGTCCTACCAGATTGATAGAGACTTTTGCAAGGACCACGCTTCGATCTTCCTGAAAGTATGCGGGTTGAGTGTCATAATGATTGTTTGGGTCGATCTTGCGTCTCTTCTGCGGTCGCTCCTCGCAATGATATGGGCTGTGTGCTGCAGCGAAAAGAGCATGTAGGGTTACTATGCTCTGAACGACGTCTTGGGGTTTGGGGGGCACTGCAAGTGATGCGTCTTTCGGATTTCCTCCAGGAAGTTCACTTATTGCCTGCGATCTAAAAGCTAGGACCTCCGCGTCGACGTTGAGACAAGCCATGCTCAGCGGCTGAGGCGAGGAAATGGACGTGGAGAGCAATGATGCTCGACGCGGACGCGATGAAAGACCGCTATTGGTATCGATAAGCAGGGATGTCGCCCCGCCAGCAGGCAGCTGTCTTGCTAACGCCGCTAAAGCCAGATCTTGATCTGTATGGTTCATGATCTGCTGTTCTCTGCGAAACTCGGACTGTAGGATGGTTATTTGTGCTGAGCATTGCTATGTGGCTTTCTTACCACAATTAGCGAATGGAAGGGGGTGGGATTGTCCGTCCATCTGTGATGCATCTCGCAAGTGCACTTCGACAAGAGAACAGAAGCACCAGTGACTGGATGGAAAAAGTCGATTGAGCTTTTGTTCGCTGTATAGGGTATCAAACGCCGGAAACCAAGTCTTGTTTGCTGTTGTAGAAAGGTCGACTACTCTGTAGCAAGCACCCTCTTGATGGGCTCAGCGGCCTCGATAAACTTCTCAACCATGGTGTCAAGTTTTGTGAGATCGTCTTTGCCCTTCTTGACCTCCGCAATGAGCTTCTGCTTCTGCTTGAGCTTCTCTTGTCTCCTCTCCTCCAGCTTGAGGCGGACTTGGTGTTCGTGCTCGATGCGTGCCGTCATGAGGTCGTGTTCGGACAGGTCTTTGTGCTCAGGGAATTCCTCGAAGAACTCCTCGATGGGTATAAGTGGTAGTTTCATATATTTATGGCTGCAGGGCGCGTGTTAGCTCCGCATTCCCCAACCGTCTGCAGACTTATACGTACTCATAGTTCTCTGCAGCCGAGATCTCAGACCGCAGTGACTGCTCCTCGTACTTGAGATTGTGTAGCCCCAATATCAATGCATCGTTCACCGCCTTAACATCTGCAGTGTTTGCTTTCTCCTCGCGCACGCGCAGTACGCTCTGTCGGTACAAGGTCTTTATGATTGAGAGTTGCGCCCTGATATACTTCTCCTTCTTCTCAATTTCGGTCTTGATCTGCTTCTCACTTTCTGCGGAGGCCTGCTCATTTCGCGGGTGCGCGGTCTGGTAGTCCACGAGCTCATTGATGAGTTTCTTCAGCTGCTGCACCTCCTGGTAAAGACGCGCATTGTGTGGTGTCTTTAGAAAACTCGGAATGTGAAATGTCGGCAGATCGACAGGACCTATGTCGCTTGACACCATCTGTTCGTTCATGCTGGATGATAGTTGTGATTATGACATAGCGGCTCTGATGCACATTAACGTTCTTCCACAGCTGGGGCGCCAAGACCAAAGCGCGCTAGCACGTGATTGAAAATACTTCTTGTCCAGGTGAATCTCTAGCTCTGATTCCATTCACATTAAGATGCGGCCCTCGGCAGTGGTCAGCCGCTCCAGCCCACCACCTTTTACGAATCCGAATAAATTCGAACTTGAGGGCCACCTCGCGAGCTATCAAGCCAGGATAACATTCGGTTTTGCGGCAACTTACGCTCACAAATGATTTGCAGGCTCCAGTTATTGGAGTGCCCTATAGGGCTAGAGGGCGGCTGCATCTCGAGTACCTTGAAAAGATCTCTTCGATCTACTGTGCCGCATTGGTCACCCCGTAGCCAGCCTTGCTGAAACACAGTTGCAACCACTTGCACATGTGCTTGCGTACAGCTCTGTTGCGTCTGCTATTGTCTCCACCATCCGCATGCTATTGTACAGCAATGGAGGCATTCGACAATGACGGACAGCACAAAGAACTGAGTGACAAGCCACAACGGCAGAGGGTTGAGAAGGTCCAGATTGCCGGATTCCATACGCTATGGCGCGGCAGATTTGCATCTCTCCAGTCTTGGTTCCAATAGCGCGGATACGGAGATGAACGGCGTCTCGACGCTCAGCCAACCAGGCGGACTCGGCACGAGCGGGGAATATTCACGAAACGACAACACACAACAAACGATCTTTGCAGATGCAGCTGTAGATTCATGCACCATATCCGCACCCTCCTTACTCGCTTTCGCTCTCGATCTGTCAAACACCATGACAGCACAACCTCGTACGCCGAGCAACAGATCTCCAGAGCTGTTGGTGCTGTTCTGTTCAAAGCAATCCCTTGTGTTGGATACTTTCGAGACTCGGTTATACTTGACTTCTGCTTCGTGGTCGGCGAAATGCTTTCGATAAACAAACACGAGACAGCTTGGCCCGGCGCCTGACACAAGCGACTAGAATCTTTGCAGCTGTCACGCTAATGTGCAATAATCCAGAGCCTCTAAACTCAACCAGCGAAACCTTGATATGCAAGTCAGACGCGGGGAAATGCAATGCAGCCATCCAATTAGGAAATTCTCCCTCATACACCATGTGGAAATCAGGCCATGTTGAGGTCAATGTTGGGCAGGGCAGGTGTTTCGAATCAACTCAGGCACTGACGGTGTTTTCTCCGGTGGTAGTTTCACCTCGCCTTGCCTAAGTGTTCGTCTTCACCAACTCCGAAGAGTCAGGGGCACCATGACGTCTAGATACATCGAAGCTTCCGCGGAAATGGACCTGGAGCCTTCGGTTCACAACTTGCAGAAGGAGGCTCAAGCTCGCCGCATCCAGACGTGACACCTGCCACAGACCTTGGAATCCAACATCGGACATGTGTGTGACAACACATACACCTTGTTGTGCGATGACGGATCAACACGACGTTGGTTGACATGAAGCTCCAACGGCAGGATCCACTGTACTTATGCAAATCACCAACTAGCCCAAACGCACGCCCTCTTATGGGAGATTGAGGATCTCCATGCGGCAGGTTGGCGCTGTCCAATTCGTTTTTCCGTGGTTCGGCGTCTCTAACGTGCCCGGCTCGTGAACGAACAGGTGGCTCGGCTCTCGTGTCTGCCAATATGTATACAACTTCATGGACAGTCGCGATATGAGGTCAATAGAGGCCATTTGTGCCTTCGGTTGACTATTGACAATACAGCATTGCAGCATCTATAGGGGTACCTGGGCAACTTGTACAACAATACAAACTAATTTTGGCGCTCTAGACGTAGATTTACGATCGGATCCTCGGGGTCACACGAGATGCAAAGCCAGCTGAACGTCACAACAACAATCCTGGAGGATTCACAGGCTGCATATGAGATTACGCTAACGTTGGTGGCGGCACGAGAGGCATCCTTGTCGATTTGTGAAGCGGACCTCATGTCATATCTGCACTTGAAGAAGATTTACGCCTTGCTGCAGTGCTTAGCAGACAACATAGAGTTCACACATGGAACGCGTTAAATATCAACTCTAAGTGTGCGTACGTACCCACGTGGCAATGCGGCTGTCAGGGTGTGAATCTTTCCTGGGACCTCCCTAGAACAATCCCGGATCTACGCCATCTGGCTGGCTGCACAAGCGGGTGGGTCTTAGCGCTGGCCCCGGGACAGGCGATAACCTGAAGTCTATTCCGAGCCGTCGATCGCCCTCGAGTCCATCACCAAGGTTTCACTATGTGAAAGAATATGATTCGCGGATTTGTGTTACCAAGCTTGGAAGTGCTTATGAAGGTTTCGTGCTCGCGTGGCCCAGAGCGGGCGGACGGCGAGTGTAACCACGGAACAAAGACTGGGGCAAAGCTCGTAGTCAGGAACAAAAAGTGAGGGACGTCCCGGACCCTGTGGTCCCATTGCTTCGTTCTCTTCACAACTCTCCTTCCATTTTGCCGTTGCAATGGCTCCACCTAAGAAGGAGACGTCCCTTCAGCTATGCCAGCGAGTGACTACTCAAGGCAACATCATCTCCATTCGTATGCTCGAGTACCTTGGCACATCCAAGAATGCCATTCCAGGATTTGAAGCTCTCGCCAACGAGTTCATTGAGCTTTGCCGCTTACTATGGTCCATTGAAGCTGGACTCACAGAATCTGCCAAGAACCCGCGCAATGCCGTTCCCGTCGAGGTCACCCAGGAATTGGACAGGCGGTTCAGTCAAGTCAGCGACGAGTTCACAGTCCTGCAACAGATGGTTGTCAAATTCGTGGACAATGAGGCTGGGAAAGGTGGCGGCTTTGGACGACGTTTCCGCATGATGTTTGCAGACACCGATGTCGACAAAATGCGCACAACCCTATCAAGAAGCCGAGACTCGCTCAAAGTTAGCTCGGCTATGTTCCGCTGGACGCTTGGTGATGCCCGAGCAGATGCTTCCATGAGCATTGGCTACGCTGGCTTGATCGCGGCTCTTGAGCGCATAAACCCCAGCAAGGCGCCCTCTCTGCCACCAATTGGTCCTCCGCCAGACACTCGTCTTCCTAGCCCTCCAGCAAAGGACGTATCGCCTCAGTCTGAAGCACTTCTACCCCCAAATCGTCTTGCCGACAGACCATCACTGAACGACTTGCGACCCATGCCTACCAATTCGCATTCTTTCAACCCTGATGTTCGACAATATGCGAGCGAGAGGTCATTGCGCCACGAAGAGGACCTTGGCCTTGCCCCTGGAATTGTTGACTTACACAAGAACTGGAGGGCACCAAGTGTCCGTTCGAGCGACACAACTGGCTCTGTCAGGGACACAGTGTACACCAATAACACAAACCCTGCCCGGTACCACTCAGAACCGGTCTACGAGGACCTATCGTCTGAAGATTCACACCGATCTAGGATGCTGATGGAAGAAAAGATGAACGAGCTCAGCGTTCACGAGCGCTACATGCACGAAAGTATGCACTCCTCCACAAAGTATGATCCTTCAAGGTTAGACTCCCCTATGGCGCTACCTTGGGCACCGCGACAGCACACAGCCTCTAAGGCATCGGGTGGCAGGTCCGCCATTGTAAATGCCGTAGAACAGAGGAAGCACCGAATCCTTGAGCAGCTGCTGGACGGCGGAGCAAGGGCAGAGCCTCAGGTCGAGGCCAGTATGCTCCGAACAGCAGCTCAGAACCGTGACATCGAGAGTTTGGCGCTTCTCCTCCAGTATGGGATGGATGCCAACGGTTTCGACAGGGAGGGCGTCACACCGCTTTTCGCCGCTACACAAGCGTCTTGCTTTGAGAGCGCAAAGATGCTCCTCAAGCACAGCGCTGATGCCAACCTCTCTGCTGGACCGAACTCGGAATCTCCTTTGTCTTTGGCTGCAAGCGAGAACCAGATCGACTTTGTTCAGCTCTACCTCAGTAATGGCGGTGACGTCAACAATATTATGGACAACGGATCGACCGCACTCGTCCAGGCCATGAATAAGATCGTCTCGCCCAAGCTTGTTGAACTCCTGCTTACATCAGGCGGTGATCCCAACGCGAAGACTGGCGAGGGAACAACAGCTCTCTTCGAGGCCATTCAAGCGAACCGTGTCGATCTCATGACAGTGCTGCTCGACCACGGTGCCAACCCTAATCTGCCTGGCCCCAAGCACCCGCTGTGGCCTTCGACTTACAAGCCAAAGTGCTTGCAGCTCCTCCTCGCTCGTGGAGCTGATACCAAAAAGACTCCTGGTGTCATGGAATTAGCGTCAAGTTTGAAGAAGCTTGAATCAGTCAAGATCCTCATCGAGGCTGGAATATCGCCTAACCTCAGGAAAGATGGCGTGTACACACCACTTTGCTCGGCCATCCGTGATGACAGTCGCGAGATCGTCACTTACCTTCTGGAGAACGGTGCGGATCCTAACTTTAACGCTGCGGAATATCCTGCGTTCAAGTGCATTACACATAAGCGACTCCATTTCCTGCCTCAGCTCGTTGCCGCTGGTGTCGATCTGAATTCGCCAAAGGGTATCATGGAGACAGCTGTTCAATTCAACGACAAAGAAGCAATGATGTTTCTATTTGACCACAACGTCAACCCCAACGACCGCACGACTGAGGGCAACACAGCTCTCACAACCGCGATCCGGGAAGGCCGCGGTGACCTGGTCGATCTGCTCCTTTCCCGTGGTGCTGACCCGACTGTCCGTGGCCAGGATTGGCCTCTCTGCATGTCCGTCAAGCAGCCCGCCATCCTCAAGAAGCTTCTCGCCTCCATACCGAACCCTCGCACCTTCCGTGGAGTCATCGAAATGGCCGTCGTCGCCAACCAACTCGAATCCATCAAGCTCCTCCTCGCAGCAGGGGTAAGCGTCGAAGACAAGAACTGCGGTGTCTTCTCGCCCCTCACAACCGCCATCCGCGAAGACCGCAAGGATATCGTCCGCTACCTGCTCGATGTCGCCAACGCCGATATCAACGCCCCAGGCGAGCACCTGCCCATTGTCAAGGCCCTACGCAGGTACCACGGCGACGCCGAGATCCTCACCATGCTGCTCTCCCGCGGCGCGGACATCAACAAGATGCACCGCGGCTGGAACGGCATCCTGCAGGCCTTCGAGAACGGCGATGCGAAGATCCTCAAGATGCTTATCGACATGGGTGGCTCAGTTGACCTGCAGGCCATCGACGAGAGTGGCAAGCCGGTCATTGACATCGTGACCGAGAGAGGCTGGGAAGAGGGTCTCGCGCTGTTGTTCCCCAATGCCACGACGCCGGCACCACGGGCTACGTAGTAGGTAATTTTCCCCTGCACCCCAATCTCACCAACCAGCTACTAACACTCAACAGTGACAAACATCGCAGAAGTTTCTCCATCTCGGATTGGAAGTGGATGAGTGCGTCGTTGGAGTGCGGGGAGCAGTACAGCTCAGGCGACGACACGCGGACAGTGTCGAGTGGCTGTATTCCCGGCTCGTAATGGTGGTGCGCAGCGGTGTGATGGTGTAATGTGTATAGGCATGATGTGGAAAGGCGTTTCTGGCATACCACTTGTCTTTTTCGGATATCCTTTATTACTATTGGTACGTCAGACTTGAGATGACGGAGGCATTTTGCAGCGAATTCCCCTTTGTTATAGCTCTTTTATTCCATAGACTGTATATGGTATTCCATACGTCACATCACATCGAGTAATTTGTTATTGGGCTGTGGTTTGGACTTTACAAATGTTGTACCTTGGTGGTATTTGGTTGATCAATTTGTGACGAGATGTAATCAACACACCGAGGTTGACTCTTTGAGAACACCTTGCGTATGTGTACCCAGCTCTAGACAAATACTCGTTCTTTCCTGAATACCAGTAGGTACACAATGGTGCACGTATCATACTCCTGGATGAGGGGGTCTAAAGGGCGAAACTAAATATAGAGTCAAGCTAAATATATCAAGGTTGTAGCGAGTAACTTTTGGTGAACATCTTGCAACTCCACTTCTCGACTCGAGTAATAGATGTGATACTATTCATTATTCCTCGATGGAGGAAGGAGCTTGATGTTGCCACTTATTCCAGGGGAAGGCGAACCTGGGAGGATTAGACGAGTCGTGGTTAATGACTGTAGAGTCGGTAATACAATTGTCAATACCGTCATAGCATATCACATCCCCGCCTGGTCGACTTGCGTTAGGAATGACATGAGATTGAACTGTAGAAGATTGATGGTTCTAGCATACAATTTTGGATCACTGTGACCTTTGATACGAAGCGGCGAATGGACAACCATTGATCCATTTGGCACAAACAAGGAGATGCTCCAACCCTCCAGTTGAAAAGGCAGTGTGTGACAGCGATAGCGTGAATGGTACAGGTATGACCGGCGACATTAAGTGAACAAGGTCTGGATGACGCTGATAAGATCTTGGACCGTAGCAACGGGTCCGCCTGGGACGGCTAAAAGAGCCACAAGCCATTCTTCTTGGGTGTGTGCGGTGTTGTGCCGAGAATCGGTTGGTGAAGGAGAACTGGTATGTGCGATGTCTCTTGGATCAAACGTACTGCCAGTGAGTATGCAAAGTCTGGTTGATAGCGTTACATAGCTTGAACCGGGAGAAAGGATGTCGTTCGTGGTGAAAGATGGGCGCTCAGGGGCAACCTAGGCTGAGCAGGTTGCGTTCGGATGATGTGGTCAGGCTACCGAGTCGTCGTGTAGCCGCGAGTGTATGCATATTGTCCTTGCGTTGTTGGGGACTCAGCAGCACTGATGGCCTTCCAGGCAGCTTCAGCGGCCTCCTCACGCGACTGTTCGAGGTATCGGTAATCTCGCCATAGGTGGGCTCGATACTCGCGACCGTTGACGAAGACGCTGCTGGACCAAGCCGTCCTTACACCTACGTCTATGTTAGCATGCTTCGATTATAAGAAGAAGACTGAAGCTTGTGCGAACCTCGAGGGTCAGAGTAGTCCTGGAACTGAGGTTGTGCAATTTGGTTCGTGGCGCAGTAGTCTGGGATGCTTAGCTTTGTACGACGACAATATCGACAAGCATACGCTGAAGCTTCTGGATATAGCTTTCTGAGCCGCTGGATGCCATGTCTGAGTATGACTGGTCTGTCAAAGTTTGGTAGCAGAATCCTCCTAGCAGCGTTGGGCGGGGATGATTCTTGTAAGTGGGGATCTGTAAGGATCAAATTGCGCGCCGTCTCTGCAGAACAACACTTGCTATTGGGGACTTCAGCTCCATGTTTATAGTTTCGTGACAGCTGTCAAGGCCTCATTTTCTCAATCCTTCGACAGCTCTGTTGCCACACGGTCGCGTCGATGTTACCGTTCTTACCTGCTGTAGCACATATCATACTCGAAGCATGCCATCAGCTTGATGCTATGCTGCGCTGGCAATCCTACTCGCTGGTGATTGGGCCGCAGATAAGTCCGTGAGCAAGGAACTGCGGGGGTATTGGGAAGCAAAAGGCGGCAAGTTCCCAATGCAAATCGTCAGAACCAGGTGACGCCATATATGACATGCTGCTTCGACCGTCAGGGACCGAGAGTTCGGGCACATAAGACCAATCAGCTGGTGCGGAAGAAATGGTGAGAGCTGCTGCATTGCCATTAAGAGCTTGGGCTAATGTATGTGCTGGCACTTGAAGGACGACCGAAGGACTTGCAAGGCTACCTCCTCAAGGCCGATGGGTGCCAGATGTGTTACGCAGATTGGCCCAGCTTTCTCTCGGGCGACGGTCCGCTTCCGGTAAAGGCAGAAGCGTGCCGTGCCGTTTCCGTTCCACTGTCAATCTGTGGGCGCGCGTCATCTTGAACGTTCTTTCTTCGCGTGTCGATGCTGGGAAATCGCCTGCAGAGGCATGCCGCTTATCGAACGAGCGCATGCGAATTTTGCAAAAGCAGCCAATCGGGCCCACAAAAGCCGGCTGCATACAGGCCCCACACGGTCCAAAAGCAATCCGTGTCCATCGGAAGAGCAAGTCGATGTCGGATGTGTTCCTGGCATGAACGGTTCAGCCCTGAGGATCTCCCAGTCGGTGCGTGATGCAGCCCATATCACTATCACAGATCCTCCAAACGTGCCCGTTCCTGAATGCACGTGCAAAGACCATGAGTTCAATTACCCTTTAAGGCGTTGACGTGGTCGTAGCTCAGCAGTTGCTGAGAGCACCGCTCGGTCGATGTCGGCTCCTCGCGATCCCGCACGAATGGGTCGCGGGAGCCATTCAAGATCACACAAAGCCAAATGTGGGGGTTACCACCCTCCATTACCTCTGCTCTGAGCTGGCAACCGTTGTGTTGTTCATCGAACTTCCGGGGCGTTGAGTGTGGCGGCGAGAGGAAGGTGTGTGACGTGTTCCACGAGGTGCAGGTTCTCACTAACCGGATTTATCCACGTGCTCGCGTCCAATGCATGAATTTCCCAAAAGAAACTTTAAATTTATGCATGGCATTTGCAAAACAAGAGAACATATCATGAAGAGGAGTAGAGTGAGGCGAAGTACGCTTAAACCAGAGTGATGAGCTCCATCGTAACCCACACGTTCGCACGTGGACCACATGTCACTGAGGCAACTTTGACAACGATTGATGCAGTAGTGAGTTTGTCGACTGCTTAGCTACAGTAACGTGATGTACTGACCATGATATGCAAACTGCTTAGGACACCGGGCAGTCCTGTACTAAACAAGGTTGATGAGGTCAATACTGCAGCTTTGCCGACATGCGCTTTCCGAGTGTTGATCCAGCCTTGCCAGCCACAGCTTCTGTACCTCCAGAGATGACAGCCGGTCCAGGTGCGATATATTGCGTAAGCTTCTGGTAAATGTTGATCAGAATACCTGGATCGGACGCCTTGTATGCGCCAGGGAAGCTGACACCTGTCGGGTTGGTCGTGCCGCTTCCAGTGATGGTGAGCTGGTAACAAGTGAGATAGAACTGGTCACACTGAGTCAGTTGAAGTCTTAACGTTGAGGAGGGGTTTCGAATACCTGAGCACCACCGGAGCCACCCGCGGAGTGCAGTGCGATCGCCTCGGCTCGTAGTAGATAATCACCTGGAGCAAGTCCAGTGGGGATCTTGACGTCTAGCTTTCCGCAGTGAGAATTAAGGTCCTTCGTGCCCCAGTAGTCATCCGAGCCAGTTGAACCAGCAGCGTTTTGACCCCATGTGTCTTGGTAGATCTTGAAGAAGGGAGTCGAGCCATCAGCAGTGGCCGAGTCTGAGACCTTGCTCAGGTAGACCTAGAACTTTTGAGCTGCGAACAATACAAGGACAGACAGTCGACTTACCAGAACAGGGCCGTAGTGTGCTCCGCCGATGGCTTCGTTCGAGCATGATCGATCATTCGGCTGCTGGTGCATCTCAATTGTGCTGGGATATCGTTGGCTCGTTGAGATTGCCATGTGCTTGCATAACTTACACAGTACCGCCGGCAGCGACACTGCACTTGGAAGCAGCGAAGCCTTGGTTGGCATTGCCTAGAATGGTTGTCACCAAAAGGCCTTTGCTAGTCTCATCCTCGAAGCTTACATCGGATGTTGGTGCTCGTCACATCTGTGACAGGGCTGTTGCTCGTTGGAAGTCGAGCACATGTACCTTGGTGCTACACTGTCAATCAAGATGATTCCCAAGGATGCGAGAACGCCTTATCTTGTCTACCCCATCGACCCAAAGCTGCTGGAAGGTTGCATGGCTAGCTACCTTAGCTGCCAAGGCGGTAACGCTGGCCAAGATGATTGTCGCCTTCATGTTTGTTCGAAGGTTGGTGTGTTCTAAGACGGCTAAAGTCACAAATGGCTGTGATCGTACGAACCACTTCCTGAAGCACTTATCGTCTGTCTTATATGCAGAAACCCCGGTGTATGCTCCTATCATTCGCGTCTTCGGTCGTTTCGTCTCGCGCCATGACAATCTGTCGGAGCGGTACTATTGATGCCGTGCGTTCGTGTGACCCCCGGATAGATTAATGACAATGCTTGTTCAGGACTCCGACCCGGCATTGCAACCCGAAAAATCATTATGCATGCAGCGTGGAGATTGGTCGCAGCATAAACGAAAACTTCGATTGGTGTCGGCGCCTGATTGTCATAGACGAGCATGCTCAGACATCGGGCGTGAGTAATTTGACCGGCGAGCTGAGCGATGGGTGGATTTACAAGCATGGTAACGTAAAAGGGTCGATGATGCACACGAATGTGCGTAGCATGTAACGAGGTGACTTGCTTCCATTTGATATGGAGTGGAGTGCTGACAGCATGACCTCCATTCAGTCTGAATCATTCTGGACCGAGATGCTCCTCGAAGATTGTGTGAATGTCAATGACTGGTACCAAGTGGAATCGCTCAGTCCCCAGGACAAGATGTGTTGCTGACGACCGTCGAAGCTGCGTAGTCGTCAAAAGCAATTTGTTTAGATGAACTTGTATAACCGGCACAAATCAGCCAACAAAATTATTCCTGGCATTTAGCCTCTGCGCAAAGCTTGTTCGTGGCGGAACAGGGATCGTGCGTGATGACTCTGCTATTGAATGTCATATCCGAAAGTGAGTGTTGTCGCTGGGTTGAGGGAAGCAAAGCAGCTATTTTGATGCGCTCAACGAAGTCAGACATTACTGCAACAATTCACAGTGCGGACCCAGCCCTATGTGAACGCCAAAATTGTGGTGGTTTGAACCTACGAATTGATCGCAGAAAATCGTGTTTTGTGGATAAAGTAACGGAGAAGTCGCGCCGTCGAGCAACCTTGGAAATACTAATATTACGGTGACGTAATGCCAGCCTCTGAGACCCAAATCTTTTTTCGTGCTCTCCTACTCTCAGTCAACCTTTGCTTAGCATCATCCGCGATAGCTGTAACAGTCTCAGCACCTAGTCAGTCTCAACCTTTGATTTGATGAGTTCGAAAGATTGTTCTCTGCTCGCTGGCTTCTTCTCATTAATATCATGCTGCGATGCACATCTATGATCGTTCAGTCCTCGTTCTCTTTGAGTTCCATCTCTTTCATCTTCACGTCTTAGCTATAACGGCACGATGAGCTTGTCACATCGCTGCACACCCTTGGCGACAATCTGTTCAAACTACTCCCTGAGAAAGAGGCGATATTCCACCCGCGAAAACACTCCACCACCACCGGGACTTTAAAGTCATGTTTCCAGCGAAGAGCACATCGAGCACTAAGGGTCGACAAGTACGGAGCGCCCATCAATAGTCAAGAGTCAGAGCGCCAGGCCATACAGGAGACCAAAGGCTCACAGCACACCACCGAATGTGGCAAGTTGATTGACCATGAAGAGACTTGGTCTTCAGTGTTGAAAAGACTATCAAAGGTTCTCCACGTGATGGGCGCGCGTGAAGGCGCCTGGGGTGATTCAGGCCTCAACATGGAAATCTCTGAGGTAAGTGGGTCCCCAGAACTGATTCGAGTCCCTAGACGTCTCCGGCACCAGGATGTGTCTTGAACTTTGAAACAAACCGACGCTCAAGCGCAAAGTTCAATGCATGCATGCAAATGGCAGCGAAAGAGGTTGTGCTGCGTCGATGAGAATCTCTCAGTCACCGCTGACGCCTGTATACGCGTACAGCCATTTGCTTCTGAAGGCAGCATTTAATATGATGCTACCGCATTTGAACTGTGTTTCCAGATGAAGCAGGATGTCAGCAAAAGTTATCGTGGAGGCTTTCTTGTCCCGATTCGATATTGATCTGACGTCATCAAGCGAACCACCAATCTTACTCTCCCTCTCTTGGTCAATTGCTGCGAGAATCACGAAAGATCTCAAATCTAGCGACACAGCCCCAGATACCCCGAAGTCGTCGCAAGCTGCCCGGTCAAGATGAACAGTCGATGCCGATGTCGCACGAATAGGAGTAACCCGGCCCAGGAACGTGGCTTTCCAAGACGGACACGATGAAAGCAACGGACGAATGAGGAGCTTACCCCGCGTTTGATCGTTTATCCAACACCTGGCGCCCGCATGCATCCTGGTATTATCCCAAGGCCCTTATCATCGCCAAGATGTTTCCCATCTGGGCAGTCTGTGCTTCTGTAAGGCAGTACAAAGCTACGACAGCTGCAGGCAGGCGCGATGTTGAGCTTGTTGGGTCTTGCTCAGTTGCTTATCTTCTTGGGACACCACACCAAGCTCATACACTGCGTCCGGATTCAGTACCATTGTGAAAACCGTCAACATGATCAATCTGCGACAGTGCCTGGTTGCAATGGCGACCGCTGGCACCGCGCTAGCTGCATCGTCCTATGTGACGCTTGAGGTTCGAAACGCTGGAGTGCCTGCTGGTCAATTGAAGAACGTCAGCGGAAGTACGTGAAGATGCTGTGCCGAACACTGATACATAGCTAACAGTCGATAGTTGAAATCTACCACTCGTACCCACCCAACAGCAACACCTCAGCCAAGGCCATCATTCACCTTACCGATATCTTCGGTCTTCCATTGTTGCAAAACAAGCTGTATGTTTTCCGCAGATTGCTCATCATGGTCATATAGTGACCATCAATCAGCCTCGCAGACTCCATAGCCAGCAATGGCTACCTAGTCCTTGTCCCCGACCTCTTTGCTGGAGACCCAGTGGGCGTCGAAGAGCAAGAAGCAGGTCTCAACCTTACCGAGTGGCGCGCACTGCATCCTCAATCGGCCATCGAGGCCGTCATCAACAGCACGATTCAGTATGCGCGGAATGAGCTCGGTATCGAGAAGCTCGGCGGCGTAGGGTACTGTTTCGGCGGAAAGTACGTTGGAAGATGGCTGAAAGGAGATGATAGCGGTCTGGACGTAGGATTCGTCGCCCACCCTTCGAATCTTCTGGAGACGGAGATCCAGGCCATTGCTGGGCCGCTGAGTATTGCTGCAGGCAGTGAGTTCATTGTTTCGATATATCTGCGTCTTGAGTATGTGGGGAAGCTAACGAGAACAGCACTCGATGCAAGTTTCAATGCTACGGCGAAGTCGAGGGCGGAGAGCATACTGAACGCAAACAACATCACTTTTCAGACGAATCTGTACTCGCAGGCTCCGCATGGGTTTGCGGTGAGGCCGAACTTGACGATCCCCCAGCAAGCGTATGCGAAGCAGGCGAGCCTTGTGCAGGCGGTGACATGGTTTGACGCATGGCTATGAGCAACAATGCCAAAAGGAAAGGGACGAATGAGAGTGACTGCCAGCTTGAATCGAAACGACTATGGACAGTGTCAACAATTATTTGGGTAATCGTCTTTGAATAGAGCAACTTTCTCCTGCTTCAAGCGCATCTTCTCCAGCGCCAGATCTACAACGTCAGCACTACGTATCGAACGTTCGCGGTGCCTATAAACAAGCCGATTCACCTCTCCTCACATGACACCAAAACCATCGTTCAGAGCTCGTATGAGCTGACTAATCAAGTCTGTCAGTACCCCCGGATCGCGTTAAGATGCGAGCTCGTCCCAGGGGGGCCTCCACGAGGTTGTTAACTCTCGCTTCTCAGGCGACTTCCACTGTAGTTGCAGGCATGAGTCTGAAGTTCAGATTTCGCCGCGTCTTCACTAGTGCGTCATCGCAGGGAAGCGACAGGGATGTGGGAGGCTAGTTGGGGTTAAAGAGTGAGAGTGTGTGTGAGAAAGTAACGCTTATAGTCTAAGTCTGTGGCTGGCGGAGTCTGACCGTCGACGGATCTTCTAACAGGTTGCAAAGATTTGCGGGAAAGATTGATGACATTCGTATCTGTAATGTCAAGAAGGTTGAGGGGAAGAAAGTGGGGCGGGAACGACACGTTTGTGTACTGCTGGGTGGCGAGCCTCACGCTACTGAAGAAGGAAGTCACAGCACGCGACAGGTCTGCGGAGCTAGCTTTCATGGAGCCCCTTGGTGGCGAAGCTCATCAAGAAGGAAGTCACGTTTGGCAAAACACGCCACGCTGCGAAGCCTGCCACTGAGTGTGAGAGTCCGATCGAACGAAGTGGACGAAGCGGCACGGTGCCCACTGTTGGTGAGATGTGGCTAGGAACATGAGAATCATGCTTGATGCGAGGACCAAGGTGAAAATCGGCAAGAGAGCTTCAATGCTGAGGTCTTCGCGGAGCTCAAGGCTTCATGTGAGGTTGACTCGATGGTCAAATACTTGACGTTCACCCTCGCTAAGCGAGCCAATCAAATACTTAGCGACTCATCTACTTCTTCTGCTCGTTGGATTGCTCACCGCTGCACGGAACACCATCGCCGGACACTAAGCCTCTGGCAAAGTTCGTTTGCCAGCTTCAGGGAGCTCATGAAGTTTGCGCTTCGATTGCCTCTGCTGGGGCCCTCCTTAAATTTAGATGTTAGGCAGCCATTTGACCTAAGTTCCGTGACCTCACGAGGACGAGAAGGTACACATAACAAGTTGTCTGTGACATCTAGCCTTGAGCGTGTCCTTCTTAAACGTGAGGCTTCGCACGAAGCACAAACAGACCAAGGAATGTCTTATCAACCAATGAGTGCAGCCTCTGATACAGGATCCATTGACTTTCTCGACATTCCACCGAGCTCTTCATTGACCAAGGAGAAGACACGTACTGCACAGGTCAGCTGGATCCTTGGGCTAGAACAAAGTTCTGAGTTCAAGTCACTTGAGTCATATCTGCAAAATTCGGGTGCGACTCCAGACAATGCCGTCAACCAGCTAGTGAACCTTACTCATAAATATGCTCTGGAAGGACCAGTAGGCGATCGTTGCTAGATGACTGCTTGCTGCTGCCTGGAAGTGGCTACTTGTACGGCGCCAAAACAGCAGCCCAAGCTAATTGCTCTACTCTTCTTACTCCGCTCCGTCACCCTGACTACCCCCAGTACGAACGAGCCGTTGGAAGTGGAAGACGGAGAAGGTATGATCTGGAAGGGTCTTCTTAATTTTGGGTACACCATATCTGATGAAATGGGTTCCTTTGGTACGTTTTCCCAGCGGTAGGACCGAGTTAATGCTTAATTCATGCAGATGGCCAAGAACAAGATTACACGCAAGAAGAAGCCCAGAAGTGGGAAACCCTGACGGCTTTCTTCGCTCGAATCGACGCCAGTACGTCAGAGTCACTATCAGTGTTAAACTTCTCCAAGTAATGGGCTCAAACGGCTTTCGCTTGGGCTTTCAAATGTGGCGGAAACTCAGGGGAACCTTCAGACCTTGCTGTTCGCCTGGCATGCATTTGACTTGTCTACGATACGCCTAAGTTGTGGCCCAAGGTTTCAGATGCTCAGACAGAGCACAGCACCCTTGAGTGCTAGAACAACTAGAGACAGGGCTTGTTGAATAGTCAGTTTAGGTCCATCAACGGAATGACACCCACACTGGTTGAGTACGTGCTGGCGCATATGTACCGGGCCCAAGACGGCGCATAAGTGGTGCATTACCACACCAGAGATACTCTTTCTACTGCTGCGATTTTTCTCAACTTTTTCTCCAGAGGGACTTTACTACATCTGAGACCCAGGGCGGGGGAGCGCCGCGACAACCACGGCAGTTAGAGGCGATGACGATGGATGTTACGCCCGTACCACTCAGGCTGAATTCACGTGTTCGGAAACTCACCAACAATCGATCGCGTAGCCTCTGCGTGGCTACAAAGTGGCATAAGAGTGCGGTCTACGTACGCAACGAGGCACTGGGCGAAAACACACTTGAGAGGAACCGCCCTTATCTTGCAAGTATTTTAATTCACTGAAGCAGTAGGTGCAAGCCATGCACCTGTCCATACAACCCCCACCTTCCAACGTAACTTGCAAAGCTAGCGACAGTGCAAGGCAAGGGCGAGTGGTCGCAACGTTCTTCCTCGAGCAATCTCCAGAATGAGGTTCTACAATAGAATTGTATGGGCTTCACCTTACTTGGCTGAACACCTCAAAACCAGGATGCACCGACACAGCCTTCTCTTTATGCGTCAGATTTCAGCGTGTCTCAAGCTCAAGGGCCTTGTCGAGAAAGTCGAGCCAAAGCACATCAGGCAAGTTGCACGCCACACCTACCTACCAATAGCGGACTACGAACAATTTAAGCAGCATGACCTCTTGGCCGGTATACAGGAAGAATATGATTCCAGGATACCAGAGGAGGCACCGACAGAGCCGCTACTCATCGACGAGCACCGCTACCCTCATCTCCGAGCTTTGAGAGCGGACGACGAGATCGGTGACGGGTTATGGCTATGCTGCCACTGCCGGCACGAAAACATCTTGCATCACTACAAAGGCCGTTTCCCATTCAAGCACCTCACATGCAACCGGTGCAAACGTCTGTTATGCAGCGAATGCCAAACCACTGAGGTCCTCTCACAGCTCCCATATGGGATGATTCACGTACCTAAACCTTCTGATTCTGAAGAGGTAAGGTATCTTCACGTTTGTACGAACTGCGGTCTTAGCCACCGTGCTGAGATGGAGGGATCGACGCTCGACTTCTACGGTGTTACTTGCGCTGGGTGTGGAACATCGTCGTACGGGGACTGGCCCAGATATCACATTGGATCTGTCGAACCATACAGGAGAGATCCAGATGCGAGCTATGCAAGGCTCGTCGAGCAGAAGGCGGAAAGAGCTGCGAACCTGGCACACCACTGGAACGAAAACGATCGAGCACCATCGAGACTGAGCTGCAAGAACTCCGATTGATCGACAAACACCCATACCCAAGCCCGGCTAGGTGCAGACAATCGAGCAAGTCTTGGAGAAGGTCAGCCAATCGTCTTAACATGATTGCTCTTTCCTTGCCAGATTTCCAAAACGCTCACCACCACACCTCCCCACTCAACTCCTTCTCCCCCCTGCTTGGCACCCCACACGCCTCCCTGCTCGTACACTCCGGCTCCCACTCGCCCTTGTCACAGCACACCTGCTCGTCGCCACAGTAATTGACCACTCAGTATCCCTGCGCGTTGCACCACCGGAAGCGGTCGTGGAAGATGTGCCATTCGGCTTGGCTGGGGGTGCATGAGATGTTTGCTGGGGGGCGGATGGAGAGGCCTGTAGAGGTTGTGGAGGTAGAGGAAGTTAAAAGGTCAGAATCAAAGAGGGTGATTGTTGGCATGGAGATGGTTGTGGTTACTGGGTTGAAGGAGGAGTTGCAAGGGGGTGTTTAGGAGGGCGATAGCGGTCGCGGCGAGGAAACCGAGGGCGGTAAGGTAGTTCATCGCGATGGGCAGCAAGAGGTGTGTGATTTCGCAGACCAGATGGTAAGAATCGGGACAGGATGCACTAGATGGATGGAAAACAGCGATATATTAAAGCTTCTGGTGAGGTCTGTAGAAATGATTATATGGCACACAGGCGGGTGATGCACTCGCGCAACTGCAACAGTCAAAAGTGGGACGGCAATGGGTGGATAGTACGAATCTATTCTTTAACATGCAAAATATACACAAGTCCTCGCCTTCTCCAAAACCTGGAAAGAGACCACTGATCTAATGGTATGAATGCGCTCTTGCCTAGGTCGCACGCTGCAGTAGACCTCTTGCTTTCTATATGCACGACCAATATGGTACACAAGCTCTCATGCAAAGCTCACAAGCGGGTACTGTACGCTTCTCCATTCTTCTACTCCTTCTTCGGCCGTCCGTTTTGCGCAACGTCATCGACATGTGATGTCTGAAGGAAGAACTTGCGCTCGAGGTACTTGAGGCCCTCATCAAGAGGGATGATGGGCAAACTTATGTACAGCACGGCCTTCCACTCGTTCCAGTTGAGCGGGATGACGCTGAACAGGCCCTGCAAGAAGGGTACGTAGAGGAGTGCGAAGTGTAGAGCCATGGACAGGCAGATAGCGTAGACGAGCATCATGTTCTTCCAGAGCGGCAAGGTAAGCAGGGACTCGGAAGAGCTGAGGGCGTTCATGGCGTTCAGCATCTCAATGACGACAAGGATGGAGAGCGAAACGGTGGAAGCGGCCTGTGCAGAAGCGTTGGCGAACATTTCGCAGCCGATCTCGGGGAACTGAGAAGAACAGCGGTGGAAATGGCTGAGCTGGTAGAAGGAGATCTGGGGACCCTCTTGGTTGAACATGAACCACCATGCGTAACCACCAACGGTTGCGGCACCGACGTAGGTTCCGATGACCATGTAACGGAAGAACAACCAGCCGCCAATAAGGGCTTCGTCACGCTTGCGAGGCTGGCGCTTCATGATATCGTGATCAGGAGGGTTGAACGAGAGTGCGGTAGCGGGAAGACCATCGGTAACAAGGTTGACCCAGAGAAGCTGAACGGGGATGAGAGCCTCAGGCATACCCGCGGCGGCAGTAAGGAAGATGGAGACGACCTCTCCAATGTTGGACGAGATGAGGTAGCGGATGAACTGCTGGGTGTTGTTGTAAATGGAGCGGCCCTCCTCGACAGCACCTTCGATGGTAGCAAAGTTGTCGTCAACCAGAACCATGTCGGCGGCGAGCTTGGCAACATCGGTACCAGAACCCATAGCGACACCAATATCAGCCTTCTTGAGTGCCGGTGCGTCGTTGACACCGTCACCGGTCATGGCAACAACCTCGCCAGCCTTCTGGAGGAGGTCGACCAGCTTGGACTTGTGCGTTGGCTCAGTGCGGGAGAACAGGGAAGCGTGCTTCGCGGCCTCCATCTGCTCAGCCTCGGTCAAGTCATCGAATTGGCGTCCAGTAAAGCTCTTGCCGGCGAGGTTCTCGTTCTGACCAAAGACACCGATCTGTCGGCAGATAGCCTCAGCAGTGTTCTGGTTGTCACCAGTGATGACAACGACGCGGATACCAGCGGAGCGGCACTTCTCGATCGATTCGCGAACCTCAGGACGGGGAGGGTCCAGCATACCAACAAGGCCGATGAGAGTCATGTTCTGTTCAAGCTGAGCGTATTCCTTGGTAGTCTTGGCCTTGGAAAGAAGAGGGTTGTTCGAGACGTCATCGACGGAGGCAACAGCAATGACACGAAGACCGCGGTTGCCGTAGTCAACAATCTCCTGTTGGATCAAGTCGCCCAGCTGGTTGTTCAACTGTACCTTCTTTCCGTCCTTGCCAACAAGAGCGGATGTGCAGCGGGCGAGAATAGACTCGGGGGCGCCCTTGACCAAAAGCTTCTGACCGCCGCTTTGACGGTTGCTGACCAGGACAGACATACTCTTGCGGTCGCGGGAGAATTCGTATGTAGCTTGTCGTGTAGCGTGCTGTTCGTAGTACTTGCTCGAGAAGTGGAGACGGCCCTCGGGCGAGATGCTGGTCTTGCTCAAGTTGAGCCTTGAGTCAGGGGTACCAACCTTCTCGGCCAGAACACGAAGAGCGCCTTCAGTGGGCTCACCGACAATACCGTAGGTGCCGTTCTTGGAGTCGTAAGCCAAAGATGCGTCGTTGCAGAGTGCTGAAACCTCGCAAATCTGACGAACGGTAGCGGAAGATGCAGCGAGGTTCTCGACGGGCTTTCCGTTGAAAGAGATTTGGCCCTCGGGGGCAAAGCTGGTTCCTTCAACATCGAACTCCTCAAGGCCGTTACCTGCTTCGTTGATGAAAACAACCTTGTTGACGCTCATCTGGTTGGTGGTCAAGGTACCGGTCTTGTCGGAACAGATGACACTGCAGCTTCCCAAAGTCTCAACAGATGGAAGACTACGAACAACGGCGTTCCTGGCGGCCATCTTGCGTGTTCCCAGAGCCAGACATGTTGTGATAACGACTGCAAGACCTTCAGGAATAGCAGCTACACCGAGCGAAACTGCGATCTTGAGGTAGTAGATAGCACCCTTAGTGAAGCTTCCGTGAGACGGGTCGTTAAAGTTGCGGATGTTGATGAGCCAGACGAGAATACAGATGGCCGTAATAACTTTGGCGAGCTGATCGCCGAAATTGTTCAGCTTCTCCTTGAGAGGAGTCGGCTGCGAGATCTGAGAAGTGATGCTGTCGTGAATATCTCCAATGGCTGTGTTCGCGCCTGTCAGAACTACCAGCGCGTTCGCGTGTCCAGTGACCACTGTTGTTCCTGAGAACAGCATGTTGACCTGATCCTGCTTGACCGCGTTCTCGTCCTTGACAACCCGGATATCCTTGTTCACACTCTCACTCTCGCCGGTCAGAATCGACTGGTCGACCATGAAGCTGTTGCTCGAAATCGATAGGATCCTGCAGTCCGCGGGGATTCTATCGCCGATTGCCACGGAGACAACATCTCCAGGCACCAGATCATCAGCCTTGACGCGCTTGATCGCTCCATTGCGGACAACCTTGGCTTCGTTCGCTGAGTATTCTTGGAGCGCGGCGATAGCCTTCTCGGCGCTGGTTTCTTGCGATACACCGACGACTGAGTTCAGGATGAGGATCGTGAGGATCTATGGGAGTGAATTGTTAGCGCAAGCCATCAAGACGCAGGTAAAGATAGTACTCACAACTGCCGGGTCTACAAACGCCGTCCAGCCCTCCTCGTTGTCGAAAAGCGCAAGGACAAAGGACACTGCTGCAGATCCAAGCAGTATTATAACCAGCTGATCCTTGAACTGTTCGAGGATGAGCTCCCAGATGGGCGTGGGTGGCTCCTCAGGCAATGCTGTTTCCTTCTGTTAGCATACTGCGTGTCCCTTCTATTCTGAGATTGTCGCCGACATACCGTTCCTGCCGTGCTTTTCCCGCAGGCTCTTCACCTGCTGTTCTGAGAGACCCTTCTCCTCTGTGACCTGGAAATGCTTGAGCGCCTCGCTGGGCGTTCTTGTATAGGCGTTCTCCATGCTTTGTGTGCAGCGATCAGCTCGCAATACTCGAGCTCGTAGATTGTCGGCGGGTGTCAATCAATGTATACGGCGCGTAGGCGTGGAGTGAACGTGTGGGGCTTGACGCCGTTGAAGATAGAACTGCGGTACACTCCTACCGATTCTATGCGCAGGGGTACTCGGCTCGTCGCTCTGCTGCAAATGCTGCAGATATGGTTGCTTGAAGGACAGACGTGGAAGAAACCTCTCGAATCTTGAAATCCTCGGGGCACAGACGGCTTAAAGCGAATCTGGAACCCGGCAGAAGAGATCTGAAGCTTCTCAAGAAATCTGTCCTCTCAGTTAGCTCATGATGCGCCACACACTCCACACCGGCGCTAGACCCTGCGAGGTTCTCCCGCTCACCAGCCACCGCGGAGCAGGTGCACGTTTCACGTCTGCTGCTGCGATTTGCTCGAGCACTCGCGGGTACAAGTAATTGTTATTCACTCGAGGCCTGAGGGTTCTTGGAAACACCTTGGGAACGCATTGTTGCTTGCAAGCAGATGCATTCAATCACGGGCAATCTCTGCCGCATTCGGGATGTCGGCGCCCCACGAACTCGATACCCCCACTCAGTCATCATCGCCGTAGGGCTGCGCGACCTCGACACGGTTATGCGGCTCTGTGCTGCGTCAGCCGCATCTAAAGATTCGCAGGGATTTGCTCTACATTTTAGATTTTTGATCAATTGGGATAACGTATGCAGTGTGGAGAGAATTTGTGATGATGTAATTGTTTGTGTTAGATACGCAACAATTGCCAGTGCAGCAGTGCAGCAGTGCAGTCGTCGCAGAGCTGCAACGAGGCCTAAAGGCCAGGGGGAATCAAACCGAGTGCCGGGATAACTTCGCCGGTCTTGCAAAACGCTATCATGATCATCATGCCCATACCCATTCCATGCGCCATAGGATTTTTGACCCAGATGTCCCAGGTCTTTGTACATCGAATGCTGATTATATAGTTGTAAATAAAACCAAGACATTGTTCATGTCTTAAACGAAGTGAAGTGTGCCAGAGGCTCTACGACTCTCGAGTCGCGCAGTACGTCCGGATCAATCTGACGAGATCCCTGGTCACGAAGGGCTTGGTGACATAGCCCTTCATGCCGCTCTTGGCTGCCTTGTCGAGCGCAGCGTCTGTGACGTCGGCAGTCACAGCCAGGATGGTAGGCGTGCGGCCATTGCTTTGCAGTTCTGGCATGCAAAGAATGCTCTCGGCTGCCTGGAAGCCATCGAGGTGTGGCATCCAGAGGTCCATAAGAACAACGTCAATGGCCTTAGAAGCAGGAGCGAAGGCGTTGCGGTGCATAACTTCGATAGCGTCGATACCGTTGAAAGCTGTCTCGACGTTCTTGTAGCCCAGCCTGTTGAGCATGTTCATCAACACGCGCCTGTTGATGGCATTATCGTCAACAACAAGAATATTCAGAGGCAGCTCCTCGGCGAGCTTAGGTATCGCAGCTGGTTTGCCGGCGGGCTCCTTCGATAGCTGTCGAAGAGGAGATGACATCCGGTGCGGGGAGAGGAGCCCTAGAACGTTCGACGACGGTGTTGGGTGAACGACAACGGTTGGTGTGTCCAGTATTGTAACAGGTACTTTACGTTCAAGGTCGCCCACGAAAGGCTCTAAAGAAAGTGGTGGTGTGATTGGCTCTCGTGAATCTTCAAGGTGAGGAATTTCGGGTTCGACAGACATGCGAGCTCGAATGGAGGGAGTGGGCGAATCGAATGGTGACGACGGCCGGCTACAAACCTCGCCCGCTGTAAGTGGAACGCGCAACTCGAACTCTGATCCCTTCTTGGGACCGGTTACGTGTGAGCGCAGGCAGAATAGATCGCCACCCAGCTTCCTTGCGAGGCCCTTGGCTACCATCAGTCCTAGTCCAAGGCCTTCGCTCTGTCGAGTTGTCGAGTCATCTTCTCTAGAGAAAGGCTTGAATAAGTTGGGCAGGAAAGCTGCAGGAATTCCAGATCCAGTGTCCTTGACGTTGATAACGACGTAACGTCCCTTTGTACTTAGTGTGGCTTCCAGTGTAATTGTACCGTTCTGTGTGAACTTGATGGCGTTCAAGGTCACGCAAGACACCACCTTGGCGAGATCTTTTTCGTCGATCAGTATCGAGTCCGGCACGTCTGGGGACACGCTCCATTCAACCCATTTAGTGGATGCTTCCCCATTTGAGCTCCGTGTCCGCACCTCAATTCGTTCGCCATTGTCTATTGCTTCAGCGATCGCAGAGTCTGGTCGTCCACCGACCTTGAGTGCATCTGTGATCACATAGTGCAGAACCTCCCTGAGATTGGTGTGACGAAGGCTTGAAGTCTTCTGATGCCCAGCAACGAATCTTGGAAAGCTTGTTGAGCTACCGCAGCGACCTTGGCACCTCTCCAGTTTCTCCATCTCTTTCAAGCTAGCACGCGGAGGACAAGATATCGATCCACGAGTAGGAGGCTCTTCGGAAAAGGTGTCTCGGGTTCGGCGTCGGATGGGACGTACTACGCGAGTTTGGTTCTCTCCCCATGTGTAGTCTTCCCTCCGCCTCTTCACGCCACGTTGCCGTTGTTGAGCGACGTTGTTGGCCGCAGCGAAAAACTCTGGTTGAGCTTCTCGCCAGAAAGTGTTCCACTGATTGGGGGTCTTGTCCAGCGGCGATACAGGTGTCTCTGGAACACCCATGTTCATATCGTAAGCGTGAACTACGTTGTCAGCCGCCTCAACAGCACGACTTGAACTATCTGTATCGAAGTCAGTATTGATGCAACTAGGAAAACATCGTAAATTCACGCACCTTGCACAGCTTCGATGTTTTCCTTCAGAGTATCGAGCATTCGGCGAGTTCGTACATCGATGTCCATGGTTTCTGATGCTTCTTTCACGTTCGCCATCATGACGTCGAGCATGCCAACAACTCCTTGCATGGGAGTCCTCAGCTCATGAGATAAGCTTCTGGCGTAGGGCTTCAAGGACTGGGCAACCGAGATGGCCTCGTGTGGGACGACCTTGCACTGTTCTGTTTGAACAGGCTGTGCAGATTTAGCAAAATTGTTTCCTTCAATGACTCGCTCAAGGATCATATCCTCCAAAGCATGGAATAGCGTCTCGAGAAAGCCCCAACTCAATGTACGCCTGGCAGCCCCCTCCTTTCCCCACATTACTCCAAAGTGTGCAAAGCATTTTCCTTCGGCAAAAAGTGGAATTCCAAGGTAGGCCTCTCCAGGAACGATCAAATCGTTCGGGTTGTTGACAATAAATTCGTTCAGTCGTTCTGGGATAACAAAGATCTTATCGTGCTTCATGTAGGCACAAGGGCATTGGTATGCATGGTACTTGAAGTTGCGAAGGTGACCAGGACCATTGCCTTGGTCATCGTTGATGTAGAAGGCTTCTCCCATTAGACATGACCCGGGCTCTCCGATCGGTGGCATCTCCACCGCGACATTCTTATCGTCGACCAAGATCCTTTTCGAGACGAATGCGTACTGGGCATCAGCAATGCGTGCAAGACCTTTGGTGAGAAGAGACCAGAAGCTGTCGATATCAGCGGTTCTCAAGGTGCTCTTAAGTTCGACGAGCTGTTCTGCAGCATTGCTCTCGGCGGGGTTGTATAGTCGAGAGAGCTCTTCTTTGAAACCGTCTCCGCCCTCTTGCACGACCATGCCTGGGCTGGGCCGTGAGAGTGCTACAGAGCGGCGCTCCATTATATCAGGTGGAACAGGGCTGGCAGATAGTTCTCCCATTTTTTTACTTTTCCATCCGGACAGTAGGTAAGGCAGGGCTCCAGGTAGTTGTGGGCCGGAGCGGTGGTCAGACGTCGTCCAAGTGGTGGATGTACGTACCCACGCCGGCGTGGAGGATTGCAGGCCACACTGAATGTGGACGGAACAGTATAGGCGTCGTGAAGAGCGAAGTCCGAGACTTGGCTGACGGAGCTGGTCGCAAAGGTTGAACAGGCCGTATCCGGAATACGCTGACTAAACGGTGGTGAAGTGCAAAAGCAGCTGAGACTGGCGAGGAGTGCGGTTGTGTGCAGAAGGAATCGAAGATTGCGAGGGAGGAGGGCTGTGTCGGCGATATGGTTGGACTGGAAGACGGACTGCTAGAGTCGCACATAAGAGGGCTGGGCGTAGGTTGCGATCTAGAACGCTTCCCGATGCTGCAGAGGTCTCTGCGTTCCCTGCGCGCTCCGGCGGATGCCTTCTGGTGGAGACACAAAGAGACGCATCTGGCGCCCGCCTGGCCGATGCATCAAGATGCTCTTAAGCACACTATGCCCTCGCGGGCCCTCTACTCTTGCTTCGAGGCGTGCATAGCGGTCTGTCTGCTGCGAGCGGTGCCGCACTGCTGCACAAGCAGCGCTCGTCGGCCGAAGCAGCTGAGGGGCTGGCGGGACCCTGGCAGCGCACGCCTGCACGCTTGCTGTTTGGGCGTTCGGCAAGCTGGCAAGGCGGATCGCCCGGGCGGTTTGACAGTCTAGAATGCTTCGTGTCGAGAGCGTCCCTGCACGATCTGCCTGACGGTGCCTGTGCGGCGTCTTTGCAAGCATCTACCCACTGACATCGCCGGCACCAGTGGGACTGCGCGTGCAGACAGGGCGTCTGCTGGGGACCTGATGACGACTGCTTGATTGTGCAATCTACCTCACCGCAATCTATCGTGGAGATGCTCGGCACCGGTTGCAAGATCGTGGAGAAGAGTGAATAGAATTACTCCTTGCAGCACGCTAGGGGCGTGTCTCGCTGATCAACTCTTGGGATTGACCACGCAGTGAGCACTACCATGGGTACTGTACCAGGCACCTCAAACAAGCTCACGCGTAGGTATTCAGCTGCTGCAATCTAGCACACACTCCGGTTCACGTCATCGCAATGGATGGCAGAGTAAGCCTGCAACACTGTATAGAGTGTCTCAGAGCCCAACACGCCCACTCGACACCACAAACAGAGTACCTTGTGGGACTTGGAAACCTGCTCCTGCTATCAAAATCCGGTCCGTACCATTATGACAGACACGTGAAGTGAGGCCGAAGTAAGAGCTTGGTGGATTACTCTCTACAGAATGCCAAACCTTCTCACCTGGTCGAGCAGATAAATTCTGGGTGCTGTGTCATATGCTGGCCTGGTGTTCTAGGCCGCAGGATATAAGCTCATCCTCACGAATACATTTATTCCCATACCGTGTGCGATACCAGACTAATCACTGGCACTCGTCCGCAGTGTCTTTTCAACTCTGGTTCAATAACCTGCATAGACTTGAAGGCTTTGTGAGGTAACGTTACATGGGCAGTCCGAGCACCTGACGCCTGACGCTGATATGCTCCACGATCTATCCTTGGGACGCATCCCCTAACTAAGCGTATCGGGCTTTGCTGCGAGCCCCAAAGATTGAACGGGAAACACATGATACGTGCGTCCTGTACACCCTACCGCGAAGGGAAATGATGTATTTTGCTGAGGCCTGGAGGAGTGAGCGCGTCGATCGCAATTTCCACGTATGGTCAAAGGATTTCTAGGCGCTCGAGCAAGCGCAAATGCCCCGCATCACTTTCCACCTCCATCTTTGCTCAACACCATCAGTTGACAGTTCACTTCAATGGGACATCACAGGCATCAAGACACTTTGGTTCAGATGCCGCTGCCAACGCATTTGGCTGGTAGCGGCACACGGGATCTTTAACTCCCGAGACATTAGGCCCTTACCTGCCTTCCTCAATTCTTCAAAAATACCCACTTGACCAAACACCGATCCACTGGATTCGCCCGAATCCAGTATCCCGCCCTTCACCCTTTTGCTAACGAGCTTTCACAGAAAGCGCGTCGACGCAGCTCTTTGAGCGTGTAACGCCTTCGTGTATCGAGACTGGCGTCATCCGAGTTTGCATTTGCACGCATACAGTCTGAAGCATCTAGACCGAAGGGGCGGTCCAAATTACACTCTCCCAAGCTCACAACCTCCGAACGCCGAAAACACCGATTGATGGTACAAATGGCCGACGACAATGTTTGCAGGGTCCATTCCTGGCGGAAACGTGCTGACGATGCAATGTGCCAAGTCATGCATCGGTCCACCCTGCCCTCCTCTGAGACTGCATGCCACAGCACCGCAGCACCACAGCTCAAAGATCCGTGGTCGTTGCGTTTCATCAGCCTGTTCAAGTATTCCGCGGAAGAAGGTCGTCTAGGCCATCCCCATGGATCCGGCAGGGCTGGACTTGTCAGACGACCTTTCATCTTTTCGACCGCTTCACTCTGCGAAATTGACTACATTCCCTGCGCTCAAGTTCCTGATGTCAACAACACATCAACAAGCTTGTATCTCGACTATCCTCAGTCCGGACTTCAACACCATCGTGTCGGATGGACCCATGCTTCACTTGAAGATACATGACGACATGAACCCGTACAGCCGCAACGGGGAGTGCAATAATTCATGCCCGTTCAGTTAGATGAGGTCATTGACCATCAAGCAGAATTCAACAACAACAACCTAATTATTGTTTTCTAAGATTTAGGCTAGAGACAGGTCTTGCTAATAGATACCTACTTGTAAGGACAGTTCCTTAAACTATTGTTGTTGTTGCTCCGGCCTGCTTAAGGGGTGATGACCTCATCCAACTGAACGGGCACGAATTATTGCACGACCTATTGGCCGCTGCGGTACGCTCCTGAACCTGGATTGCTTGGCAACGGTCTGGAACCTACCTATATTAGACCACATGCTTGACCTTCACAAGGACAGGACTGGCAGTCTTATGCAGAGGCTTGCGCCCGGCGCTGTCTGTCAGCTTAGCGTCAAGACTTTATTCGACCGACACAGCGGTCTAGGCCCCACAATCGAAGATCGTGAACGAACACACCGCTCGTACGGAATTACACTCGGACGAACGTGCGATCGCGACGGCTCCTTCGTTTGATTGACGGGATAACACACTAACGTTTATCCAAGCATGTGACGTTGCAACCTCCATGTTGTCCCAAACAGGCAGTGCACGATAACAACACCCATGGTTTGTCACTGCTAGCAAACCGCGCCTGGGCCGGTCTAGCTACGCAATCTCTTTGTACCTACCGCGTCTGCCGTTCTGCGACGACACGACGACTACAAACGACGTGTCTGGCCAGTCCTCCAACTGTTACAGCATCATCGTTATGCCTGTACGTTTTTGCGTTGGGCAACGGGCCGCCATCTTGTATGCAAGATGCTATCTGGAACCGCGATACACGGCAGGGAGACCTCGATTATGATCAGGTCTTCTGTCTGCTCAGCAGTACGCTTAATGAATGCGCGACTATTAATCCATCCAGACTTCACGAAGACCGCCACGTATACCTTTGCGGAAGCCATGCATCGAAGCCACATCTGCCGAACGTCTCAGGCTATACATAGCTCCACACAGCTGCAGTGGTCTGTGACTGTTGCCGGTCGTTCTAGGGTGCCACCTGCACACCTCCGTCATATTCCATATTCGATAGCACACTCACGATATGCCCCACAAGCCAAGCCCAACAAGTCTTTGAGACGAACTTTTGAGCCTGCTTGTCCTGTACCGGCGTTCAGGGAGGTGCAGCTTTCGGGCGTTGTTCATGTGCTCATTGGTGTATGAGTTCTAGACCTGCGCCTTACTGCCACATCAACGGGTAAGGGCAACATCCGTGACTTCAAGGTAAGATAACAAATGGTCTGACCGTAAGTCTTCGATAATAGATATTCGTGTGCCTACCATTCAACCCAGGCAAGCACACGCGATGCTTTCAAGTTGCCTCCAAAGCTGCAACGTTGCGAGATGCCGCTTCAGCTTACACCTCCTCCATCCTCAAGCCTGTCGTGCGCAGTTCGCAAGTTCGGTGGCTGAGATGGAGATTGTATGGAGACTGGAGAGACTTTTGCTGGGCTGTCAAGATTCAAGGACTTTGCTCGACCATAGAACCATGACATGATGCCAAACCAATAGCAATACCAATTCACTTTCAACATCCCACGAACAAAAACCTTGAAACATACCCATTGCTGCTACCTACTCCACCCTTCCCACTACCCCCTCTAGTACGGAATCCCATTCGTAATCAACTGAAACCGGTCATACGTCCCCGTACTATAACTACTCGCACTCTTCTGAATCAACCCACGCATGTAATCCGCGGCCTCTCTCTCCGTGCGATCCAACACAAACCGATCCCTAAAATTCTTGATCGTCTCAGGCTTGAAGCATGGCAACCCGCTATCCAGCATCAACTCGACGATATGGCACAGGTGATCGCAGTGCTGTCTGCTGGCCAAAAACGCCTTAATCGTGAGCTCCTCAAACCAGCGGTACGGCTGCGATGTGGTACTCCCACCCATGACAGCGATCATCTCAGCGGTGAGTTTGAACGGGGCGCGCTCGAATTTAATCCCACCCGGAGCGATATCGAAGCAGAACCCAAAGTCGATATGAATAATATGTCCCCCATCATCAATCATGATATTCCCGTTATGCCGGTCCTTGAACTGCAGCAGGAAACTAATGACGCTGTACGCGGCCATGCTTTTCACGAAATTGGACCGCGCTTCTTGGAACCGGATGCTATCTTCGTTGCCGTAGCGGCTGACGAAGTAGTCGTCGAGCCGGTTGACAGCCTCGCGGCCCAGCATGTCGCGGCTGATGGAGTTGGGAAGCACGTCGATGACGCCGCAGCCCGGTGCGGTGGCGGTCACGCGGTACGGGAAGACCCAGACGTCGAGGCCGATGGTGTTGAAGATACCGCGGAAGGCGGCGATCATTTGGAGCGCGAGGACGTCTTGGCGGCAGTCATCACCAACTTTGAAGATGGCGGACAGCCAGGTTTCGTAGGTGTTGGTTGTTGCGGGGAGACCGGAGCGCGGCTCGTCTTCGATGTCTTCAATGAGGCCTGTGTCAGGCTTGTTCTTGCGGATGCGGAATGTGGCCATGAAGGGTGTCTTTGCGTGTGATTGCAGTGGCTTGCCGGAGTTGCGGTCGATGCCGATGACTTGACCGTCAGGGTTACTGGGGAGGTAGACGCCAACTTCTACTTCAATCTTGCGTAACTCTTCTGCAATCTTTTGCTTCTTGACTTCCTTGGGCTCGTGTAGAACTGATCGCAGTGTACCGGATATGCCAGTAACTTCGTTAAAGAAGGCGAACTCGCGCTCGTAGAACTCGTGGTCTTCTTTCGAGAAGCTGGATTCCAGGCTGGTCATGACCTTATCCAGGGTAGGCTTGACAGGATCAGGCTGGTGAAGGTCAGTACAGGGCATCTTGAAGATAATCTAGGAAACTTACTACTTCCGAGGCTTCGTCTTTGTAAGCATTCGCCTTCATGTTCCAGATGATCTGATGGGCAAACAGCTGAGAGAACTTGGCCGTCTCAATGATGTACCTCTCAACGTAGCCAAGAACATCGTAGCGAAGCGTCTGGACGATCTGGTAGACGTAGAAAAACATGACGTCTACCGAATGGCTTTCGAGTGCTCGCATTGCATACTGAATGATGAACGGATGGTTGCCATAAGCGGGCATGAACAGTGTTACCGCCGTAATGGGGTTCAAAGGAGCCCAGTACAACAGGTACTTCAACTGGAAGGAGACGTCACCAGGCAATTGGTTGCTCAGCATGACCTCCAGAGCATCTGGTTCGTTCAGAACCTTGTGAGGGAAGTTGAGCACCTGGAAGCGGACCTCGCTTTGCAAGCGCGGCGACTGGAAGCGCTTGAGTAGCTGAACAGCAATGGCCGGGTTCTCTGCCCACGCTGTCTTGACGTGGGCCAAGATTGCAGCGTCTGGCAGTCCGTTCCTAGCACCTCCGCCAAAGTGGTGCTTCTTTCCGTTGTCCAGAGGGAACAGCCAGACATTCAGACGCGTTTGTTCACTGGAGATGAGCAAGGAGAGCAGGTCCTGTTTAGCCTTGACTTGTCTCGATGCCGATTCCGCTACAGTAGCCATCCTTCCAAGAGCCTCAAGGTGAACCTGTACATCTGACAGAACTTGGGTCTCTGCTTTGATCTGCAAACGGTTGCCCCCGAATGACCATTGTGGCGCGTGAGCAAACCATGCCAGGGCTGCAGTCAGGAGACGGTCCATGAGACGCCATTTAGCGGTCGATGAGAGGGTCGTGCTATGGCGAACAATGCGCAACGCGAGCAGGATGACGTGGAAATAAGCCTCCCTAGCCAAAGGTTGAGAGCATCCTGCACTCATGGCATCGAGCGTAATGTGGATTAAGCGAACGTACACACGCTCAAAGTCTGACTTGCTGAGTCGAGAGGCACTGAAATGACTCGAGAGGAACTGCACGAGGCGGAAGTGCGGTGCGATGAGATTGTAGATGTGTTGTTGATGCTTAGCCAAAGCTTCTTTGTCAGTAGCAGCAAACTCTTGCTTGCCGTAGAAGGGATCCGGGTGTCTTGAATCGTTAGCCGTTTGCGCTGATTCCAACAGATGTAAACATACCTTAGTGAAGGACTGAAGAGACCCCTTCGCTTGCGCACCGTGCCCTCAAAATTCTCGGCGATTGCGACCAGAACACTAGACTCCATACGAGGGTTCTCTTTAATGACACTCATCCACAGGGAGATACCCAGCTTGATTGACTGCTTTGAGAATACTGCGAAGGGAATGCCGACTAAGTGATGAACGACCGGTGACTGGTCCCTCTTGACTCGACACAGTAGCGCAGCCGCTCGTCGAAGTATGTCCCGGATCTCAGCAATAGTGACATGCTTGTGATGCAGCGTACGCTGTTCGAGGTCAACAAGAAGCTTAGTAGCGTCTTGGATGCTGCGAGACAAGTATGTTGGCACAGGACCGGTGGAGTTTCCGCCGTTGAGCCACTCCTCCTGTTGGTCGTTGCTACCCTCGAGGAACTTGTACTCTTGCCTCGTAGTGTACTGCGCGATGAAGTCGGATGCGGTATTGATGTTGATGCCCTGACGTTCAATCGCACCAAGACGCTGATCGTTGGCAGGGATGACAGAGCCCATCTCCAGGGCAAATGATCGACCCAGAGAGACATGACCGTACGATGTCTCATCATCGAATTCTGATAAGTACGTCTGGAGAAGTCCCTTGATGTCAAGAGGAGCTGCTTCAATGACTCCCTTAACCCACGAGGTAGCGCGCTTGTGCAATGTCTCCAGAGTCGCTCGGCGGAACAGATAGTCGTCTGACAGCTCTACGGTAATATCTGACTTCTTCGAGGTAAAGGTTGACTCCCAGGTGTACTCATCAGTCTCGCCCTCGAGACAGCTGTACCACATAATCGAAAGGAGCTCAAGGAGAGCAAAGAGAGCACTCTTTTGACACAAAGTTGATGGAACTTCTCTGATGATAATATCAGCACATGCAGCTGCAGCTTGCTGAACGCGAGCAATACGGTGACAGCAGGCTGCGAAGATTTGTGCGAGCTGCTGTGCAAGGTATGGTGTGGAGAAGGTGTGGTGGTGCCCAGAAAGCGTCTTGGCCAAATATGTCCTCACGGCCACTAGGGTGATCGCAGACATACAGTTGCCGACCGCGCCGGTCCGCAGTTTGGGATCCAAGAAATACGCAAGCGCTTTCGTGCAGTCGCCTGTGCTGGCTCGCAATTCTTCTACCAGGTATGCTGTATTCAAGAACACTGCTTCGGGATACGTAAGCGGCTTGGTGTCCGCCTCGCACGACGGTAGAAGCTTGACCAGGCGTCGCTTTTGCTCAGCCGTATGTTCTGGAGACTTGCCACGGCGCAACACCGTGTTCAACTCAATGTCGCTTTCCGATAGCATTGGACGCTCTTCGGCGATGAGAGGCTTGCTGAAGCGAGCAAGTGTTCGAAGCTCCTCGATGTACTGCCTTCCAAGATCCGAGTTGGTGTCAAAACCGTGAACAACAATGTTGAACCAAGCGTCTCGCTGTAAATTGACAATCGTTTCGTCTAGCTCGATGGAATCAGCTCGTTGAGCATTGCGGGCGAGAAGCGTGGCTAACGGCTTCAACATTTGAGCGATCTCCTGGGACGCCAATTCGGTATCTCTTAAGTGTTTGTGGGAAGTCTCTTGTGCATCGCCCTTGCTGACGATTGTGTCTAGTAGATGAGTGAGATAAACTTCGAAAGCCTCGTCCTCAGATACCACTTTCGAGATGTTCAGGCGCGCATTCATGACCTAGACAGGTATTAGCAAATATCGATCCGACAATGAGATGAAATACTTACAGCGTCCAGAGTGACAACGTCGTCCTTGACAAGTGCATCATGACACAGCGTCGAGTAAAGCTTGAGCAGCGATCTGAACTCTGCTGGAGGCGTGTGAATACCAAGCAGTGCTGCATCGGTGATGATCTTGACGTCGACGACCTTGCTTGCCCTCCCGATCTTCTGTACAAGCATTGACAAAGCCAACGCCGTAATCTTTTCATCTTTACACTTGCTCGCCACAGACACTACAGTGTCCACAATAGTTGTGTGCACATGATGCGGTTCCTCGACATCACTTGGGGTGAGCGATATTGTGCTGCCATTCGATTGATGCGCATAGATCCCCGGAGTGCGCAATATATTGCCAGTACCATTGAGCGACGGTGATGCAGATGTGGCACCAGCAGTAGTAGGTCCGGCGCTGATAACATTCCCAAGGCTATACAAGGTTGTGATGACAGCATCTTGGGGGAGCAGACTCAGAACAGCTGCGAGAGAATCCGCTGCAACAGACGAGGTTCGGTGATCGAAGTTAGCTTGAACAATAAGCCTTGGGAGCGAGCGGCCCAAAGTCGATGCAGTAGACGGAGATACTTTCGCCAGGATGGCCATAGACTTCAATGCTGTGGATGCTAGGTCGTGGTCCGCACTCTGTGTGGGGTCGTTAAGCACAGCGTCGAGCCAGGTCAGCAAGACATCGTCGTCGGCGATATCTTCATCGTACACGGTACAACATAGATAGGTCGTGATGATCTTGGCCTTGACCGAAGAAGCCTGTCGCTGCTGCCACGCAGACCCTACTCTTTGCAGGTAATCCACATCGTTTTCCAGGCCGTTCATCTCGTCGACTGCGATCCCAGTCAAACCTTCGGCGAGGGCATCCTCGGATTTGTCCCCAGCTGCACGATTCTTGTTGTATGATGCTCGCAGGTGGTCTAGTATGGACTCGAGAGTGTTGCGTGACGGCGTCTCGACAAGCAGCGATGCAGACGTTACAACGACTTTTAGGAATGAATCGTGCAGGATCATAGCACCCAGTGGTCGTCCAATAGCTGCATAGTGTTTCGTGTAGCGTTTCCATTCTCTCAAGCGGTGTTGATGTGAGCGCGCATTACGCGCAATCGACAGAGCGGTTTCGAAAGCAAGGAAGAATTGTTCGGAGAGCGCTGCCTTGACTTCCTGGACGAATTGAAGCCGCTCGTAAGCGTTCCAAAACCTTGCGTGCTCGGCAGCAGCATCAAGAAAGCCTAACAGCGACAAGCTGTGTATGATGACCTGCGAAAGCTCTCCGTCTGCAGCAAAATCGAATCTCTCGTCAGCATCATCCAACTGAACCGCCGAGAGCTCAGCAGCCGTAGCTGTCCATCCTTGCACGTAGCTTGCTAGTGTGTTCGTGACATTTGATCGCAACTGGTCATGGCGGGCACCGAGCTGCAGGATAGCAGAGGTCAGATTGTAGGAGAGGACTTCGTATGGAGAAGGCTCAATTTCTCGGAGACTCGGCGACGGCAGTAATACCTGGACGTATATGCTCGGTAGATAGGTAGCGAGACGGTCGAGGAGCGGTGCGGCGACGTCTATGGATTCGACATATGGTGCGGCTTTGCACAGAGCCAGAATTGCTTCCAGCTCTGTGATCTTGACGCCACTAGCCCCAGTGGTGGTTTCGGAGGTACTCGAGCATCTTTTGTATAATCTTTCGAAGTCATTGTTGGGCGAAGTCGTAGTCGGCGATTGCGCGGAAAGGCGGGCAAGCTTCTCGAGCGCATTGCCTCGAATTGTGCGCCTATAATTTGCGATCAGCCGTAAGGTTCTCTCTACAAGCCAAAGAAACGTACGCCATACTGCCGGCTTCTTCGAGACGTTGCACGACAATTTGCGCGTAGCAATAAGCAATGGTACCTTTCTTCGACGGGTGACGAAATGTCCGGTGAGCGATTCAAGGATCAGGGTCCAGCGGTGTGGCTCCTGCTGATTGGCGCACTTCAACCATACAACATTGCACTTTCTTTCCTCACTAGGACATCAGTCGGCGAGGATAGAACTGGAGGGAACGTGTTCCAGCTGTAAATTGTAGTGCTGTCGAATAACGACTTGGGTCTGCAATTGATGGGTGCTTCCTACATATTGTCGTGACCGAGGGTACATCTTCGACATCTTTGAGTAACCCATTCGGTGCGAGACATCACCATTCTCACCGTTCTATAGTAGTGACAAGAGACCGTGATGTCGCTTCGGATACACTGCGTGCTTGGCAACGTTGCTTCAAACTCCGTGGAGCCATTACCGCTAAGTATTCCGACGGAACAAGGTCGTGACGCAGGCCATCCAATGGTAGGATTTCTCTTTACTTACAGCAAAACCACCAGCCTAGAAGTGCAGCACTAATCACCATCGAAGAACCTCTAGTGGAACCTCGAACCCGACAGCATGGAGCCACAGCAAACTCCACGACTTACTCCGCGCATCCATCATGCCTCAGACATCCGCGCAGACTCCAATCTGGCTGCAAGTCTAACAGCCTTTGTCAATAAAGGCTATCGATACATGTCTCCAGCCAACAAAGAACGGTGGGAACATGATCTGAGTGATCGACTGTCCTCCCCGGACTCGATCCATCAAGCTTTAGGCGACGATGGCCTCTTCGCTGTGGTCAATGACCCGGCTACGCAACGACCGGTGGCTTGTGCAGCGACAAAGAGATGGAAGGCTGACCTTAAGGGTTTTGCAGAGGCAAGAGAAACGGGGTGGGAGATCAAGACAGTCACGACGCACATTGGTTGGATGAAGAGGGGGCTCGCAGGATATTGTGTGGATGCTTTGATCGATGAGCTCGCGAGACAGGAGAGGTTGAAGCGTGGAGACGAGACCACAGCATCACATGAGCCTTTGAATATATGGATCCAAGCTGTCGAGTGCTTGAATGGAGCATTCTGGATGAAGAGGGGTGGTTGACTGATGCGATCGTACGACAACCCCGTTGGACACTGGGGCTCGAAGTACGGCTACCGCCTACTAGTCCTGCTGCGAGAAATTGACGTCGACAAACGGTTGTCAAGGCTGCGTGATATCGACGCATGATCTGAGGAAGGCGTGACTGAGGCTCCATGCGGGAATACGCAACTAGGTTGGACGTAACTGCCATCAACCCCACATTCGCGTGACTAGCCTACAGCAACCCTCGCAGGCCTCCCACAGTCTGTACTTTGCCACTCCCCAGAGGTGACGTTCAAGAGGAAGCCTCATATTCCACACCCACGGCCGGTCCAGATTCGTTGCCTAAGCCACCGTAACAATCAGAAGCACTCGCGCGTGTCGACTTACAGATCATCACATGACGTCCTCCGGTCTCACAGACAGAATTCTGTGTCTGGTTGCACTTACAGGCCTTGTTCCCACACAAGCGGTCAGTGATATCGCTGACAGTACCTGCTGTGGGGCCATTGTCATGCGCACTATTAGGCCGCTGCAGCTCTGAATTTACCTGATCGAGAGTGGGCTGGGAGTACACGGAAGGGAGCATTTGAAACCGGATGTGGGCAACCGATAACAGGTTCGTGGAATTCATCACAGCAACCGTTCATTCGCTCTGGCCAATGTCTGGACCAAGTAGTAATTCAGCGTTCTTTCTCACTCCATCTGCATCTCGATGTTAGGTCGAGCAGTCGGGTCCTCCACCGATCTAACGTAGCTGCACTTTTCGAGGTGACACCACGCTTACCGACACGGAACATTGCACGAGCTGCATGCGTGCAGGGATGTTTGTTTGCCAGGCACAGGCTGAGCGCCTCAGCCTCGCAGGCCGAACGACCATCAAAAGCTGAAAGTGGATGTTGCTGCATACGAATACTACGAGATGACCTACAAATCCACACCGCCGCCTTATTTGGTGCTACGTTTCGGCCGTTTTGGGCTTGTTGAGAGCATGTCAAATGTCGTACAACTGCCCTGTCAAGAGTCGCATCCCGGATTTCTCCAATATACATAAGGTGAGGATGAACTCATGTTCTTCACTGTTCTTTGCTTCTAAGTCAAGTCTTTCCGATCTTCCGTATTGCGTTAGAAATGACATTCACAATGAGCCACTGGGATCGATCGCGGCATCGTCGAGAGCGCAGATACCATGCTGGTTATCCTCCACTCGGGTTCTATGACGGCTACGATGGATACGGCAAAGATATCGAAGACCCGTGCCGGTACGATCGCATATCCGTGGCAAGACCCAGACGCCGAGGACCCACATGTTATGACTGGTGCCCATTATGTGTCGGTGACTACCGAGAGCCTGTAGGTCGATCAATCTGACAGCATGAGACATGATTGACATGACTTGCAGTATGAGCTTCTGCGCCGCTACGACCCGCTCATGGAACTGATGGAAGAGATACATGACTGCTGGATCGCGATGGAGACGGGTCAGTTCATCGCTCAAGATGCAGCAGACAGGATCGAGGAGGCATCCAAGATGGTCAACCGCATGTTTGGCTATGACCCTACCTACAAGCAATTTTCAGCACTGATGAAGCAACTCGCACGCGATGTACAACTTATGCCAGGTAATGCTATCGTTCCGTATCATTTGCGGCCAAGGCGTCGCCGGTCATTCTTTGCATAGATCTTCGGGGCGCATTACGGCTACATTTTTATTCTTCTGTATAAAATCAATCAACCAATCTCAGCAAATATCAACGAATCTTCTAGCATGGACAAATTGGTCCTTCCGCGCTAACACCCAGGAGCAGTCTTGACGATAAGAACAATACAAGCCCTGACAAACAATCCAAACAGAAATGTTATGACGCTTCTAGATTCCTTGCTCTTGGTCCCAACTTTGGGGCTCCGAGCGAACCTTAGTCCCTGCCCTACACTTCCTTGCTAGCATTAACCTCTTGGTTTGTTCTGTCTTCTCTGTAATCGAAGCAAACTCTGCTTCGGTAGAGGTGTTTTGCTGTAGCTGGGCAAGGATGTAGAAAGCCTATAAGATGACAGTATAGCTGAAGCTACATCAACGTGATGTTATTTACCGTATCAGCTTGCCAATCGGGCTCGGGGATTTGATGTACTTTTTCGTCTTGAAGTGTTGTTGCGGACTTGTCATGCTACTGAAGTCAACAGAAATCAATGCAAAGAATCGAATGCTCTTACAATCTCATACTCTTCCTTCCCATCCAGACTAGGACTTGAAACAGAAGAACCCGATAACTCTTCTTCTTCAGTCCCTTCGTGGTCCAAGTCACAGACATCCCCATTCCTACCGCTATACTCCGCTGCATCTGACAAGTTCTCTTCGTCAAAGCCATAGTGACCAAAGTCGCTCGACTCGAAGCTGTCTTCTGTTAGGTCGATGAAACAAGGGTCACTCGAGGATGTAGAAGGCGGAGGCGAGATGTGCTCCCAATCTTCGTTGAGCACTTGGAGGGTGAGGGTAAGGGTGTTCATGTTTGTAATTATGGGGATTTTACCTGAATAGGAGTTCGAGTAAGCATGTGAGAACCAGAAAGAAACGTTAGAAAACGTAATTTTTTGTTCTCTTCGAAACATTCATGCTATGTATATTGGATAGTTGACTGAGAGAGAGTACCGTGGTTGAGAATGAAGCGAACCAGATACTGAAAGGCCATACATGGTCAAGGAAAATCAACACAGACAATGCATTAACTTCAGGCTATGAAATAAGGCAATATGAGACTACTCGAAGCCTGCATATGCGCCGTGTCTAGGTACACCTTCTGCGTGCGTGGTGTTACTCGGTCATCAACGAACTCTGCCAATGCATAACTGATGCCTACGATAGTCACAACGTTCGCCCTTATACACGCAGCATCCGTTCATTGTAGCCCCCAAACAAGACTATGATGTATGCAAAACCGTTCCTAGATAAGATGTTGGTGGTCGTCGTAGTGGAAGGGGGATGACGGTGAAGGTGGACCCCGCACTCCTCTTTCTGATTGGCTAGCGCTATCGATGGGGATTTTGAACTTTTGGCTTGGCGCATCCCACCATGGGCAGGCGCAACCCTCGACACAAAGCCCAAATCACGTTCAGCGCTCGACGACCCCGCCCGCCCACTCCTCCAGGCATATTCCTACACGTCAAACACGATGCCGGGCCCCAAGAACACGCTCCTGATCGAGGGTTCCTTCGAGGAGCTTACCGACGAGTTCGCACAATACATCGACACGCTCAAAAAATCCCAGGGCGACGAGAGCTCGAACATCCAGCAGGAGAGCGCGGACCTGCTAAAGGAGAACAAGAAGGATGAGGTGCTTAAGAAGCTGGTCGTCGGTGCGCAAGCGCTGAACCAGGCGCCTGAGAAGGGTATGCGAGAGACAGCTATGAGAGTGTAGGGCGGGGCTAACACGATGGTGAACAGAGTTCATAGCAGCATACAACCTGCTGATCCACCTGGTAAACCAGTCGCCTAACGTGTCCATGTTCTTGCCCAAGATCTGCCAGAACCTGAGCAGCCCCGTCACCTCCTCGCCCGCTAACGGCAGCGGCCTCGCCCTTTCGATTCTCAGCACAATCTTCAACATTCTTCCCGCGGACAGCGAAGTACGCTACCACGTTCTGCTCGCCATCCTCCGCGTCATCCGCGCTACAACGAACTTCGAGTACCTGCGCCCACAGCTGAAGCAGCTGGACAGCTGGTTACAGACATGGGAGGTCGAGGAGGAGGAGCAGCGCAAGCTGTACCTCGCAGTCAGCGACTCGGCTGCTGCTGCCGGTGAGGACGAGCAGGCATACACATACCTCCTTCGCGCGCTCCGAACATTCCCCTCCGAGGAGGTCTCGTCCCCAGAGGCCCAGGAGCTGTCTCTCCGCGCACTCAAGTCCGCACTCACCCACCCCAGCCACTTCGACTTCCAGGACCTCACCGACCTCGACTCGATCCAGGCCCTCCGCAACTCCGAACCCGTCTACTTCCAGCTGCTCGAGATCTTCAACTCCGACGTGGTAGACGACTTCAACGACTTCAAGGACGAGCACGATGGCTGGATCGAGAAGTCCGGTCTCGACAACGCTGCTCTCAACCGCAAGATCCGCCTCCTCACACTCGCCTCGATCGCCGCATCGTCAGGCCAGCAAAGGTCGCTTCCTTACGAGAAGATCGCAAAGGCGCTGCAGGTCCCCAGCGAAGACGTCGAGATGTGGGTCATCGACGTGATCCGCGCCGGCCTCGTCGAGGGCAAGCTCAGCCAGCTCAACCAGACATTCCTGATCCACCGCTCCACATACCGCGTTTTCGGCGAGAACCAGTGGAGAGAGGTCGCGAGCAGGCTCGACATGTGGAGGAATAGCTTGGTCGGCGTTCTTGAGGTTATTCAGCAGGAGAAGCAGAGGTTTATCCAGGAGAAGGAGGACGAGGCCAACAAGGCCGACCAGAAGGCTGAGATGGCGACAAGGTTCAAGGGCCGAGGGGGCCAGCAGCAGAAGCAGCCCAGGGCTCCTATTGACGAGGATGCCGATTAGATGTAGATAGGGGCGTTGGAGATGTACTGCTTTCGTTTGTTTCGACATGTCACGACAAAAGGAGTAGGGATTTGAGCGCATGCATCACGGCTCTCTTTCTGGGTAATGGATGAATGAGCAGCCCTCGTGCTGCATATAGGCAATGCGATACAGATACTTCATACAAGGTCCTGGAGCACATAGATCCGCTATGACGCTACTTGCTTAGGATTGATGCTGTCTGTATATCTATGCACCTCAAGCCTACCATCCATTCTGTGTGATCTATGCGGTCTGGACGAACTTCAAGCTAATCGGCTCAACGCCCCACGCCTTGATCTTCTCCTGCACATCCTGGTACACCTTGCTTGGCTCCTGGACAGCGTCGACCTTGACAACACGCCCCTGCTTCTCGAACTCGTCGACCACAGGCATGCTGGTATCGACGAAGGTCTTAAAGCGCTTCTTGATGGACTCGATATTGTCGTCGGCACGACCAGATGTCTCGCCACGGCGCAAAAGACGCTCGAGCATGACCTCCTCAGATGCGTCGAAGAAGAGAGTGAACTTGGAGGGGACGACGGAGCGCTCGAAAGCGTGGGCCTGGTCGAGTTTGCGGGGAAAGCCTGCTGTTGAGTTAGCCCTACTGTTCCTCTACATAGTTATATGGACAACGTACCATCGATAAGGAACAAACTCTTGTTCTCAGTCTCCATAGCCTTCTTCATCGCATTCTCCAGCAATTGAATCGTAACCTCCATAGGCACAATCGTGCCCTCCTTGATGTACGTCTTGATCATCTCGCCAAACTCGCTCCCGGGACGGTCCTGCTCTTCGCGCAGCAAATCGCCTGCACTGAGGTGCTTGAAGCCATAGTCCGAGACAAGCTTCGTGCACTGCGTTCCCTTGCCCGCACCCGGGCCACCAAGGACAAAGATCACAGTGATACTGTCCGGCGACCAGAGAGGGCTGGTGCGCGTGGAGGCGCCAAGGTTCTCAATTGCTGGCATCGTGGAAGGTAGAGGTGGTGTTTAGTGGGGTACGGGGTTGTTGGCTCGAGGCGTTGCTGGCTTCGAACTTGGGGAGTGGCCGGCGATGGGTCCAACAGGCTTGTACTGGCCCTCGCGCTGGTCAACGATCTTCTTGAAGAGAAAGGTGCCTGTGCCAAAGATGGCGAGAATGGGCCAGACTTTCAGGGGGGACTTGCTCTTAGGAGCACTGATGTGGGTCGGAGGTTCGTTGGGGCCTGTGGGGTCGCCGGGCTGGCGGCGGTAGAAGCGTGGGGTGCTAGTGCTGAACTGGCGGGTAGCTGTGGGCAGAGCGAGACGGGCGGTGCGAGTCTTGAGGGTGTTGAGTGTAGTAGACATGGTCGGTGTGGGAGTGGGTATGACGATGCGGCATGCAGGTGTTGTGCAGCGGCGTTATTTCGCTAGCGTGGGGCATGTGCTGCAGGGCCAATGGCGGTCAGACGCTCCTCACCTTCCTCACCTCTGCGTGAACGAGGTGAAGAAGGTGCAAATTTGCGTCTTTCTGCGTGATTCTGCTCTTGACCGAGCTTTGATGCTTCTCTGCTAACAGACAGCTGCCTACTCAAAACTACAGCGAGACCCCCGTAGCCTACTCGATGCTGCTGACCCAAGGTTTCAACTATGGCTCGCAATCTCTTAATGAACGCTTCCAGAGCACAAGGTGACTCACCTCGACAAGTAACTGACTGGCGTGAAGCTCCTCGGTCTCAGCTCATCTCTCGAATCTACTAACCTCAAGACAGGATTCAGCTCCACCATAGACCCCAAGACCTCACTCTTCGCGCGCGCTCAACCAAGAGTGGCATTCCCAAAGACGAAGGAGGCACGAGGCTTCCTTGCTCTTCCTGGAGAGGTCAGAAACCGTATCTACCAATACTACTTCCAGGACACCTATCGCTGCGAGCTCGTAGGAGAGGGCTGTGATTTCACCACTGCCGCACCAAAGACCATCAAGTTACTGTCAAACACCAGGACGACCAAACCACGTCGCGAGATGGATCGGGGTAGCTCTACACTTGACAACCCACTGATAGTACGTTTCCCACGCCTCCGTCGTTCCAACAGGACATACAGCACTGGTCCACGTGTGTACAGAGGTTGGCTCAATCCGCACGGTGCCTTGATCCTTGTTTGCAAGCAGGTACATGTAGAGACTCTGCCACTGCTCTACCAACGAATAACTTTCGTGTTCGAAGCGCCTCGTCGTATCACCAACTTTATCCTCAGGGTTCCAAAGCAGAATCACGGCAATGTCACGAAGCTACACCTACACTACGCCACTTACGGAAGCCCTTCAGCTGCGTGTCACGTTGTTTGGCAGGAAAAACACATCGAGAGCTGGACTCACGCGTGCAAAGTAGCGTCTAAGAGCCTCGCTTGCTTGCGAGAGCTTGAGGTCGATGTATGGATCAACGAAGACGCTCCGAAGTTCAACCTTCGTCAGAAATGGCTCCAGCCGCTGTTGAAATTCCGCCGATTGACCCGCGACAACCTCCAAGGATCGACAGGTAGCAAGTCGCTTCTCCAGAAGCCACATACCCTCGATTCAGTCAGGATTAGAGTCAAAACCCGCCTCTGGGCGCACAACTTTGAAATGAACATACGCCTGGCAAAAGCTTGCAAGCATCTGCATCGTCTTTACGGTCAGGGCATCAGCAGTGCTATACTCGGAGCGAAGGAAGAGGAGGCTATGGCTAAGTTCAACAACGCATGGAATAACAAATACAGGATCTGGCAACATCACTTGGGCTTTGCGAGGACAGGCTGGTGAGCGTCAAGCCCATCAGCAACCAGTTCAACGGCTCAAGGATATGTAGAGGCGGTGGCGTAGGTTTAAATCTACAGCGGATGTCGTCAGATGAATGTATTGCATTTGAAATATGTTTTCGTGTGTACATATGCCTCGACATCAGGTTGCACACTACCGCATTATTAAATCTGAATTTGTTTCCTGTCGATAATGCAGAATTAGCAGCCACACTCCGGCAGACGCCAGTCTTCTTCATACTCCAACGTATCGCACCCTGCTCGACAACCACGTCCTCCGTCCTTCTCGGCTCCAAAGCCTAATTGTGACGCCAGCGCTTTGATTCTCTCTCACTTACAGCTGGCTAACCTTGTTTCCAATAGTTTTCTCACAGGCTGGATACTTACCTCGTCACAAATAAGCAAAATCTCCTTTAGAGCTGTAAAATGCGACACAAAAGCCACTATGCGTGTGCCACCATATGAGACAATCATGTCATGAGAGACCCACCGGTCCGCGATGAAACGCCCTTCGTAGCAAGGAACAAGAACTATACGGTTCCTTGTTCGAGAGGTCTTCCATTGTGTTGTGCGTTGTCTCGCTATTGATAGTGCATGTATGGTTGCTGGATGCAATTTTGGGCTTCCGCATAGAATTGACGGCATGTGAGGAGTAGGTCGAGGTCGTTTGACCTGGGAATGTTCGTGAGCCGAACGAACTTGTAAGAACTGTTTGATGTGGTTTCCATTTGGACTGGCTGCCACAGGTAACCGTATGTTATCAATCGTAGCTCTGCTGGAGGTGACAAGAGTGAGCAGAAAGCGTCTGGCGTCATTGTTGATATCCGGCGGTGTTGTTAGAAGTTTCTTGGAGGAGCCCTGGAGGAGAAGGCGGTTGTCGTTGCCTGCCACGCCGGATAAAACCTCACCTCAGTCGTTTCGACGATATTCAGACAACTACATATCCGTCACACAACCTGCTTTTTTCACCAGATCAGCGCTTCTAAGGACATTCCAACGCACACTACGAATCGCTGCTTTCCCGCATTGCAGCATCTCTCCGACAAGAAGGTAGCTCCGTCCGATATCTAGAGCACACGCGTTCCCACCCGCAATGATGCCACAGCAAGCCTTAAGAACAAAAACATCATAGAGTGATGCAAAGCAATATAGCATCACATCCTAGCTTTGGAATGGGAACATCACGAACCTGATACGCGTTGCACGCTGCGCCTTCGCTCCACTCTTATCTGTCACTGCCTCCTTCACCTGCTCGCGCCTTCGCTTGCAGAGGCACTAACACATAGATCATCAACACTACGCGCCCAACACCACTTTCAGCCTACCACGCATTCATAAAACCTTACCAGTTCCTTCGGACAAGTCTACACCAACTACAATGGCCTCACTCCCTTCTCGCCGCGGACACGCCGCCATAGGCGCTATCATCAGCGACATGGAACCTTACCTCCCGCCTGACACCATCGATCGCCCAGGGTACAAGCATTGCCGGACTACATACGGACTTCTAACAACTACCTATAAGCGCGTTGAGAATTCTGATGCACCAGAAAAGGTATACAAGGAGCTGCAGCAACTCGAGAACGAACTCCGCCGCCGCCTCCACAACCTGAATGCCTCCAAGGGCGTCCCAGTCAAGATGACCCAGTTCCTGGACGAGCTCAGAGCCGCCCTTGAGCATGCCATGTCTGAGGGCGTGAACGCCAACTTTTTGATCCAGGGTATGGCCGATCTCCTGGACGAGAAACCGGAAACCCAGCCTGCACCAAAACCGGAGCGGGTCCTTATGATGCCAGACACGAAGTACAAGAAGGTCAAGGCCGAGCTTGCGGAAGCGAACAAGAAAATTCAGAAGCTGAATGAGGAAAACAACTCTCTGATCCTGTACATCAGGAAGTTGGAGGCGGAGCGCGTACGGCGCACGTGAGTTTAGTGCACGCAGGGAGACCAAGAGTCCCCACTGACGTCCTAACTAAGGCTTCATACTTCAAAGGAAGCCAACTACGACGACTGCAAAGGGCACAGTTCCGATTGAGTGGTGGCAGCTTTCACTACATAAGCCACACATCGCATCGGTGCAGTATAGGGACACAGAAGTTCTAGTAATCGAGGAAGAGAGGCTGCTGCAATGTACTGTTTATTTCAAGCTAAGTGTTGAGACTTTCCTTCGTCTTGCAATGACCGGATCTTCAAGTTGGTAGATGTCAATTCGTTGTGAATGGCTGTTGGCCGCTCGATCTCACCTTCACCTCGACTTTTCGCAGCCACATGATGACCGTCTTATTATCATTATTATCTCTTCAGTCGCTGCGCAACAGCTTCCACTCAACTCTCCCGCGCCTCTCAATCTGCACTTCGCTCCTTCTTGACGCGCAGTAACTACCGCGCAATCTCGTAGTACTTGGTACGCCACGAGCTCCCGCCGTACATGAGCACTACTAACCTCTGCACAGTATGATCGCGTGATTTTTGCGCTCTCGTGCGACAGCTGGCAGTTGACTAGACTCAAATCTCACTCTGGCACCAGCGACTTCGCCCAAGGATTGATCAGCTTTGAGCCTCTCCGAAGGGTTCGGATATATCATGTCGCTCAACAAGCGCAATGGCCTCTACGCAATGCCCAGCCATCACCTACACGGCGCAAAGCCCGCGCCGCGCCCAACGTTTAACAGCATGGACTTTGCAGCTGATGAAGCTGAGCTACCGAACGCCCATGGTGGCCCGATTCAGCCAGTGGAAGACGGCAACAGTGTCAACACACCACAAGAGAAAGAAGACAAGAAGAAAAAGAGGAAGCAGTCCATGTCTGCGCAAGATGTGCAACAGACAAACAGCCGTACGCCAGCAGCTTCCACTCCACTGATCAAGGTGACACCAGCCACTGCTAGCACCAAAGGTAAGAAGGAGAAGAAGAGCCAGGAAGAGAATGCTATCCAACCTGACAAGAAGCGCAAGTGTGAGAGCGAAGGTCACGTCGACACTCCCCCCAGTCTGCGCAAGCCGCCCAGCAGAGGAGGATTCGTCGTTGGCGCAGATATGCTCCGGAACGTTCAATCTTCTATCAAGGCCGCTGGCGAAGTCTTCGGCAACTCGAGAGCAACAGCCCAGCCTACAGAAGAGCCATCGACGAAGAAGACAAAGAAGGACAAGACGAGTCGTAAGAGCAATGACACGGTGGATTTCGACCGCATAGCGAAGGAGACTCGCTCTATCAACAAGAAAGCTAAGAAAGAGAAGAAGGCGAAGCGAAAAAGCACTGGCGATCTCCAACCTCGTCCGCCAACGGCAGTTCCGGTTCCTGTTCCATCTCCTCGGATCTTCTCGTCACCTCCCAGGAAGACACCGGTACCACTTCCCGTGAATGCTTTTTCACGTGCTGTCAATGCCTCAAAGGTGGACAGAGTTGGCCGCAGAGACTCGCGCCTTCTCGTACTGGAGACACCGCCCTCGCAGCTTCCAAAGACGCCAGCCACCCTTCCCGACTCACCTATCCCATTCAAACTCACCGATGCCACGAAGACAAAAGGATCTAAGAAGTCAAAGAAAGTGGTCGACCTGTCACCACCGATGCCCTTTGTGGATGAAGCACCCTCGTCTGCACCTCCAGTACTGAAGAAGAACCATAGACTTGAGCTCAAGCCAGACGGTCGAGTGTCGCTGACTACCTCGAACTTGATAAGGTACACGACCACGACGCAGCCGCTGAGCGACAAGCCCAGATCCAAGCCACTCTCTCGAGCAGCATCTGTCGCAGCCTCCACTGCTGGATCAACAACATCCGGCGGAACAACGCCCAGCATCAAAGAGCTGTTTGCTCGCGTTGGCAAACCGTACTCTCGATCCGGTGCCGAAATCGACCCCTTCGTAGTCCCCGAAGCAAAAAAGAAAGTCATTCGCGAGTCTCACGAAGAGGCCAACACCAAGGAGTTCAACGAGAGATGCCGAGTGGTCCAGAAGGCAGTCAACTTCTCCGACGAACGCGAATACCTTTCTTCCGCCCTCTCTTGGCGCAACGATAATGACGCCCGAGGCCCTCTCCCCTGTCTAGGCATCAAGGCAAGCGGCTGCAACACCAAGCGCGAGCAAGTCTTGCGTCTTAGCCGTGAAGACCCAAGCAACCTACTCAAAGTCCTCGTCACCACCGAAGCCAACCAGGCGGCCCTAGAAGACGCAAAGCAGCGCGCCGCAGCCGCAGAATCCTTCCTCGCCATGGCGGTCGCAGCCCGTGTGCCCGTTCCGATTGGAAAGTTAGAGGGCGTGTGGAAGCTCTTCTGCCCCGCGTACTCTGACACGCACGTCGACAAGTACGGCTACGGCCAGCGCACACTGTCCATCTTCTCCATCGCCGGCTTCAAAGACACGCACTCGTACACTGCGCGCCTCAGCATCCCGCCCCGCTCCATGCTGTACTCGATTCTTTCCTTCTCGGTCCCGCCGCACGCGAGCTTCCGCAGCACAACGGTCAAGACGAGCGCTGAGGGGTACAAAATGGATATCGTGTTTCTGGGGAACGGGTATTTGCTGCTCAGGGTCGATGTGAGCTTGCTGCTTAGTGGGAAGGAGATGCAGACGAACGAGGGGAAGAGCGTGGCTATGGAGTTTGTGGGCGTGCATCAGAGTGCGGTGGTGTGGAGGGAGAGGGAGGATGAGTTGGAGGTAGTGGGCAAGAGGCTGTTTGCGAAGTACGATGGGGAGGCCTAGGGCGGTGTGAACACTGTATGGTTTGGCTCCTCTCCTGGTTTTGAGGATGGGGTGATGTACGCAACTGGGTACAAGGGTTGCAAGATGGGCGAGGGGTGGGAACGTGCGTCCGTTGTGGAAAGGATTGGCACTTGTTCGTGATTGGCACTTGTTCGTGCTTGGCACTTGTTCGTGCTTGGCACTTGTTCGTGCTTGGCACTTGTTCGTGCTTGGAAGTCGTCGTTGTAGTTCTGGCTGAAGCTGGCCCGTCATCGATGGTCATGGGACTTGAGGGGTGCTGCGTACCTTGGACATCAAGGCTGGCGATCGAACCGCCAGCATATGGTACATTGCCAAGTACATCGTCTCTTATGATACAGAATGTGAACATCGTCTCTTGTGATACAGGACCCAAGCATGCCTCTACCGCGCCTTCTCCTTGTTCTCCGCCGCCCTCCTCTTCGCCCTGACCTCTGCCCTCCGCCTCTCACCGCCGTCGACCTTGTGTCCTCTCCTCTCCTCCCACATAGCCTCCTGCAGTCGTATCCTCGCCCTCAGCCCCTCACTGCCCTTCACCGGCTCGACGTAGCTGCCCTTGATCGTCTTGGCGCCCTTGACCAGCACTCCGTTGACAGCGCGTAGCGTGTCGACAGGCCCAGACGGCGTCTCGCCAGACGGAACGTTCACAACGACTCTCCTCGTGCCGGGGTTGTGTGTCGCCGTCGCCGCCGCCGAGCGCGGGCTGATGGTGTTCCCGAGATCCGGGTTCGGCGCAACGGGCGCCTCGACGACGGTGAGTTCAGCGACGCCGTCAGAAACGTGCTGGCAGTCTCCTCCAATGCCGTACTCGCCGTTGCGGAACTTCTCCCGCCAGTGCAGCAGGTAGCGGCGTGAGCGTGCGGGCTCGACGCCGAGTTCCTTCAGTTGCGGGGAGGTGAGCGTGAACAGGGCTTCCCAGGAGGGGATCTTGCCGGCGTGTGCGGAGAGGCCGCGGCCGATAGCGGTCAGGAAGGCGGCGTGGTCGGGGATGAAGGGCGTTGCTTTGGGGACGGGGCGCATGGGGATCGAGTGCTGCAGGTTGCGCACGCATGTTTTGGGGATGGAGACGGCGGCCGCCGAGGCATTGAGGAGCGGGCGTCTGAGTAGCATGGCGGCGGCGGCGGCGGCGGCGGCGGGAGCGAGTGTATGGGCGTAGCGGTTGAGAGCGCTGAAAGCGTTGATAGCGTTGATAGCGTTGATAGCGCTGACCTGATGCCGACGCGCTGTCGTGGAACTTTTCGGCCGGAGGAGCCAAGCCCCGGACATGGCCGTGCACACCTCCGCGCGACATCGCCATCACCGCCCCGCCAGCCCCCTCACACCCCAATCCACGCCCGGCAGTAGTAGAGAGTCTCCTACTGCTCAGTCTCCTGCCGCATCCGCAATGGCCGCCCCCGAAGTGCACCACCTCTTCCACCACCCGATCGCGGACCACTCCTTCTCCGCCGACCGCCAGACGCTCGCCGTGGCCCGCGACAACAACGTCGACCTGTACGCCCGATCCGGCAGCGGCTTCAAGCTGCAGGACGAGCTCTCGGGCCACGACAAGACGGTCACAGGCGTCGACATCGCGCCCAACAGCGGCAAGATCGTCACGTGCTCCCAGGACCGCAACGCCTATGTCTGGGAGCCCTCGGCCAGCGGCTGGAAGCCCACGCTTGTCCTCCTGCGCATCAACCGCGCTGCTACGTGCGTCCGCTGGGCGCCCTCGGAGACCAAGTTCGCGGTGGGGAGCGGCGCGCGGCTGATCCCCGTGTGCTACTTCGAGGAGGAGGATAACTGGTGGGTCTCCAAGCACATCAAGAAGCCCATCCGCAGCACCGTCACCGCGGTGGCCTGGCACCCGAACTCTGTCTTGCTGGCAGCCGGCTCGACCGACGGCCACGCCCGCGTGCTCTCCTCGTTCGTCAAGGGCGTCGATGCCCGCCCCGAGCCGTCGGCGTGGGGCGAGCGTCTCCCCTTCAACACCGTGTGCGGCGAGTTCCTCAACAACACCGCCGGCTGGGTCCACAGCGTCGCCTTCTCGCCCTCGGGAAACGCGCTCGCCTTCGCGTCGCACGACAGCACACTCACCGTCGTCTACCCGTCCGCGCCCGAGCAGCCCCCCAGCGCGGTGATCAGCCTCAGCACACAGGTCCTGCCCTTCGTCTCGCTGGTCTGGAGCTCCGAGGACGAGATCATCGCCGCGGGGTACAACTGCGAAGCCTACCGCCTGCAGGGCTCCGAGCAGGGCTGGCAGCTCGCCGGTTCGCTGGAGAGCAAGGGCCGCCCCGGACTGGCCGAGGCGAGGGAGGAGAGCGCGTTCAACATGTTTAGGCAGATGGACCTCAAGGGCAAGAGCTCGGCGGATGATACGAAGCTGAAGACGGTGCACCAGAACACCATCAGCACGATTCGCAGTTACCAGGAGAGCGGAGGCAAGATTAGCAAGATCAGTTCGAGCGGTGTTGATGGAAGGGTCGTTATTTGGAATGTGTAGATGCATATCACCTGGGTGATGCTTGCCTGCCTTTCACTACACTACGTTGATCTGTCGCAGAAACGCAACCCGAGTCCGATGAACACAATAAATCATATGATTCCTCGCCTGAAAGCGAAAAGTGGAGCGTCTCGTCTCAACCCGGATATCGAAAATCCAACCCTCGACCCCACAAAACACCTCCCTATCATACATAACCCCCCCTCAATCTCTACATCTTCCTTCACCCAAACCCAGTGAAGCCCGTACTAAAAGCATCCATCGTCCCCTGCCCCACTGGCAACGCACTCCCTGTCCCCACACCCTGCGTCTGATTGTCGTTCAGAAACCAACTCCAATCCTGATCAATGTCCATCGGCATATTCTGCCAGCTGAAGTTGTTCGTCGGCAGCGGGAAATTGTTCATACTATCGTCTCTAATCCCCATGCCCAATCCGCCCACACCAGTGCCCATGGTAGGGTTGCCAGTGGAGGTGTTGTCCTCGGCGGCGAGCGTGGTGAAATTGTAGAAGCCGTCGTATGAGACGAAGGGACTGGGGTCGAGCGCCGGCAACGCCGAGGTGGCGGGTGTGTGTGCGGAGATGGAGGACTTGGGCGTGAGGTTTAACGATTGGGTTTGGGGCTGGGAGAAAGAGCTTATCCCGCCCAGGCCGCTCTTCTCGCTGGTAGGCGTGTACAAGGGCTGTCCTGTGCTTGCGCTGCGTCCTGAGACGGACTGTGCGGGAGAGAGTGCGGGAGGTGGTGGGAGAGGGCCCTTCAATTTCTGGCCGCCTCTACGGATGGAGATGGTGCCGAAGTAGGGAATGACGAGGTCGTCGCATTCGCCGTCATCGCAGGGGCCGTTGTTTGTATGGCACCCAGCCTTTTGCTTGGCTTGCATCTTCTCGAGGACTTCGGCAGATTGAAGAGCGACTTTACCGCCCTTTTCGCTCGAGGCACGCCGGAAGATGTCGATGCTGATTTCGATGAGGCGGACGTCGGCTTCGACCTCTTTCATTTTGCTGGGGTCTTGGCTTGTTGCAGTGAAATTGAAGAGGCCGATTTGGATGAGTACTGCGGCAGTGAAGCCGATGAAATCGATGGCCTTGCACTCATAGAGCGGCTGTACAGTTCCGGTGCGCAGGGCTTGGTAGAGGCGAAGAACCTCGCGTGAGCCGTTGAGACAGGCGGTTCGTGAGTACGTAAAACGCGAGTTCGTGGCGGACTTGAGCATGAAGGGTAGATGGAGGTAGACGCGGATCTGGTGGTAGATAATCTGCGCCATAATACGCTCTCGGAGCTCGGCGGCGTTGGACTCTAGAGTAGCCAGGAGTTCAGAGAAGTCTAGCCACGTGGGGTCGAGCTTCTTCCAAAGGTCTTCGAGTTCTTGATCGAGCTGCAAGGCCCAGGCAAAGGACTGCTCAGCGACGCCTTGGTTGCGGTCGATGACTCGGCCTGCAAGCTTTGATACATTGGTAATGAAGATCAATGGGTGCATGAACTCCCCGCCAAAGTCGGGCATTGTGAGATCGCAGTGCGAGTCGCTGATACCGTATGGTAGACCGAGTAGAAGAGACACGAAGCGATCACCATGGTAAAGGCCCCACCAGATGCTCTCGTGAGCTACTGATGCGGTACGCTTGCGGTGTAAACCCTGCGAATGTTAGCTATGGTGTGTGTGTACTTGGACATGTAAACATACCATGAGCTGGGCATACATCAATCCCTTACGGTAGCAGATCCAGGCTCGTCGTGGCTGACCAACGTCGGCAAACCACTTCGACTTCAAGATGAGACACTCCATGCCCTCAAGGCTAGCGGCGTACTCATCGTCGGACAGTACCCATCGGTCGACGGCCTCGATGTAGCGCTCAACATCGTTGTCCTCAGCTGAGGAGCAAATGCCAACAGCCAAGACAACAGTACCGATAGCTCCGATGTTATTACTTGTAATGGCATGTGCGGCGAACTGTGCGAGTGTCTGATCAGGGCCGGATGTGCCGCTGCACTTTCGTCTCCATGTTTGCCACCATTCGCTGTTGCTGTTCAGGATCTTGGTGAGCTGGTCATAAGAAGGCAGCATAGCAAGCAGGGCCTGCTTCACTCTCTCTTTCTTCGCCGATGCCGCAGGTGAACCTTCTGGCAGGTCATCTGGGTGTTTGTTGACAACGGTATACCGATCGTCAGCTCCATTTTGCGGTTGCGGAAGCAGAGGCTTGTGTTGGGGACCCATGCGGGCTTTGATCTTCTCTTCGGCATCGTTGAGCTGTGGCCGTTAGCAAAGGCGGACATGAAATGGCAGGCAAAGAGACTTACTGCATCCTCGAAGACCGAAAGAATAGGGATGTGGTGACGTCCGCTATTGGATGGCACGCGTTGACTATCTCTCAGGATATTTGACGAAGCTTCCGAGGATAGTGGTGTTGGTGGGAAGGTGTCTTTGGTATACACATTTCGGGATGACGCAGTTTCTGCTTGACTCTGGTGACTTGGGCTTTCTGACTTGACGGTCTTCTCTTCCAATAATGAATCAACAAGAGCCTCTAGTCGTGAGACCCTTTCACGAAGGTTCTTCCTGTGGTCGACAATGACGTCTGGGTTTGCATTCTCCTGGTCGATGCATCGGCTGCCCCTGGCGAAGCATTCCGAGCATACGTCTGGGTTATCGGACTGGTAGATGCATCGGATCTTGCGACGGCGACCTGAGGTACATCAGAAGTGCATCGGAAAGGGAAAGATGTTGTTGGACGGGAAAATAGTAGAGCGCAGTTGTGGTTGATAGTATTTAGGTGAGATAGGAGTGGAGATGCGTATGTGAGACGAACGACTGCAGAATGCAAAGACCAGACGAACATACATTCGAAGCAACTATGCGTGCCCTTCCGCATCTTCTTCCGCGTCGGCAACGACTCTTCCTTCGGCATTTTGGTGGTGGGTTTCCTCGCACAAGTTTCGCACTGCTGTACTCCTGCGAAAAGTTTCGTCCGGACTATCCGGTGCTCGCAGGGTGTAGTCCACAACCTATATGAGCACGAGTGCAATCCACAATTGATTCCTGTGCGATCAGTTGAAATCGATGATGAGTACAGGAAGCTCGAATCGTAAGAACCACAGATGACAGGTTCTGCGATGATGGTGGTGGAATCAAAGGGAATCGAAGAGGGCCGGACGAAAAGTTCGTCCGTAGATTAGCTCAGCAATCAAACGTTTGGCTCCGTCTTCCCGCCGTGAGGAAGCCACTGCTGACTGAGACGTGCGTGCCTGACGGCACTTGATCATATATCCTGTCCCTCCTCAAACTCTAGGCAGCCGTTAATGCGCTGCAGGTGTTCGTCGGTGAGAATGTTGCTGCGAACACGGGCTGCTTTCGGCCTTAGTTGCGAGGTTCAAGCCAATGAGCATCTCTCCAGTGCGATGTGAGGTTGTGCTTATTTCTCGAGTCGGACCATTCTGGAGATTGCAGATAAAGCGAATACGGGCGGGCGCCCGATTCACCGATGTATAAATGCCCAGCTGCTTAACCCCGCATTGTCAGAGGATGCACCTTGGGGTTCAGAGTCTGGAACCGTGATGGCATGGTGCCTCAGGAAGAGCGCAGGGTCCTGAGATCTGCGCAGGGCTAACAGCCCTACTGATAATGACAGCAGCAGGGACGTCATTCCGGTGGGTACTGCTTTCGAAACAACGACCGCAGACACGAGCTCTCGCACGAAGCTCCACGCCGCGCGATTGCTAAGGAAACACGCTGGCCGACATAATTGCTAACTGCAAGTGCCTTGCATTAACCTCCTGTCGCTCCTGATCATCCCCATAGTGTGCCACAATTGCCTGTTGTATCTAAAGCTCATGGTACACCATGGCTGCCTCACACGAGCACCGCCAAAAGCAGTTTCTGCCACCCAGTCCACCTCCTTCGCCGCCAGCCGCACGACGTAGACACAAGAAACATCTCGATGACGACTTCGCAAAGCTGGCAGCAACACCACTGCCATCTCCTACGTTATCCACAACATTTGATGGAGAAGACAAGCCAGAATCACTCCTGACAAGGGTAAGCCAAATCCGAAAGCTTGATTCGCAGTCTCGAAAATGCTAATTGAGCATTACAGATCATCCTCACACCCATTCTCTTCACCTCCTTCCTCCTTTCCCTCTTCCTAGTAAACGCGCAAAACCGCGCCCGGCGCACCGCCGCCCACACCCCACCCTCCTCGTACCTAACCTACCTCTTCCCGTCTTCCTGGCTGGACCCCGAGCCCTACCAAGACCACAACGACTCGACCTGGGGCCGACGCGGTGCTACTGGGCACGTCGAGCCGAACGATGCAATTGCACCGAAGGATGGGCAGCTCGATGGAACACGGGAAGAGAAGCAGGGAAAGGATACCAAAGAGGGGAAGAGAAAGGAGAGTTGGCACTTGAACAAGAAGATTAGGAAGATCGCAAGGTTGGAAGTTGGCGATGCGTTTGAAAGTCAAGGGAAGGTTATTGTCGTTATGGTTACGATGATGGTGTTCACTGTTATTGGGTTTTGGGTGGGTATGAGGTGGATCTGGAGGTCTATATTCGGATGAAAGGTACGAAGTTGAGAGAAAATCTTGCAGGTATGGAAGCATTGTATTATGAGCATCTCAAGGGCGTTGCATAACGAGATACGAGGCACGCAGCCACGAGACTGGATAGACAAAACATAGAACATATGCGGTACGGATAGACACCAAATTATGAGATACGAGTTCACCTAAACTTCTGTGCTATGCTTTGGCTGCGCCGACCTCAGTACAAGGTACGCCCGGGCGCAGGATCACTCCACGTACCATTCAGCCACCAGATCCCTGCGTTAGTGAAGTCGCTGTACGAGATGCTGCCGAACGGAAGATAGTTGGTGAATCCAAAGCGGAAGTACTCGGGGCTCTCTGTAGCCTGTCTTGTCCATGTGAATTTTCCATCGCTGCCGGGGTGAACGCCTCTGTATCTCTCCACATCGTTTACGATGACGCTGACACCCTCGTAGCCGCGCAGTATGCTGTCCCACGTGAATGTGATGTTGCTGCCGCTGACGGCTGCTACGACAGATGGTATGCCGGATCCTAGCTGTGCATCGCCTCGCAAAGCTGCCGTAGTCTGTAAGATAGGATCAAAGCCCCAGCGTGCAATACCGTTGATGAACAGGCCAACTAGTATTCCTTGACAGAGGAGACTAACTCGAGTCTGCATTGATGTGCCCGGAAGGAGCAGCAAAGCAAGGACGTAGTGGTGAATTCTAAGACTCAATTGCGGGATACCATAACAGATCAGTAGGCCAACACCCAGTATTGCGTACAACCCTAGCATCCTAGGTAGACGCCCCTCCGTCCTGAAGCACCAAGCTTGGTACAGCACGACAGCAAACAGAACCAGTACGATGATGATCAGTGCGGTGATGGCGCCAGGTTGCTGATGCAGGTCGTGCGATGTGAGCCGCTGGATGGGAATCCGCTCGAACGTATAGTTGCCCAGTGCTCCTACCCAACATCCACCGACCCACAGAATCGGCTTCTCCACGTGCGCTTTACAGTTCAACAGTGTCTTGCGGACGCTGAAACGGTAGATCAGCGCAGCCACAGAAGCCGCCGGCAGAAAGCGACCAAGTGTCGTGGAAGCCAGAGAGGGGTAGTTCGAGTATGATGGTGGATCAGAAGCCATGGCGATCTGGAAGAAGATGATGACGAAGATCGGAGCAAAGAACGTGGCAGGCTTGGAAGTAAACAGGGCAAACTGGGCCGTGAACATGGTAGAAAGGACGAGAAGATCCCATCGCGGGTCCCGACACTTCTTTGAAGCACTGACAACCTGCGCCGTCTGGTTGAACTCGAATGACAGAGGGAAGCTGGAGTCAAAGCCAACGCTCGAGATGCCGTTCCTGCTGATGGAACCGTAGCTATCTCTCTCACCCGCAAGGGATACGACTCCACACCCGCCCCTCCCGTTACTGATGATGCCTGCGTGTATAGCTGCTCCACAGATGAACGAATCGCCGCGGTACACAAGTGCATTGTCGGTTGCAGTATCCTGTGTGCCACCCACTACCAGTGGGCGGTATACGATTGATTGGTTACCGATTGCTCGAGGATTCAGGACTTGGGTGCCTGCGCAGTCTGCTGGGCAATTGAACGCAAATGCAGAGTCGTCGAAGGGAAGGCAATTTCGTCCGTCTATGCCGCAACTTTGTGCATTGGGCCTGGTGCGGTCAGTATAGTCAAGACTTTGGCAGCATGCATTCTTTGTATACCATAATTGTGTAGCACAGCCGAGCCGGACTGGCGCTCCATAGCCCGCAAGATTTGTAGGCAGACTGAAATCGCTGATGATGACACCAAAGAGCACCACCCAGAGTATGAACGCAGCTGCGAAGAGACAAATGCGCAATTGTTTAGGCAGGCGCGCAATCAGGCGCGTCGGATATGTTTGTATAGGCTCGAATAGCGGATTGATGCGGTGCAACACAGGTGGTTCTGGACCCTTGATCCACGCGACCGCTTTGCGACTCCATCGCGTGACCGGTGCGGGAAGCCTTTCCTCTGCCTTCCTCCATGTCTTCGTCACAAATGAACGTTGGGTAGGTTGGCGATCTTCAAATTCAAAACTCCTTCGAGGTGTCGCGGCTTTCGATGGGGTGTCTGGGGTGAACGATGATGATCCAGTAGCGGCGATCTGGTCCCTGCTTTCTCCAGTCTCGAGGTCTACCGGTGCCGCGGTCGCGGTTGCTGCGAATTTGGCCATGTCCCTTGCATAGAAGCCTGCACTGCAGAGCAACTTATGGACAGTGTGTTATCATGATGCGCAACTGTCGGAGATCTTTTACAAAGCATTGAGAGCTAACGAGCGGCAGAGGTCATGGCAAACATCATCGACGTCTGGGGTCGCGTACTTCAGACCCACTCTGCCGAGCCGGCACGGAGCCGCTTAGGTCTCGATGCCCTCGAGGAACAATCTTTCCAGTAGAATTTGATCCTTAGACGTTTTCCATTCTTGCACCTGGCGACAATCAATTCATGAGAGGCATACTGGTCATCCATGCTTTCGGCTACACAGGTCTGAACAAGTACCAGACTTGTCTACCTGGACAAACACCTGTTGGACCTATAGAATCCTCTAGGTCACAGACACGATACGCATGCTGAACAAGCTTCACTGAGTTGCTCTTGCCCTATCCTTCACTGCGGCCCTGGACAACATCTTGTGCTCAACCGTTACACGCACGAACTCTACTTCTACACTGTATAATAACCTTATTGAGGGGCTAGGTACCCGGACGAGCGTTTGAACGCTATTACTACGGACTATACAGTGCACTTGAGATCAGCTACTGCCTCTGGAGGCCTTCAGCGCAGATAAGATTGCTGAATGACTTGTACAATAAACTTTGTAGTCACAGTCAGTATAAAAGGTCGCAGGAGAATTCATAAGCTTACGCTGAAGGATTCCCACATTCTAGCAGGCCTACACCATTACCCGGCTCTCGCTACTACTCAAGTTGGTAGCCCACCCTAGAGCCTACCATGTTCTGTAGCCCGCAGTCGGCAGGGTTATGGGAGGAGAGGGCGATTTCACAAGGGTAGTTGCCCTCCGACTTGGCAGGGAGTGACGAGCATGGTGCCTCGAAGGATATAGTCACCACCCTCACCACTCCCATTTCCACCCGTGTTCACGCCTCCTTGCTGCCCTTTGCACGCCGCAAGAACTATCTTCCGCCCACCGTGCCGCATACGCTCACCGGCTCCAAGCCTTCCTGTGTTGAGGGCTACTGCCTGATCATCCTTAGCACCTACTTGGGCAACTGATGGCTGGCTGCTACCTTGGTTGAGCGTCAATTGTTATTATCCCATTATGATTAGCGCAATAGCTATATAATTCAGTCAATCGGCTCTTAAACTGATCACTACTTCAACCAACTTCTTTACTTCAACACCCTGCACATCTGACCAATCCGACGTCGACTACCTCCAGCCATACGCCTCACTCCCACCGCCAACCAACATGTCCGACAACTTCGATCGTACCGCCTATGCCCTCAAACTGCCGCACCTGATGAGAACGCCTTCGATTGGGACTGGGCTGTGCTGCAGAAAGAGGTAGACGAGCCCACTGGGGTATGCAGCACTGGCGGTCTTTTCCACGACATTACGCTTGAAAGTCTCAAAGAGAAGCCAACGATCCCTGACTGGTGGAATGTGAACGAGGTGCCTGATGAGGACAGGCTTTATAGCAACTTGGCACACGGCCCGGGTCTGGACCGCGAGACTGTGCTTCAGTCTGATCCGTAAGTTTTTTAAAAGAAAAAAAAAGCCATGAGTCCATGAGAGGAATCGGCGGAGGCCATATCCTCAAAGTTGCAACTTGTTCATCCCATGACGCCACATATGGAAACCAAAAGGCCCGACGTCAACCCTGCCAAATTCAGTCTGGACTTGGTTTGTGAATTCCCAGATTGTCAGCGGGGCTCAAAGCTTTTCAACCACAAAGGTGACCTAGTCCGCCATCGAAAGCTGCATGACAAGAAATGCAAGTTCGCTTGTACAGCACCAGCATGCAGGTATATGTTCACGGGGAAAGACAAGCTCATCAATCACATCCGTACGGGACGTGATGAGGACACTCTTCGTTTGTCCGAACCCAGGTTGCGATGCCCTTCTTACCAGAGACATCCTACCGTTGCACGCATGGCAGTTTCGTCACACGAAGAATCGTCGACAATGTCCGCTTCTGAGATGTAGCTTTCACGTTGATATATGGTCTTTAAAGTATTTACAACTGCACCTGCTCAAGAGCCACGATTCGAAAGGGAGGGAGCGATTCGCGATCCTTCTGGCGGATAGAGAATACAACTACAAGTCTGCCAGTGTGAAGTGTCCAATCTGTCCAGACGTCAGTGTCGATACCCCCCCCCCCCCCAGGACTTCGAAGAACATTTCAAGTTCAATCATTGCGAGCCTCCCCTTCCGTGCCTTAAAAGGGGTTGGTGTAATGCGGCTTTTCGCAGACAAGATATCCTTTGTCAGTTGAATATGACCAAGCATGTGAAGCCGTTCTGGAAGAGGTACGCAAACACCGCCGCCATATACTAAGCGTGTGGCCTGGTTTCAAAGATCATAAGGTCTGGGCAGACATCAAGAAATGCGCTTCGATGTAAATCAAGCGAACATTTCCCTTTCTTCCAGATCTAGTTTTTGGTTTCTATCATATATTGAGTGTTACTGTCCTCGCCGTCAAGGCTCTGAGTACATACGTTTTCCTTAGTTCAACTCTTCTGTTGTCTCGTGTCGTTTTTCAAGTTAGAACATCCAAAATGGAAATCATGAGATTTCTCCACGCCCCCAACGCTCTTCACTTGTGTATTCGACTCCCGCTCCACCCACCCATCTTCAGCCTTTGCTTCAGCCCCAAATCCCGCCCTCATATCCACAACTCCCAACCTCGGCACACTCCCGAACACGAGGCTGCCCTCGAGTCACGACGCCGTCTCACAACACTGAAACCTAGCGCCCGCTCCACCATCGGCTCCCTCAGCTGCGCCACAAAACGCTCCCACGTCACAAGGAAGACCCCGCTGTGACAGTGGCATGTGACATGTGGGGTGTGTTTGACCGGCCAGGATTTGGGGTTGGAGTGAGACGAGGTGACGAGGCTTGATTCGTGACGACCGTACTTTGCCTTTGCATTCTGTACAAGGTCAAACCAGGGCTCAACCACCCTCTGGTTGCTGCACAGGACTCTTTGGCGACCATGCTGTTGGGTTAGTTGTCTAGCGTACAAGCAAGCGAGACACTGAAAACTCGTCAGTGTTTCTCCATAGCTCCTCACGTATGGTAGTAATGCCTCTGATTTTTCCAAACGTCGTGCTGTCCTACCACATTGATGCGCCCAAACTGTGCTTTTGCTGACTTTATTTATTGCAGCAGCATATTGCTGGGTAAGTATTGGGTTTTGCTTGATTGTTTGAACTGCAACTTTGGCCTGGTCCTTGTATGGAACCAAACAGGTCATCGGATTGTTGTGCCATTGCAGTTAAAAGTCAAGACGCGTAACATTGTGGTGGGGTGCGTCGTTCGCTTACCGGCGTCGCTCGCTTGCCGGTCACGTTATATAAAAATATATAGTAGAAGGTAGTATGACAAAAGGAAGGACAGAGCTGTACAAGCTAGTGATACGAGAAGGATCGATAGCCGTGCATACAGATGAACACCGAAGAAACGCCGTGGTGTAAATGCAGGAAATGCGTCGCGGTGAGTCGCGTATGCGTACATCAGCGAAGAATGCAAATCGAATTGCGCTGCGTTATGCCATCTCTTCATCCCCATCTATACAACATCTTCCCCTAAAACGATAGTAAACGGGTTGCTCTCACGAGCTCATCTTCCCCGCCTCGTAAACCCTCACCATGAATTCATTGACGTCCCAGTCGACCTTCTTCTCACTCAGCACTTTTTCCACTACGCTCTTCTCGCCCTCCATGCAGCTCCCCTCGAGCACCAGCAAGATTGCGACCGCGACCCGTGGCGGGATCTTGTCGCCTTCGATGACATACACATCCATGACTCGCGCTGCATGCTCGATGCCCAGACGTCCGCAGAACAGGCTGCTGAACATGTGGTATAAGTAGTCTCTTGGCTCGACGCGGAGGTTCTCCAGCCGCTTTGCAAGGCTGGGCGATTTCTTCGAGAGTGCATGGAGCGTGGTTGAGTATGCGGCGTGAATAGCGTTCGGATCTTGAACAAGGAATGAAAGCGGGAGTGGCCTGTTAAGCAGATTTGATAAAGTGATAAAAGTCTGTGGTGCGGGGAGGTTGAGCAGGAGCAGCGCGGCAGTATGGTGGATGCCGTTCTCCTTGTGGGATATGTCGGGGCGGTAGGTCGCGTATGCTAAGCAGACGTTTAAGAGGTCCTGATGCAGAGGCTGCTCGTCGTTTGCGGTCGGTGTGGAGGGAGCGGCGAACATCTTCAGCTCAGGGAAGACTGAGCGTGTATTCTCGAGGATTTGTGCGTACCGGCCGTCCAGTGCTTCGGTGCCCAATTGCTTGATCTCCTTCTGCGCTTTTTCTAGCGCGATCTTGAAGGTGCCGTCTGTGACCTCGAGGTCGTTCCCTACTGCCTTTGACCACACTTGCCCTCGTAACTGCGGAGGAATGCCGTTCCACCACATTTTCCTGTGCGAAGCGCGGAGCTCTGGTTTTGTCATCTCGGTAGCCCAGTTGGGAAGTAGTAGATTCGACCAGTACTCTGCTTTGATGCGGGTGGCTTTCTCGTGGGCAAGTGCCTCGTCTTGAGCGCGTTGTGCTTCAAGGCGTTCTACGCTTGTTAGCATTTCGCTACTTCTGGATATGCATAGTTTAGCTTACCAGCTTCTTCGATCCGTGCCAGCATCCGCTGGTACTCTCTCAGGTGCTTCTTCTCCTCCTTCGGGTTCTTGGGTGGTAGCCACGAAGGACGAGTGCGCGAAAGGTACTTCTGCTTCTCAGCAGATGGCTGGAACGGGTCAATCAGAGGATCGCTCTTGCGGATAGGCGGCAGTGTGGTCTTTTTCGATTTCGACTCCGGCTCATTCAGCGAGGTCGATCTTGCCAGCCCCGGCTGCTGGCGCTTGATCTCTTGTTTCCGCTCAAATTCTACCTGGAACTCCTCCAGCGCCTCTGTCAACTTCTTCGCATCCGGGTCGAGGGAGCCATATGTGTCCTGCCATGTGTGCGTGCGCTGTCTTTCTAATGTGGGTGGTGATTCAGTCCTACCCAGTGTGTTTGGAGATGGTAGTTGTGGAAATCGTGAGTTGGGCGCCGGCGATGTCCTCGCAGATGAAGGTCCGGCACTAGCTGTGCTGCCGATTGGCGATGGTTGCGGCGGGCTGCCACTTGTCGACGGAGCCGGTGATCGCTCCTGGGCAGGCCGTGGCGAGATAGGAATGTTCCAGATAACAGCATCCTCTGGCAGCTCATCATCCTCGTCGTCGCACTCTGCCTCCCTCTCCTTGACTGTTTTGCGTTTTGCATCCTGCCATGACTGTCTCCGGGCGTTGACCGAGGGTGAAGGCAGGACATCCAGTGTCCGCGAGCTCTTCCGTGAGAGTGTGCGTGGTGCTGATGTGTGTGCACTCGAGGGAGACGGTGATCGTGACGAGCGTCTGGGTGCTGCCAGGTTCATGGTCTGTAATGATGGTGCCGACGGCGACGTGAACCCCCTCCTTATCTTCCCCGGCGCCAACTGCTGCGGTTGCTGTCGTACAGCATGGTTGACTGGGCCTTTTAAGCTCGGATACTGCGGTTTCCGGCCGGTCAGGTCGCGGAATGAATGTTGTGCTGGGTGTGGCAGCGGTGCGCTGCGGATGCTCGAGAGCGATGAGGACGATATGCTGCGGGCCTCGTAGACGACGCGGTGGTCCGGGCTCGTGGACATGGGGAAAACATTTGGTCCCCCACTGACGCCATCGAGGTTGATCTCCTCGAAGTGCGAGAGGTCGCTCGGGCCCATGTAGTCGGAGAGAGTCTCCGAGTGAAAGCTGGAGGATTTTGAGGACTTCGAGTTGGTCAGGTCGGGCGGCTCCAGCTCGTAGGAGGCCATGTTGTGCGCTGGCTGCTGGGCATATGCGAGGGTGGCCATGAGCGAGCGCGGCTGTCGCTGAGGAAGCGGGAGGACTGGGGCCCCAATGCGGTGAGGAAGAATGGTCGTCGACTTTGTTGGTTGGGCGCAGACGTCGTGGGTGGCCGGGAGCGGGATCAATGAGCTCTCTCTGCCATAGTCATGCTCCGAAATAATGTACAGCGCGGTTCCCTTGGAAAAGTAGCTCTCCTCCACCGCCAAGTCGGTGTTGTCGTCGTCACAAACTTGGTGTTGGTGCTCCAACTGGGCGACGCAATTTCGGGAAGGCATCGCCGCGCTAAGCCCCTGATGATCCCTGCCCGAGGCCGTTGTTCCAGGCTCGCTGACGGCTGCTCTCGTCCTGTTATTGCGTGCGGGCTCGCACTTCAATTGAGATAATAAGAGGGCCTCGGCATGCACAGGTGGAGAGGGGGCAGTGGGCTATCGAGCAGACATGGTGGTGGACTGAGGCACTTTGAACGCGAGGCGCGCAAGGAACGCCGGACTTTTGAACCTTGGATGCTCTAAACGGGCGTCTGTTGGCGTCCGCAGCAGCCACCCGCGTCTGGAGACTGGACGACAGTCGAACTTGAAACCATCAAAGCCCGTCATGGTTCGTTGTGGCTGGTGCCGGCCCCTGTAATTCCTCGGTGCACGTCTGACATCAGAGAAAATCTCATCACTGGCCAATTGCACACGAAGGCACCACTTTTCGCGGCAGCTCCCATCAATCATGGATAGCTGGACTTCTGCCCGGTGGCTGATCGCCCCAGCGCACAACCTCGAACAACAAGACTTTTCAGTCGTTCGCTGAAAAGCAGGATTTTTGAACGTCAAGATCGTTCCGAGGTCGTGTCCGATGCTTCCGCCCATGCGCCGTCCATGCAGCCAAGCCTGGCTTGCAGACAGCCGCCGCGCTAGCACATGCCGGTTCAGATCTTGAACCCCCGTTGTTGAGCCTGCTTTGCTGCTTTGAAGCTCAAGGCACTGGTTTGAAGGCCGTCACACCGCAGCCAGCTTGCCGTCCGCGAAGCACGATCAGCGTCTCTTATCTTCGCTGCCAAGCACTAGCAGCCGCCTCGAGCAAATCTCTCTCCGCTGCATCAGAGATGCGAGCCGCCTTGAGTGACGCTTCGAGCCATGCCAGCAAAGCACCATGCTTCGTCTGCGCGCGCTGAAACACCGTGTAGAACGCTTTACAAGCGAGCCTGTCCTCAAATTAGCCTCAGCGCTCATCAAAGTCTCCGTATCAAGAGTTTCCCGTTAGACCGTCTCGCACACCCTGGGGTTCATCGGATGGTCCCCTGGGTTGCGCGATTGGGGAAAAGGGCACCTCGAGTTCCGTCCCCGCCAACTGTGAGACACTCGCTTCAGCCACACTTACCACTGGAGCTGCCGCCGGGAGATGACGCTTTGTACATGCACAAGTCTTCTGTCGCTGCGAGAACGCGCACGCCGCTGCACCATCACGAAAGCCAGCGCGATGATGCTGTCGACTGTCCCTGTGCAATTCGTCAGACCGTCTTGATCGGTAGGAATAGCCGTGACGATCGACGCCGCACTGCAGATTACTCGTGTCCCCGCTTAATCTGTGCATCTACCTGCAGCTTTCCTCTGATTGGCTGGAAAAGCAAGCATTTCAGGAAATCACCATGTCACGGCTACACTTAGGGGAATTGTCGGGCTTGGGATGAACGCACTGATAAGCAAAGTTGGACACGTTGTTCGCACCTTGGCCAACACGCGCACATATTCAAGGCACCTCACCGCCGCTTCATGGAAGCTTTGGTGCAAATTGGTTAGTACTGTCGACACGCTGTTCAATGCCGTGTCGATGAACATGGCTTTCAGCTGGATCTTGAATGCACTTGCGCCTTGTCAGCACGTCACACCAAATCCATCGCCGATATCAAGACGGCGATGCCAAGCTGGAGGTTGGGACATCTGCAGACTTACTTGAGCGCTTTTCGATGGAACGTCTGTCCTGGGACTTTCGACAATTCTATGGTCAGCGAGTTCTCGACATCTGCTGCACGTCAGCTTCCTAGCCCAGCCTCCTCAAGCCACTTCATCCCACTCACCAGCCCTTGTGGGACGCTCAGTATTCTTCCTCACTTCTAGCGTGGTTGTGTCGATACAAACACCACAGTACAGAAAGTGTGTACCCGGGCTGCATTTGGGGACCCGGACACCATCGTCAGTGACTACGTCGAAGTTCGTCATGGACTTTGTGGGCTTGACCTGAACGCCATAGTCCGCGTGGCCGCGGTGCATGACGCGTACGAAACGCTCTGCATGCTGACGATTGAGTGTTATCAAGAGGAAGTCGTCGAGCAGACGCAGAAGCAGGCAATCACTACCAAGTGCGAAGCCTAGTACATCGCGTTCGAGCTCAGCATAGAAGTAGTTGCAGAGGATGCTCGACAGTATCGAGCCTTGTGGAATGCCTGTTCTCTGGCGATAGAAACGCTTGCCAATCTTGACAAGATTACGCTCTATGTGCTCACGCAGCAGATGCATCAGATCGGCCTTTACCTCCTGTTGCTGCAAGTTGGTGTTGACGAAGACGGTGTTGCTCTTTGTGCCTACCAGCTTGTTCTGTACAAGCTGACTGAACGAGTCTGCGTCTTTGGCAGCTGCCGTGTGCGAGACCCAACGCTTCAGAGGTACTGGATTAACGTGCTGACCATCAAGGCGCTGTAAGGCGCCCAGTGGACTGATCTCCACGTGTTTACCTGTTTGATACGCTTGCGCTGATATGAGGCTGTCCACCATGCTCAACAGTCGCTGCTGAGGAATGGTGTCGAAGCAAGACAGGACGTCAATCTTAGCGAAGTAAAGCCGCTTGTTTTGCAGACCTTGTTCTTGTAGGGAAGTCTTGAAGGCCTCAAGCTTCGGAAACATGTCGCCTACTGAGAACAGTGACGAACCAAATTTCTCCGGTTGAAGGACCTGCTACAATTAGCACGGTTTGCTTATGTTGCGCAGTGTTCATCACCGACCTTCTCGTATGTAATGGCATTGAACACCGGTGCCATGACCGTGTTGATACTTTTCCCAAGGGTCATGGCGCCATATCGCATCACCTGCTGTCTCCGTTTCAGATTCATAATCATTCGGATACCTTGCTTCTTTGGAAGCAGACGTATCTTGCTGAAGCCGAGTGGGCGGACAGCTAGGAGCCTGTTCGTGCGTTCAGTTGGCATCTCCTCGAACATCTTCAGTCTCAAAGTCGACAGTGACGGCTCGGTAAGCATTCGCCAGACATCGTGGCGAAAGTAGAACAGTCGATTGCGGTGCGCATTTGACTCTGTGACGTAGAAGTTCGACCTGATTAGGGGTATTAGGAATGAGTCGAAGACCCAGTAGACAAACTCTTGGAAGATCTCCTTGCGCTTCTCAAAGTCAGACCGACCCAGCTTGGTGGTTTCGTCTTGACCAGGTAACCGGAGCCATACTACACTTGTGATCTGCAATGTCTCAGCGATGGAATGGGCCAAGAATTGGATGGTGTGTACCCGGAGCTTCTGTGTAACTTGATGCAAGGTCAAAGTCTCAAACTTTCGTAAACGCACGAATTGGTCAATGTAGTGCATGACTGTTCGCTTGTTGTCATCATCGCCCCAAAAGCCTTTTGGGATGACTTTGGCAATTACCGCGCGGCAGAACGCAGACACATGCGCTGTGGGGCAAGCCATGTCTGTAAAGCATGCTTCGTCACTCGCTTGCTCATTTGACTGATCTGTGACGGAACCCTTTCTGTTACTCGAAGCCCCTGCTGACCGAGTAGCAGCACTCCTTGATTGGAGACGAGCTCTCTTCCACTCTGGCTTGGACGAGAGAGGGACAGTCTGCGATGTCAGCATTCAACGTGACCAGTCTTGCATTTGCACCTACCTCAACTGGACAGTAGTGGCGTAGCATCTCCGTGTACGAACACTGTTGGTTGAGTATACGCAGCTTGTCGACCAAAAATACTAGATGACCTCGTAGCCTTTTTGGCACACGTAGCTTCCACTTGACCAGCTCGTCTGCATCGTTGACCTTGTCGCCCAAAGCTCGGCACATGCTCTGGTGGATCTCTTTCTCGCGCAAGGTGTAGTCCTTGAGCGGCATTGCAGTCTCGCGCGGATCAATCTTGGACGTGAAGACATTGTGTAAGCCATATTGTCGTGGAAACATGTATCTTATGATCTGTACCGTCTGCTGCTTATCGTCTCGACGAGAGAAGCGGTTTAGCACGTCTGAACTCCCTGTTAGCCATGTGTGCACAGAGTTATGTGGAGGCCTACTGACGGATATGACGCATGCCGAACCTGATACCCCCCTTAGCGTTCAGAGCAGCTTTAGCATAAAACATTCGGCTGCGCACAAAGGCTATCTTGCACGGCGTTCGGTCTCCGCCTGTCAGACTGAGAAGCGGTCTCGATGCCGGCTTTCCCGGTACACTATCGACCGGAGCTTCCTTCAGGAGCTGATCAGGCTCCATGTCTGATACAGGAGGACCGCTCATCTGATAGTAATTTGCGAACTTATCATCAACAGGGCGGAAGATAGCACAATCCATGAGCAAATCTATCATGATGCGATCACCACCTTCGCCGAGGACTGCATGTAGCCGGCACCATAGCGGTCCTTTCAAAGCATGCACATAGCTGTTGGGGTAGCGCGCAACCAGTCCAGGTATCGAGGAAGCGACATCGCCATCGACATCGTTTCGTCGGTACGCTGATCCAGACCGCTCAAAACCATGACAGAGCAGATGGTGAAGCTTGTGGGATGAGGAGCGTTTGAATAGACGCCAGATCACGAAGTCAACAATCTGTACCGCTTAGCGCCTGCGCAAATACCTCTCTACCGAACCACATATTACTGCGTGAGACCTACCTCGGATTGCAGAAAGTAGCCAGGCTTGAAAGTGGCTCCCGTGATAGCAGGCGACAGCTGTTGAGTGAATATCTCAATATCTTTGTTACATTCCTTGGTGGGTTGCTCTTCGTCGTTGATCTCTGTTGTCCTGTGTTCACCGATCACAGTCGAGTCGAGCAGCTGCCCAAGCTTCATGTTGGGCTCACATATTGATGTTGCTTTCTTGGTTGCCATTGGCCGGCCCAGTCGAGCTAGTTTACGACGTCTGTTCTTTGACGACTTTGGCAGCACTGACATAAGATAGTGGCGCAGCGTGAGCAGTCGAGGATAGAAGCGTTGCAAGACAGGCTGTTCAATGGCTGGAGGTGTGGCACTCGCAGATTGGTCAACGACGTGCGCCTTCTTCCGAGGGCCGCCCGCGTGGGATGTGCATTTTCGCTTCATGCTGGCCGGACGACATTGATGTGACAGCGACTGCCTGAAGGATCCGAACAGTGCACGCGTGGGTGAAGTGGCAGAGGATCGCGCGTGGGTGGGACCGTTGTTGTGTTCTGGTGGCCGGATGCAGAAGGTACGCCAGCGACACGCGATTTATTGAGATATTGGACGCGCCAGTCTGGGATGCGCAATGCGAACTCGCGGCTCGTTGTGAGCCTGCGAGACCTGCCACAGCTGCCTCTGCCCTGTGAATGCTGTGAATCTGCCCTGTGAGGCGGGAAAGGGGGGATTGATGTTCGCTGTCGTTCCAGTAGAGTTCCGGGTGCTCCCAGGTTGCCCTTGGGGAGCCACGCATGGAGAGACTATTTTGGCCCAGAGATGGCGCTAGAGCGTCTGCGACCGGGGCGGATGTGGAGACGGTTCCCAGATGCGCAGGACGATTGCAGTGGATGGCAGCAGCACGCACCGAGATAACTGTTTGAGATTCTCTTCCCTTGCAGCCTCGTGCCATACCTGGTGTGCGCCCGCCTGCTGCCAGTGCCGTTTACCCAGCTCGCTGCATGCTGCTGTCAAAGGTGAATTGCATTGCGCCCCGTGCTGCTCGACCACTCTCGTGCAGGCAGAGACACCCGAGCCGCAACGGTCGAACTGGCTGGGCTTGCGGCAGATCTCCACACCACTCGAACCCACGTTGCTCCGTTGCCTGTTGTTGACGCTTGACCACCGTGACGCCCAGCAGCGCGCTTCTGCCCTCGACCGGACTGCTCCCAGGCGCGCTGAGTCGAACAGCTGGAATCTCTGCCCCCGTGCAGCGTCGTTGCCCAGCGCTCTGCCTGAAACACGCGCAGCGCTCGCCGCAAGAGCCGCTCCCCCACCCACCATTGGCTGCTCTAGCTGCTCTGCGGAGGCTCACAGGCGTGAGTTGTCGCCGCGACACCACTGTCGATTGGACCACGACGGTGCTGGCCGCCGCCTTGATTCGCGCCCTCGCTTCCTGCAACCTTGGAGATAGGAGCATGGAACGGTAGAGGAGGGACAACATGGCCGAGCCCAACTATGCATACAACCCGGCCGTGGCCAGCTGGGTGCAGTCCATGTCGCTGGCCGGTATTGAGGAGCAGGAGCAGGATCAGGGTCAGGATCCGGATCAGGATCAGGATCAGGGCCTTCATCAGGGTCACCATGCAGACGACACGCCCGACAGCCCCTCTCCCGATGACTACTACAAGTCTGCCTACGCGCCCGCGTCCGAGCACGACGTCGCCCCCATACCCGTCCCGTCGACAGACATGAACGTCACGCGCCAGCGACAGAACACGGCGAGCTCGAACAACATACGCTCCCCCCCCAGAGCCGGGCCCCGGTCCGTGTCTGGCCCCGCGTCCTCGGTGGCCTCTTCCCGCTCTCCTCCACCGGTATCGAACAAGGTCAAGGCGCTGGCGGAGCGATTCGAGCGCTCGCCGGGCGGCGATGTGATCCCCTCGGTCATACGCTCGCGGTCGAGGGAGCCCACGCGGGCTGGCGCGCACGATCCCGTCAAACGCCCCGCCGCCCCAACATCCTCGCCTGCCTCTGCGCCACGGCCGCCCAAGGAAACTGCCTATGGATCGTACAAGTTCAACAATCTCAAACCACGCGAACGACCGCAACCCGCGCCCACATCTCCACCGCGAACGGCACGACGAGCGACAAACGCAAGCCATGCAAGCAGAAGCAGCATCGACCAAACGCTCTCGCCCACGCGGCACTCGGTCACCTCGCCGACACGGCACTCGGTCACTTCCCCATCACGGCAGTCAGTCACCTCGCCGAACCGACGGCCTGGCCTCGAGCGGGCGTCTTCAAGCGGGCGGCAGCTCTTCGGCGAGGTAGTAGGCGGACAGGACGCAACACTGCCAGGATACATGATCCCCACCTTTGCGAGCACAGCACGTGAGGAAGCCGCGCAAGCAGCACAAGTCCCTCTGCCGCCCATCAACGATGCTCAAGACCTGGCAGGTGACGAGGTGCAACTTCCTGCAACGACATTCACCTCACCCCACCACCAGCGCTCACAGAGCAACGCCACAACAACATCTGCCAGACATGGGCAGTCACGGCCCGCCTCGCGGTCCGTACAGTCTCAGCCACGACAATCCCCGCCCTCTCGAATACCAGTCATCTCGCAGCGGTCACGACGGTCGAGCAATGCATCAGAAGCCAGCTCTACAGCCCAGTCAGTCAAATACACACCCACACGCAGCAGTCGGTCGTCTCCGAATCGTAGTATGAACAGAAAACCAGCGGGAGGCAGCACAGCCGGGAAGAGCAATGGCACCGACCATGCGACGCTACCAGCGTTAGCCTACCGCGGATATCGAGAACGAGGGAAGTCGCCCGCAAGGACCGGGCCCAGCGTACCAGCAGTCGTGACTGCCCCACCTCCACCAGCCTCCCCGCGATTGCGCAACTCAAGAGAAAGACAGCCACTGCAGTCTCCCAACGCGCATCCGAGAGCCGCCGACGCGCATGGCGAACTCGAGTACTTTTCACTGGGTGACCAGCTCCACTCAAAAGCCGACCCTCTGGCGAGCCAGCCGGGGCTGTTTGATGGTGAAAGTGAATCGCAGACCCTGGATTTCTCCTTCTCACCCAGCGTGGTCTTTCCTCAGGCACAGGAGATCCAACCGCTTCCAACCGAGCACACCGAGGAAGATAGCCAGAGCCCGTCTTCGCGGCGCCATCAATCGCTGAGCCTGCAAACCTCTAGCTTGGGCATATCGCCACCGACGCAGCCGTGGTCTGCAGTGACCGATTTTGAAGAGTCTCCAACTTTGGGTATTCCTGGTAGCTTTGTTCTGACGCCTCCAGTAGTTCAGCCAGAGCCACAACAGGTAGAGTCGCAGCAAACACCGCAAGCGCCTGAGCCTCAACCGTGGCAGGAGCCTGAACCGTGGAAAGAGCCTGAACCGTGGAAAGAGCCTGAACCGTGGAAAGAGCCTGAACAAGAACTCCTCCGACCAGCCATATTCCGCGCATCGGGTAGCGAGCAGGCTCCCGAATTACCCCCAATTGAAGAGTCTATTCTGGGCGTCAGAGAATCGATACCAATCATGTTCAATGATGAACACATGTCCAGTGATCTGAATGGTACGTCCAGGGTTCAGGACGAAGCATCACAACCTTTCGCTCCTCCGAGACGATCGGTGCAGGTGTATGGACACGAGACCTTGTTGCCTGCACTCCACTTCAAGGGCGAGGATTCACCTACAGATTCTTTTCACGATCGCGATTCCTTGCATCCAGACGACTCTATCAGCGTTGCTCCCTACCGATCAGCAAAACCCATGCACACAAAGAGCGAAACGTACAGCGTCATCAACTCGGTGCTCAATCTCTATCATCAGTCGCCAGTCATCTCACCAGAACTGGCTTCGCTTTCTAGACAAAGAGTCCACCAAGTCTCACCCGTCATAGCACAGCACCAAGACTGGGCGTCAAAGGAGGCCACTGAGACCTATCTGGCGCGAATACTGAGCGACGCCAACGGATCGCAGCGAGATAGCGCTCAAGAACAGCCGCGTGAAAGAGAGTCCTTACCACTTCTCACGCCAAATATATATCAAGCAAGAAAACCCTCGCCGGAGCCTGCGAACCAAATACCGGCTTTCGTATTTCCTCCAGAGTCACATCGCTATTCTCGCGGCTCGCAAGGGTCGGCAACCACTCTTATACAAGAAGATGCTTCGCCGCCAGGCAGCTCATTCGGCAATCCGTCACAGGATACCTTGTTGCCAAACACAGCGTACGACAATGCGACGCCTTCAACAAACGGTCTGGATCTGCCGCAGCTTGCTTGGACCAATGGTGGCCTTGGCTTGTCCATGAACAACTACATGCCTCCTTCACCTACAGTCCCTTCACCGACGGTGCAACACCCGCCGCCGCCCGTGTACTCGCCGCCGCCGCCGCCACCTCCACCTTCCAAGTGCCTGGACGAGCTGCCGCCCATCTCGCCTTCGATCCCTTCGTATCCATTTTCTGGACATGCTAAGCCATCCCCCGCGTCGCAGACTGAGGAGCGCTTCGAACAGCATCCCGCGCGTGCACTCACGCCTGTTGGCAACATGCACGACAGAAATTATAGTGACCGATATAGTACGCCGAAATCTGTGGAGATTACTGACAAGCCGCTACCAGAGATCGATCCGACGGAAGAAGAAACGCCAACAGCTTCTGAGGAAACACCACCAGACCCAGCGCGACAGGCGTTGACCAAGCGTTACCGAATCCTTGAGGAAATGCTAACGACAGAACATCAATTCTGCATAGACATGATGATTGCTCACAACATCTTTGAGGCAACGGCCGGCAGCATCATGACCGAAAAAGAAAAGCGTTCACTGTTCAGCAACTGCAAAGATTTGGAAAAGTTCTCGCTCTCATTGTTTCGAGCGTTCAAAAAGGCGGCGAAACCCATCGTCAACCACGACATGCCACCTCCGACCGGCCCCTGGAGTCGTGACTCAACTGACTCCAAGTCTTTCGGCTCTGCTGAGTTACCTGCGAACCTTCGATCCGACGAGTTCAATCAGTTCGAAAACTGCACGCTCGAGAACGACCATATGACGTCAATCGGTCGAGTCTTCCTTGACAATTTGGAGAAGATGGAGCGTCTGTACACGACGTACTACCTCAACTCGCAAAATCAGCATGCGTACATCAAGAAGAACCAAAGCAACCCAGAACTTACTGGGTGGGTAGTCGCTTGCTTCGAGCAGGTCGAGAATATGACCCAGGCTTGGGATCTCGATTCTCTTCTTGTCAAGCCGGCGCAACGCTTGTTGAAGTACCCCTTGCTGCTTGAATCGCTCGAGCAAGTCACCGATGCTGACCATCCCGATCTGGTGAATATCAAGAAGGCTCGTTCAGAGATTCTCGCTATTAGTGGACGTATCAATGATGCAAAGAAGCGTGCAGATACCTTCCGTGCCGCGACTTCAGAGGGCAAGAAAGAGAAGAGCAAAGGCAAGGGACTTGGCAATGCTTTCGTCAAAGCATTCATACCGAAAGCTGATAAGACGAAGACGTATGACGAAGCCGAGAAAACATTCAAGGACATGGAGTATAAGTCTCGAGAACAGAAGTTCGGCGGCCACTTCTTCCAGCTCCAGATCGTCATGCGCGACTTCGAGAACTACCTCGATTCGATTACCGAGCACTACCTACAACTCAATATTGTCTTCTTGGGGTTCATCACTGTCTGTGAGGTTGCACCTTCAGTCAACCCGGAGATTGAAAGTACATGGCGCAAATGGGCTATGGCTCATTTCGAGCTCCAGAACAAAGCCCTCGAAGATCATGTGAGTTTTTCGTTGTGTTGTTCGCACGATTTTTACTAACCTGAACGTAGAAAGCCGCTGTTCGCAGCCGCGTGCTAAAGCCAATCTCAGATCTCTGGGAGATGTGGGTGTCGTACCAGAAGACTATAGAGCAGCGCAAGAAGTTTTTGCTCCACTACGTCAAGCACAAGCAGGCTATTGATCGCGGTGAGAAGCCTGACCCGGAGACCGTGTCGTCGGCAGAGCGCTTCACTACGATCAACGATACCTTGAAACTCGAGTTGCCATTGCTATACGACAAAACGAAGGGCGTCATGCGAAACGTGATGACTCTCTTCATGGCCCTCCAAAAAGACTGGTACAAAACCTGCTCGAAGAAGATTCTCCCACTTTTGGAAACCGAACCACAGCATACTACGTCTATAGATTACGATCTGAAGGCATACACAGAACGCTTCAAGTCCGACTACAATGTGCAGGAGCAAAGGGCAAGGAACTTCGGCATTACTAACAGTCAGCGTCTGCTGCAAGAGATCTCAAGCATGACATCACCAGTGCCGTCCGACGGGGCTGGCTCAGCACGCAACTCTCAGTCTCGCCGCACCGAATCTATGAGCAGTGAGGCTTCTGGCTTCGACCCACGCAATCGTCATAGTGGCGGCTACAGTTCGCGGTCCAACATGCGCTCCATTGACGGACCTCAACGTTCCTCGCCTGCAGGCCCGGCGTATCCCTCCCTTTATCAGAACACAAGCTCTTCCTCTCGAAATAACTTCGGTCCCGTTTCCTCGCGCGAGGCAGCTCGCGCGCTCAGCCCAGTATCCGACAATAGCGAAGTAACCACTGTTCGACAGCAGGAGCGCCGCAATTCAGCACGATCAAGGAACCACAATTACCTGGGCATGGACGGCGTCGTTGACTTCGATGATCGCAATTCTTTTGGCGCGAGTGTTTTCGACTTTCCACCTCAGCTGGGCGCTTCCTTCCTCTCGCCCTCCCAATCGAGCATGCTCACCATGTCTGCGCCTAGCTCGCAACCTCCCTCTCTCCCGGGCTCGACTCGCCAGTCTGGTGTTTTCAACTCAGCCCTGCCGATGTCTGACACTCCCATGCGCGGCAGTGCCGAGGAGCTCCCGATCACCCCTGGCGACACCGATGAGCCTGAGGTCCTCTTCTTGGCCGCAAGCCTTTTCGAGTTCAATATTGCACATGACCGTCGTGAGGGCGGTATTCCGTATCTTGTCTATGTTCCTGGCGAAATTTTCGATGTTATTGGCATGAAGGGCGAGCTGTGGCTGGCACGCAACCAAGACGATGCGACAAAGACGGTGGGCTGGATTTGGGAAAAGCATTTTGCGCGCATACTTCCTGAAGACGCTTGATCTGGTATGTGTTCGATGTTTGGGGGTTTTGCGGGTTCGCCAGCCCATTTCCTTACTTTCCTACTTTCTTCTCTTCAATGAGGTTTCCAAGTTTGAACTTTCAACTTCTTCACATACGGCTTAGGGCTGGTTTGGCGCATACGGGAAGGGTTGGATGGAAAGTTTACGTGCGATCACGAGCATTGCTGGCGCAATTTCTTGCCATGTATGGACCGATTGGTGGACACGAGTGGGAAAGGATGTAGCGCAATGCTGCATTGGGTGTATGATATGAGCAACAACACAACAACGCATCTAAGATGTTCACAATGCAGTCTTTCTGTGTCTATGACTTTGAAATATCTCAATTGAGAAGGTGGTTGTCATGAAGGGCGCGCGCCTTCCCGTTTCCGCGGTAGTTGTTGACTCATACGCATCTCATTGGTCGACATTTAGAAAAAAAGGGCTTTCCCCAGATTTTCAGTTCCATTTTGTGAGCTCATCAATTACCATGTAAAAGCGACAGCTTGTGCTCATCTTCTGTGTTTTACTTCAGTTGTATTCATATTCGGACCATCCTTATCATGGAGCGCGACATCGAGATGGACGTCCAGTCCAAGCACACAACTCCCACCTTGCCGTACCCTGACACCTCCTCGGAGCAGATTCTTGACAAGAAATCAACGAAACAAAATGTCGAAGCACCGATTGACGCGAACCCGCGAAGCAAACTCCGGATGTTTGCCATCCTGACAGCGCTCTTTGTACGTTGATTGTCCCGAGATGTCTTGCATCTCTTCGGACCAGCGTCAAAAAGACTAATCTTTCCAGCTTTCCCTCTTCGTTGCAGCTCTAGATGCCACTATTGTCTCCACTGCAGCACCCACCATGTCTCATGATCTCAACTCAGCAGCAGGATATACGTGGATCGGTGGCGCCTTCCTACTCGGCAACGCCGCATCAGGCCCCATCTGGGCCAAACTCTCTGATATTTTTGGTCGCAAGCTCATCGTTCTCCTGGCACTTGCAGTCTTTTTTGCTAGCTCAGCAGTATGCGCCTCTGCCAAAACGATGGAGGCATTGATCATTGGTCGCGCGTTCCAGGGTGCGGCTGGCGGAGGGCTAATTCTGTTGGTGCATGTTTGTATTAGCGATATGTTTAGTTTGAGGCAGAGGAGTTTGTTGATGGGGCTGACGGAGGGGATTTGGGCGTTGGCGGGGGGGATTGGGCCGATTTTGGGGGGTGTTTTTGCGAGTTTGGTGAACTGGCGATGGTGCTGTAAGTCGCTCTGTCCCTTTGCTTCTTAATAACTCTGACTGACCTTTCGTGTAGTCTGGATCAACCTTCCCATCAGTGGTCTAGCAGCCCTCCTCATCCTGGTATTCCTGGACGTCAAGCACGAACACACATCCTTCATCGACGGCATGAAAGCCATCGACTGGCTCGGCATCTTTACCTTTCTCGGATGCACGCTCATGCTTCTCCTTGGACTCGACTTCGGAGGCGTCCTGTTTCCGTGGGATTCTGCGAAAATCATAGCACTCCTTGTCGTTGGAGGGTGCATGATCGGTGCGTTCATTTACAGCGAAGCAAAATTTGCTAAGTATCCGCTTATTCCTATGTCACTATTCAAGAACAAGACAAACGTGGCTACATTTTTGGTGGTCTTCTTTCACGGCTTTGTAAGTGCTCTATACTGAGGTGTGCAGATGGTTGGCTGACGATCGTAGGTCTTCATTGCGGCGGAGTTCTACATGCCGTTGTTCTTACAATCCGTTCTGGAAGCGTCTCCACTTCGATCTGGTGTGCTCCTTCTACCTCTCATCGTCACAGGAGCAGTATTCGGTGTATTATGCGGAGTCATCATCCACCGCACTGGACGCTTCCGAGAGATCATGTGGGTTGGCTCGGCTTTCATGTGTCTCGGATTCGGTCTCTTCACATCATTCGACGCAAACACGAACACCGGCCGAGCCGTAGGCTTCCAGATGATCGCCGGTCTTGGGCAAGGAATCTTGTTCGAGGCGCCTCTCATCGCAATCCAAAGCCAGGTCAAGCAGGCCGATGTAGCAACTGCTACTGCAACGATGGCTTTCGTGCGCAACATCGCCGTCTCGATCTCTGTCATTGTCTGCGGTACGATCTTTCAGAACTCCATGTCAAATCGAAATGGGTACCTTCGTGCTGCTGGACTGCCGCATGACTTGCTGGATCAATTGGATGGTGAGAACGCTTTGGCGAACGTTATGCTACCGAGCACGCTTGAAAACCCGGCCTGGGAGTTCGCTGCAAAGCAGGCTTTTGCTTGGGCGACACGCAACATGTGGATTATGTTAACGGTGGTCGCATTTCTGGCGCTTGTTGCTAGCTTGTTCGTTGAGGCGGCGCATTTGGGGACCGAGCACGTTGAAACAGTAACGGGGTTGAGGAAAGAGGAGGAGCCCCGAGAGACCTGAGCTTGACCACCTCGGAAGCGGATGCGCGAACAACAACAACAACAACAACAACAACAACAACAACAACAACAACAACAACAACAACAAGGGCCTGCAGTTCGGCTGTTGTGACCAGAAGGATCCAGACGATGTGTCTTTCTATCGAGCATGCTCAGATGAGAATTCCAACCAGACAGCAAATTAGCGACTTGTGGTCCACTGTCGGCAATAAACTTATGGTCAAGCTAATGCTCCGGGTGTTGGTCAGCCGGCGAGTTTGCCTGATTTGCCTGGCAGGAGGTTGGGATGAGATGCGCCCCGCATGAAGGGCGCTGAAGGCAACACAGAGATGTCCAAGCTTAGTGGGCGCCCAAAGCATCAGATGACCCTACCGGGCTGCAGCCTGCTAAGACAGTCATGCACTCAGTCTGGCAAGTTGTCCCGTCAGTATCGACATAATTCCGGCAGATTACAAGGCGCCCAGCAAAGCCGCAGACATGTCCTCACACTGCCGCTCACAACCAAGCTGGGTGTCTCTGTCCTCTTATCTGTCTATCGGCCACATTACAATCGCAGACAGATCCACATATAGTGCAACACGGTAAGGGCCCCGGGGTGTAAGGACGATCATGTAACCTGAAGCCAGGGGTGACTTCAAACTTTCCATTCGAAAGACAGAGTACATACTTATGTTATTCGTTGAGCCCTACTGCCAGCTAGTTTACGAACAAAATTGGAGGATGGAAGAATATCAAACAATGCACTATTGGCTCTTGAGCGCTCAAGGAGTGACGGGGCGTGCAATTGCAACGCGAATAACGACTGATTGTAGGGTAAAGAGGAAAGTACGAAGCAAGAAGCTTCTCATTTCTATCGTGAGCATCGAATTGTAACTTTGGTGATGTGGCAGTTACTGCAACGCGCATCACCGCAGGACGGACAGGCGGTGGACCTATAAGGGATTGAGGGATACCCACAATAGCACTGTTAGTTGGTAAGCACGTGAAGCTTTAGGTCATACACTTTGAACCTTACACATTGCCAAACGTAGGTGTGTTTTGCTTTAGCGGCCTTGAAGTGTTCTTGATTAGCAGGCGTTTTTGAACATGAGTCTGAGCTACACACTAAGGTTTGAAAAGGGGCAATTGGCTTCGTAGGATCCAGCTGAATCGGTGCTGACATTGTTGGTGCGACCGCCACTTCCGCGCCAGTAATGTTCCTCGCCCACCTCATTTGTGGTCAGCCACCAACAAGCAGTGCTGACCCTACGTCTCAGATTAGACGAGATCCCTGAGTGAGAAGTATACTCCGTTCGAATACGCTTGCCGTGTGTAGGGCCGGGCCGCGCCGTTTGCTACATGTGTGAACACACGTTAGCGATGCGTATTCTTGTCTCATACAAGAACAAAAGGGACAAGAATCATTCTAGCTTACGACTGAAATATGTGAATAATCGAACTCTACGCACACAAGATCAGGTACGGTGAACGAAATGGATGAAACGAATCAAGGTGACCTAGAACAACTCCGTCCAAGGCAAGGATATGTAGACCGCAGGAGAAGTTGTTTTGTAAAGATCGTTCTGCTCAAATATTTAGCAGTCAAATGAAGACACAGTTCAACGTCGTTGATTACTTCTTATACGGACGAAGATTCTCAATTGCTCACTGTTGCTTTTTGAGATCTGGGTGGGAATGCGGTATCACGATGTGACATCCGGGAGCACAGGCAGCCTTGAAAACGTCGAGAATTCCTTCCCACGTTCATGGCGGTTAGTCTCCGCATCGCGATAAAGATCGAATCGCGGAGCTAGCGACGAATTCCTTATGTTGTTCCCGTCGACCAGACGCGAGGTCACTGTAGTTTCCTTTACCCAATCGACACAACAGGGTCCTTCCGACAGCCGCTAGCGTCGCGTCAGCGGTGTGCACAAGCTTGGATTCCTCGTTCTTAAAGGCGGTTTACACCGCGTGGCTTCGCCTTGTTGCCACCCTCCACTTGGTATATGACACGAGTTCAGCGGCTGTGGTACGACATCAAACTGTCGGTCTTATAACTCTCTCAATGGATGAATGCCGCTCCGATGCGCCTTGGGCAAAGATCAGAGCAATATACGCGCATGTGACCATATTCCCCTTCTTCTTGAGATTCGTCGCAAGGCAGCGTCCCATCAGATCTACTAACTTACACGAGTTTCGGACCTGTACAAAGCCTTGTGGCGATTTGCGGGTCGCTTGGAGGTCCTGATTGTTATATAGGCATTGCAGGGCGTCAAAAGGTTCCTTCAACAAGACTGCGTTGCAAAGGCTACAGTGTGCTTCCTTTCGCATCGACAGTCATCGGGGCATCTTCGCATCGGGTTGGTCCTCTGTTCTTCTCAACGAACGCATCTAACATAGCCGCAGGCATCGATCGAACGAGGCATGCGTGCCAACACCTAGATTTTGAGCCCACAATTGCCCGTAGCTTCAACACAATTGCCATTCCAACAGCAACGGTCTTGAACGACGACTGCCGTCGATTATCGATTCGACCTGCACGTGTCTTCGTTTAGACGTATCAATAGTTGTCGATAAGGAAGGTTCACCAACGATCGTGTCCCTCACAAGGCCTGTACCTGTTTAGGGACAAGCAGAGTATTTACCTAGACCCATATGGTCTTGCAGATATGCATTCGGCCGAGCCAATGAATGTATGGGGCGGATTTATATACTTGACGGTCAGTATTTCTTTGACATTGCTTGACTCAAGATCACGCTGCTTACAAGTCTAGACTAAGAAGAAATCGACGTACGTCTGGCAGTGTGTACGTTCGTTCTTAGCACTGCCGGTAGTTTGGATAGTATGCTGACGGACTCCAGTGCAGTTGCGGATACCCATCTATCCCATACAGAAGTAGTGGCTGCCCCTCTTGTGGTTACGGACGCTGCAATAACTGTCCAGTGACTAAAGTTGATATACAGTCTCGAAGAGTCGGAAGAAATGCATAGAGTGCAGAAGACGTTGCTGGATCAGCGTTTTTCGAACATATCTCGACCAGTAGGTCCCTCACCACGGCATTTTCATGCCAGCTTATCTCAAGCTTGGGACTCAGCGATCTTCAGCCCATCAGACAGCGGGCGTCGTGTGTTGGGCTCTACTGTCAGTTGTATCACCAATGGCAACACTTTTCCACCTTGCTGCTTTCACAAGACCTTCCAAGCGTCATCACGAAACAGCACTTGGTCACAGGGTTACCACAGAAGATTCTACTTAGAATCTTGTGCTTCGCTTTTTGGATGGTAGCTTCTGTCTTAAACACCACATCCGCCTCGCATGGCCGCAATTCGACTTCTCTTACTTGCTTCGGGCGCATCACCATACGCACCCTCTGACCGCACCGCGACCATACCTCGTCTGACTCCTACAAGAGCTGGCTTCTGTACACACGGTGCCACGGTTGAACGGATCGCTGCATGACCAATCTCGATAGGGACATCTCATCTATCGAGGCTGTCACGACCTCTATCCCGCCTATGGCACTCTCGCAATCTTCGGCCCTTCTGCCAGGCCTCAAGGTATGTATCACCCAGTGACTCGAGGGTCTGAAACATTGTAAAGCTACTAAGTTTACGCACCGAACCGGGTATGGCGCCACAAGCTCGACGCTGTGTGCTTACTGCATGTTTCCTCCAGTACGTCTTGTCGTACATAGGAAGTTGGTTGACTGCGTATCGAGTCCATAGATTTGTCATTGCAAATGTTATTGCGGTGTCAAGGTCTTGTGTCATGCGCATAGATCGTGTGGTCGAGGATTTCACAAGCTGAGCAGATTACTGCATACGGTGAACACGATAGGTCTCACCACGATTGACCCAGATCTCAGATCTTGTAACATTCAGGCCATCGCAACACGATGAACGTCCACAAGAAGTACACGAAAGCGCTCGACATGAGATCGATGTTTGCGAAAACCTAACGAGGTAGAGCCGTCCCTAACGCGCAGAGATCAACCTCGATAACATGCAATTGAAACACAGCGGTGTGCTAGATATTTTGCCTCAGCTCACCGATGGTTGCACTCTGAATCGAGCTGATTGGGCGTTGCCACTCTACCCTGGCTCGACGGGTACCTGCGCTGCATATTTCTGCAAGAGACACCTAAAATCTCAGTACAACAAATTTGGCTTAGAGTCTATTCTGTATATTCCATGTTTCACAGGGCGAGTACCTCACGGGAAATTAAAGGCGTATGGCCAATGACTTGATATCGATCAGTTCGTGTATCGTCTCATGGTCTACTGTGGCTTGTTCGTGTGTTCGATTCGTGTGCTCGCTAACGAGCGGAAGAAGGAGCGGAGGTTTGCGGCTGTTTTGCGATCTTGAAAAGGGGGGGCTGATAATTGTAAGCAAGGCTTCTCATATCTTCTCAGCGCGGCAAAGTCCGTTCTTGTCCCAGCGAAATGGCTAATCTATGTCTTCATCGGGCCGTTCGACAATATAGACACGGACTCAAGAACGCTCCTACCGGAAGTGTTACCGGAGCCGAAGCCAAGGGCTAGCCACGCAACAAAAAGGGATGTGGTAATGAAGATCGCGTAACTGCCGATCAAAGGCAGTAGAACCTGTTGTACAGAATCCTCCTCGAAGACCTTGTCCATCGGCACAAGTGGAGATCAGCTACGTTTAGTGTGAGGAACCACTGTGAGAGGACTAGACGCATTCAGCCTAGTACCTCATGGGGCTGAGGGACTGACAGAACTATATATGAGTAAAGGTCACGGTGTAGTGTGGTGAAAGTCCTGCATTCTTTGGCAACGGGGGTTTCGGAGTTCCCAACCCTGCTAAAAGCATATCAGCAAGCATAAATCGGTAGGTTTCCCACAACATCGAGCTCGTCATCCTAACGTCCTCAATCCGGCACTCCCGTCATCCGGTGTTCGTACTGCAGGTGCAATTGGCCTGATCAGACATGCTGCAACTTTCTTTGAAAGTGGAAGCCAGGATATAATAAACAAATTAAACCTTTTCCGAGCTAAGCACACATCTCCAAGCTTACAATGCTGACCTCAATTCAGCAGTCCTGTTTTTCTGTCGACCAATCGGGCGACATTCACTATTCGAGGCTCTCCGCCGCTCTTCGAAATCTACACCTACCTTGAAATCGCGCCCTGAGGCTATCGTCTCAGCATAATATCTTACGCCTTTGCGTTGGACTGTTGGCTGTAAATACTCGTTTGTTGGCGAATAAAGCTGCCTCTTCCAACGTGTTTTGCTGTGTACATGCCGTAACTCGAAAGCAATCAAGCTGCAAGGGGTGCGGCGCCAGGGTGATCGAATATGAGTCCCGCAGAAGTCCCTCAGATGTTGACTTGCGCGTCTGATGTGCCTTCCCAGGAGTTGGTGAGCCTTAAAACAGCCTTTGTAACCTCTGCTGCTCGTACTCTGAGGCTAACCGCGTTAGGGCGCTGCGAAGAAAAAGCATACCTATGTATGGCAATGTGTGAGCAATGATTCTATCTACACCATAACCAGTAGACCTAACATGAGAACAGTGCTACTGTGGGTATCCCTCAATCCCTTATAGGTCCACCGGCTGCCCATCCTGCGGTGATGCGCGTTGCGGTAACTGCCACATCACTAAAGTTCAGATGAGATGAATAACCGTGGCCGGTAAGATTCTACAAGGACCTTCCTTGCTTCCCGTTACGTTCAATGTCTCAACCAGCACACGTTCTTCCCTTGTACTGTTTATGCCAAGAGTTCCTTTCTGCCAAGCATCATATCGCCTGTATTGCTTAGAGATGTATTACCTAGAGATTTTAGACTTTCTAATACTTGTTTCTGTTGGTTAAACTGCTAACTGTGGATGCGTTTGATGGCCTTTCAATGATATGGACGTTCTCTGAGGCTGGCGGGACGGAGTGTCGCAATTCACTCTGTGATGAGGAAGCTAAGATATAGCCTCTTGGCATATGTACGCAGGCAGTATCTAAAGTACGCCTATGTATGCTCAGGATATCAGGTCTATTTCGAAAATAACCCATAGATCCGTACGGCATTTGACCTTGTGCTTGCGCATTAGAATGCATGTGGCTGGACCGGTGAGAAGAAGCAGACAACATTTGGGGAAGCACTGATTCGATACATCAATCTAGCGGTAGGATATCTTGACGTGTCTCCAAACCGGGCTCCCAGATGCGCAACGCACGGACAGTTGTTAGCTTAGTCCGGGGCTGAGCAAGCCACACCCGGCCCATGTGTCTCGCTCCGTGCTTCTTTCACGTACACTTCACTGACAATTTTCGTGTCGACGAATTGCAGACCCAACACACATTGAGCTTGAGTGTTTCACCATCCGTTCATCGCTATGCCGGTTGGAATGGCGTACGACTATAGATATATAAGCAATTTTGCTTGAACCTCGGCCAGAGACTTCGCGATAATACCCATGGTATGGCTGCAATTCAGTATCGCGGTCGAATGTACGGATGGAATCGGAGGTCTGGAGCACGTGGACTAATTAGCTCGCACTTCGCGGAGTCCTCCTTCAGTGCGGCAAAGCCTTGCAGCCCAACGTCGAATTACCGGGCAGGCTGATGCGCCTTGTGACCAGGTGCTTTACACTGGTATATGATATAACTGGTGAGATTGTCGCCTTATACTTAAGATCACGAATCAGACGTTGCGCACTGACCGGCATTGTTTAGTCACTGAAGATGGCTATCAATCGTGCAGGAGTCGAACTCACGGCTTCTGGTTGCAGCATTCTGGCGCGAAACCTGCACCTGAGATCGTGACCTTGTACATGACGATTGAGAGCATGCAACGTGGTCGAAGTGCAAGATCAATGTTTGCCTTCTTTTCACGATACGAGATTTTGGAAGATCATGCATCACTGGACGTTGTCGAAGAAGCCACACACGCTTTCGTCTGGATTGCACAACCTTCAGGCTTTTATAGACGTCTTCGAGACCCTGTTAAACTTACGATTCATTCCCCAAGCTTTCAGCGTCCCGGCCGGACGTCACTCGAACCGACTAATCGCGTACGACCAAGGTCCAATGAGCGTCTCATAGCATGCTCAGAGCGCCTATACGGCACGCAAAATTGTTTTACATACACATACGCCTCCTCAGCTTTGAGCCGGGGCATTTCCAGAAGACCAGGCTATGAACATCGTCAAGCGGAGCGGGATATTAAAGAGAGGGACGCAAAGGCAGAGTGCGGAGGTTATTGTGTCGCGAGGTTTCACAGACAGGCTCATCTATGATACATACAAGACGGAGAAAGTGGAACGGGACTACCTAGACTTCTTCATCCGACGCACTGTAACCCTGACGCCATGTTGGGAAGCAAAGACCATGAAAGAATTCTGCGCGCAAGCAGCACCCCCAGCACCAACTGAAAGACTACAGCTTCGCTTAGACGATCGAGAGTACAAAACCAACAGCAGCCGTCCATATCCAGATCCGCTCTCAGTAGATCAATTACACCAGTATCTGAGCGAAGCACGTTTCAAAGCTGTTGGCCTCCCGGATGCTCACCGCCGTTTAGTCTCCGTGCGTAATCTCGATGCTAAGTCAATGTCAACATTAGCAGAGACTGCATTATTTCACCAAGGAGACATGTTGAAGGATGCATTTTGTCAACACCTTCATTTCGAAACATCTATTCGGGTCCATGAGTCTTTGAATGGCTTCGTTACACCAGGCCTGGAGTTTCACCTACCTTACCTAACGCTGAGGGAAAGCAATGGTACCCATGGCAACATAAGGAAGGAGTGGGCTGATATTACATTTCTCAACCGTGCGGCTGCCGCCGATTTGAACATTGGCCGCGATATCATCCATGAGGCGCACATCTCTATCGTCATCTGCATCTGGGACTACAAAACATGGACGGGGTACAAGCTCTCAAAACCATGCCCATTCGATGCCGAGGATCCTGTCGAGGACGAGGATGAAGATGATGAAGAGGGCGAGGAAGGTCTGCCTAGGGAAGACATCTTCGCCCCTGACAGTGGAGATCACAATATGAATGATGATCCCATATGGGATCCACGCATCTACTTCTTGCACATTATGGCGATATGGGTCAACTTTATCCTTAAAGAGTACATACACTTGATCCGAACTCTTGAGGAACGTGTCAAAGTAAGTCCATCTCATTGAGCCTAGGTGCACCATCACTGACTTTCAAGATCTCAGAAGAAGATGACCACAGCGACGTTCAAAAGTTCTACACGTATACCATCAAAACGTCGCGGTTGCTGCGCAGAGTACGTGATCACACCCGTGAAGTCATCGAAGCATGGAAGGCGTTCAGTGCACGTGACGGAGACATCCGCTACTTCAGGACACTCAAAAAACACAACGCAAAGGTGGCAATTAGTGCTATCAATGAGTCGTTCCGCAGGCTAAGCGTCCTAGACCAGAAGCTGGCCTCACTCATAACGACCTGCAAAGAGTCTTCTGAAGCTGTAAGTGCTTCATACTTCTTTCTAAGACAAAGCTAATCTGTAAAAGCTCGGGCTACAATTGAATGTTCATAGCAATGTTCTGAGCAAGCAGACACATAGAGAAACTCTCGTGGCGACCAAACTGAATCGGAAGACTACAATTATTGCTAAGGAGAGTCAGAAAGCAGCAGTCAAGACCCACAATATTTCTCAGATAAGCTTTGAGGTAAGTCATCTTGTCTCGCCGTAAAATGGTCAGAAATTTGACTCTTCCGCAGGTCCTTCTGTTCACCACGCCATTCATTCTAGCTCTGCAATATTTTGGAGCCGAACGCGAGATTTTCTCATTTGACCGCAACACGAAGAACTTCATATGTTGTGTCATCGTTTTGATGCTCATCCTGCGCCTCTTCATCTGGGCTCTAGAGCCATTCTCCACAATGAAGCTGTACATCGTCTCAAAGACTTCGCGTTTGTTTGGCAGGAGTGGAACAGCTGGCGGTGATCACGGTAAGAGTTTCCGACATCCGGTTGATTGTACTTTACTGATACGCTTAGACGATGACGACTTGGATATAGACGGTAACGAAACGTATGTTTGCCAGGCTTTAGATGTATGATTTTTCCTGTCTCATGTTTGCTCATTGTTGTATTTGGTTTCTGTTTGATTTCTGAAGGTCGGCTATTCTGGAGTTTTTTGTTTCTTATGTGACGAATAACGATATTCACGATACCAGCCTTGAGCAAAAGGGAGGTCATCCGAAGATACCTTTCACAATTGCTGCACTTCTACGCTACCTGTCAACTTGTCGCGAGAGTTTGATTAATTAGTTGAAGCAAGAATCACCAGCGGAATGGAAACTGAACTTGCCAAAATGCGCCTGTGACAGAGTGCAAAGTCACTTGCGGGGTATGTCTGTATCAGCAATGCGTGGTGCACTCTTGCAGGTGAGCTCTGGTTGGCCGATTGCATCACCTTTCAGAGATGTCAGTGCATGTAGTAAGACTGATCCTGACCCATCGACAGCAGACAAGAGCTCGCGTCATTAGCTCAGCTACACCTTACCCCCTAAACAAGTGCGATCCTCTCAAGATGACATGTTCTCGAGGGCCAATCCGAGTCGGCCACGAGGTGCAGCTGATATCGAACAGCGTGGCACACCCCTCCCCAGACAAGGCTGACTGCAAATTGTCATTACCAACTCCGTAAATCATATCAGCATAAATGTTAAAGCCGTTGCCCTTCTTTACCCTGTCTTTTCGTTGAAGTCAAGCGCCGCACGACATTGAAAGCGTCACCATCATCGGGCAGCATATGCAACCCGACACACGCCCTTCTTAGCCCCAAGGGTTACAAGATATTGCCATTATGACAACTCTCAATCAGGTTGGGCTAACGCAATTGCTCGAGAGTCTGTCAATCTCTGCACCGACCTTGAAGGTTGTCGATGCCACCATCTTGAGCAATCCGCTCGACTTGTGTCGCACAACGCTGGCTGAACTGCTGTCTGGGCTGGTCGACTGCGATGTTCAGACCGCATACAAGTCCATCCAATGGCCGAATAACATCTTCAATGGCGATCTCTCAGTGACCGTTCCGAAGCTTTGTCCGGGCCGCAAGCCTGCTGAGTTGTCCTCGCAATTGGTAGACAAGGTAGGTCGGGAGCAGACTATCACTGAGGAGCACTCAGCTGACTTTCAGTGACAGTTTCCAAAAGATCACGCCCTCTTTGATCCGCCGTTCCTTGACGGAGTGCATCTGCGCGTGTTTCTAAAGCTTGAGGTGGTGGCGCGCCTTCTGTTGCCATACATCCTTGAACGTAAATCCACCTATGGCTCCCGATCATTGGCAGAAGCGCCCAAGAAGGTTATCGTTGAGTTTTCGTCTCCCAATATCGTAAGCGAGTTCCAAGGAAAGCACTTGCGCAGTACCATCATTGGAGCCTTCGTCAGCCGATTGTACGAGTTGCTTGGCTGGAATGTGACGCGCATCAACTATCTCGGTGACTGGGGTAAGCCAATTGCTTTGCTCAAGGTCGGCTGGGACAAGTTCGGCTCAGAAGATGCTTTTGAGACTGACCCAGTGGGCCATCTGCTTGACGTCTACCACCGGATCGAGGACGTCTTCCAGCCTGAACAAGCGGCGAGTAAGAGAGCTCGTGATGAGGCAGCCAAAGAAGGAAGAGACGAGGGCGAAGCCCAAGTTGATATAGAAAGCCAGGGCATTTTCGCCGAGCGCAACGAGGCGTTCAAGAAGCTTGAGGCAGGGGACGAATCGATCGTTTCCTTCTGGAAGCGTGTCCGTGAAGCCAATATTGAGAACTACACCAGCTTCTACGAGCGACTCGGTATCCAATTCGACGAGTATTCTGGCGAGTCGAAGGTCTCCCAAGAGGTCATGACCGAGGTCGAACAGCTGTTGAAAGAGAAGGGCCTCTCCGAGGAAAGCGGCGGAGCGTGGATCGTACACATGCAAAAGCTCGGTGCCAAAGCCGGGACTGCCATCATTCGGGATCGTTCAGGTAGCAGCACGTATCTCTTGCGAGATCTTGCTGCTGTACTGGAGCGCTCGAGGAAGTATGCGTTCGACAAGATGGTCTACGTTGTGGCCAACGACAACAGTGTTCACTTTACGCAGCTTTTCAGGATTTTGGAGGCATTGGACATGAAAGACCTTGCCAACAGACTGCAACATGTCCGTTTCAGTGAAGTGTCGAAGATGTCGGCGGTTTTAGGAAAGGGCTACAAGCCACAGGCTATCCTCGACACCAGCGAAGCAGCGATCAAGGGCCTATCAGAGGTCGATGTGGAAAAAGCTGCCTTGTTAGGAGGTTCTGAGCAGGCTCTAAAGGCTCTGGGGATTTCAGCGCTGCTGGTACAGGAGGTATCCACGCGTGCAACCAGTGTTCACGCTTTCGCCACAGATGTACTTGCCTCCTTCAGGCCGGGAACCGGACCTGAACTGCAGTTCTGGTACACCAAGGTGTGCGCTCTTTTGAGTGGACATACTGCGAGCGGTGAATTAGCCGATGATCAGTTCGAATCGCTGGCAGATGAAGACCAAGCCAATCTCCTGCGCGTACTTGCCCAGTACCCCGAGGTTGTGGATGCCACCTTCCATTCCCTCGAGCCAGCTGGCATCGTTACGTACTTGACAGCAATTACTGAGCAGCTGTCCGAGTGCTTGGGAGAGGAAGTCGATGAGAGTGATATTTCCTCGGGGCTTGTTGCCTTGCTGGAAGCCACCAGGATCGTGTTGCTGAATGGCATGAAGGTGCTTGGAGTTGTACCCATTCCAGATCTGCCTCAGGAACGGGCAGATACACCTATCGCTGATTGAAATTGTCTTCCTGCCGTGTAGTTGGTATTTCCTCGTATGTCGTCTGTGATCGTTCGCTTGGTCGCGGATGGAATTACCTTCTATTGTCCATCTCTTAATCTTCTCAATATATCCATCAATGACGTCTGCGATGTCTGTTTTACCATAACATGGCCAGTAGAGTTGATTTGTGGATGTCGCTGTGCCTCTTGTAAAGAGGTTGCAGCAGCGACGAGAGCCCCTCGTGCGCCCTCCAGCTCTCACACCCACAAAGAACCCGACAACAAAGATTCTGCCTGGTTCTTTTCGTCTTGCGACCGGGGCGTATGAAGACTACAATGGCTTGGTAAGTGGAGAGTCCTCGCCCCCTGCGACGATGTGGAGGATGCCATAGTTTTCAAGTACTCCTACAACACGAGCAGAATACTTTTTGAAGGTTGGCAATGTTGATCTTTTAGCCGAGTTCCTTGGGGCACAGAACCCTGCCAGCGCGCATAAATGCCGGCATCGTCGCGCCACGGAAAGAGTGACGATGGAAGCTATTATAACGCGCGACCACGTGAACTGATTTTGAGGATCTCGGAGAGTTTGAAGTTGTAAGGTTATTCTTGCACTTTGAACGCGGAAAAATGGCGCAAGCGCACTGTTATTGGCAGCCACCTTCCCTGAAACTTTTGCCGATGAACGCGAACCGACTCAACCTCCATCGCGACTTCACGATGCTCCTCGACTTCGAACGCTCTTACGTTTGCATCGCTCTTCGCGTTTGAGATTTTGCTCCCTCACACCACGAGACCACACCCACGAGCCAATAGCAAACGCGCTAATGGAGACCGCCGCTCGCAACCGAGGGCCTGCCGTTGGCCTTCGACGTGAAGCGCAGGTATAACCGCAAGTCACAAAGACATGATCGCTATAAGCAGGTCGTGGCTGTTGTCGGCACCATAATCAACCAACAGTCAAAATAAAGCCCCTGACCTCTCCCTGTTTTCTCGATCACTTCTTCATCTCAACTCTTGACAATTGCGACGTTCCCCCACCATTCTTACCCCACGTTCGTATCAACCACCGACAACACAGTGAACAACATGGCGCCCGGCGCAATTCAGACTGAGGCTGTGCCTGCAAGCAATGGCACGTCTCTGAAGCCCACCGCGCGCTCGTTCCACCCTGCTGGCACTCCTGATCCCTCAAAGTACCATGCGTCTTCATCTTCTGAGGCGACAGCAGCGGAAGCCAAGTATGCCGCGCACAACTACCACCCTCTCCCAATTGGTATGTCTCTAACTCTGTCCGACTTTGTATATACTGACAGTGTTCAGTCTTCTCTCGCGCAAGTGGGTGCAGCGTCTGGGACCCCGAGGAGAAGCACTATCTTGACTTCCTCTCTGCATACAGCGCTGTCAACCAGGGCCACTGTCACCCTGAGCTCGTCAAGGCCTTGACCGAGCAGGCTTCGCGATTGACACTCAGCAGTCGTGCATTCTACAACGATGTGTTCCCACGCTTCGCCGAATACGCTACGACGCTGTTTGGATTCGACATGATTCTGCCCATGAACACTGGCGCTGAGGCTGTTGAGACCGCCGTTAAGGTTGCGCGCAAGTGGGGATACAAGGTCAAGGGAATCCCGCAAAACGAGGCTCTGATCTTCTCTGTTGAAGAGAACTTTCACGGACGTACAGTAAGCATGCCTATGTCCGCAGCTTGCAGACTTAGCTGACAGATCTAGTTTGCTGCGATCACGATGTCCACCGATCCCGAGTCTCGCGAGAACTACGGACCATACCTGCCTAACATCGGCAGCATCAACCCCTCGACTGGTAAGGCCATTCGCTATAACAATGTGGATGATGTTCGTGAGCTTCTTGAGAAGCATGGCAAGAACACTGCTGCATTCCTTGTTGAGCCCATTCAAGGTGAGGCAGGTATCGTTGTCCCTGACGACAGCTACCTGAAGGAAGTCCGCGCGCTCTGCGATAAGCACAATGTTCTTCTTATTTGCGATGAGATTCAGACTGGTATCGCAAGGACCGGCAAGATGCTCTGCTACGAGTGGAGTGGTATCAAGCCAGATCTTGTCCTGCTTGGTAAGGCCATCTCTGGTGGCATGTACCCCGTGTCGGCAGTGCTAGGTTCCAAGGAGGTCATGCTTACAATCGAGCCTGGCACACACGGCTCAACATATGGAGGTAACCCGCTGGGTTCGGCTGTTGCTATCCGTGCTCTAGAGCTGATCCAGGAGGAGAACATGGTTGAACGTGCGCAGAACATGGGCAACAAGTTCCGCGAGGGTTTGAAGAACATCAACAGCCCAATGATCACGACAATCCGTGGCAAGGGTCTTCTGAACGCCATTGTCATCGACGAAAGCAAGACCAACGGCCACAGCGCATGGGACCTGTGCATGCTTTTCAAGGCCAAGGGTCTTCTGGTACGTTCACCTGACATGGGTATGCTTTTGCAGACGCAGTCTTACTAACATCTTTCCACAGGCAAAACCCACTCACCAGAACATCATTCGATTGGCACCACCCCTAGTCATTACCGACGAAGAGGTTGAGAGCGCTCTTAAGATTATCAAGGAAGCTATGGAGGAGTTGCCAAACCTTTAAGGGCAAGAAGCAGAAGGAAGTCATCCCCGACCCCAGCGAGAAGAACTTTCACGTCGGAGTGGATAACTGAACGAGTGGACTAATGGGCCTCTTGATTCTATGATACCCCGCGAGATCTGATGGCCGCTTTGGCCCGCTTTGGCGTTGTTAGGCACGACTGCACAATGTGCAGTACATTTACAGTCACTAGAGGTGAATCTGCATACAAGCATGGCTCTGCGCGCAGGCTTTAGTTTGAAGCAAGTCAGTACCACACAAAATTGCATGCAACTTTGGTCAATTCACACTCATCGTCAATCAATTGCCGTGAACATGTTATTTGTTGTGTAAGGGAGGCTGCTAGCGCACGTCGCGCCTTCCCCGGATTTAAGTTCTCCACCACATCGTAGGCCTCGGCTGTCGGATATGAGGTCATTGGCATGCACCTGCATCAACTGCAACTATCTACAGACGCACCGTTCCACATCTTCTGCATCCCAATTTGTCCTTACTCTCTTCTGAGCCTCTGCTTAGGAGCTATTAAAAAACAGCTGCGACAGCATGGCTCAATCGAAGATCACCCTCTACGTCGATATTGTGTCGCCATTCGCGTACATCGCTTTCTATGTCTTGCAGGTACGTTTCGGCATACGTGCAATGTGGTGTTTCTGCATTCATCGCTTTCCCACAGGCGGATCATGCATGAACGTGTTGACCAACACAATGTGTAATCGACTCTGGCAAGCACCGAGCTTCAGACTGACGGTTGCGCGTAGAACTCTCCAGCGTTTAAGCAATGCGATATCAAGTATGTGCCCATATTCCTGGGTGGCTTGATGAACGCATGTGGCAATACACCTCCCATCGCTATCAAAAGTAAGTTTGGTTGCTCTATAGCTCTACGAGAACAGTCATACACCAATTTTCTTACGCATGTATTGTATTGCACGGATCTGACGTCCTACAGACAAGGGCAAGTGGATCAACACTGAGCGCGTACGCTGGGCGAAGTACTTCAACATCCCAATATCCAAAGGCTCGCCCCCTGGGTTCCCAATCAACACCCTGCCGATTCAGCGCGCTCTGGCCTCTCTGTCCATCTCACACCCCAAGTCTCTTGAAAGTGCTATCTCCTTATTCTACGAGAACACATGGGTCCAGTGGCGCGAACCTACAAAGCCGGAGAACTTGCTTGCGATCTTATGCACGGTCGTTGGAAGCGATGAGGAGGCAAAGAAGGTGCTCGAAAGGATAAAGACAGACGAAGTGAAGAAGATGCTCACACAGAACACGGATAAGGCGTTCAAGGATGGAGCGTTTGGGGTGCCTTACTTCGTTGGTGAGTGCATCAGGAGATATGCAAGATGCGCTATACTGACAACTTGCAGCTACAAACACAAAGGGCGAGATAGAAGGCTTCTGGGGCGTTGACCATCTAGGACAGCTCACTGATTTCCTTGGGCTTGAAAGACCGAGTGGTAAGGGCTGGAAGGCACTACTTTAAGCAAAACTGCATAGAGAATGGGACCAATTGTCATGCACACTGTAGCTCGACATCGCGATCTGTGTGTGATTCTTTTCACTAACGAGTATTGACCAGACACTTCCTGATGTCAGAAGCTGCTGGCAGAAAAAGGCTCTTCGCGGTCAAGACAAGTTTTCTGAAGTGAAAGTACTGGCGCAGGAACATCACGGAAACCCATCAAGGCATGTAAGCCAACCACGCCTCCCACCCCAGCGCCGCCCTCGCGGCTCGCCTACCCGTCCACATGGCTAAGCGCCGGGCTTCACCTCCACCCTTGCAGGCACCCTGCATTCGGGACGTGATTGGCTGAGCTAGCAGCGGGAAGGTTCCATGCGCTCGTCACCCACATCCTTTCCTCACCGGTTACTCATAAGTCGAAACGGTGGAGGGATGAACGAGTCATGGTGGTGAAAGTGATGTTGAGGGAGGTGGAAGGCGGAAGGGTGGGAGGGCTAACGAGTGTGGAGGGCTTTGGGATGGTGATTGGGGCGCGATGTGAGAAGCTGAGAGGTATTCGATAGATCCAACGGCGGTCATGTGAGTTGGGGAAGCTGCGCGTGGCGGCTGTAAGTCACATGCGAGTTCGAGGTGCTGTTCGTGGGATGCATGCGCTGGAAATCCGAACGGCGACCTGAATAAAAGCATTGAGGATGGGCTAGAGGTAGTCGCAAGTACAAGACAGAACAGTCAGAACTTCGCAGCGTTTGGAATGAGTATGTTGATTGATTTGCTTCCTGATATGGGAAGATGAGAGAAGCCCATGCAGTTGGTGGCTTCCTTGCCGCCAACCACACCCTACTACTCCACCCAGATATCTCACCACAAGTGAGCCTCTTTCCTCTCATAAGCAAAAGAGCCGGGATCCAAATGATCCCAGTGTTACGCAATAGAACACCACAAGCGCCAGCACACCAAGAGGTATCCGCGATAAAGGATGTCCGCAACACCAATGAATTTTCCGCGCCAAAGATCTCGGTCGATTTCAGAACCGTACAGGTCATGAAGAAACAACACAACCATAAGTTGTTCTCCTAGTAGTGGGTAGACAAAAGAAAAGATGTGGGTGGGTGCACCAGCTCCAAGAATCGAACGTCGAAGAGTAGTCGAAAGAAGTGATTGGTGCGAGCGAGTCGCCGGGACCCGAGTATTAGTTGATAGGGTAGGCCGGTACACGTCGTAGATGTAGGACGTGATCGTGATGCATGAGCATAAAGCACAAATGTATGGTGGAGAGCCGTGGTAGATTTAAGCGCTGTGGCAGGTGGCGCCAAAAGAAAGTCGGTCGGGGGGAGTGGTGTCGTACGCGGTGGTTGCACACCCGTTTATGCTCGAGGCTAGGCAGCGGTACAGGCAAGTCGTGTAACCGTTCATTCTCTATTCAATTTTTCTCCTCTTGCCACGCGGTGCGGGGTCAATTTGCGGGAAGTTCGGCGCCTTCTTGTCGATGGGTGTGCTGCTATATGTCACGGTACGGGTGACGACTTCCCGCACGCTGACACGCCTTGACCGACCGCTCTTAGCTTCTGCTTCCCAGACCTTGGGCGATGCTGTGGGGAAGGGAGAGATGGCTGAGTTGTTGGCTGAGTCTGCGCTAGTTGGTGATCGTACTGCTGCCGGCGAGAAGGGTGATTGTGGAATGTAGAGGCGTGGTGTGCGCGCCGACTGTGGCCGTGTGAAAGGTGATGGAGGTGGGATGGTAATGGTCTGAGTCCTGATCTTTGTAGGAGGGGCAGACATTGGAACTTCATCTTTGGAAACTTCATCTTTCGTGTCGCATCGACTGCAGCTGCTTGATCTTGAAGTCGCAGGTGACTCCTTGCCTGCTGGGCCAGATGTTGATGTGAAAGAACCGCTAGAAGCGGATGACGTTACTGAGGTGGGGCGACTTTCGAAGACGAACTTGGTGCTTGTGCCAGTAGACATGGGGCTCATGAACGCAGGCGATAACGTCTTGAGGAAATCCAAATAGGCTGCTGGCGGGGTAATGGGAGTCTTCAGGCTGTCTTCGCGCTTGATCCAGGCAAAGGTCGGTGTTGTTGCAGACATTACCATTGGAGACTTGAGTTCAGACGGATAGGTGGCAGACAGAGGCGTCTTCAACATTGACGGTAGAGGTGCCGGCGCCGGCTTCGCATCGGTAGTAGTGGTGGCCATGTTGGTGATGTTTGCCGTGTGGTGAACGAAAGACTGGGGCTTCTGGTCGATAGTCCTGCGAGCGAGAGTGGGCTGCGCTGTGCCTTCCACGGTTGGAGTGGACAGGTGAAGAAGGAGCAGGGCAGAACGGAAGGGCAGGTACTTTTGTCGCCGGGGAAAGGTATGTTTATTGCGTGGACTAGTCTGATGCGTGCGCTGTGTTGGTGGCCGCTGGATGGGCCGTAGAGTATGGATAACCTAAGAATAGGTGGGCGCGTAACAAGATGCCAGTGCCAGTGTCAGAGCGGGGCCTAACGAGGGACCGTCTTTTCGAGGGTGCTAAACAGCCGCCTAAATCCTGCGGCGCTGCAAATCAAACGTCGCTGTAAGCGCCGGGGTTGGTCAGTGCGCTGAGGAACTGCTTCCACCCTTCAGAGATGCAATTGGCCAGGGGCAATGAAACCAAAGCGTGTGACCTGTCTGCGGCCCCTGCAGGTCTGTCGAGAGCAGAGCGGCCGTTTGAGCTTGTGATTTGCTGCGTGGCTCGCGGGACTGTGATGCAAGCGTCGATGTGCGGGATGCTGCACTTGCGAACACAACCAAGCAAGTTCGAAATAGTCTGGCGGAGTAAATCTGAGACAAGTGTGTGAGATGCTGCTGTTTGACGGCGAGGTGATTGAAAGAAGGACGCTACCAGGGTGATTTGTTGCCGTGAATAGAGTTGAGGCGAAGGTGCTGATGCAAGGCAAGCTGTGCGGCTGGTCTCATGGGATTGTTATACCAGTTTATGTATTGCTTCCAGCCGCTGTATAATCTCTATGCTTGCGTAGACCTGTCGCGCGCTTCCATTTGCTACCGTCTCCACGCCGCCTGGCCGCTGCAAAGCCAGCCGTTGAACCACTGTGAGGGCTACCTTTGGTTCGTCCTCGAGCACGCGCCTCTCGACGCCAGCGGCACGCCCATGTCAATACACAAGCCGTGCGGGAGAAGACTGTCTAAAGCTTCCTCACAGGTTCATGTACCTTGAGCACATCTTCCTTGAAACCGCAACGTGCAGCGCCCACCCCTGCTGTTTGCTGCAGGCATGGCCATTTTGGCCGGATGAAGCGCCATACTTCCTCGTTGCCATGTGCGATATCGTGGCCGTTCCAGGTTTGTTGCACTGCTGGCACTACAAACGCTACGGACCAATCATAAGCTTTATCACGAACGACTTGAGCCATACGTAAAGACTTCCAGGTGCATGATAGAAGCATGCGAGGTGCTTGACAGGTCTGTTGATGCTCGTAGTGTAGCTAAGTATAGTCGCCATATGGGTATTCATCGAGACGCCGATGAAGAAGCGTCAATTGCTCTCAGCCTACAAGGGACCAGAGATGATCGTTCTGACCAACCTCATCGTCGCGATATGGCTGTACGGCATCGCCGACCATGATAGTGTGATTTTGCTCGCCAGTAGATGACTTTTCCATAGGAAGGTGACATGTATGCTCGCCAAAGTACACGCGACCATCGAAACGGCGTGTCTTAGCGAGCGTGGTAAACGGTTCTTGGTCCCTCTCAGCAGTTTGCTGATCGATACATACCATCTGACATCTTCGACAAGCACCCAGCATTTCGAAGTACTGCTGGCCGATTTGGAGGTAGCGCCAGTCATCTTCCGCATATGGGTCTTCAAGTCCTGGCGGGTAGTCTGGGTTCTCCGCAACGACTATGTTGGCTCGGAAGACTTCTGCTTGCGCCGCCTTACCGCCATCCGCTTTGATCAACTCATTCAAGCGATTGAGGCTTGATCGCGAAATGGTCAGAATGGGACTCTCATTTGACAGTAGAATCGGTTTGGAAACGCATGCGCCCGGCGTAACAGGCGCCGTATCTGGATAAGCGCCGGGTATCTGCATGCTGCGAGCTCTCTGACATTTCTGTAGATGCGCTTTGGAGTGCCTGGGCGAAGAGCCGCTCCCGTTGCCGGCGGCTGGAAAGCGGACAAGATGGCAAGCCACCCCGAGAACTTGCGAGAAGAAAGCTGATACTTTGCTCGACTTGTATACCTTGGCTTGGACAGAGTCTCCACACACTTTGGCGCTGGCGTCGCTGTACAAAGCATTGTCTGCAAACATTCGTGGATCCGCTGAGAGGGGAACAGAAATCTCATCAGCTGCAGTCGTGCCCTTCAATAGGCCTGCCAGTCGTACACGTAGCACACCTTCTGCCAGATCAATGCTGGGACGAATGAGGGCCATCTTTGGATAGCGCTTCTGACTCAATGCTGCACCCGTGCCTTGATGAACAAGGCACCACTCACGATCCCAAGCAAGCCCTTCAGGGTAAACTTCCCATGCCTGCCCTGGCGGCACGCTGAACCCCGCGCAGCTCTTGATAGGATAGACTGATAAGCTCTCCACATGCAGACGGCTTGCCGGCAACAGCTCTTCGCATACAGCTGGCGGCATCGCGCTGGGTGGCTTGCTCTGTACGAAGAACTCGCGTACAAAGTCAACAAACGAATCCACGTCTTTCAGTGCACTCATCGCACCCAAACTAACGCGTACCATGCCGGTTGGCTTCCCACGCATAATGTCATTTTCGTTACCACATCGCTGACCAGCGGAGAAATTCTCATGCATCTCCCACGGGGCCAGTCCGAGCGAAGAGGCCACACCGCCTGGATTGCAAAGCCCACCTGTACGCAGATGGAAGTTTTTGATTGCCGCCAACTTCTCCACCTCTGCGTTGCTAACCCAGCCGCTGGTTTCATTGCGTAAATTGAAAGCAACGATCGGTCCTTGCGTAGCCGTATTGTCGTAGGTAGATGTTGGGTCTTTGTAGATTTGACAAACTTCCTGCCCATTACCGTGACGCAAAGACGACAGCTCGTTGTAGAGCTTCGTGGCAAGGAAGCTTGTATGTTGCGAGACACGTTCGAGCGAGGTGAATAGCTCCTTGTGGACAGCCATGGCGGAGTCAAGCGCCATGATGCTATGGATTGGTAGGGTGCCGTCCTCTAGACGCTCATGAAGCGAGTCTGCCTTCTTTGCATGCCATTGCTCTTTCAGACACACTACCATTTCGACTGTGCCGCCGCCGAAGTAGCAGCGCTTGTCAAATGCATGTGCTGATGCTTGCCTGATTAACAATGCACCCAGGTCAGGAAACCCAAACATCTTGTACAGACTGAGCACAGTAAAGTCAGGCGCAATCTCGGCATTACTCAGGTCAAGAGGCGAGGTCGATACGAGGGCTGCGGCGTCTAGCAACGTGTAGGTCGTCCCTTTGTCGTTTGCGGCGCGGATGTGTTGGGACCAGTCCAGCGGTAGTCGGCGTCCATTCATGTTCGATTGCGCAGGATACGCGAACAAGCGTGCCCTTCCGTCCTCTGACGTTGGTTGTTGGATCCAGTCCACGACTTCTGCATCGGTAGCGAAACAGCGGTGTTCCATCGCCGCTTCCCGTACGCCTATGAGACTTGTATGCGCATCCCTGTGGTATCCATACCAAAATCCGTCTTCTTGGTCCCTGAACGCATCCATGACCAGCTTGATGCCCGCAGTGGCATTGGCTACAAATACCACGTCAAACTCTCGTGGATCCGCGTTGAACAGTCCCAGTAGCCGTAGTCGAACATCTTCAATGCGGCACGTCGTCAGTTGGGAGGCGTTGGAGGCGGAATGAGGATTGCCATATAGGTTCGAGATCATGTCAGCCGAGAAGCGCTCGATCAGCGACTTTGGGTAGAGAGTGGTTCCGGCATGGTCGAGGTAGGTTGTCCCTAGCTGACAGTCAGTACGGCATATGAGCAACCATTGGAAGGAACGAACCTTGAAGCATAGGGTATTCCCTCTTTCGTAGCTCTTCGATCGCCTTATCGTAAGTGATGTGAGCTGCTTCCTCCATTGTATCGAATCGCAGCGCATGCTACAGTTTTCACCCGTGGTCTACGAGGACAGAGAAGAAAAGGAACAGAGCTCGGTAGGACCCCATTTGGTCGCAAGCGTGGTGGATGGTTGCTAGAGTGGGGGCATTTGCGGATGGCAAATGATGGAGTGGGAGACCTGAAACGGTCAGCTCCGAGGTCATCGCTGGGCAGGCGCGGCCAAAGCCGATGCGCTAGTAAACCTCAGTTATCAGAATGTCAAGTGCAATATTGTCTAAACATTTGACACTCAGACTGATCGCAGGTCACGTCGAAGATGACAACATTTCTGCATGTTGGACATTGCATACGAGTATGCCAGGCGGAGGAGCGCGCAGATTAATTCTCCTCAGCGTCACCCTCCATCAACTGAAATCTATCTGAAATATCAGAGTTGGCTTGGTCGCATGTCACGATAAGGATACATAGGATGGTGATCTAACTTCGAATTATAGACTGAAGACGAGCATTGGTGTCTGTCAAGGCGGACAGCACTAGCAGCATGATGCTCGCTATCAAGATGTCTCACGCACACACTTCAGACATATAGTCTAAGCAAAGTTACATGGCTGCGATACCAAATATTTGGGAATTGCATGTTAACGTCAAGGGTCTCACAACTTCTAACGGATGCACCAAAGCACCAGCTTCGCTCCCTTCCTTAACTCCTCCCCTCCGCACTATCAAGCTTACACCCACAAAGCCTCCTACACATACCTAAAGCCCACCTCTTCGCCTGTCCCTCAGTATTCTCCCCATCCCCATTCTCCCCTCTAATCCACGTACGCCCCTCCTTCGTCTCCCAACTTATTTCAGCAATCGTGCCCCACTCAGCACCATCTCCACCACCGTTCCTTTGAGGTGTAAGGGTAAGTCGAATCTGCCCAACGCTGGTCCAGCTCCTGCATATATGGATCGTTGTGTTGCCCTGTGTGGTTGGAGAGGAGAGTGTGGCGTAGATAACCCACTTATCTTCCATCATTTGGGGAGTGTAGCCAGAGAGGAGTCTGGTGTAATCGGCGTGCGTGAGAAGGATGTTCAATGGTACTGTTGCTGGCTGCGAGAGGGGTGTGGAATTGGGCTTTTTGGTGGGTTGTTCCATCTTGAATCAGATTGAGGTGGATGGTGATGTTCTTGCTGAGACTGATGAGTAGGCGGCTAGGAAGCAGTGGGATCCTGTCATTTCACGAAAACGGACGAGCATTAGAGAAAGCGAAATAGCCATAGAAGAGGAAGAAGAGAGTGTTAGGCGCCGGATACAGGGCAGTATGCTAGTGCTTACAATAGAAATCCCTCCTGATGTGATAGGCACAAGGTCCACAAGCAGGTGATATGAGTCACAGTATGTTGAAGTTAGGCCATGGATTAAGATGGTAATATACTGATGCTGGAAAATCCTCAATGTTGCTCCTCAACCGCCTCGTATACTTGTATACATGCTCGCAAAGAATAAGAACATTGCCCCCATTGTGGTATATCGTTGCAGTCATAAATCAAGCCGCCAAATTACATGATATTAAGGAAATATATAGATAGGAATGCATTCGCACACTACAAACGAATATAGGAGAAGTGTCTAAAAGTTCCTTGAAGGAAGAGGCGCCTCTGGCTTAGGGTATTGTTTGTTGTAGCCGTTGGCGTTAGGGTAGAAGTTCTGCCCGGGCTCTCCACTGGCATAGCCGTTGGTATAGCCGTCGGTGACACGTCCGTTGCCATTGACATGAGGCACGGCGTTTGCCGACTGTCCACGGAAGTACTGTTGGCTTTCTGCAGCGCCGTCGCCCATGGTTCTCGGCTGAGGTCCACCCTCCTCGGCCATTTGCATCTCGGTCTGGTAGCTCTGGTGGTGCTTGCCGCGCACAGCGGGCAGGAAGTCGATGAAGAAGCTCAGCACGTACCAGGTGTAGACGAACGCAATGATCCACTCGAACACAGCGGCTACATTCCAGTACTTGTACTTTTGAGTGACGCCGAAAACGATGCAGAGGCAGATTTCGGCGATAATGAAGGCGAGCTTGACCCAGAAGGAGATGCGGAGGATTGAGTGCTGGCGGTAGTGGATTCCCAGGCGCTGGTATTCCCAGCAAATGAAGATTGCGCTGACAATGTATCCAATGATGAAGATAGCCAAGCAGATGTTGTGCATCCGGCTGTGGTGGTAGTTGTCGAAGATGGTGAGGAGGATAAGGCCGACTGCGCCTACGATTGCAGCGATGATGCTCAGTAAAGAGTAGATCTTCTGCCAGATCGATGTGTTGGGCGCGAGTTTGCCGGCATGGCGCAAATAACGCTCACAGATGAAGGCTAGGTTGAAGGTAACAACGGTGACCGCGGACATGGCGATGAACATAGGCTTGAGGTTTTGCGCGCCGATATCTGAGTGTGGTATCAGAATTCAGGCATTAAGGTTGCGGGTGGGTTCGCATAACGTACCAGAGATGTAGGCTATTGTTTGGCCATTGGCCATTGTTGGGAAGATTGGATGCCCCTTTGTGCTCCAGTACACCAGCATGGTGATCAACATGGCCATCCATACTATCGAACTGAAAATGGGCACAACCCAAAACGATGCCACCAACATGATGGCTGACGTTGGGTGTTGCTGTGACGCGGTGGTCCGAGGGTGGAGAGGTGTCGACTGTCGTGGGCCTCGTTGGGCTTGAACGTGGAAGTCGCGCGTTTGCTGCGTGTCGAGGACAACAAGGAGGCTGCTGAACGTCAAAGAGACAGTCTCTGGACAGATCAGAGGGCGTATATGAACCAAGGGTCGTCGCAGGTACGATGAAAAGCTGGTTGTGCGCGCAAATGAGTTCCATACACGCTACATAACTGTCGGGCGAAGCTTGACGTCACTGCCTCATAGGCTCCGCCGGCTCCCGTGATCTACGACTGTCCGAGGGGCTACGCATCGTCTCCACGTCACCCGGGGTTAAGGTCGGGCGATTGTTGAGGCTTCATCATAGAAAATTGCATTGTTTCCGTTGGGGTTGCGAAGCAGCGGCGGCTGAAGGGACGGAAGGTGGACGAAGTTGCAGCTGCGAGGAAGGCTGACTGAACACGCGTTTGTGGCGGGAACGATTGACTGCTGCAACGCATCTCGCTTGTTGTGAAAGCAATCAATCTCAACTCAAACTCGTCTGACCTGCACGGGCGACCCTCGAGGATACCTGCTGTTGAAATCTGCGAATTCGACATCACCACGAACAGGTGTTGGGGCCAGGCCTTTATCCCCCAAAGTCGGTAAGAACGGCTGGTAACTCGGCAGCACGTTCGCTTCACGATCCCGTAGCCAACGACCCGCATCGTGCCCGCACCGCGGTTATTATCCGGTTCAAGGCACAGCCCGATGGCGATGTCATCGAAAGTCACGAGTTCGCAGTCTACCCTGGCGTGCGCGTCCAGGTCTGGCTCTGAGGTTCCCAGGCCGAAGTGCAACAACACCAAACGCATGAAGTGACGAATTGCGCTTCAGACCGCGATCACTTGGCATCAAGGCACGTGTAAGTGGGACTCTCCGAGGACTGATGGAAGAATTACGATCATGGTGTTTTACATCCGATACCTGAAATGAGGATGCAACTTCAGCGAGATTGCCATCTCCAGCAGTATCCCGCGTCCTCGACTCGCTGCTATCCTGCGATCTCAATGTCTACTGACTATGACTTTGGTACAGTCTACAGCGCAACTGTTCACGCAGTTGTAGCAGCATACTTCCGTTGACATGGAACGATGCGGGCCGATGCGAGCGTTTTCTGTATGCAAGACAGGCGTTCCCCTACAAAGAAATTGCAAAGATTCTGCAATCCCCGCTGCGCATCGGTATTTTAGGAGGATCGAGCATCGAAATTTGCAAGATGTCAGGGAATTGCTGGCTTGAAGTGCGAGCCTCACACTTTGAAAACCAGGATCTGGACCTGGAGGATGAGCCGTTACAAGAGATCACCGTCTGGGGTCAAGCTTTCAGCCACGCATTCGTCTGCATCCATTGGCTGGCACTTTGCGCAGCCTCTAGTCTCCTGGTTTTTTTATTGGCGGCTGAGGCGTAATGCCGATGCGTGTGGGCACGCCTAGTTTCAAGTTCAGAGCTCTTCCAAGTTTGTTGTTTGCTTCGCTGCACTCTCCACTTTGCTACATGCACAGACTCGTAATCGTACGTTCGACAAGAGGCGATACAGGTCGGTGGGACCTGACCGACCCAAGCGCCTTGCTTTGAGGGGAGCAGCATGTCTTCATAAATAGACAAGCCGTGAGCTCCATGTTATCCGCGTTACACTAAGCTTCAAGACTGAACACTATCCCAGCCCCCCCCCACACTGCAAGTGTCCCGGCCATCCTCAGGCCTGAGATAGGGTGAGCGCATGTCTTAAGACAAACCCCCGCATTCGCTCTTGTAGCTGACAACGTCTATGTCAGCCGTTCGTTCAATGTCTGTTTCTTTGTAGCTTTTCTGTAAATATGTTTTCGCAATTCAAGGACCGTGTCGCACGTCGCAACAAAGGCAACGGCCAGAGCACCTCCCAACACAATCGCTTATCGAAACCGAGAACGAACACCAACTCGAAATTGGCCAGCTCTGTTGTCAACAACGATATCCCATACCCCGATTCACCACAGTTTGCGGAATTGAACGCAAAGAAACGCCAACAGATCCGGGACGGATTGTTATCGCCAATTAGCAAAGAGGCGGGGTCAGCGATTTGGTCTGATCAGGATGTAGCCGATACCGAGGCAGCTGTAGAGGGACGCGGACGCCGCTCAACAGTGGTTTCAAGGTCCAATTCACGTGCACACTCAAGGTCGGGTTCTGCGTTACGTTCCTTTGTACGGAGCAGGCGAAACTCCACCACCAACCTCAGAAACCTACCAGAATCGAAAGTGTCTTTGGTCTCTACTACACAATCAGACATTGAGGCGGCTATTCGACTGTTGCAGGAAGTAAAGAGGAACGCATCTCCCGAGGAGCTGGCAGCGTTGCGTAAGTGCTCCTGGTGGTTCATAACCACTTGACTGGCGCGCCAGTATCACCTGCAATTCACATGCCACTACCTTCTACTCAACTGTAAGCTAACCCGACCATTTGCAGGTGAAGCCTTGGAACGTCCTACCGAATCCTCTGCCGCGATATTAGAGCAGGAATTTGACAGGTCCAGCCCAGAAATCAGCGGTGCACTTACTCGAAGAAAGTCACTCATCCAGACACCAGGAATTGCGACACGGATGTCGCCTGTCGAAGGCCAACGCAGGACTTGGAACTCTTGGAAGGCGTCACAAATGAGACCAGAAGATGAAGCGAAATGGCGAGCGCCAAAACAAGGACCATCTCCTCTGGATCGCTTAGTAGCTCTGGACCTGGCAGATAACACTCAAGCACAAACGCCTGAGGAAATGGACTATTCTCACTTGCTTGGATACAAGCCAGGCACATTGATGGTTGTCAATGGTGCCGCTTCACCCGCACCTTCCACGGTCAATATTGCTCGCATTGCTCAGGCAGACAAGAAGAATGACTACTTCTCCGTAACCGAACCTGCTCCTAGTCCCTTGGCAACGAAGAATGAGAGGAAACAGACGAAGCCTAGAAGCATGTCAGCTGTTGGCGTACGTGATAGCAAGACAAGAGGCACCCCAGACCCGGCTGGCGAAGAAAAGATACCCATCACCTACATCAAGCCGGAGATCAAACCAAAGAAACGGCCACAAAGCATTGCGGTGACCACCAGGCGGCCGTCGCAAGGCGCTGGTACTCTTGCAAAAGATTATCAGGCTTATATCCCGTACAGTCCGTTCGAAAATCGCATGGTAATTCACAACATCTGGCAAGACCAAGAGGCAACGACAGACGAGCTCTTTCTTGAGGATCTACAACCTCAGCCACAGCCAGAAAACCTCGTGGAACTATCTGCAACTATAACCGACGTAACTGAACTCTCACCTCCTTCTACAGCCACAAGCACAACGACCTTGGAGACACCCAAGGATCGAACCCTTCGGCCATCACCAAGGACATCGGACTCGGGGTACTCATCCATTGGCTCGTCTGGTGGCAGTGTAAGAACAGCCAACAGCGAACAGCAGCAGTATCCTAGTGTGCTTCGAGTAGCTAGCCCACCGTCTGATTCACCGCACGCCCGATACCGCGCTAGCAGAAGACAAACCATGAGCTTCGAGTTACCTATTCAGGGCGATCTTTCAGCTCGTTTCGAACAGTCTCTGTTGGCCACTGTACCCAAGCACGCACATGGGCGCACGCTGTCACTAGACATTCCTCGAGAAGTTGCTGAGCTCCCTTCCATGGATCTTGTACTCGCATGCAGTACACCACAATCAGCAACTTCGAAGACGTCCGAGAAGCCTCTGCCAAAGCAGACGAGGCGCCTGCAGAAGCGGCGGCCATCGCAGCCTCAGCTACCAGTTGTTCAGTCAGCTCAGCCAAGCCGCGAAATCATTCCTGGGGTCCCGGACGATGTGAGAGTCAAGTTCTCTCGACGACTGTCGGCTACACCTGGTATGGAATGTTTGACTCACACTTACCCTAGTAAGGACCACATAACCTCAACTGAGTCGACTACAAGCTCCAGCCCCATCGAGCCGGTTTCATCGCTGATCCAACTCGAGCCTGACCATGCACCTGCGCCACCTGCTCGTGGTCGTAGAAGGAGCATGTCTTTCTTCAGGAGAAAGTCGATGACAGGGAAGAAGGATGAAAAGCACGAGGAAGAAATTCCCTCACCCAAGGTGCTTGATCTCGGCACCATCGCGGTATCTCTTGGTGCCTCTCCCTACGATCCTTCCATGTTTGGTTCTTTCCAGCCGAAGGAGGTCGTGGAGAACCCAACCCATCCACACCAGCTTGGTCAAGCACGATCGCATTCGCGATCAAGATCAGCAGTGAGCATGAGTTCCGACACAGCCGCAGAATATGCGCGCGTGCGTAGCAAGGATCGTGCTCTGCCTGAACCAGAGATGCCAGAAATGCCTCAGCAACGTAAACCACGCCGGAAGCCAAAGATGGAGATCGGTGAGGCGAAGCAGTCGAAACGACGCCCGCAATCCTTCTACTTCGATGAAGCTCCGCCAATGCCAACCATCGATCACGCAAAGTACGCTACTCCGCTCTCCGCCAAACCCAGGTTGGAGAACGTGGACGCCCCTACGGCGAATCAGTCTCGCATTCGCGCCAATTCTCGTCCACAGTCACCCCTGAGACCCAACCACACACGACCCCCTTCGGCCCACAAGAATGTCGACTGGGAGCACACGGTCAACTGGGAGCAGCATGCCCTGCAGTGGAGCCAGCGTCGTAAATCCATCGGTGACAGCCTGCGACCACGGCCAATAGTCGAGGCTAAAGAAAATGTCGCATATGCCCCTCGTCCCCATCCGATGTCTTACACACCCCAGGAGTTGACGACCTTTGGTCGTTACAGTGGTGGGCTCGACTACAACCACGAGGGCCGTGGGCAAATCGGCGGTTCAGCCGGCACGCGGCAGCTGCACAGCTATGCTGCGCCGAGGAGCATGTACTTCAAACAGAGCTATGGCGTCGATTTGTCTGACGTTCCAATATTCTTACAAAGGCAATAGAAGCCTTGTCTTGCGTACACATTGGGCGGCGTTGGAACAACTATACTAATAATGACCTTCGATTCGAACACACATGAATACATAGAATAGCGTTTTCGAACATACCCACGCCCACGCACATACGAGCGGCGTTGAAATGAACACATTTACGATCCTTCCCAATTTGAATTATCTTGCATCTGATACACTAGTGATGAACTGGTATCGAGAAATGCCTCGTGGCACATGTCTCCTGGAGGAATGGAGAAAGCACGTGCAAACGATCATCGCCGATGACAGCTACCCAAACAAGCCCAACTGCTCACCCCATCTGTGTGAACAAGCTGTGTCGATAATTGCCTCTTGGTTGTGCGTTGTTTCCTCACGGAGGCCGCGAGACTAACCACCTGAGGCACACCCGGGCGTCCTTTTCCTGCTTCAGCCGTGTGAGCCTCAGCCTGCGCCCCCGATCATCGACAGGTCAATGACGCAGCCGTGAGTGGTTTGTTGAAATGTGGGGCATTTGCGGAGGCCAATGGGCTGTGACGCTGCCGGCAATCCAGGCACCGCAGGGACTTTCGCTATGAACACACTTGGCGGCGGGGAGTCCAATTTTCAGCGTAGCCACCCTCCCAGCTCCTTTCACCTCACCTCACCTCACCGTCTCGTCTTGTCTCTGCACTCGTCGCTCCACCAGCCGCTGGAACCCTCCGCGACTGTCTCTCGCTTGTCCCTAAAATACCGCACCGACAGCCTTTGGTCGCAATCAAAGGCCTCGCTTTAAGACGGCTCGCGGCCGCCTCTTCCTGATCAATATCCAAGTTGTATCTGCACGACCCGCGCCACACGTCTTCAACAACATCCCCCCACCGCCTGCCGCACACTTCTAAGCAGGAACTCGAGCGCGTGTTGTTTTCGTACAACAACCAGACCCCCGTTCCTCCTGAACTTGAGCTGCCGCATAGCACGCTTTCGAAGGTCTGTTCCGTCGAGGAACAGACTGACAGGAGGCCTCGCCCAGTCCCAAGCCTCGGCTTCGCGCCCTTCAAACCGCCTTAACGCCCCTCCGCCATACAGCAAGCACTCCCAACTACTACCAGCTGCTCCCCAACGACCACCAGCAAGGGAATGGCACCTTCTGCTCTGACGCCCCCTCCAGCGGAATACAACACCGCGTTGAACCACAAACAGTATCTCAGCGACTGTTCCTTTGGCAGCATTGACAACCATGGCGCAAGCAACTCCAAGCAACTCATTGGCGCAGCTTTGAAGAACCGTGTCGAGGCTATCGATCACGACATCTGTGACGTCGGCGACGAGGACACTTTCTTCGTCGCTGACCTGGGCGAGGTGTACCGTCAGCACCTGCGATGGAAGAAGAACCTGGCTCGTGTCAAGCCGCACTATGGTGAGTGACAGATCCAAGAGCCACCACAATGCTTCCACTAACATCTGAACAGCGGTCAAGTGTAACCCGGATCCGCAGGTCCTGCGCCTGATGACCCAGCTTGGACTCGGCTTCGATTGCGCCTCCAAGAATGAAATCGAGACGGTCCTCAAGACTGGCGTCGACCCCTCCCGCATCATCTACGCGCAGCCCTGTAAGACCAAGTCGTACGTCCGCTACGCCGCCAACGCTGGCGTCAAACAGATGACTTTTGACAACGCCGACGAGCTCTACAAGACCAAGCAGCTCTTTCCTGATGCTGAGCTGTACTTGCGTATCATCACTGATGACACGGCTAGCCTCTGCCGTTTGAGCCAGAAGTTCGGCGCTGCAATGGATCAGACCGGCGAACTGCTTGAGCTTGCGAAGAAATTGGAGCTTAACGTTGTCGGCGTGGCTTTCCACGTGGGCTCCGGCGCGTCTGACCCCAAGGCCTTCATCAAGGCTGTGCAAGACGCCCGCTTCGTTTTCGACCAGGCAGTTGCTCTTGGCTTTAATATGCACACCTTGGACGTCGGCGGTGGCTTCACCGGCGACGCTACTTTCGAGCCGATGGCTGCAGTTCTGTCTGCTTCCCTGGACGAGTACTTCCCGCCACACATCCGCGTCATTGGCGAGCCTGGACGTTACTACGTCTCCACCGCGTTCACCATTGCATGCCATGTCATTGCCCGCCGCACTGTCACCGATGCCACCCTCGGCACGACCAACTACATGCTGTACTTGAACGACGGCGTCTACGGCAACTTCTCGAGCATCATCTTTGACCACCAGCACCCAGTTGCAAAGGTTTTGAAGTCCGGCACCGAGGTTTTGTACGACATCCGCCGCTCAGGCTACGACACACCCTCACAGATTGAATACTCCATCTGGGGCCCCACCTGCGATGGCATCGACATCATCTCCTCGTCCAGCACCTTCCCCGAGCTCCTCGATGTCGGTGACTGGCTGTACTTTGAGGACATGGGCGCGTACACCAAGTGCTCTGCCACTCGCTTCAATGGCTTCACCGACAGCCACGATGTCGTGTATGTGTGCAGCGAGCCGGGCGCCCAGGCCCTTATGGGTCTCTAGGTCTCCTAATCGTATATATTCGTTCAGCGTTTTGTGCACGGATGGATTACTTTGCGGCATTGTACGCATTGTTTTAAGTGGAAAAGTTTGATCATTTTGACGTCTGATAGATTTCATAGCGTGCGTCGCTTCTAATACAACTGTACATGGCTTCATCTTGACGCTCTTCTGAACGCACATGGAGTTGATGTGAATGTCGAAATGAGTGTCCAACAAGATCATCTCTCCATGTCCATGACACAAAACAAAGTTTGGGTAACACATCTCCGCATCACGCTCTGTTCATCCCGATTCCCTCCTTTCCTCTCCTCTCGACCCTCTCAATATCTGAACATGACGATCCCCGCCCTCTCAGGATCCACCTTCCCCATCCCCGCCACATTCCCACACTTCTCCGTCGCCAACGCCCCGTTAACAACCAGACTCACGCTCCGCGCCAACACACCCTCATACTTCTCCCTCACCGCCGGACTCACACGCGGTAAACTAACAACTGTGTCAAGGTACTCGCAGATCTGCTCGTGCTGTACCTCCGCCTGGTACCCACTCGTCGCATCTCGCATCTGCGAGAGTGTCCACGGACTCCAGGCCACTATCGGCGCATGCGAGGTCACGGGGACGACGAGCGCGGGACAGCCGGATAAAAGGTGGAAGATGATAGTGCCGCACCCGGGGCGCCGCGAGGTGGACCACATGTTTGCTCTGTAGGGGGAGATGGCTATGAAGAGGATGAGGAGGCGGTTTGTGCCGATGTCGATTGTCGGGTTGGGATCGCATAGGGAGAGGGTGTGGGGGGTTTCGGACAGGAGCTTGTGCGCGAGGAGGTAGTCGCCTATTTAAGGATGTTAGTTAATACTGTGATGGCCTCGAGTTTAGGAAAGGGCGGTGGCACAGGTCCCGGATTTTGAGCGGCCGATGAGTGCTATACATACCTCCCAAGAACGGGCCAAAGCACTGTGCAATCGCGAAATCATTCGCCCTCGGAACCGATGGCGTCCTCGCACTCGCAAAAAGGTACGGACAAAACCATCCCTTCTCAATACCCTGAATATCCCTCGCCGGCTGCACCCCCACAAACCTCAAATCCGCATCAACACCCATAAGCTTATGCTTAACACCGGCCTGCAAACTCTTCACCTCAGTCGTAGCCAGCATCTTCTCCTCCTCGGGCAACATATGCTCCAGAACCCCCTTATCAATCGCCTGCTCCACAATCTGAAAAATAGAGTACTTGAGCACCGTACTCGCCGCAATCGCACCAGCCCCCGAATTGACAATCTCAGACACAAAACTGTCGGCGCCAAACGCGCTGGTCACGCTGTCTGCCGCGCCATCGACCAGCGGCCCCCCAATAAAGGCAAACGTCGTGAACAGCACCGCGTCGCGGTACCGCACGTTGGGCAGCGTGACGGGGTTGTTGTCGCCCCAGGGGGACAGAGAGAGCGGCATTTTGGCGAACGAGGTAGCGGTCGATACGGAACTACGTGCTACGCGGCCGAACAAGGTGTCACCAAAGAATCGCTTGACTTTGTCAGATTGCTGGGCGTCTTGCGGGCCGCTATGGCTGGGTGTGGAGGAGTGTTTGGGGCCGAAGAGGCCGGATGGGGCGGTTGTTGTGAAGGATGGTCTTTGGAGGGGCTGCTGTGGGGGTTGGTATGGGGGTGGGCATTGGTACTGGTTTGTTAGTGGTGATTGGGGACTTGCTGTTTGGAGCTGTTGTTGCATCGTTTGGAGCTTCTCTGGTGGCATGTTTTGAATGACCTGTTGCACTTGCTGGAGTTGCTGAGATGTCATATTGGGTACCACTTGATATGGTTGCGGTGCAGGAAGGGAATGCTGCTGCGGTTGAACGAAGTGAGATTGTTGCAACTGTCCATGCGGTGGTGAAGCTTGGGATTGTAGTTGCACGTGATTTTGTGGGTAGCTGGTCTGTGGTATCGGCGGTTGAACGAAGGCATTCGACATTGGCACTGGAGTTGGAGTAGGCAGTTGCTGTGGTCCCATCATGTACGGTGGAGGATCTGGTGACCTGATGTCGAAAGGTGCCACTGAAGGTGCTTGCTGCGGGACAGACATGTTGAGCTGTGGGCTCTATTCGATGAGCTCGCAGGAAAAAGGTTCTCCTGTATTCCTCCTGGCTTGATGGTGTATGCAAAAACAGGTCACTGCAAGGCTGAAACGTGCGGCTGTTCACTGTGTGGCTGAAGAGAGTGGCTTTCGGACAGGATCGGACTTAGAGAAAGGACACGCAGTGATGTAGATAAAGGGAAGGGAAAGTTAAGAAGAAAGTAGACGTCAAACTGCTCTTGAGCTGACAGAGGACGGGCTCTTGAGGGTTGAATGTAAATTACTACAGCTGAAGTCGGCCCTGTCCTGTGGCTTCATGCTTACCGTTTCTGGTGACAAGAAGCGGTCCCTGTCGACCAAATAAGCCCACGTTTTGCGATCTGCACACTTCTTGCATCCTTGAGATTGCAGCCTTGTATGTCTTCGGGGAAGGTCGAGGCGCCAAGCAGCTGCACGCGAGATGTTGTTGCCAAGACACCAGCGATGTGAAGGTGGCTCAGGGTCTGGCTCGAGGCGCGACTATGGCTCATGGGGATACAGCTCGCTCTACCGCACTTTTTCACAGTCGGTGTCAAGCTAGCTGATTCGACGATCTCGTGTAAACCCCATGGGCGCGCATCATCCCGACGCAAGGGACCGTTGGTGTTGGACCGAAGCTACAACCAGCTATGTATGTGCGCCATGCCCTTAACGCTGGAGGATCCTTTGTTCTTTGGTATCTGGATAAGATGACGGATCCCACGCGCTGCTGCTGTCGGGATGGTACCTGTTCCTTACCAAAACTTTCTCAAGATCTTCGTCGGCCGTCCAGGGACCCGCTGCGGATCCTAGAGCTGTGCGCACCCGTCGATTCGGAACGTCTCCTTTGCAGTGGAGCGGACGAAAGGGTCTGAAACATGCCTGCCATGCGCCTCTAGGCGCCTGCGGCCGCTTTAAAGACCACCAGTCACAACTTGGCGGGCGCGTGTCGAGTAGTCGACCAATAGGAGGCCAGGGACGAGCGAGAGCAGCAGAGCCCAATATCTTGCAGTGCAGTCATGGAGAGAGGCTACGTAAGTCCGCCTAGGACGGCAGCAGGAATCAGGCGCATTGCCGTTCTTCCAGCTCTCTACATATAACCTCGCCGGGCCCTGTACATGTGAAAGTACCTGGTGCTCTCCTGCGTCAGACGTCATCTGTCACTACCCCACCACTACCACCACGCTCGTGCCTACCTTGGACGGCAGCTTAGCAGCGCCCGGCTCAGAGTGAAGCAGGATTCGACTACATCTGATCTTGCTTGTGGTAGATACGGAAGCAGCAAGGTATCGCGTACAATCTTCGCTCGCGCACCAATATGGAGGGTCGTAAGCAAGGCAGGCCGGAGGAGGAGCTCTTCCTACGCTACGAAGCAGACCCAAACACACCTACCGTTGGGCCCCTGAGAATACAGAAGCACTCGCCAACCTCGAAAAGCCCTCCACCACGAACAGACTCGGCTGGCAACTCGAGTAAGCCACCAGCGTTCTCGCGCCCACCTCCTATGCCATCGTTTCCCGCCCCGCCGTCGAGTCTACCCACAGTTCCCCCGCCCACAGCCCCTCTTCCATATCCAGTAGACAACGGACCTCCTTCGCTCAACCAGGGCCGATATACTCCTCTCAGTGAGCGCGAGCGACCAGCAAGGAACGCGACTCCACCACAGCCAGAAGGCCGCAGACGAAGCTCGAATGCCACAGGGCCAGTCCCCATCTCGCCTGAGCAGCGCGCGCGGTTCGATGCGAACGATCCCAACAGACCGAGTGTAGGAGGATACGGCGGGAGAAATCAGGATGGGTCGGTACAGCCTTCGAGGCTGGCAGAGCGACGAGGAACAGCGCCCAAGCCGCTCCCAGACTCGCCTGGGCCAGAAACACCGGATAAAGAGGGTCTGTTTGCGAAAGCGCCGCAAAGGAAGGGCAGCACAGATCCAAACCCATTTCCCGACTACCACCAACAGTACTGGCCTCCACCGAACGCAAACACAGATGCAGGGGCGTCTTCGAGCCAGCCTGCACCACAGGCACTCAACATTCCGAATCCAGGGGGCATCAACCGCCTCAGTTCGACAGCTTCCACGTCCACCGTGAAAGCGCAGCGAGGGTCGCCTCCACCGCCTGAGACTCCAATCATCCCACCTCCTGGCGGCGGCATTGAAGCACGATTTGCCGCAGCCGGTATAGCGGGAACATCCACCTTGACGAACCTACAAGCACAGAGCGCTCAGAATGCGGCGGCTGCGCAAAGAAACCAGGTCTATGCAAACCAGCAGCCTCGGCCGGTCATGGGCTCGCCCGCTCCAAGCCAGCAACAGCAGCAGCAGCAACCCATACGGAGACCCTGGACGCCAACAGAGCAGCCAGGGCAAACACCCTACGGTCAGCCTCAAGTGTATCAGGGCATGGGTGAAGCCCAACCGGGGGCTACCAGCACGCCTCCTCAAGGTCCTCTTCCACAGGCACCGGGCGGTGTTGGCAATGTGTCATCGCCACCTCCCAGCAGTATGAGACCAGAACATCCTCTGACGCAAGATATGGGCCGTTTGAATATGAACGACGAGCCACCCCCATCCTACTCGAGCATTCAACAGGCAAATGCTCAGCAGGCAAACGCTCAACAGGCACAGCGATATCCGAACGAGAAAGGACAGCAACCACAGCCCGCTCCCCAAGGCGTCTCATTGAGCGATCCAATGCAAGGGCATCCTGCATTTGCAAACGATCCACGGCCTCAGCAAGCGGGGCCATCGCAGCCAGTCAATGTTGTCTCGCCAACGCCTACAGCACAGCAGTCCCTGCCCCAGATACAAACCTCTCAGCCAACTCACACACCAAGCCCTGCCCCAGGAGCAGGTCCAGCGTCTCCCCCGCCTCTACCTGAAGGATGGATCGCCCACTTGGATCCCTCGTCGGGACAGTACTATTACATCCATTTGCCTACACAGTCCACACAGTGGGAATTCCCCAAGGGTCCTACGCCGCTAAATCTGAACGAGCCACTATCTCCAACAGGCACTTTTGTCAACCCTCTTGCGTCCCCGTCTTTCGGCAAGCAGCCTCTGGCATCACCTGGATTTCCTACTCAGACAGCTGGCTACTCCAGTGACTTTGGCATGGCGCCGCTTGCAACACCAACCGCTGCAGGTTTCACAGGACCACCGCCAACTGCAGGCGTGGATACATACAAGGTGCAACCTACAAATGGCGTATACTTTGGACCTTACCTGAGGTACACAAACATGGACCTTGAACGAGGGCTATGGCTCGGGTCTATTTTGCTTGTTACAAACACCCCTCATCCCCCAACCATCCATATTCACCAGAGCCAGGATCTGTCTCCCAACCCTCGACAGTTGAAGGCAAACCCCATTTATACTCATCAGACGTGGATCTTCTACCGATACGATATTGACTTGAGAATGGAGGAGGAGCATGCTGCTAAGTGGACCTACGCTATCACCTCACATCTTGGCTGCACTCGCTACGAGTTCCTGGTCGCTGGCCGCCACGAGACCAGCTGGAGATTCATCGCTCATTCTGGCAATGACTTCGCGCTGAACGTCAGCGCCAATGACAGAACCAAGCTTGGTGGCGTAGGGCTCATGTGGAAAGATATCCTGCAAAAGAACGCTGAGTGTGGTGGCTTCCACGTGCAACTGGGTCTTGGCGGCCAGATCTATGCAGACAGATTGTGGAAAGAGATCCCGCTATTGAAGCAGTGGACAGCAACAAGCGGTAAAGAAGCACGCAAGAACGCTCCATGGACAGCGAAACATGAAGAGGAGGTCTGCCACGCCTACTTTCACTACTACACCAGCCACTTCGATCAGCCGAATCTGCGAGAAGCATTCGCTCAGATTCCCCATATTCTTGCTCTGGATGATCACGATATGTAAGTTTTGAGCCGGAAATTTATAATGACAGCACTAACGTGGCATAGCTTTGATGGCTTCGGCTCGTATCCGGAGTACATGCAATTCTCTAACATGTTCAAGAACATTGGACGACTTGGTATCGAGATGTACCTGCTCTTCCAGCACCACACCACACTAGAAATTCTGCGCAATGTCAGCAATGATATGGATCTCTTCACAATCACTGGAACTGGCTGGCATTTCATCAAGTACCTTGGCCCTTGTGTCACAGTCGTTGGCCCAGATTGCCGATCTGAGCGTAACCCTCATCAGGTCATGGCCGGCCCGACATACCAAGGTATCTTTCCCAAGGTTGCGACGTTGCCGCCGAGCGTACAGCACTGCATCTGGATGGTACCGGTACCCATCGTCTACCCCCGCTTGGAGTCAGTCGAACACCTGGCTCACTCAATGGCAACTGGCAAGAAAGCAGTTACGGGCACTTTCAACATGCTTGGAAAGGTCACGGCCGGTGTTGCTGGTGTTGTTGGTGCAAAGAGCGTGGTCGGTGATGGTTTCAACTCGATCAAGAAGGCCGTTGGGAAGTCTGGTCTGATGAGCGGTGTTTTGAGTCCGTTTGGAGAGATTGACTTGCTTGATGAGTTGAGAGATATGTGGACCCACGAGTCAAAGGTAAGAAGTCCATCTGCTTACACTACGGAATGCGCTGATGATTACAGGATCTTGAGCGCACATACTTGATCCGAACTCTGCAAGGTATTGCTCATAATAAGTCATTGCGAATGACTTTCTTCTCCGGAGCTGTCGACTGTTGCGGTGCCGGTCTTGTGCATGACCCAGCAAGACCACAGGACCACAAGACCATGTACCAGATTATCTCGTCTTCAGTGGTCAACGGCCCTCCTGGTAACTATGTCCTCAGACTATTGCACAACAACCGGGCGCTCTACATACCGCAGAACGGCCATCGCAGTAGCCAGCAGCCTTCTGATACTAAGGAGGACATGATGGAGATCTTCACTCAGGACGTGAACGGTCAGCCTCGCGAGTACAGACGCCTTATGGGTCGCAGGAACTACGTCGCTTGCGTCATTTATGATCCTGAGATTGTCAACGGCACATTTGGTCAAGCAGTACCCGGACATGGAAGTGGGAAATTGAGTCTGGCTGTCGACTTCATGGTGCAGAACGATGGTGGCTACAGCGCGCCAATGAAGTATGGACCTGTCATTGTGCCGAGCTTAGAGTACGGCAGGTAAGCAGTGCCGTAGTCTGAGACATCTGCTAGAGTTTCATCCTTGCGTTTGAGCGGTTGCATAGCAAGGGATGTTTGTGGTTTGTGAGTGCTTTTCGGAGGGTACTTAACTTTTGACGCGACACCAACAGCGACTATTTTTCCGTACTCAAATCTGAATATGATGAGAACAACGTTAACATAAACATGGTAAACGTATTATTGTTTTCCACTCCAACAATGCTCGCAAGCGTGCCGACACCGGGAACAGTTTGCCGTATTTGGTCATGACAGCCATGACATCGCAGCTTCCTAGCGCGAGTCGGTTCCACACGCTTTCTCGCGGACAACTGCCTGCACAACCACAACACCACAATGGCAGCACCTACGATCTCGAAGACAGCGATACCGCGTTTCCTTTTGCCGCAAACCTCATGGGCAGCTACGAGTACATTCAGACCCACGCCACAGTGCATAGTTGAAGCGAGGCGGCATCGATCCAGCGCAACTCCTGGAGGACGCGCTACAAGCACCATCACCTCAGTTCTGCAGCGACAACGTGTTCTACGATCTCACAAGGAGAGCACACAATTTGCTGCTGGCTATGCCACAGCTCTCGAGTTTCGTCGCAACTTCAGCGCCACTGCACCACAACTCAAGGACCACCACTTTGACACACTCAAGTTCGTTCAACGCTTGAAAGAGGAAGGGTTCACAGATGAGCAAGCGGAAGGAATGATGAGAGTACTTGGGGATGTCATAGAGGAAAGGTTCGAATCCTCGTACCGCACCCGCAGAGCCTCCGGCTGACCTTCTCTAGCATACAGAATCTCACACGTACCATGGTTCTTCGCGAAGACCAAGAGAAGGCTACGTACACGCAGAAGGTCGATTTCGCAAAGCTGCGATCCGAACTCATGACAGCCGATTCCACAGAGTCTTCGCTGACTCGCGCTTCCCACGAACGGTTAACGAACGAGCTGGCTAAGCTGAACTCACGATTGCGAGATGAGATACAACGGACGCAGGCGTCTGTGCGGTTGGACTTGAACCTTGAAAAGGGTCGCATCAGGGAGGAGGCGAACGTGCAGGAGCTCAAACTGAAGGAGACCGAGACAAGGATCGAGCAGGAGACAGCGCAACTGCGGGAGAGGCTCGAAGCAGTCAAGTTTTCCACGCTGCAGTGGTTGATGTATGTTACAGCAATTTGCACTCTGGCTTCACGTGGCAGTACTAATCAGTTCGTAGGGGTGTTTGCACGGGTACTGCGGCGCTCATGCTCGGTGTTTGGCGTTTGCTGATGTGAAGCAACTGGCGCTCGAAACACCCACGAGACAAGTGTATGGGCGGATCATTGGAGACATACGTAGGGCTGTCTCAGCAGATCAGATTGCTTCCGGGAAAACAACGGCGACCGAAGAAACGCACTGGCACACCCCTGCTTCACGTGCTACAGCAGCTGCGCAGCGACAGGCCATGTACCCAGGTATGCGCTGCATGATAAATGCGTGCTGCAGCGGACGGGGAGCCGTTGACGGGTTCCGATACGATATGCAGACGCTGGACAACGCAACGTGTCGGTACACCAGCAATACCGTTGCTCTGGTATCAGGAAAGCACGGCATTCGTTGCGACGCTGAAGGCGAACTGCCCCTCATTTGATGCAATTGCTGGCAAACAACCTGCTTCGTCCAGTGTCTCAAGATCTCCAAGCATCGTCGTTCATATTGTGATTGGGAAAATGCATTCTGGCGGGGTTTCTTTTGGGTGAATGCATCATTTATCTGGAGTGCCACAACTCATGGGCGGTGCTTCAGGCCTCACGCCCGGTCCAGTTTCTAGCCTGCTCTAAGCGGCATTGATTGGCCCCCAATGTGGTATGGTTCATCAGCCAGAGTCGCTGGCAGGTCGCCCATTGCAGCGTGACCTGGTGCGACAGCAGTCACATTGTCGGTGATGTTGAAGGCGACACAGAACTGGCCAAACAGATTTCGGTAGAGCATTTGCATATGGAAGAAATCAAGTCTGGATGTGCCGATTGTTTGTGTACACACAAAGAGCCACGACAGCTAGCCCTTTGGACCCCTCATTGCCAAGAATACATTGTGGGCAGAAGCAATAAAGTAAATCTGGGAGGCAGGGCGCGTTCGCAAGGCCAGCAGCCTCGTTGCCGGTCAAGCAGGCAGGACATGTGAGCGAAAGGGCGTCTGGAGAAGGCGCAGTGGGGTGGTGTTGTCCATGGGCAGTCGCTCCTTGGCGCCGTCTTCACCTGTCTAGACAGCCGCTCGCTTCCTCCCATCTTCCCAAAACAACTCGACAAACTCTTCCGTGAACCTCAACAGCACACCGCCTTATATCCTTCCAAACACATCTCCACCCAACCCAGTCTCCCTCGAAAAGTACTCCCGTACACCATACAACCGATACAATGGCGAACGAGGTACGTGACGCTTTATCTGCGCTCCTCCCCGCCGTTGCTGGCCGGCGGGATGCCCCTCTGGCGCTCCTCCTCAGGGCACGATGATTGTCAACAGATGCTAACATGGCCGCCCCAACAGCGCGAGAGGTACGAGCCGTCGTCTACCGCCCCCGCACGACCGAGTTATTGACGTCGCAACAGCAAGACTTTCCTCGCCAGGCTTTGCGAACAGGCTGAGCGCTACGATGGTAAGTGCTGGCGTGCCCAACGTGTCGGCCGCGCATGCTAACAATTGTGCCCACAGAGATGGTTACGTTCATGAAGGTCAGTCCACAGCAACGTAAACATGCCTTTGAACTCACATGCTGACTGTCTTGCAGGAAGTTGCCAAGGTATGCCCACACCGTCCGCATGCTGTGCCAACACGCAGCCACGACGACGCTGCAGCGCCGAATGACTTGATTTAACACGATGCAGATTGGCGGTGAGCTCACCGTTGACGAGCGTAACCTCCTGTCCGTCGCCTACAAGAACGTCGTCGGCACACGACGTGCCTCGTGGCGCATCATCTCCTCGATCGAGCAGAAGGAGGAGTCCAAGGGCTCTGAGAAGCACGTTGGCACCATCCGCGACTACCGCCAGAAGATCGAGACCGAGCTCGAGCAGGTCTGCCAGGATGTTTTGAACGTCCTTGATGAGTCCCTCATCCCCAAGGCCGAGTCTGGCGAGTCCAAGGTCTTCTACCACAAGATGTGCGTCAAGGTGACCCAAACATCCCATCGCAGGACTGACAGCCACATAGGAAGGGTGACTACCACCGTTACCTCGCCGAGTTCGCTTCTGGCGAGAAGCGCAAGGTCGCTGCGACTGCCGCACACGAGGCATACAAGGTATGACGCAATGATCGTTTGCGCAATGCAGATCAAACGACTGACTGTATTGACAGACGGCCACCGACGTTGCTCAGACCGAGCTCACTCCCACCCACCCCATCCGTCTGGGTCTGGCACTGAACTTCTCGGTCTTCTACTACGAGATCCTGAACTCACCCGACCGTGCTTGCCACCTTGCCAAGCAGGCTTTCGACGATGCCATTGCTGAGCTCGACTCTCTGTCTGAGGAGTCCTACCGTGACAGCACCCTTATTATGCAGCTCCTCCGTGACAACCTCACCCTCTGGACATCATCGGATGGCAACGAGGCCGAGGCTGCTGACTCTTCCGCCCCCAAGGAGGAGAAGGCTGTTGACGCCGAGGCCGCCGCACCTGCCGAGCAGAAGAGCGAGGAGGCACCAGCCGCCGCTCCCGCTGCGGCCTAAGCAGTTCCTACCTCTCTCGACCTGGTTCATCGCCAGTCACCGTCTCGTATTCCCGGATAGACGAAAGAGGCTGCTACGGCAGCGAGCGTCATACGGAGTTGTATGTGTCCTGATTTCGAAAATTGGCTTTAGCAGCGAGCGGGTCGGATGGTCAAATTCCCCATGACTGATGTGTTTCCCTTTACTCTCCTGTATCACCCGCACTGTTTCCATCGAGCATGCAGTCTACTGAGGTTGCGTCAATCGCGCTATCGCTTATATAGTTGGTATCCTTTGTACAGAGGGCACTAATACTGCACGCAGAGGTGGAGGGTTTGGCGTGATTCCTCAATGCAATCCCCTATTCCCCTGTTCTTCGACTTTGCCTATATGAAGACCCCATCACTCTGGCAATTTGGACCAACATTTTTCTCAGACCCATAGCTTTTAACGCGGTACTACGTCCGAGAGTCTATGAAGCAGCCGTAAATACTCCACTGGGCCTGATGGTCTTGCCATGTCTACCAAAAAAAACTCGAGAACCATTATGGATACAATTTGACGTGCTCACTCTCAAGACATGCTTTGAAGAACGGGGATCTAAGTATGCCTCATCTATACTTGCAGCCGACGGACATTGTTACGTGCATGCATCGAGGACTCGAGCGGCGATACACGAAGACCCTGTCACTGTACAAAGAAGCTCGTTTTGATTGATTGAACACGTTTGGTCCGTGCGCACGCGCACCTCACTAACACATGCCAACACCCACACTTCTCTACGGTATAGCAGCAGCCACACATAATAAATATGCCTTTTTCTCGTCGCAAACCTTTCAAATACAAGCAGAACAAGGTTGTTAAGCAGCCATAAACCGGCAGGACTGAGTTGACAGCTGTGGAGCGCGCGTTCACGATCGGCACGCTCGTGGGCATTCGGGGTGACTATGACCGCTAACGCGAACTTGCTAAGGCTATGGGCCGCAGCAAAGGAGTGCTCACGATGCTTGCGCAGCGCGTAGAGAAGAAGGCAGAGGAGCTGGTAAGGATTTGTATAGGGGCTGTGAACAGGCAGCACCTTGTTGGGGCCGCGCACGGTCCCCTCAGGCGTTCAATCAAATAAAAACGAGCTTCTTCGTAACGACGCCTGTCCCGTGGGCTTGGGCCTGCCCCACCAAATTATCTGGAAGTGAATCCCCACTGTGTTCATCCCCCGCCTCTACGACGTACCGCACAAAAACTTGAGTACAACTCTCGAAGAGGCACGTAGTCCTTTGAGAGCAGCAAGCGTACAGCGGCCATGCCTTGATTACGAACAAACTTTGGTTAACGTGCTACCAACGGCCGGCGCGCACATACCGAACCTTCACGCCGCGCTCGCACAGTCAAACACACCTCGCCTCCGCCACTCCTCGTCTACACGACCCCAACGCCGCGATGGCGTACACGAAGAACTACTACCACATCCTCGGTCTCCGCGTGCCCGGTCCGGGCTCCCCGGCCCCGAGACCCAAGGCGCCGGACTTGAGGAGGGCGTACAGAAATGCGCTGCTTGCTGCGCATCCGGATAAACAGGGCCAGGGCGCGGGCGCGAACGGATTGTACAGCGTGGATGATGTCAAGGAGGCGTACCGTGTTCTTGACGATGAGAAGAGGAGGAGGGAGTATGATGGTTGGGTGTTGAGGAATCCGCATATCCTCAATACACATGGCGTGCACAGCAAGATTGGGAGAGGGGATGGTGGAGGACAGACGCTGAATCAAGACTTCATTCTTGGGCTTGAGTTGTTGGATCTGGGTGATTTTGAGGAGCAGGAGGGCGGTGTTGAGGCGGAGTGGACAAGGGCTTGTCGCTGTGGGGATGAGAAGGGGTTTCGGATTCTGGAGGATGATCTGGAAGACGCGGAGAGGAGAGGGGAGAAGGAAGTGCTTGTGGGGTGTGGGGGGTGTAGTTTGTGGGTTAGGGTTGGGTTTGATGTCGAGGAAGGCTGAGTGATAAAGGAGGGATCACCGGAACTTCTTCGCCCTACAATGCGCGTTGGCTCGAGAAAAATATGAGTTGGACACTACAAAGGTCCCATTACCAAGTGGGGGCCATGCTGGCGTCAAGGCCTCTGCGCTTTTACGAATAATCAGGGCGCCCACAAGGGGACCGCATAGCTGCTCCACAAGCTACAGCAAGCCCGAAGACGCACAAGGCAGAAGGCGAGGATGGGTTGTCGACCAAAATCACAGCGAAGAAGGCACTCAACATTGAAGAGTGTTCTTGGGCCGTACACAGTACCTAACTCCTGTAGTTGTAGTCGCCAAAATTCCAGCCAAAGAGGCTACCATTCCCCCAGCGATTGTCGAAGCACCTCTATTCGCCCCTTTGGAGGTCCCCAGACGATCACTATAATGTTTGTACACAGCTTTCCTCCCCATCAGTAAGTCTCGACCACGAACTGCAAATCTTGAAAGACGTCCTTGTTGGCACCTCGGGCCCAGCCCTCAGGAATCTTCATGACTTCGGCATTGGAGCAAGCTGACAGCATAGCAAACAGCAGTTTGAGGTAGAACTGGTTTGGGATGGGATGGTCAATGCCCGTTAGAGCTGCGAGGGCCATGAAGTCGTCCATGGCTGTTTGCAATATCTCAGCTGGAGAGGGCTGAGTGGAAGAGTTGGTCGTCACCGAGTCCTTCTCGTGCTTCTCGTCGATGTCCACAACTATGTTGAAGGATTCTGAAAGCTCTGGGACCGTAGGAAGTGTGCCTGCCAGGGGAACCGGGTAGTCGGCGGTGACGGACGGGGCAGTCGTGACAATGTGGTCGTCGTTGGCAGTGCCAATCTGCTCCTGCTCGTCATTCTCGAAGTCGTCGATCGTGTCGAGGGGTTCCTCCCAGTCATCCTCACAACCGTCAGAAGCTGACTCGCAGTCCTGAATGGTGTTAACTCGCTTCCATGAGCTGCTACTGGTGTGGAACATACATCTGCAGTGGTTGCCTCGATGTAGGCTGTGGTGCTGTACTCGAGAACGAAGTCAAGCAGCTCAGAGTCCTGCTGACCATCGAAAGGTTCGCCCAGTGCCAACTGTTTGATCTCGAGTGCCAGCTCTGGGGTTTGTCGAACGGTCTCGAAAAGCTTGCGCAGGTTACCAGGCGCTGTGGCTTGGTAGGCCAGTGAGCCGTCGGCGCGGGTGGTGAGAAACGGAGGCTGATGAGTTGTCATCTTTGGTCGTCTGAAGATGAAGGTAGGAGGAAAGCTGCAGTGGTTTGGTTACAGGAAGAAAGAGAAGGAAAGTGCGTACAGCGTGCTGGAGCTAAATCGAAAAGAGTCAGAGTCCTTCACTTCACTTCACTGCACTTCACTTCACTTCACTTCACTTCACTTCACTTCCGCGCAGGTTTTCCCTACATCGGTCAGTGCACGAATGCATACACCGAGCTAGAACTGCTTGAACTAAGGATATAGGCTGGGGATGGGAGCGTATCAATGATGCTGGAGCGCGCGATATCTACAAGAGAGTCTGGGGGCGATAGCAATTGCTTGAAGCAATTAGAGGGTAGCGTGATTGGTACTTCTTGTGCGCAATTACTGAGATCAGATATCGAAGAGCGAAGAGCGAAGTGCATGATCAGATGGCAGGGTTGGTTCGATAACGTAAGTATAATGCAATGAAACTTCTAATGGCAAATCAAATACACACGCATGTGTGAATACCAACCTATTGATACAGCCGTATCCCCTTATAGCCATAACGCCAGCGACAGTAAGCCTCCAGCGCCAACATCGACGCCGAACTTGAAGATTCCCATCTAGTATCGGTGAAAAGGTATACGCTGATCATTTGATGAGATTGCTGTTCTCATCGAGCCGCATACCCTTCTCCTCAAGCATGTTTTTGATAGCGGGCACGAGATCCTCAAACCTCTCGACAAACGGTACGCCATAGCGGTCGCAAACAATGTGGATGTTGCCAGCGCGCCAGAACCTCTTGTCACAGCAAACGACAACTTTCTTGGACTTTGCCCAGAGGCCCAGTTCCATCATTGTAACGGGACTTATCGTGGTGGCGTCGAAGAAGAAGCAGATCACATCGGCTTTCTCTAGCGCGGAGAGCTCCCACTCGACTTGGTGCTTGAAAGCTTCGTTCTTGGCTTCCTGCGTCGCTGTTGGATCCCAGTGTCCTCGGCGAGGGTTGTTGACTGTGATGGGTAATGTGGAGAGGAAAGTCGCCATGTGCTTTTGCCATTGCACAGCTTTGCCCATTTCGATGCTGCCTGCAAGGAAGACGGAGTACTCGCGGTATGTTGGTGCCTCGGGTGGGACGCAATGCACGAATTGGGGATGTTGGTTGAGAGGAGGTGATGGCAGTGGAGGCAGCTGGTTGAGCTTGTCCTCAACAACCGAATCGACGTCTACGGTGGTGTCCTTCCGTGCGAGCTTAGAGGGCTTCTCCTCTGTTGGCTCGTCTTCAAACTTCCTCTTGCACGTTGGGCATTCTTTAGTTTCTGCTCCTCTCTTGGAAGCCATGGCAGTGAATTGGCTGGTATGTGACGCTTTTGGCTTGCCTGGGTGGACTGCAGTGTCGCGTGCGAAGTCCTGCTTAGAAGGCTTGCTTGAAATATGCGTGTTGGATCTTGGCAAATGAGACTCGATCAAGCACAGTCGCTCACGGGCATCGAAAGCGGGTCTCGGAAATGTCGATGATCTTGCAGAATTGGGGTAAGACGGCTGGTTGGGGAAGCTGAGAGTACGAGTTACTACAGCTCGCGTGGCAGGCGCCCCGAGTTATACCATACCTGATTAGTGCAGTTGCCATTGTGAACAAGTGATTCAGCCACGAACGTTTGGCCTTTGGGTGTTGCAAGCAGATTGCTCAAACGCTGGAATGAACGGAAGAGATGTGAATAAAGATACCGTTGTTTGCTTGCGCTTGTTGTGCGCTTTATTGTTTGGCTTTGCAATAATGAGGGCGGCCGGATGCGGCAGGCGCAGCTACAGCGTTCGGGCGCCAGGAACACAAGGCGGGCGCCTGCGACTGCACCGCCACCGCTCCCCAAGTCACCAGCATCACCAACATCACCCGTGGACTACACCGCATCCCGATTGCCCCAATGCAAGCCTCAAAATTCACCGCCTGTTCACTGTCGATGCCTGGACTAGGGACTAGTTCTTTGCTGCGGTCGTGAGCCGTCTCAGGGCTAAACACAAGGCACATCTGATCCTTCGTCCCAGGTACTTGTCAAGACTGTGCAACAGCTGGTTGACAAAGAGTTGAGTGACAAGGAAACATCATAACATCTACACAAAGGGTTTTTAGATCTCGGAGAACGCGATGGAGAAAGATGACGGCTGATAGAGGTGCGCGTATCAAAGTGGTGGGCTGATCCACCAACTGCTCATGTCCTCTAACATCGTTTCCATTCTCGCGCTAGCGATGTAACCTCGAGTACCATACTGGTACGCCGCAAAAACTTCTAACGAGTCATTATATCAAAGGCACGCCTGCACGACACGATGCCACTACAGTCGGCCAAAGTAATCCCGTATTACTTGCGGGCTTCGGCGAGATGATAAGCACATCAGCGTGATCCTGCTAAGTATCAGCAGGAACCATAAAAATCTGGCAGGTAGGATTTCAGCTGTTGCAGCTCATGTCAGGCTTACTGCACGAGGAACTGGGCAACACACCTTGAACGTTCACGGAAATTGGGTACCAAACCATGTCTTTCAATCTACTTACAACATAATTTCAGGCCTACACTGGACATCGGACATTTCAAGGGGCAAATGACCGGAGAATACTCCTTCATACTCAACGACAACTGTCTCTATGGCGGGCTGTACTGCTGGACTGGGTTACTCAAGAGAGGATTTGGATGGGAACCACCCTTGAGATGCAGCACAGGTGTACCGTGACTTTTAACCCGCAAGCCAGGCGTAGACTTTGGTTCTGCTGCCTTTGTGGCTTCCACATTCTTCTGCTTCTTGTGGACCATTCCATCACCAACCTTAGGTACATCGACAACCTGGAAGCATATCGAGCTCGAATCTGTGACACTGCCACAGGTGCACTCGATACCATAGAACCTGACTTCAGCGCCTTGTGCCTGCTCCTCAGGCTTCGCGCCCTTCGCTTGCGGATCTGATGCTGACCTTAGGTTGAAGACCGAGCGAGATGTAGACAGTGCGGTTCCAGGACGGGACTCCTCAGGAACATGATCACGAGACAAACCGAGATGGATCATCGACCGCGTGTGGCGCAGCTTGTGCAACGGATTGACCTTCTTTGGCAGGATGGATAGTCGTCGACGAAGGGACCCATGACGCTTTGGTTTCTTGACTGTCTCCGCACGCCAGGATAGGCCACAGGTGCGACAGACGACTCCAAAGCGATGGTTCTTGCCATCTCCTTGAGCGACTGGAACGGATGCCACGCCCGCGACATCGTCTATCGGGGCAAATCGCTTGACGTTGCCTTGGAAAGCACAGCTCTTGCATGAGCGATGCTTGCACAAACAGTTGAGGATACTAATCAGATGCTCGGTCGCGTCGAATCGGTAAATGTCGTGCCCTCTTTGACATTCACAACAGCGCCACTTGCCTATGGGTGTGATGGCGTTGCTGATTGTTGTGTCTCCACTCTGGAGGTTTTCCCGTTTGAAAACCTCCGAGTTATCTGCATCAAGGAACGCAGGTACATGATGATCGCGGTCAGAAGCTATAGGCGGAGCATCGCTCGCAGCCTGATATTGTTGTGCGGGTTCTGGATTCCTTTGGATGACCACTCTGTCAGGACAACTGCAGTGGCCTGCGTCCATTGCTCCTTCGTCATGCTGTTCTCCAGTCTCAACTACCAGCATGCTCGGATGACGGTCGTCGAGGGCGTTTTTCAGATTCGTAAGATCGATCACACCATACCGCCTGTTAGCAGTGCTTGAACTGAGTGAGCGATATTGATCTAGTAAGACGCCAGCAGGAGACCTTGAGCGACCTCTACTCGGTGGTGGATCTGTGTAATATATCCAACCGGACTGCACAGGCGAACGAGCGGCGGTCTGCGGGATCTCGCCCAATGCTTTCCCCGTGGAGTCGGGCCCGATGCGGTAGAAGGAGCTTGATACGTGGTGAGCCGTAGGCGAATCATTGGGCGGCGTAACGGAGATGCTTGGTCCTTTGCGAGGCTCGGCCGCACTAGACGTGGAGTTGCGGTTATCAGAAGCGGTGTCGCGATTGATATGCTGATTATGGCGTGAGAAAAGAGTGTGTGGCAGAACCTCCTCGCATGATGTCCAGTTTTCATCTATCGGTAGCGATTTCTCTGGCTGTTTCATTACACTGAACAGATGAACCTCCTCTTGCCTTCGATGCGGAAAGGCACTACCAGACATTGCGATTGGCATGGACTGAGCTGGGACCCGCGTTAGCTCTATTCATGTCAATTCAAGGTGACACTGACAGAAAAGATATGGGTAAGAAGGGTTGACAAGAGCCACAATTCCGCAGTTGCCAAAAAATGTGTAAGGAAATTGTGTTGATGGAACGGCCAGCGAATGTTTGTTGACGATAAGTGAAAGTCTGCGCTGTGTGTTTGCATCGATAACAATGCGTTTGTTGTGGTCCAAGTGAAAGACGCGAAACGTGCTCGCCCATTCGCAATAAGTCGCGCCTGTCTTGCACGAGCAGATTATTCAGTCGTGGTGAAAGCAACGTGGAGTATGCATGCCGCACCCGCGTCCTATTCGAAGTCAAAACCTGGGCTATAGATGAAAGCGACGAAACATCTACAGCTATGTTCCTCTCCTCTGTCAAGGCAACAGTCACCACTCGGCAACAACACAGCTCTGGTCAAAACAAAGCAACACAGTCCTTCTAAACGAATACCGATCACACTAACCACTCATTTTGTCCACCAAGCGAAGCTATCGCATCGCCTCAGCGCCTTCGCGATCGCTGCCGCGGCATCTGCAATCACAAATGATAACCGGGTTGTGTTTTCTTGCTGCGAAACCCGATCAACTTCCACGCAGCGTCGGCAAGAACAACTGGTTTCGAAGGACTGTCGCACTTGCAATTATAGCATGAGCCTCTCATGAGGCCTTGTCTCTCTTCCTCCAACTTTTCTGGCTGTGATGTAGAGTGACGTTGCATCTTCGCCGCGTGTCAAGTCTGGATTGCGGTGGGACTGGTGATATGGGGAAGTTGAGATAGATTGGCTGGGAGGAATGTGGTTGTTATGGCATGTATGGGACAGGCTCGTTTGGGTGACAAAGCTGGGGGTTGGCAGAACGTGTACACTGACAATGCTGTGAAGAAAGCACTGAAGAGTAGATTGTTTGGGTTCACGTGGACGGTAACAGCGATCGAAAGGCCAGGAGGATGTGAAAGCCACTGAGAGCGCGCAGACAATTAGAAGGCAGAGATGCCCATCTTGGTATCATGGAACTGAGCAAGATGTTGAAGTGGTCGTCGAATGACGCCAGCAAGTTAAAGAATGCTATCAAAGCTATATAATCAGAGAATCGAAAAGAATGGTATCATGCCTGGTATCTAGTATGTACTTCTGCCGTGGCAGGCGACAGGAACAGCTCTACTGCTCATCAAAGAAAACGAAACGCATTACATCATTCTCTTCGTCAATACCTCCTCGCCGGACTACTGAAATTTTTCACATCTCGATTCACATCATCGTCAAACCCCGCCCTCTCCATCAACTTCGTAAACGTAGTCGTCCCACTATCGCACGTCGCCCGATTCTCCCGCATGCCCGGCGCCTTGGGCGGCGCGAGAAACGACAGGTTCGGAGCTGGCATCAGCACGTCGATGGTCTCGGTGCTGTCCTGGCGCTCGGGTGGTGTAGGACGTGGGTGCTGACGCTGTTCCATCTCCGGCTCGCGGCGGCGGCGGGAGCGGCTCGATCTGCTTGTGCGACGCTGCGAGGGAGCGCGCTTGGGTGTGAAGGTTGGTGTCTTGTAGGGATCGCGGTCGCTGCTGCCGGCGCGGACGGCGGGGGGCGGACGCACGGGGCTGGGATTCGCGGGTAGGCCTGGATTGTTGTTGGTGAAGCCGAAGTTCAGCTTGGGTGTGCGGTCCCACATGCTCCTGATCCGTGGTGTAAGGCCGGTGCCAACGGTGGGCTTGGACGGCATGCCGTTTGAGACCATGCCGGTGTTGGAGTTGTAGGAGTTGGGCGAGCGATGTGTGGAGTGCGACGGGCGCCGGATGAAGTCTGCTCTCGCTGCGTGTTCAGGATCGTAGATTGGATCGCTGATCTGTCGTGCTACGTGACCAAAGTCGCCAGAGTACTTCTTTTCGTTGTGGGTCTCGCGGCGCTTGTTAATCAACCACATCAGTCCAATGGCGCCGAGCGCACCCACGACAAGACCGGGGAACAGGCCAGCTGCGAAGGACTTGCCATCGAAGCCCTGCTTCACGGGCACAGGCGTTGGACAGCCGGATGTTTGTGATGAGGAGGCCGGCTTTGTGGCGGATGGTGTGGATGTGGGCGATGATGTGGGCGGTGATGTAGCCGATGATGTGGGTGTTGAGGTTGTCTCGGCTTTCGAGCACATGCCGCTCTTGCATGTGTAGCCTAGCGGACAGCACTTGCTGCCGCATGTGGGAAGCTCCACACCAGTTGTGTCGGAAAGGTGCATTTGGTTGTCAGGATGGAGGGTGGCGTTGAGCTGGGTGATATCGCAGGTGATGGGCTGGATGAAGGCGCAGTCTGAGCCCGCAGGACAGCAGATGACCGACTGCACATCTGCACTGTTCAAGGACATGCACGTCGAGTCCTTGGGACAGCAGAAGTCGGAAGGAAAACTGCCGCCGCATTGCTGCAGACCTTGGACGCCTCCACAAGTTTGCGCTTGCCGAAGGAAGAGGCTTGACGCGTGGGTCGATGTGATTACGGACGCGAGAAGGAAGAGGACGGATATCCCAGACAGCCTGGAGAGGTTTTTTGAGGAGCTCATAACGAACACGTGTGCATGCAAATACAGTCCGGCTGATAGGAAGGGAAGATGGTCGGGGGCACCAGACTCGAGGTTTGTGAACGAAGACGTGCGGGGGGGTACCAGACCGCGCACTGCAGGACAGAATGAGACACGAAGAAACGAACAGACTGAGACACGAAGAGACGAACAGACTAGAGAAACGAAGGAAACGATCCGAGTATATCTACCTCCTGGACATGTTCACACATCAGGAAACACACGAGAGCCGCACGTTGCCGACCCCACGGCACGAATGCGCTCTCTTGTGGCCAGCCGTTTCGCGGCCCAGAGTGCCCGGAATAGAGCGGTGAGGCGTCGAGTGGACGACAGGCACGCAGCAGAAGCTGCAGACACCGACTAGTAGCGTGGCAGTGGCATGGCCGCACTCTGTTTGTGTGGCTCTGCGGCCGCGAGCAGTCGAGTGGGTGAAACGCGCACAGGCGGCTGCGTGTCGTGAGTTGTTCGTCCCCAGGCGAGGGGGCGCGTCGTGATTGGGCAATGCATCCTAGCGCTCTGTGTGCCCCGGGCGAGAATTATTAGCATGGCGACGTCGACGTCGACGTCGCCATGCTCATTGCACCCATCACTCACACCACATGGCGATTCTGCGGTGCATAGCAAGGCGACCTGCTGCTTCCGCCTTCCGGGCTGCGGCCTCGGCTGCGAGCGTATGCGATCCTCCCGACGCGATGCAGGCCTCCAGAGCGGCCGGCTGACAGCAATACCATAGACAAGACAAGCTCCCTCGTTCGCCCGCAGCCTCTACACGGTCCCGTCGCTGGACCGCCACGACCTGCTCGTCGAGAACGGCGTCCCCGGCCTGTTCTCCCAGAGGGGCTTCTCGGTCGCGTTCACAAAGTACCAGCAGCACATAGTCGACGAGCTCAATGCATCAACAGTCGGCACGCCGCTCGAGGGCCAGGACATCAAGTCGCTCGTCATCGAGCTCGCCCGCGATCCCACAAAAGCCTACGTCTTCAACCTAGCCAGCATGGCGTTCAACAACCACTTCTTCTTCCGCGGCATCAACACAAACCCCGACGTGCAGTCGGCGCCCTCGTCCGACCTCGCGGTCCAGATCAAGAAGGACTTCAACTCCATCGACACCCTGCGCGAGACGTTCATCGCAACCGCCGAGTCCATGTTCGGCCCCGGCTTCGTCTGGCTCGTCCAGACCAACGACGTAACGTTCGGCGGCCTGCGCATCCTTCCCACATACATCGCCGGCTCGCCCCTCTCGGGCGCACACTACAGGCGGCAGTCGCACGACCTGAACACCCACAACGCCGACTCGTACCAGAAGCTGAACAGCGTCGGCACGTTCGGCTCAGCAGCGATGCAGCCTGCCCGGCCAAGGAAGCCGCTGGGCGGTACCGATGTTGTGCCGCTGCTGTGCGTGAACACGTGGGAGCATGCGTGGTTGCACGACTATGGCGTCAAGGGCAAGAGCGCGTACCTGAGGGCGTGGTGGGAGAAGATTGACTGGGATTTGGTCAGGCAGAATGTCACCATCAATCCTGACAAGGGCAGGCAGAACCAGTTTGCGTACTCTTGAGCGGGGATGGGTTGGATTGTAGCATACATGTACAAAACGTCGGCATCTCAGGTCGTCGGCATCTCAGGAGGTCGGCATCTTGCATTAGAGGTGTAGGGCTGTCAGAATACTATTAGATCTTCCACGTGTCACAATCAATTCATCGATGCGCAGCGCCTGGCTTTCTCAGCGGACGTGCTACGCGTCAAGCCCAACACTCGAGGGACAAGGTTTGCACGAGGACAGGCACGGCTAATAATCATGGGAGAGGTGTTCATTAGACGACAGCTACTGCTTGGAATCAGCGTCTGCATCGACGGCATCCAGCAGGACTGAACTCATGCTGCCTACGAACAAGCCCCGAAACAACCTCTCAGCCGTTCCTGCTACTCAGTTCGATAGCTTCTAGTCCATGTCCAATGTCCCGTCCATCGCTGTGTCCTTTCTAGTTGATCTTCTTGAGCTCAACCTCGAAGATGAGCTCCGAGTTGGCGGGAATCAGACCGCCGCCGACGTCCCTGATCGAATCAGTACAGAGCTGGCGTAGTAGCGACAAGCACGGGCGACTTACTGGCTGCCGTAGGCGTAGTCAGAGCTGATATCAAGCCTCGCCTTCTCGCCGAGCTTCATCTGGACAACGCCCTCGTCCCAGCCTGTGCTCATTAGCCAACAGCGCAATTAGTGGTGAGTTGTCAGCGCACCCTTGATGACGCGGCCAACACCGATGGGGGTCTTGAACGGCCCGCGGCCAGGCTTCTCGGTCGTGTCGAACTGCTTGCCCTTGCTGTCCTTCTTGCCAGCCTCCTTGAGCCAGCCCGTGTACAGCATGGTGACGGTGTCGCCCTTCTGGGGGGACGGGCCGTCGCCCTCGACGAGAATGGTCTTCTGGACACCCATGTTGCGTGTGGTGGTAGTGAAGTGTTTGATGGGAGTAGATGTAATGGGGGTGCGGAGGTGGGTTGCGGAGATGCGTGTGAAAGATGAGAGAGCTCGGAAGGACATGGTGGGATGGAGGGGTACTTGTGTGGATTAGGTGGGGTCGAGGGCTCAGCCACACAGAAGATGCAGGAACGGCGATGATGGGTGAGAGAGCAAATGACCGGCACTGGTGAGAGCACGCCTTCGCCGATCTGAGCTGAGGGGCACGGACATGGGACCCTGATGCTTGAAGTCGTAGCTGGGTAGGCTTGACATGAACAGAATGATACATTGTAGAGACAGCTCTCCAGTCTTTGGAGCTCATCGTCACGCTGCAAAGGACAGTCTTGTGTCTGTCTTTGCTTTCAAGGAAAATGGCATGTCTGTTGCTGAAAGACCTGAATCTATTTGATCCCCCTACTACTCCGCGCTGATGCTCGTTCTGTCAAGATGTCGTGCGTGAAATCATATGCATGAAACGCATGATCCGTATAGTCGCGTCGTAATGTTTGCGTGGTACTCATGTTCCCACAACATTCTCTCCAGGTGATCGAGGCGAAACACTGGTAGAGAGCGTGTGGAGAACGCCTAAATAAAAGAGCTGCAGAAACAAAGAAGCTACAGACGGAATCGCGATACAGCGTTCTCTGTGGGGCCTGGTATCACGCCTCTGCCGCCGAGGGTGCGTATGCCCAAGGATGTGTGTCCTAGGCAATCAATGCTTCGTCTCCTCTTCCTGCTCGGCGCCGATGCGAGGTGGGCTCTTCGATTGCGCCGAATGCGGTCGGTATGGCGAGTGGCTGCGTCTGTTCAGCTGTTAGCCGGCCTGCTGCTCTCGAGTTGTCATGACACGGGTGGCTTACGATCGCCGTCTCTCGCCTTCCTCCTTCCTCTCCTCGATGACCTTCAGCATCTGCTTGCGCCCATCTCGCGCGTTGATGTGTGCGTCCTTCATGCTCATACTGATCTTCCTGCTTGCGTCCGCTCTCAATAATCTCTTAAGCAGCAGATGCTTCATCAACACGCAAACGAAGACACCGCAGTCGCTGCCGTTCTCCTGCTGCGGCGAGTCGTGCATCGGTATGAATCGCAGCCTCTTTCCAAGCAGTTGTTCCATCTTCATTGTTGTGCCCCGCGCTTCCCGGTCGTTGCTAGCGGACATGGAGTCGTAGTGGAAAGCTACACCATCGATGACGGAGACGAGCAGTAATGACCAATGCGACCCGCCTTCTGCGGCTGTGACGTCGGCATTGTCGTTGATGGGGAGGAAGACGTGTGTGGTCGTACTGAAATTGGGCAGGGCCTCTTTGAGAGAGAGCGGATCGGGTGATTGCATGAGCATGAAGCTCATTGAGGGGCGGAGGAGAACGATCGAGGCTTTGGGAAAGGCCTGTAGATCTTCGCGTTCGAGGTATCTAGGCACAATTAGGCCTGCTAGGACGTTTCGTAGGAAAGACGGACTCTTGCCAGAACGCGATAGCCTGCACGAAGGGTTAGCTGCCGTGGTAGAAAGACCATGATGTATACCCACGTTGTCTGTGAGCCAGTCATCCTTGATGCTCTCGACATCCGTTCGCATTACTACGACGTATCAGCCTGGTCCATACGGGCGCGCATGGCGTGGTCGGCGGGCGTTGCGTACTCACACCTTATGTCATGGTCTGCTTGACATTAGCATTGCAACTGCTACATTTGACATGCTGGCTCACAAGAAAGGTATGCGTCGTCAGTTGGGCTCAGCGTCTGTCGGAAGTGGTGTCTGCCCTTGTCCATTAGCCGGCTGAGACCGCCGCGCATGTTGCTGTCAGGCGCGCTACGACGCGGCGTTTGTGAGCCCTAGAATAAAGATAGCGTGGCTTGGTGGTTGCCGTGTGTAGCTTTTGAGAATATAGGACGTGCGACAATGTGCTTTTCAGGGTTCGTTGCGGTCATGCGGGTAGTGTCTGCCTCGCGAAACATCTCGACTACTGCCGAAGAACGTGGGCGCCGCGGGGCGACGTCGATTTTGGTCCAATGACGTATTCATGTATCTTGCCCGTTTGGACAATGCACGAGAGTGAGCTGGTGCTGAAATGTAGATATATCAAACTGTCTATTATGATGCTAAATCAATTTGGGCGCATCGTTGTGGGACTGTTTTTTGTCGTCTTTGTTTAGAAGTCGGATTCTCTCTATTCATCTCATTTTATGGACATGTATCATGCTTTTCGTTTGCTTCGTCATCGAAACCTATCAAGGCAGTTGGCCAACCGTCTTAGCGCCACCATTCACATCAGTCTTGCCAAACTGTGCTGGCCTCTCGACCTTGTACAGCCAGCCCTGCTTGTCCTCAATCTTGCCCTGCTGAAGACCTCGCAGAGTGGTGAGTAGCTTGACGCAGACCGGGCCAGGCTCCTTCTCTGCCGCGGGGAAGGTGATCTTGTCGCTCTTCGAGTTCATAGTGATCGACTTGATAGGCACCAAAGCTGCCGCGGTTCCTGCGGCAAGGACCTCGTCGAACTCTTTGATCTCGTCGTATGGGATCTGCTCTGCGTTAGTCGACTGTTGGCCGTGTTCGACGTAACTCATTTCATACCTCTCGTGATTCTGTCTCCCAGCCGAACGACTCAGCGATCTTGAGCACACTGTCGCCAGTGACACTCTTGATGACATTTTTGCTGCCGGATGCAATGAGCTTAACCTTGTCGCCGTCCTTCTTGACACCGATGAAGGCCGAGGTGGAGAACTCGTCAACGACACTTCGAGTCTTGCTGTCCAAGTGCAGAGTGATACCGTACCCTGCCTTGTACGCCTTTTCACTGTGTCGCAACACTGGAGCGTAGTTACCACCAATCTTCGCCGAGCCAGTTCCCTCGGGTGCCGCACGGTCAAAGTCCTCGAGGATCAGAGCATCGACAGGGTTGGTTCCGTGGTACACTCCAGTGGGAATGCAGTAAACCACAAAAGTGTACTCTTGAGGTGGGTTGAGACCCAATTGTGCCGAACTACCAAATAGCAGGGGACGGATGTACATGGCTGCGCCTGTCTCATGAGGAGGTACATATGCTGCGTTCATTCCTACCGCCAAGCTGCAGCACTTGAGGTAGTGATCTGTAGGCACATCGGGAACCGAGATGTAGGAGGCTGAGTGCTGCATACGCTCGGCGTTCATGTTCGGCCTGAAGATGTTGATGGTGTCGTCTGGCGAGCGGAAGGCCTTCATGCCTTCATAGCACTGCATGCCGTAGTTCAGAGCGGGTGCCATGCCGTGGATTCGCAGGAACGGGTCCTCCACAAAAGTTGGCTCTGTCCATTTTCCAGTCTCAAGCGAGTAGTGTGACTCGACATGTCCGGCAACTGGCACACATTAGATACTAATTGCAGCTGTGTCCTGCTAGAGTCGTGAAGGAGTGGTTGTTCAAGTGCCAGTTTCCGGGCGCTTTCTCTTGTGACACAATGGGTACATTTGCATCTTCTCTTGCTTGACTTCAATACGAACGTATAACAGAATGTAACTCACCTTCACGAATCTTGAAGCCCACGTTGCTCCAGTCTGTCAACCTGTTAGCCCAATTACAGGAAAATGCAATCAATCCACGTACCAATGGTATCAACGGGCTTAGGAGGAAAGTCAGACATGTTTGCTGTAATATGTGTGGTTGTTGTTGTGGTGTGGGGAGGTCGTGGGCATAGCCAGACAGCTCTCGGCCTTTTCGAATATTGGATGCTCTTTTGACGTTCTGTGAGCTCTCCACAGCTGCGATATCGGTGACGCCATATCCGGCAAGGTCCTGAGTCAGCCGCAGTAGTCTACCAAAAGCGACACAGCTGCTGCTATTCACGGATACATGCCAGCCATAGTTGCTCTTATACATGCTGGCGGCCACAAAGTCTCCGGCACAAGTCACTGCGTGCATTCTGCAGGGGCGACGTCCCGCCACAAGTGGTTCGGACATGGGCTGTTGTCGGAGATATCTTGGCGTTTGTGGTGTGAGAGATGTCGACACGCACCAGGCTTCGTAACCTCGTAATCGAACAACAGTATACATACACAGTATTCTTTCACCTCAGGGGCGACCCCCTCCTACACACCACAATCGTCTCCGCTGCCATAACATACATACCATGATACGCTCGAATCGCTTCGCCATCCTCGTCCTACTTGTGTTCGCCGCGCTCTCATTCCTCTTTCTTGGACCCTACAAAGCACAACTACCGAATGCAGCCTCAATAATACACGATGGGCATCAGCAGGGTCGCTCCAGCGGGGACAGCCAAGCTCTACTCACGGGACACGCGATTGCGCCTAAGCTAGGAAATGCGACAGCCAAGTATGTTTAGGTCTATGGACATGGTCATAAGGACGATGCGGCTAACACAACATGAACAGAGCAGAACTCGGCCGCGCGGCCTGGAAACTTATGCACACGACCTTCGCTCGATTCCCGGAAAAGCCTACAGGCGAGGAAAAAGAAGCGCTGCGACAATATGTTCACCTATTCCAGCGGCTGTACCCATGCGGAGAGTGCGCCGAGCACTTTGGCCAGGTCCTCAAGAAATATCCGCCGCAGGTATCGTCGCAGAAGGCTGCAGCGCAGTGGGGCTGCTTCGTGCACAATGTTGTCAACAAGAGGTTGAAGAAACCCGAGTTCGACTGCGATGAGATAGCAAGTCACTACGACTGTGGCTGCGCGGATGAGGAGAAGGAGCCGAAGGCTGCGTGATCTGGACATATCGCACTACGGAAAAAAGCAAGCGTCACCTGCAAAATCTTGGATGCTATGCGGCACGTCAAAGCCACTGCTCCGCGCTGGCGATGACAGCCTCACACTGCGAGCCTTGTGGCGGGCAGCCTTGGAGGTCTTCAAGGCACTGTGCGCAAGCCGATTGTTCGTAACTCGGCGTCAGCGAAGGAGCCATAGCTACTAGCACAGCAAGTCCGGGTGTACATGTCTCACTGTACAAGAAGCAGGTGATGCAACAGGCAAGAGCAAATCAAGCACCCTGGGCCACAGGATTTACCCGTCCGGTCTTCCGGCTGATCGCAATTCGTTCATGTCAGCCGGACTTCGCAGAGGTGTGTCTGAGTAGGCGCAAAGGTGGTCTCGAAGAGCCCGACGGTGCGGTGCTATTTTCTGGTAGGGAGGTGCAGACCAGGGTACCGGAGTGAAGATTGTACATGTGGTAGATGAGCAAATGGGAGCCCACGCGCGCGCAATCAGCCCAGGAATAGCCCTGCAGAGCAGCGACGCGTGCAAGCGCGAAACATACGTGTATTCGATAAACGCAATCAAGATTGTTGATGGAAGCTTGTCTTGGTACGAGAACACGGCTTGAATCCCTCCATCTCTCATGAACACTGAACGGCGGAGTGTGTGGTGGTACGAGAGCAGCAGCACGTCGCAAGTTGCCCGCGAAACACGCTCTGGCAGCAGATCTTCAGGCCAACACCCGCCTACCCACCGGTTCTGTGACGTGCCTTGACGTTCCCGTCCGTGGCTTGCGTCTGCAGCCCAGTCACAGGCGTCTGATGGAGCCGGCGCGTGATGTTATTTCGGGCCTGCATGTCGGGGATGCCAGGATGCTAGCAGCGGTCCCACTTTCAGCTAGTGCGGAGCGCATGATTTCTTGTGTTGATACTGCGAAGCCCTCCATCTGAAACTCTCTGGGCACAGGAGGGGTGTATATACTGGCGCTCACGCTCACCGACCTCTGCGCCTCTATTCCTGTCCTGCCAGCTGTTCACCGCTACTATCATTGTCCCCCGGTTATCGTCTGATCCGTCTCATTATGGTTTCCTTCTCGTGCGAAGTGAGTGTTTACTTATTTGTGCCCCTCGATGCCAGCGCGCATTCCGCGACGGCCCCCCCCCACCCCCCTCACCCCCCTCACCCCCTTGGAGATGCATTGGAGCTGATCGCGACTCGCTAGAACTGCGGCGATGTCCTCACCAAAAAGAAGCTGGACCCGCACAGGAACCAGTGCTACGGCGCATCCTACACCTGCCTCGACTGCATGGTCCACTTCCCGGGCACCAGCTACAGAACTCATACGGTACGCCTACTCCATCTACTGCGCGCCTGCTTTCGTCCCAGCGGTATGCGCAATAGTGGCTGCACTGTGCGCGCATATCATGCGCTCCGGAAAATTTGCGTTTAGTTTGCGTTTGTCCTACCACAACGATAACTAACCGATGCCCTGCAGGCCTGCATAACCGAAGACCAGAAGTACCAGGGCAAGCTGTACAAGGAGAAGAAACCCAAGGGCCAGCAGCAGAGGAACAACGCGCAGGCCCTCACTCCACGCAATGCCCATGTCCAAGGCGCAACCGAGGCAGACAACGCCGTTGCGCTCGTCGATGCGCCCCCTCGCGCCCCCACCCCGCCGCCTGCCGCCCACTCGCTTGGGTACCACGAGCAAGCTGCTCTGCCGTCCGTCAATGTTTTCGACTTCCTCGACAACTCCGAGACACCAAGCGCCCGTCGAACAGAGTCCCGCATGATCGAAGACAGCGCCCCGCCTGCCTACACAGAGACGCCCATGCCTGCAATTGCAGACGTCATGTCCTTCCAGCTGCCAGATGACGCATCTTTCGTCCAGACTGGCTTCGCATACGGCGACAAGCCAGTCCATCCCTCAAACGAGCGATTCGATTCATATACCACACCTGCTCCGAAATCCAGGAAGTCGAAGAAGGACAAGGACGTCGAGACGAGCTCCAAGAAGAGCGAACGCAAGCGAAAGCGATCACCTGCCGAGCTCGACTTGTCGGCCGTACGAGCTCAGGAAGAGAAGGACACCATGATGGAGGATGCGCCTCCCATGCTTCACTCTGGCCTCACCGGCGGACTCAACAGGCTGCTCGCCCGACCCGAGTTCCCACCTTCGCCTGATGATTCCGGAGACTTCGCCAACTCCCCACTGAGCCCCATGAAGCGCGCCAAGCAAGGCACTTCGAAGGCGCTGATGCGCGCGCAGCGAGACTGGGAGATCCAGCAGCAGAAGGAGAAGAAGGTGGAGATCAAGGAAGAGAGGGAGCGCCAGAAGGGAGAGAAGAAAGAGAAGAAGGAGAAGAAGGAGAAAGAGAGGGGTCGTGAGAAGGAGCGCAAGGAGCGCAAAGCCAGCACAGCACTCGTCAAGATCAGACCTAAGAAGAAGACGGACGGATCGCCTCAGATCAGGCGTCGCCGCCAGTACTCTTCGTCAGTGTCACCGGCGCCACGAGAGCATAAGCCAAAGGCTATTGAGTACAGCCGATCGTCCTCAAGCTCGCCAGCCCCGGATGGCAACGGCCAGCTCGTGGTACGCCCCGAAGCCGGCGAGCTTGCTTTACCCATCAGCACGCGAGCTGAGTTGTTCATGTCCTTCATCAACAAAGGTCCCGAATCTGGGCGAGGCGTAAGCGTCAACAAAGCTCTGAAGAGGTATCACCGCGAGCGTCACGAGCGACGGGAAGACGATCTGCACAAGGCAGATGAAGAGAAGGAGCTCTGGAAGGACATCCGTCTCAAGCGAAACGACAGGGGCGAGATCGTCCTTTTCTTCGCTCCCGAGTCGTCCTGACTAGACTTAGCTCTTGACTTCGTCCAGCAGATGCGGGATTGCAGCTGCTCCGAGCCGTCGCCGAGTCAAGAGTCGCATGATACCGACGACTACGTCATGGTAGAGGGTGTCTGAACAGACCACTACCCTATCACCGATTTCTTTCCTTTCTTCTGGTAGATACCCGACGCTCGTCAACACTGGTCTGGGTGGCTTGGTGCATGTGTACATCTCTCTGGGCGTTGGATACTGTCTCCTCTCTGCATATTTCATACCGGCATACTTATCCATCTGCATTTTTCTGTCACGGCCGCTCATCATCATCCTCATCATACCGATGGCCTGAGATGTCTTGCGTTTGGAAAATGGTTTCTTATGGTCAGTCTTCGTGCCCCTAATGCTCCTTGGGCTGGGCCCGCACCCGTACGATAGTGAATTGATGATTTACATGCCTGTACTCCAACTTCATCGTTTGCATTGCTCGAGTGCTACTCTTCGTAGCAGTCACGCACGATATGGATCCTGGTGCGCTTACAGCCGTTCACAATCTCCAAGGTTAGGCCTCCAGGACTACTGCTCACTGCGCCCAGTACTTTTCCGCTTCAACACCGGGCGTACGATGCGTCCCTGGGTGAAGAGACAGCCTGTATCGAGAGACGGGTTTGCAGTTCGGACCTTCGGCGCCTTCTCATTTGCAAGGTTGTGGAGCTGCCGTTGATCTGTCATGGTTACATAGCTATTTCTCCTCCGTGACACCAGTATCCGACGGGGATTGCCGTGGTGTTGGTTATGCTGTCGATCGTTTTGCCAGCGCCGTCAAACATGCCTTCAGCAATATCTCCCTGTCTACTCGCCGTGTTGAAAGTCTCCTCAGGTCTTGGAGGGCTGGGGAGAAAGCGCAACAAAGGAAGATCGTTTTCCCGGGCTCTACAGATCACTCAAGTGTAAGAATATGCATGCCGGGAGCCCTGTGGGGCAGAGAATGAGATCCCTGCAGACAGGCTCGAGCTAACAGGATGCGCCCATGCGTCTTGGCATGCATCAGGCGGCATTAGCACGCTCATGCGCCGCTGTATTCGATCGTAATAAATTCAGCGTTATGCCTACCCTTGTATGATTACAAAAATGGATGTGGCGCATGGTGATGGTTTTCTAGGAGCATCAACGAGTGCGTGCGCAATGTTGTTCTCCTATACCCTATCTGCGCTGACGTAAAATGTTTATTGAACACCTCTCACAGCTAGGGCGAATAGAAAGAGCTACCCAGGCCTTGACATAAGGCCTTCTACCTGGTGTTGATCAGCGCCCGCCTTAAGCAGCATCTTGACCACCTGCTCGTGGCCTCCAGCTGAAGCCGCCTGGAGTGCGTTGCCAAACTTTCCACCCTGCGCGTTGACCTCGGCGTCTTTGTCGAGCAGCAGTTTGACCACTTGCTCGTGGCCTCCAGCTGAAGC